>NW_027361762.1:6625000-7225000 GCF_039654945.1 Dendrobates tinctorius
CACACACTCCTCAACACACACTCCTCTCACCTTTCACCATCTCCACTCACTCTTTCACTCCGCATACGACCCCTTCACTCATTCCGTCTCTCATACTCATGCCGTCATCGCCGCTGCTCCACGATCCCCGACATCTTCTTCCGCCGGCGCCATCCTGGATCCAGACGTTGTCCACGCCGGCGACATGTTCTTGCGGTGACGCAATCTTGAGTATCGTGAAATCCCGCGATAGTCAAGATGGCGTCGCCGGAAGAACATGTCGCCGGCGTGGACGACGTCGGGATCCAAAATGGCGTCGGCGAAATCTCGCGAGTTTTCGCCGACGCCATTTTGGATCCCGACGTTGTCCTCGCCAGCGACATGTTCTTGCGGCGACGTCATCTTGACTATCACGGGATTTCGCCGATCCAAAATGGCGTCGCCGCAAGAACATGTCGCCGGCGTGGACGACATCGGGATCCAAAATGGCGTCGGCGTAATCTCGCGAGATTTCGCCGACGCCATCTTTTTGGATCCCGAGTCGTCCACGCCAGCGACATGTTCTTGCGGCGACGCCATCTTGAATATCGCGGGATTTCACGAAATCCAAGATGGCGTCGCCGCAAGAACATGTCGGCGGCCTGGAGAACGTCTGGATCCAGGATCGCGGCGGCGGAGGAAGATGTCGGGGCAGCGACGATGACGGTGTGAGTATGAGAAACGGAGTGAGAAAAAGGAACGTATGTGGAGTGAAAGAGTGAGTGGACGTGAGTGGAGGTGAAAGGTGAGAGGAGTGTGTGTTGAGGCGGTGTGGTGTGTTGAGGGTTAACATGTGCGTGTGTGTGGTGACGTCACCGGTTACAACTGGACTGAAGTTGTTACAACCGGAAGCTGCTTAGGGCATTTATTATTATAGATGAGAGATCGCCTGGGCATAACGTATTGGTGACTGCAACGTACTGGTCACTATTATGGCAGTTTGCAATTTTCACTCAGCAACATCCACTGCTGCCTTTTTCAATAAAACACTTATGGAGTCAGAATCATCACTACACTTGTAGATAAATTCCTGAATGGGTGTAGTTTCCAAACTGGGGTCACTTGAGGGGGGATTCTGCTTTTATGGTATTTAGGGGCTCTTTATATAGAGTCTGGAAACTATTCTATAATAATTTGTTCTCCAAGAGTCAAATAGCACTTTCTGTGCGGCTAAGCAGTACTGTACAGTCACCTATGGGGTATTTAAGTTAAGCATAAATTGTGTAACACATTTTGGCACCATTTTTACCCATTTCCCAGTGTAAAAAATGTAAAATCTGGGGCTAAAATTTTTTTTTTGTGGTGAAAATGTAATTATTTTTTCTTCACTGTCAAATGGTATCAAATTCTGTGACACACTTGTGGTGTCAATATGGTCACCGCACCCTAGATGAACTCATTAATAGGTGTAGCTTGTAAAATAGGGTCACTTACTGGGGTTTCTGCTGTTCTGGCACCTCAGAGGCTCTGCGAATGTGACATGCCACCCACAAACAATTTCAGAAAAATCTGCTCTCCAATATGGAGCTCCTTCAATTCCGAGCTCTGCCATGTGCCCAAACAGTGGTTTACCCCCACATATGGGGTGTCAGCATACTCAGGACAAATTGCACAAGAACTTTTGGGGTCCAATTTCCTGTTACCCTTCGGAAAATAAAAAAATGAGTGTGAAAAGATCATTTTTGTGGAGAAATATGATTTTTTATTTTCACAGCTCTACGTTATTAACTTCTGTGAAGCACTTGGGGGTTCAAAGTGCTCACCACACATCTAGATAATTTCCTTCGGGGGGTCTAGTTTCCAAAATGGGGTCACTTGTGTGGGGTTTCCACTATTTAGGCATGTCAGGGGCTCTCCAAACGCAACATGGCGTCCGCTATTGATTCCAGCCAATTTTGCATTCCAAAAGTCAAATTGTGCTCCTTGCCTTTCATGCCCTGCTGTGCTCCTAGACAGGAGTTTTCCACCACATACAGGGCATTGGCGTACTCAGGAGAAATTGTACAACAAATTTGGGGTCCATTTTTTCTTGCTACCCTTGTGAAAATAAATAAGTGGGGGCTAAAATAGCATTTTTGTGTTAGAAATGTTTTTTTTTCTGTTATATTGACCCCTCAAAGTCACTTCGTATGTGATGTGGTCCCTAAAAAAATGGTTTTGTAAATTTTGCAAAACTTCCTAACAAAAAAAATGTTTCAAAAATTGTGCTGATGTAAAGTAGACATGTGGGAAATGCTATTTATTATCTACTAGATGGTGGCCCGATTCTAATGCATCGGGTATTCTAGAATATGTACAGTCATATGTTAAAGTTTGGGCACCCCTATTAATGTTAACCTTTTTTCTTTATAACAATTTTGGTTTTTGCAACAGCTATTTCAGTTTCATATATCTAATAACTGAATCCAGTACAATAAACCTCATTTGAATCCAGAAACATAACTGAGTCCATCAGTTATTAGATATATCAAACTGAAATAGCTGTTGCAAAAACCAAAATTGTTATAAAGAAAAAAGGTTAACATTAATAGGGGTGCCCAAACTTTAACATATGACTGTATGTAGTTTCACGGGCGGAGTGCACTTGTCGACAGGTGCAGTCCGGCCGTGAATTGGCGCGGAATTCGAACGACGCACGCTCCCCCTACCGTCAGGAGATCTGCGGCGCTAGCTGATCTCCCGACGATTGCCACGGGTCATCTGCCACACATAGGTCAGCGGCAACGCAGCTGGGAGATGTCCGGCACTAGTCTGATTGGTCATGGCCGGCCGGGCGCGACCAATCAGCGACAGGTGCAGTCCGTCCACGAAACTATATACATATTCTAGAATAGCCGATGCGTTGGAATCGGTCCACCATCTAGTCTACTATACAATCGTCTAATTTTGTCTGTCTGTCTCTGTTTGTGATGGAAATCCCGCATCGCTGATTGGTCGCGGCCGGCCGGGCATGACCAATCAGCGACGCAGGATTTCCGTTACAAACAGAGAGACATACAGACAGAATTAGACGATTTTATAGTAGATATTGTCTGTTGAGGAACTGAGCATTTATAACACACTGGGCACAAAATTCATAGATTTTTATTATAAACTAGATTATGACCCGATGCTATCGCATCGGGATCCAAAATGGCGTCGGCGTAATCTCGCGAGATTTCGCCGACGCCATCTTTTTGGATCCCGAGTCGTCCACGCCAGCGACATGTTCTTGCGGCGACGCCATCTTGAATATCGCGGGATTTCACGAAATCCAAGATGGCGTCGCCGCAAGAACATGTCGGCGGCCTGGAGAACGTCTGGATCCAGGATCGCGGCGGCGGAGGAAGATGTCGGGCAGCGACGATGACGATGTGAGTATGAGAAACGGAGTGAGAGAAAGGAACGTATGTGGAGTGAAAGAGTGAGTGGACGTGAGTGGAGGTGAAAGGTGAGAGGAGTGTGTGTTGAGGCGGTGTGGTGTGTTGAGGGTTAACATGTGCGTGTGTGTGTGGTGACGTCACCGGTTACAACTGGACGGAAGTTGTTACAACCGGAAGCTGCTTAGGGCATTTATTATTATAGATTACTTATCATTTTTCACTTCAGGTAGTCACAGCTCGAACACTCATGTCTGAGAAAGGACTACCAATCTATAAAGCGATGACAGACGAAGGAAAGAGCCGAGCGGGCTGTTTCCATAGATCCTATATAAATAAATGGTAGTTACGGAAACAGCGTAAGCACAGAGAGGTACGTTATTTTCGTAACTTAAAAGTTACTGAATTAGCATATCTCACCGCTAGTGTTGAGCGATACCACCCGATACTGAAAAATATCGTATCGGAATGGATCGGCCGATCTAAAAAAAGTATCGGGTATCGCCGATTCCGATCCCGGAAGTCCCATTCAAGTCAATGGAAAAGAAATATCGGAATTAAAAAAAAAACCTTTCTTTCCCTGTTGATTAATTCTACATGGAGAAAAACAGCTAATAATAATGTAGAATGTATTGTGGGAGGTGTAGGAGACATTAAAGCCATAGAGGTTTAGCCCAATGAAATGGAATAGCAGGAATTTTTTTTTTTTTAAAGACGTTCGTAGTTACAAAGATATTGACTATGTTAAAGTCTTTAATTTTTTGTCAGATATGTATGTTTCACTACTTCCATGCTCTTCACCTTCTTTTTTACTTCTCCCACACTTTCTCCTTCATCATCTTCAGCAGCAGCAGTATCTTCTTCTTCTTCTTCTTCTTCCTATTCTTCTTCTTCTTCCTCTTCTTCTTCTTCCTCTTCTTCCTCTTCTTCCTCTTCTTCTTCTTCTTCCTCTTCTTCTTCTTCTTCTTCTTCTTCCTCTTCTTCTTCTTCTTCTTCCTATTCTTCTTCATCATATTCTTATTTGTGTCAGGCATTCCTGTAGTTGTTATCTCTAAAAGTTTGAAGATTACACCTTCCGTTCAGCCTGTCACAAAAGATTTACAACATGATTTGTCCGCGTTCAGTTTGGCCTGCAGCAGCAGGCCTTTTCCAGGGGCACCACGAGGAGGAACGGACTCACCCCCATACACTGCTTAGTCTTCTTCTGCTTATAAATTTGATAATCTGATTATGCTTAATGTTCTTCTGCTTTTGGTTTTTATGCTTCTTGGTCTTCTGTCTCTTGTTGTTCTGCATCTTGGTGGTTGTCTTGCTGTTCTTTGTCCTCTTGGTCATCTTCTTCAGGGTCATCTTTTAGGTATTCTTCTGTGTGGTCTTCAGGGTCGTCGTCTTCAGGGTCATTGTCAGGGAGATCCAGAGTGAGAATCAAAAACCATTTCCACAAGCTTGAACTTTGAAAAGTAGCAGAAGTTACAAGAAGGCTGAGGAACTGCCGAGAACCAGCTGATGGTACTGGAACCCGGAGTGGCAGCAGAATGAACAAGAGCCAATGGCACAACCATGGACCAGCTGACGGTGCTGGGACACGGTTACTAAGCAGGAGGTACCTGTGCTCCAAAGCACTACCAAGGACCAGCAGACGTTGGTGGAACTAGGATACCGACAAGGAGGCACCTAGGCCAAAGGCACTGCCGAGAACCAGCTGACGGTGCAGGAACCCAGATGGGCAGCAGAAGCTGCAAGAGCAAATGAAACTAGCGAGGACCAGCTGACGGTGCTGGAACCCAGAGGGGCAGCAGAAGGAACAAGAGCCAAGGGGACAACCGTGGAACAGCTGACGGTGCTGGAACACGTTTACTAAGCAGGAGGTACCTGTGCTCCAAAGCACTACCAAGGACCAGCAGACGTTGCTGGAACTCGGATACCGACAAGGAGGCACCTAGGCCAAAGGCTCTGCCGGGAACCAGCTGACGCTGCTGGAACCCGGATGGGTAGCAGAAGGTACCCATGATTAACAAAGTGTCGCGTCCGCGAGCAGGCCGCAGTTACCGAAACCCACAGTCCTACAGGGAGGGGTTTTCCAATTGGCACTATGGAACCAGCCTTTGTTACCAGAACCCACAGTCCACATAGGAAGCACTGAAACTGCAGGCACCATAGACTCGGTTAACCCGACCGCAACACGACAGGACAACGTATCAGTGGCAAAGTGATGTTGACACTTCCCGTAAACAGCCGGCGTGCTGTAACCAGGCTGGGCAGGAGGGAGTGCCCGTGCCAAAGACACTTCCGAGAACCAGCTGACTGTGCTGGAACCCGGAGGGGTAGCATTAGCTACAAGAGTCAATGGAACTACCGAGAACCAGCTGACGGTGCTGGAACCAGGAGGGGCAGCAGAAGGAACAAGAGCCAATGGCACAACCGTGGACCAGCTGACGGTGCTGGAACATGGTTACTAAGCAGGAGGTACCTGTGCTAAAAAGCACTACCAAGGACCAGCAGACGTTGCTGGAACTCGGATACCATGAAGGAGGCACCTAGGCCAAAGGCTCTGCCGAGAACCAGCTGACGGTGCTGGAACCCGGATGGGTAGCAGAAGGTACCCAGGAAAAACAAAGTTGCAAGGCCGTGAGCCGGCCGCAGTTACCGAAACCCACAGTCCTACAGGGAGTGCTTGTCCTATTGGCACTATGGCACCAGCCTTTGTTACCAGAACCCACAGCCCACATAGGAAGCACTGAAACTGCAGGCACCATAGACTCGGCTAACTCAACCGCAACACGACAGGACAACGTATTGGTGGCAAAGTGACGTTGACACTACCCGGAAACAGCAGGCATGCTGCAACCAGGCTGGGCAGGAGGAAGTGCCCGTGCCAAAGACACTTCCGAGAACCAGCTGACGTTGCTAGAACCCAGGGGGCTGCTCTTTTTAGTGCCGCGTTCACCTGCAGATACTTATGGGTATGTTTTTTGACTCCTTGGACTGTGTTGTTACTAATTTGGATGGATATTTATCCATTCACTTTGAATTTTTCTATTTGGAGTGTGATAGCTCTGCTTTCTCTTAGTGAGGGCCTGTACACTATGAAATTAATGGCTCTCTTTGAGATTCTTTGCTTCACTTTATATTACCCATTCTGTTATATATAGGGTGTTAGCAGCGGTTACCATATATGAGCCCTGTTTGAGCAACTTGTTTGTTGTCTGTATTTTTGCACATTTTGTCTAAAGCGTTTGTTACAATAAAGTGACTTTTTTACTATATTTGCGGTTCGTATCTCCATGGTTTTTTTAGGATCTATATTATAGTGGAGTTTCCGTAGTTACTTATATATCCTCAATGAAGATTTATCTATCTATATGAGTAATGAGTGTGTATCAGTGGTATTTATTTAGAACCCAGAGGGGTAGCATTAGCTACAAGAGTCAATGGAACTACCGAGAACCAGCTGACGGTGCTGGAACCCGGAGGGGCAGCAGAAGGAACAACAGCCAATGGGACAACCATGGACCAGCTGATGGTGCTGGAACACGGTTACTAAGCAGTAGGTGCCTGTGCTAAAAAGCACTACCAAGGACCAGCAGACGTTGCTGGAACTCGGATACCAAGAAGGAGGCACCTAGGCCAAAGGCACTGCCGAGAACCAGCTGACGGTGCTGGAACCCGGATGGGTGGCAGAAGGTACCCATGGAACCAGCCTTTGTTACCAGAACCCGCAGCCCACATAGGAAGCACTGAAACTGCAGGCACCATAGACTTGGGTAACCCGACCGCAACACGACAGGACAACGTATCAGTGACAAAGTGACGTCGACACTACCCAGAAACAGCAGGCGTGCTGTAACCAGGCTGGGCAGGAGGGAGTACCCGTGCCAAAGACACTGCCGAGAACCAGCACTACCATGGACCAGCTGACGTTGCTGGACCTCGGATACCGAGATGGAGGCACCTAGGCCAAAGGCTCTTGCGAGAACCAGCTGACAGTGCTGGAACTCGGATGGGTAGCAGAAGGAACAAGAGCCAATGGCACAACCGTGGACCAGCTGAGGTTGCTGGAACATGGTTACTAAGCAGGAGGTACCTGTGCTAAAAAGCACTACCAAGGACCAGCAGACGTTGCTGGAACTCGGATACCATGAAGGAGGCACCTAGGCCAAAGGCTCTGCCGAGAAACAGCTGACGTTGCTGGAACCTGGCTGGGCAGGAGGGAGTACCGTGGCAAACTCACTTCTGAGCAGTGCGATGTTGAAGCCCAGGGGTCAATCAGGCAGCAGGCTGAGGCCAACTTGGAGCGAGTTTTATATTGGTTGTACACAACTACTGATTGTAACCGTGATCCACTTTGGCCTCTGGCTCTACTGTCTCTAGTATTTCCCCTGGCCTCCAACCACGGCAGTTGCTGCTCTGCAAAGTTGCATGCAAAATCCACACTTGTTCCTGAGTTACTGGGGCTCAGTCACGTCAGTTGATCCCCTGATGTGTGTCCGGCAAGGTGTCCTGCTCTGTCCACATTCCCACAACTATTAATGGGAATGGAGACAGAGCAGGAGACATTGCCGGACACACATCAGGGGATCAACTGACGTGACTGAGCCCCAGTAACACAGGAACAAGTGTGGATTGTGCAGACGGCACATCAGAGCAGCGACTGGTGGGGTTGGAGGCCAGGGGAAATACTAGAGACAGTACAGCCAGAGGCCTAAGTGGACCACAGTTAAAAGTCAGTAGTAGTTTGATGTTGGAGGCAGCAGGAGACTTTGCCATCCGCACAGCAGGGGAACAGCTGGCGTTACTGAACCCCACAGACACAGGAGCGAGTGTTTCTATCTGTGCAGACGGCACTTCCAAGCTACAACTGGCTGTGTTGAAGCCCAGGATCAATGCTCAGAGCAGGCTGAGGCCTACTTGGAGCAAGTGGAAAATAACATGTTGTGTGATGTTGGAGGCAGCAGGAGACTTTGCCATCCGCACAGCAGGGGAACAGCTGGCGTTACTGAACCCCACAGACACAGGAGCGAGTGTTTCTCTCTGTGCGGATGGCACTTCCAAGCTACAAATGGCTGTGTTGAAGCCCAGGATCAATGCTCCGAGCAGGCTGAGGCCTACTTGGAGCAAGTGGAAAATAACATGTAGTGTGATGTTGGAGGCAGCAGGAGACTTTGCCATCCGCACAGCAGGGGAACAGCTGGCGTTACTGAACCCCACTAACACAGGAGCTAGTGTGTGTTTCTCTGTTAAGACGGCACTTCTGAACACCAACTGGCATTGTTGGAGCCCAGGATGAGGCATGGAGTTGGCTGAGGCCAACTTCCAGCACGTTTTATAGAGGTTGTAGACTACTACTGATTGTAACTTTGCTCCACTTAGGCCTCTGGCTCCACTGTCTCTAGTATTTCCCCTGGCCTCCAACCCCGCGAGTGACAGCTCTGAAGTGGCGTCAGCACAACCCACACTTGTTCTTGTGTTACTTGGCCTCAGTCCCGTCAGTTGATCCCCCGATGTGTGTCCGGCAAGGTCTCCTGCTCTGTCCTCATTCACACTACTAGTAATGGGAATGTGGACAGAGCAGGAGACCTTTACGGACACGCATCAGGGGATCAACTGACGTGACTGAGGCCAAGTAACACAGGAACAAGTGTGGATTGTGCTGACGCCACTTCAGAGCTGTCACTCGCGGGGTTGGAGGCCAGGGGAAATACTAGAGACAGTGGAGCCAGAGGCCTAAGTGGAGCATGGTTAAAAATCAGTTGTAGTTTGAATGTGGATGGAGCAGGAGACTTTGCCGTCCACACAGCAGGGGAGCAGCTGGCATTACTGAACCCCACTAACACAGGAGCGAGTGTTTCTGTCTGTGCAGACGGCACTTCCAGGCTACAACCGGCTGTGCTGTAGCCCAGGATCAATGCTCCGAGCATGCTGAGGCCTACTTGGAGCGAGGAGAAAAAGCGTTGTAGTGTGAGTTTGGAGGCAGCCGGAGACTTTGCCGTCCACACAGCAGGGGAACAGCTGGCATTACTGAACCCCACAGACACAGGAGCGAGTGTTTATATCTGTGCGGACGGCACTGCCAGGCTACAACTGGCTGTGTTGTAGCCCAGGATCAATGCTCCGAGCAGGCTGAGGCCTATTTAGAGCAAGTGGAAAAAAACATGTAGTGTGATGTTGGAGGCAGCAGGAGACTTTGCCATCCGCACAGCAGGGGAACAGCTGGTGTTACTGAACCCCACAGACACAGGAGCGAGTGTTTCTATCTGTGCGGACGGCACTTCCAGGCTACAACTGGCTGTGTTGTAGCCCAGGATGAAGCATGCAGCAGGCGGAGGACAACTTGCAGCTGGTTTTATAGAGGTTGTAGACTACCACTGTTTGTCGCCGTGCTCCACTATGGCCTCCGGCTCCACTGTCTCTAGTATTTCCCCAGGCCAACAACCCCGCCAGTTATAGCTGTGAAGTGGCGTCTGCACAATCCACACTTGTTCCTGTGTAACTGTGGCTCAGTCCCGTCTGTTGATCCCCTGATGTGTGTCTGGCAAGCTCTCCTGCTCAGTCCTCATTCACACTACTAGTAATGTGAATGTGGACAGAGCAGGAGACCTTGCCGGACACACTTCAGGGGATCAACTGACGGGACTGAGCCACAGTAACTCAGGTGTGGATTGTGCAGACGCCACTTCACAGCTGTAACTGGCGTGGTTGTTGGCCAGGGGAAATACTAGAGACAGTGGAGCCACAGGCCTAAGTTGACCAAAGTTACAAATCTGTAGTAGTTTGCATATGGAGGCAGCAGGAGACTTTGCCGTCCACACAGCAGGGGAACAGCTGACATTACTGAACCCCACTAACACAGGAGCTAGTGTGTTTTTCTCTGCGGAGACGGCACTTCTGAACACCAACTGGCGTTGTTGGAGCCCAGGATGAGGCATGGAGCAGGCTGAGGCCTGATGGTGTTGTCATGTGCATGGAGCAGGAGACATTGCCGTCTACACAGCAGGGGAACAGCAGGCATTACTGAACCCCACTGACACTGGAGCTAGAGTGTTTTTCTCTGCAGAGACGGCACTTCTGAACACCAACTGGCGTTGTTTGAGCCCAGGATGAGGCATGGAGCAGGCTGAGGCCTGATGGTGTTGGCATGTGTATGGAGCAGGAGACATTGCCGTCTACACAGCAGGGGAACAGCAGGTATTACTGAACCCCACTGACACTGGAGCTAGAGTGTTTTTCTCTGCGGAGACGGCACTTCTGAACACCAACTGGCGTTGTTGGAGCCCAGGATGAGGCATGGAGCAGGCTGAGGCCTGATGGTGTTGGCATGTGTATGGAGCAGGAGACATTGCCGTCTACACAGCAGGGGAACAGCTGGCGTTACTGAACCCCACTAACAAAAGGAGCGAGTGTTTCTATCTGTGCGGATGGCACTTCCAGGCTACAACTGGCTGTGTTATAGCCCAGGATGAAGCATGCAGCAGGCGGAGGACAACTTGCAGCTGGTTTTATAGAGGTTGTAGACTACTACTGAATGTTGCCGTGCTCCACTATGGCCTCCGGCTCCACTGTCTCTAGTATTTCCCCAGGCCAACAACCCCGCCAGTTACAGCTGTGAAGTGGCGTCTGCACAATCCACACTTGTTCCTGTGTAACTGTTGCTCAGTCCCGTCTGTTGGTCCCCTGATGTGTGTCTGGCAAGCTCTCCTGCTCAGTCCTCATTCACACTACTAGTAATGTGAATGTGGACAGAGCAAGAGACCTTGCCGGACACACATCAGGGGATCAACTGACGGGACTGAGCCACAGTAACTCAGGAACAAGTGTGGATTGTGCAGACGCCACTTCACAGCTGTAACTGGCGTGGTTGTTGGCCAGGGGAAATACTAGAGACAGTGGAGCCAGAGGCCTAAGTTGACCAAAGTTACAAATCTGTAGTAGTTTGCATGTGGAGGCAGCAGGAGACTTTGCCGTCTACACAGCAGGGGAACAGCTGGCATTACTGAACCCCACTAACACAGGAGCTAGTGTGTTTTTCTCTGTGAAGACGGCACTTCTGAACACCAACTGGCGTTGTTGGAGCCCAGGATGAGGCATGGAGCAGGCTGAGGCCTGCTGTTTTTTGAATGTGGAGGCAGCAGGAGACATTGCCGTCCACACAGCAGGGGAACAGCTGACGTTACTGAACCCCACTAACATAGGAGCTATTGTGTTTTTCTCTGTGAAGACGGCACTTCTGAACACCAACTGGCGTTGTTGGAGCCCAGGATGAGGCATGGAGCTGGCTGAGGCCTGATGGTGTTGGCATTTGGAGGCAGCAGGAGACTTTGCCGTCTACACAGCAGGGGAACAGCTGGCATTACTGAACCCCACTAACACAGGAGCTAGTGTGTTTTTCTCTATGAAGACGACACTTCTGAACACCAACTGACGTTGTTGGAGCCCAGGATGAGGCCTGGAGCTGGCTGAGGCCAACTTGCAGCACGTTTTATAGAGGTAATAGACTACAACTGATTGTAACCGTGCTCCACTATGGCCTCCGGCTCCACTGTCTCTAGTATTTCCCCTGGCCTCCAACCCCGCCAGTGACAGCTCTGAAGTGACGTCAGCACAATCCACACTTGTTCCTGTGTTACTTGGGCTCAGCCCCGTCAGTTGATCCCCTGATGTGTGTCCGGCAAAGTCTCCTGCTCTGTCCTCATTCACACTACTAGTAATGGGAATGTGGACAGAGCAGGAGACCTTGCCGGACACACATCAGGGGATCAACTGACGTGACTGAGGCCAAGTAACACTGGAACAAGTGTGGATTATGCAGACGCCACTTAAGAGCTGTCACTGGCGGGGTTGGAGGCCAGGGGAAGTACTAGAGACGGTGGAGCCAGAGGCCTAAGAGGAGCAGGGTTAAAAATCAGCAGTAGTTTGAATGTGGATGGAGCAGGAGACTTTGCCATCCACACAGCAGGGGAGCAGCTGGTGTTACTGAACCCCACTAACACAGGAGCTAGTGTTTTTCTCTGTGCAGACGACACATCTGAGCAACAACTGGCTGTGTTGAAGCCCAGGGATTGTAGTTCAGGTGGTAGAAACATGAGCACAACAGGAGACCCGGATACAGTTGCCAACCAATTATTTAGTCTGGAAGAGGACTGGCAAATTCTGAGGAGATCCAGGCCTTGTTCATTTTCAGAAAAGTAAGCCGGTCGACGTTATCGGAAGAAAGTCGCGTGTTACGGTCTGTTAGTACACCACCTGCGGCACTAAAGACGCGTTCCGATAATACACTGGCAGCAGGGCAAGCCAGCACCTCCAATGCATACTGGCTAAGCTCTGGCCATGTATCCAGCTTAGAGACCCAAAACTTGAAGGGGGAAGAGCCATCTGGGAGTACACTCACAGGGCAAGACATGTAGTCTGTCACCATCTGACGGAAACGTTGCCTCCTGCTGACTGGAGCCGTCAGTGATGGTGTAGACAATTGTGGCGGACACACAAAACTTTGCCACATTTGGGCCATAGTGGTCTTGCCTTGTGCTGAGGCGCTGCCTCTGCTCCCTCTTTGTGCCGAGTTTCCTCCACTGGGTCGACGCACAGAGGTGCTTTGTAAAGCACTAGCACCACTGCTGTCGGGTGGAATGGAAAACATGATGGACTGCACCAGTGTGTCTTGGTACTCCCGCAGTTTACGCTCCCGGTTCAACGTTGGTATGAGGGTTTGCAAGTTGTCCCGGTAGCGAGGATCTAGGAAGGTGTACACCCAATAATCAGCCGTGTAGAGAATGTGGGCAATGCGGCGGTTGTTTCTCAGGCACTGCAGCATGAAGTCAACCATGTGCTGCAGACTCCCAACTGCCAAAGAACCGCTGTCCCCTGCTTGAGGCGTGATCTCTGCCTGCTCTGCATCACCCCACCCTCGCTGTACATACTGACTAGAGCTTTGTGTACCTCCCTCCTCTGGAGAGATGTCTTCCTCCTCCATCGACTCCTCCTCATCCTCCTCACAAAGTGTCCCCTGCCTAGGCCTTTGTGAGGAAGCACGTAGCGCAGACTGTCCAGAAGCAGATGGCATTTGGGACTCCTCATCCTCCACCTCTTCCAAAACCTCATCCCTTAGTGCTTGCAGTGTTTTTTGAAGCATGCAGATAATGGGGACAGTCATGCTGACTAGTACATCATCTGCACTCGCCATCTGCGTGGAATCATCGAAGGCACGCAAAACGAGGCAGATGTCCTTCATAGAGGCCCACTCAGTGGTGCTGAAGTGTGACCGGCGCACATTGTGACTTGTTGATGCAGCTGGTACTCCATAACTGCTGCCTGCTGCTCACACAACCGCTCCAACATATGTAACGTTGAATTCCACCTGGTGGGTAGGTCACATATGATGCGATGTTCCGGAAGGCGTAATCGGCGCTGCAGAGCAGCAAGGAGCGATCTTGCCGTGCTGAAACACCGCAAGTGAGCGCACTGTATGCGGACCTTGTGCAGCAGTGCATCAAGATCTGGATAGTCCCTCAGAAAGCTCTGCACGACCAAGTTGAGCACATGTGCCAGACATGGGATGTGAGTGAGGTTGCCAAGGCCAAGAGCTGCCACCAGATTTCGGCCATTGTCACACACTACCAAACCCGGCTGGAGATTCGCTGGCAGAAACCACACGTCGCTCTCCTGCTTGATGGCATTCCAGTGCTCCTGCGCTGTGTGGCTTCGATTCCCCAATGAAATTAATTTCAGTACGGCCTGTTGACGTTTGGCCACGGCTGTGCTCATATCGGTCGTAACAGGCTCCTGCTGCACTGTTTCAGAGGAACTGGAGTAGGAGGAGTCAATGTGTACAGACTGGATTCCTGCAATCCGTGGAGTTGGCAGAACACGTAGAGCGCCACTCTCCAGATCTGTACCCGGCTCCACAACATTGACCCAATGGGCAGTGAGGGAAAGGTATCGTCCCTGTCCATGGTTACTGGTCCACGCATCGGTGGTCAGGTGGACCTTGCTACTGATGGCGTTTAGTAGCGCATGTTTTATGTTTGCCTCCACATGTTTCTGCAGGGCCGGGACAGCTCGCCTGCTGAAATAAAAGTGGCTGGGCACAGTGTATTGTGGGACTGCCAATGCCATTAAGTCCTGGAAGGTGTCAGTCTCCACCAGCCTGAATGACAGCATTTCAAGGGCCAGTAGTTTGGCAATGCCAGCATTCAGAGCCTGTGCTCGGGGATGGTTTGCCGAGTATGGCCGCCTTTTCTCCCATGCCTGTGCTACCGATGGCTGCCGAGTGGCCTGGGAGTGTGAGGATGACTGGGAACGTGGTGCTGTGGGTGGAATGTCACAGGGTCTCCGGACAACAGTGCCAGAGGTTCTACCTTGGCGATCCTGTGAGGAAGCCGAACCAGCTGTGTGTGAGCTGGAGGAAGAGGCCCCAACACGAGCTGAAGAGGTGGTAGGTGGTGCTGTACGTTGGCCTACGTCTTCAGTGTGTCTGTGTAACTCCAGCTCGTGCTTGGTCCGCACATGTTTCCACATATTAGTGGTATTGAGGTTGCTGACATTTTTCCCTCTTTTGACTCTCTGATGTCACAGCTTGCATTTGACAAAGCAAATGTCATCTGCAACTGTGTCAAAAAAGGACCACGCACTGCAAGTCTTGGGAGTGCCCTTTTTGCCTTTTGAAAGTGGAATGCTCCTAATGGGTGCCGAAGTGGAGGCTACAGGCAACCAAGTCTGCCCCCTCCCTCTCCCTCCGGTTTTGGCCGTTCGGGGAATCTCTTCCTCAGAGCTGCTCCCACCACCTTCCTGTTCCTCATGCCATGATGGGTCAAGGACCTCATCATCTACACTCCCCTCTTCAAACACCTGCTTCTCCTGGGTTGTCTCGCCAGCACCGTACGCAACAGAAAGTGGTAACTGAGTCTTGTGATCATCTGATGCGTACTGAGGTGTGCTGACCATAGGCACTGGCCCACCCGCCTCTTCAGATTCAGAGGGACAAAGAAGTTGCACATCACTGCATACTCCCTCTTCTTCACATTCTGGAATGCTGCTTGGCTGGCCCCCTCATTCCAAACAAACAGATTCCGAGAACAGAAGTAGAGACTGTGATGGCTCCTGTTCATGGGTCTCTGACTGCCTGGGCACTTTGGCAGGTGGTGAAGAGACAGATGCTTGCTCTTCGGTGCTCTGGCCCTGAGAGGATGTGGAAGTAATTGAAGTCGATGCATTAGCTGCCATCCATCCGACAACGGCATCAATTTGTTCCTCCCGTAGCAGTGGGGTACGGTGAGGTCCTACAAAGCTGCGCATAAAGGACTGTTGCCTGCTAAAACTGGGGGATGCTGACTCACTGGTGCCAACAGCAGGCACAGAATCCCCACGTCCTCTCCCTGCAGAATCCCCATGTCCTCTCCCTGCAGAATCCCCACGTCCTCTCCCTGCTGAAACTCCACGCCCACGGCCACGTGCCTTAATCCCTGCCTTCTTCATCTTGCTAGACTGAGAAAGATAGGCAGAAAAGTACAAAGGGGGGCCTTAGTGTTCTTATTCCTGAACAGCTGGTTACAGGTATAAGAAACACTAATTTTATGAAGTGTGTGTCGACTACACTTTAATGGGAGCTAATGTGGCCTACACAACTTTCAAATGTAGTGTTTGGTGAACTTTGTTGTTTTTTTTGGGGGGGGAAAAAAACTAAAAGGATGTGACCAAAGATTTGAAAGTCAGAGTATCACCAACTTTCTGGAGCTATTACAATGCAGGCAGGTAACCTACAATGCAAAAGATGAGGCTCCAAAAAAATTGGGTAATACTAATCTGGCTGCAGCTGAAGGGCACAAGCCAGAAAAAAGGCTCCTCTATCTACTCCTATATAGTGTTTGCAACCAACCAATGTAGGTGGATATGGATGGATGCACACTAATAGGAGAAGAAAAAATGAGCTGCAATTAAAGAAATATATGTGTGAGGCAGTGACGCACGCTGAGCAGCCTACAACCAGACGTAGCTGCAGGACACACTACTCAGCGTGAGCTGCACTCACACACAGTCAGAGACCTCTCAGACAGCCGTGAACAGTGCAGCTAAGTGGGCACTAGCACTGACAGGCTGCAGAAAGTCTCCGCTGTGTACTCCTAGAGTGTTTGCAATCACCGTATATGGATACGGATGGATGCACACTAATAGGAGAAAAAATGAGCTGCAATAAAAGAAAAATGTGTGAGGCAGTGACACGCTGAGCGGCCTACAACCAGAAGTAGCTGCAGGACACACAACTCAGCGTGAGCTGCACTCACACACAGTCAGAGACCTCTCAGACAGCCGTGAACAGTGCAGCTAAGTGGGCACTAGCACTGACAGGCTGCAGAAAGGCTCCGCTGTCTACTACTAGTGTTTACAACCAACATATATGGATACAGATGGAAGCACATTAGATAGAATTTTTTTAAAATAAGCAGCTCAAAAAGAAAAAATATGTATGAGGCAGAAGTGAGGCATGCTGGGCGGCCTACAACCAGACGTGGCTGAAGGACCCACTCCACAGCGTGAGCTGCACTCACACAGCCCTTGCAGACAGCTGTGAACACTGCTGCTAGGGAAAAGCAAGCTACAGTGGTGGTTTATGTAGCCTGGGCAAAGCACAATATTGTTTTGAGAATCGCTATTTCTAACTGTCCCTCACAGTCTTCAACAGCAGCCTGTCCCTAACTGAATTCACAGCAGAGTGACCAGAAATGGCGGCGGCAGTGGCTTTTATAGTGCATCATGACATCATTTCAGCAGCCAATCACAGCCATGCCAATAGTTAACATGCCTACATGCCTAACAGGATGTGCCCACACTTCTGAGGAATCCCATTGGCTGAATCAAAGCGAGCGGGCTGATAGCATTATGGGAACTTCCGATTCCGGTATCCGATATGAAAAAAGTATCGGAAGTCAGTATCGAAATTCCAATACAGCAAATATCGGCCGATATCCGATACTTGCGGTATCGGAAAGCTCAACACTACTCACCGCAGCAACGCTGTTTATGTATCTGCCATTCACGTCTACTATACGGAAATGGCGTAGTAGTAAAGTCTGCTCAGCTATTTCTGTAATACCGTCCACTTGTGCTAGACACTGTCGTTTACACACTGCAGACCCCAGAGCGGAAATGTTGCAGGGACGGATCATGTGACCTACCTGTGTCACGTAGTTCCTACGTCATTGTCAATACCTAGCAGAAGCTGCTCCTCTGGTGCAGACGCAGCCAAAGCTCCCTGCTCCGCCGAGTGTCATCCGCCAGGTCAGTGCTGTGTGCCCGGTTCTCAGTCCGCTGCAGCCGGAGTGGAGGAAAGAGGGTGGCCTCATCTAATTCTGTCTGTCTCTTTGTTTATAACGGCCGCGACCAATCAGCAAAGCAGGATTTCTGTTAAAGACAGACAGACAGAATTATACGATTATATAGTAGATTTTGTGTGACATACAGTAGCTCTCTGGTTTGAAGGCATAAAAATTAAAAGTTTTAAAATTGTGAAATTTTCCAAACTTTTGCCAAATTTCTGCTATTTTCAGATATAAACACAAGTCATATTGAACAAATTTTGCCACTAACATAAAGTATAATATATCACGAAAAAAACAATATCACAATCAGTGCGATACATTGAAGCTTTCCAAAATTATTACCTCATAAAGGGATACTGGTCAGAATTGAAAAAATCGACCCGGTCATGAAGGCAAAAACAGGCTCTGGCGCGAAAGGGTTAAACATGATCTTTAAAGTGACAGTGAAATACTTAAATTATTTAATAAGAAATTCATCATGTAACAGTGCCATTGATATTGATATTTGATTGCTATAATTGTGTCATGTGTTTCATATTTAGATAAGGAGCTCACCAAACTGCTGTAGGAGATATGAAAAAATCATTCTCCTCACCATTTTCTGCCTCCTGACATGCTTACTGTGCATGTCCGTATGCATCATTATCTATTAGTAGAGATGAGCGACTTTGCCTTTTTTCGGGTCGAGTCGGGTTTCACGAAACCCGACTTTCGCAAAAGTCGGGTCGAACGAAATCGGCTGACTATAGGGAAAAGTTGAGGGTCCGACTGAAACACGAAACCCAATGTAAGTCAATGGGGAAGAAAAGTCGGCAGTGAGTGGAGGACAGGAAACACACCTACAGTGCCGATTTTAATGCCAAAAGCATCAATTATCATTACTTAAGCATAGAAACCTTAATTTACTTCCTAATAATAGTTAGGCATTGAAAACTGGGGGTTATTTGGCTAAAGTTGTGGGGGGGGGTAGGTCTGGCTTCAGATTTGTGTGGGCCCTGGGCCAAAGAGTGTCACTGGGCTCTTTTAACACATGCCACAATTCATGATCCTCTGATACGGCAGAGAATTAGCGGTATAGTACAATGAAAAATACATCACTTCTTACATCTCATGACTGATATCCATTTTAAATTCTCCAATAGCTCCAAAAATGGACAGTATATTACTCCATACAGTATTATGGGCACCGCATAGTGCGCTATACAGAGTAATGAGGCCCATATATTTCTCCATACAGAATCATTGGTCTCATGTAATGTTCGATACAGTATATGATGAGCTCCACATAATGCTACAGTATATGTTGGTCCCCATGGATGAAGCTCCACTGTCATATGGGCCCAAATAATGCTCCATATATAATGGGCCCCATATCTAATGCTTCAGTGTATAATGGGCCCTGTAAATGCAGCTCCAGTGACTGATGTCCACCTTCGGAATACTCCAGTGTGTGTTGTGCCCCAGATATCATTCTCCAAAGTATCGTGCTCCCCAAAAATAGCTCCCAATCTTTAAAACAATTAAATAAGTCTCCTCGCTAGGGAATCCTTGTACTAGTCTGGACTCCTCGTCGTCCCCATCTTCCCTCTCTCTGCACTTGGACTGTTTAGGCAGGGGGAGTACAGATGTGATGTCATCGCGCTCTTTGACCAGAATGTCACTGTCAGGAAACGCGGAAGACGTCACGGCGGAGGAGCAAGGAGAGGTAAGTATTTAAACTTTGTAAGTGCTGTGATCCTTATCAAGCAGGGGGGGCCCACTCATTGGCGACAGAACTGGCACAGGGCCCCTCATAGTACAGCGGTGTGTCTGATGGTGGGTGTGCACCCCCACCATCAGAGACACTTGATTGCACTATGTGGGACCCTGTGCCAATGCCCGCGCCCAAGAGTCGGCCCACCCACCTGTCCAGGGCAACGGCACTCGCACGGTTGGGTGCGCTAGGTGGTGACCCCAGCCAGCTGCTGCAAAAGGCGAAATTGGGCAAGTGCGAGGAAGAGGATGACCAAAGCAAGTCATTTTTCTGGCAACCTAGGTGTCATCAGGGGAAGGTGGGACAAAATCCTTGGAAACCCATGCATGGTTCATTTTAATGAAGGTTAGATCATCCACATTTTGGGTTGACAGACGGGTCCTTTTTTCTGTCAGGATTGATCCAGCAGCACTGAAGACTCTTTCCGATAGCACACTTGCAGCTGGGCAAGCGAGCTCCTGTAAGGCATATTGTGCCAATTCAGGCCAGGTGTCCAGTTTAGCGGCCCAATAGTCAAAGGGGAATGACCTGTGAGGGAGAACATCGATATGGGAGGAAAAGTAGTTTGTAACCATAGTTGACAACTGCTGTCTCCTGTCACTTTCAATCGATGCAGTATTACCTGTCATGTGAGCGGGACTTGAAAAGTCAGTCCACAACATGGTCATGAAACCCCTGTCTCCAACGCCACTTCTGATATGTGCACCACGAACACCTCTTCCAAGTTGCCCCCAGCCCCTACGGCTCGTGTGAGAACCATCACCGCTGCTAAGTTATGGGAATGCCTCAACCAACCGGTTTACCATAGTTGCTTGTTTGTTAGCCAATATTAGGTCAAGGTTCTCCTGTGGCATTATGTTTGGGAATTTGCCTTTATAGCGTGGATCCAGGATGCTGGCCAACCAGTAGTCATCATCGTTCATCATTTTTGCAATGCGGGGTCCCTTTTTAGGATCTGCAAGGCATAATCTGACATGTGGGCCAATGTTCCCGGTGTCAATGATGCACTGCGAGTGCTGGGTGGAGGAGCACTTTCTGGCAAATCCACATCCCTCCAGTCACGCACAAAGCCTGTACCAGACCTTGCCACGCCAACATTTTCTCTTGCCCCATGAGAAGCATCCTCCTCCCCTAAATAATCATCACCATCATCATCCTCCTCCTCCTCTTCCTCTTCTTCCTCCACCTCATCAAGGAGAGGTCCCAGAGCAGACAATGGCTGACTGTCATCAAGGCTTCCCTCCTCCTCTTCCTCATCATCCTCGGCTGCAGACGCTTGCTTCTTAATGTGCATCAAAGTTTGCATGAGCAGACTCATAAGTGGGATGCTCATGCTTAGGATGGCGTCGTCTGCGCTTACCAGCCGTGTGCATTCCTCAAAACACTGAAGGACTTTACAGAGGTCTTTCAGCTTCGACCACTGCACACCTGACAACTCCATGTCTGCCCTCAAAGTGGCTGCCAGGGTATCCTCCCACAAATGCATTACAGCCTGCCTCTGTTCGCACAGCTGCTCAACCATGTGCAGGGTGGAGTTCCACCTTGTTGCAACGTCGATAATTAGGCGGTGCTTGGGAAGGTGAAGCAATCGCTGCAGCTTCTGCATACGACTGGAGTGTACGGGCGACCGGCGGATGTGCGAGCACAGTCTTCGAACCTTATGGAGCAGGCCTGTTAACTCTGGATAATCATTGAAGAAGCACTGCACCATCAGATTCAAGGTGTGACCAAGCAAGATATGTGTCTGAGTTTTGAAACGGCTATGGCTGCCACAAAATTCCGGCTGTTATCACTAACTACCTTGCCTGCCTCAAGATGTAGACTGCCCAGCCATGACTCAGTTTGTCGCTGAAAGTAGTCGGCCAGTACCTCCGCGGTGTGTCTGTCGCCCAAACACATCATCTTCAACACAGCCTGCTGACGCTTTTGACTAGCTGATCGATACTGGGACACCTCGCGTGCAACACTGGCAGCTGCGGATGGAGTGCTCATGCGACTGCGCTCTGTGGACGAGCTTTCACTTCTGGAGGAGGAGGAGGAGGAGGGTCGCACGCCTACAGCCAACTGTTTCCTATACCGTGGGCTAGGCAGCACTGTCCCACCACCGCTCTCCCCTGTGGACCCTGCATCCACCACATTAACCCAGTGCGCAGTGATGGACATGTAACGGCCCTGGCCATGCCTACTGGACCATGCATCTGTTGTGAGGTGCACCTTTCCACTCACTGATTGCTTGAGTGTATGGACAATGCGGTCTTTCACATGAAGGTGGAGGGCTGGGATGTGTGATAATCATGTGGGAATAGTGGATGAGGGCAGGTATATCTCGGCCAGATACCTTTCCTATGTGGCCTAGTCTGGTCAGTATCGCACCTGGTTACTAATGAATAATGGGAGGCGGATATAAAAGGATGCCAGGTGGTTGTGTGAGTGTCTCAGCCTGGGGACACAGAGAGCCTGTCTGTGTGAGAGACACATGTGAGTGAAGCAGTGCACACTGCAACTGTGGTTTGGCTGGACGGGAGAATCCCGCCAGTTGGTAGTTAGGTTGTACTTTGTTTAGTTAGTGCCAGACAGGCAAGGATTTGTTTTATGTTTTTTTTTCTTTATGCATTGCTTGCACCTTTAATAAACCTGACCCAGTGTCAGTTACACCCGGACCCCGGCTGTGCGCCTGAGTTTCATGCTGAACGCACGTGACCTTTGACCCCAGCAAAGGCGATCCCGGAGTGTTTTATCACATTGTGATGGAGAACGCGGGCATCACGTTGGAAGCATGAGCATGGAGGATGTGGTGAAAGCGCTGGTACAGTCCACCGCCGTCCAGCAAGAAGCTAATAGGGTGATGATGGCCCAGCTGAAGGAGTTGGTGGACATGACAGCTACCGATCGTTCGCTTCTCCAGCAGGTGGCGCAGTGCCTGGCAAGCTTACCTGAGGTTAACCTGGAAGCTGAGTTGAGAGTGATTCACGTGAGTCGGTACTGGCAGAAGATGACGACCGAAGATGACGTCGAGGCATACCTGACCACGTTTGAACGGACGGCGGTGCGAGAAAAATGGCCGAAGGCATGATGGGTCGGCCTGATTGCCCCGTTTCTTTCCGGTGAGGCCCAAAAGGCATATTATGACTTAGAACCTGAAGCCGCTCAGGACTTTGACAAACTGAAAGCCGAGATCTTGGCCCGGCTGGGAGTGACGACCGCTGTCACAGCATAGAGAGTGCATCAATGGCCTTATCAGCCGGATAAACCACCGCGGTCACAGATGTTCGACCTGATCCACGTGACGAAGAAGTGGCTACAACCCGAGGTGTTGACAGCGCCAGAGATAATCCAGA
The DNA here is from genome assembly GCF_039654945.1 of Dendrobates tinctorius. NCBI lineage: Eukaryota > Metazoa > Chordata > Amphibia > Anura > Dendrobatidae > Dendrobates > Dendrobates tinctorius. The sequence goes on from NW_027361762.1 coordinate 6,647,778, forward strand.
GAGTCATCATGGACAAGTACCTGAGAGTTCTACCGCCAGCCCTGAGGAAGTGGGTAAGCCATGGAAATCCTACGACGGCAGATCAACTAGTGGATCTGGTTGAACGTTACTCCATGGCGGAAGGACTCCGAGATGACGCTACCCCACCTGTTAAGAATGAGTCACCGTAGGAGGCAAAAACAGAAATACTAGCTAAGTCCAGAAAACCAGAGAAGTTGGCAGCTATCGGATTGCAGACCCCTGAACCTAACAACAACAACTAGCAGTAGCCGTGGGAGGTTCCTACGGTGCCCTAGACCCCTCGATCACAGCCGGAGAACTACATAGCCTAAAGACAGAAAAGGAAATCTAAACTGCCCCAGAGCAGACCCCAAAGCAATAGGCAGCCCCCAACATATAATGACGGTGAAGCAAGATGAAAAAACACTCACACAGATAGAAAGATAGGCTGAGCAAATGATGGGGCCCAAGCTAACTATATAGGACAGGATAGAAAAGCTGCTGTCTGCAATCCGCCAAAACCCTCTCAAAAACAAGAGCCAACAGACTGATAGGGAAAAAAGCCCTGAAGACGCTAGGCTTCAAAAAGACTATATCAGTACTCAGGTATTTTCTGAAGACAGAGCAAAAAGGAATTCAGCTCACCCTGCAGGGAAAGGCAGAAATCAGAAAAACAAGGCAAAACAAAACCAAAACACAAATGCAAAAAGCAGAGCAGAAAAACTTAGCTTTTGAGGAGCAGGAATCAGACTGGTCTCCAAGAATCCCTCAGAGAAATCACCCGCAAGGCAGAAGGGCGTCGGCTGCCTTATATCCAGTCAGCAATTCCAGTCACCCAGTCATCATCATTCTGCTCAGGTGCTTTGTAATCAGCCTCACTACCTTCCTTCACCAGAAGAAGGAGTTCATCAGACCTCAATGGTGAAGGGGAAAATGAACTCACAACAGTACCTCCCCCTTGAGGAGGGGTCACGGAACCCTCATCCACACCACCAGGGCGATCAGGGTGAGCCCGATGAAAGGCACGCACCAATCTTTTGGCATGAATATCAGAGGCAGAGACCCAGGAATTATCCTCCTGACCATAACCCTTCCACTTAACCAAATACTGGAGTCTCCGTCTAGCAAGCTGGGAATCCAGTATCTTCTCTACCTCATATTCCATGTTACCTTCAACTAATACAGGGTCCGGAGGTGCCACCCCAGGAACAACTGGTTCAACAAACCTCTTCAACAAGGACTTATGAAGCACATTATGAATTTTAAATGTGACAGGAAGAGCCAAAAGAAAAGAGACCGGATTAATAATCTCCAAAATCTTGTAAGGTCCAATAAATCTAGGCTTAAACTTTGGAGAAGCCACCTTCATAGCGATATTTTTTGATGATAACCAAACCATATCACCAACCTTAAACTGGGGAGCAATGGTCCTATGTCGGTTGGAAAACCGCTGGGCCTTTTCCTGGGACAGAGATAACTTATCCATCACTTGGTCCCAGATCTGGTGCATTCTCTCCACCACAGTGTCAACACCTGGGCAGGCAGAAGTCTCCACCTGCCCTGAAGAAAATCGAGGATGAAACCCAAAGTTACAAAAAAAAGGTGACATCAAAGTGGCAGAACTAGCTCTATTATTTAAAGCAAATTCGGCCAAGGGCAAAAATGAAACCCAATCATCCTGATCAGCGGAAATAAAACATCTCAAATACGACTCCAAGGTCTGGTTTGTTCTCTCCATCTGCCCATTGGTCTGAGGGTGAAAAGCAGAGGAGAAGGACAACTGAATTCCCAGCTTGGAACAGAAAGTCCTCCAAAATCTAGACACAAACTGAACTCCTTTGTCAGATACAATGTTCTCAGGAATCCCGTGCAAGCGAACCACCTGTTGCAAAAACAGGGGCACCAACTCAGAGGAAGATGGCAACTTAGGGAGTGGTACAAGATGAACCATGTTAGAGAACCTATCACAAATCACCCAAATAACAGTCATTCTCTGAGAGACAGGCATATCAGAGATGAAATCGATTGAAATATGGGTCTATGGCCTCCTGGGGACTGGCAGAGGCAACAACAACCCACTAGAGCGAGAACAAGGTTTAGACCGGGAGCAAGTCCCACAGGACTGCACAAAATTCCTGACATCAAGAGACAAGGTGGGCCACCGAAAAGACCAACTCACCAGATCTCTAGTGCCAAAAATACCTGGATGACCAGCCAATGCAGAGCAATGAACTTCAGACATCACTCTCTTCTTCCACTGGTCAGGAACATACAACTTTCCACTGGGACAACACTCAGGTTTGTCCTCCTGGAACTCTTCCAGAGCACATCTCAAATCGGGCGAGATGGCAGAAAGAACTACCCCTTCGCCTAAGATGTTAGCAGGCTTGGTCACCACAGGAGAATCAGCAAAGAAGCTCCTAGAGAGAGCGTCTGCCTTGACATTCTTAGTGCCAGGAAGAAAAGAGACCACAAAATCAAAACGTGTAAAAAACAAGGCCCACCTAGCCTGTCTAGGGTTCAAGCGTTTGGCCGACTCCAGGTAAATCAAATTCTTGTGGTCAGTGAGGACCACGACTTGGTGTTTAGCTCCCTCCAACCAATGTCTCCACTCCTCAAATGCCCATTTCATGGCTAACAGTTCCCGATTCCCCACATCATAGTTACGTTCAGATGGAGAGAACTTTCGGGAAAAGAAAGCACAGGGATTCATTTTAGATGTTACAGGATCCTTTTGGGACAAAACAGCTCCTGCACCAATCTCAGAAGTGTCCACCTCTACCTGGAACGGGAGTGAGACATCAGGTTGCCGCTAAACCGGGGCAGAAGTGAATCTTCGCTTCAGCTCCTGAAAGGAAGAAACAGCCTCCTTTGACCAATTCAACACATCAGTACCCTTGTAAGTCAGATCAGTCAATGGCTTGGCAATACTAGAAAATTTTGTTATAAATTTCCGATAAAAATTAGCAAAACCCAAAAACTTCTGGAGGGCCTTCAAAGAAGTGGGCTGAACCCAATCATAAATGGCCTGTACCTTGGCCGGGTCCATTTCAATAGTTGATGGAGACAAAATAAATCCCAAAAATGAAATCCTCTGTACCCCAAAAAGGCATTTCGATCCTTTGACATACAGGGAATTCTCCCTCAAGATCCGGAACACAGTCCGAACATGTTCCACATGAGAATCCCAATCCTTGGAGAAGATCAAAATATCATCCAGATAGATAATCAAAAATGTATCCACAAAGTCTCGGAAAATGTCGTTCATGAAGCACTGGAAGACAGAAGGGGTATTAGTGAGCCCAAAAGGCATCACCAGGTACTCAAAATGTCCCTCCGTAGTATTAAACGCCGTCTTCCTTTCATCCCCATGCTTAATGCGAATAAGATTATACGCCCCCCTGAGATCAAGCTTGGTAAACCAGCAAGCACCTTTAACTCTGGAGAATAGATCCGAAATCAGGGGTAACGGATACTGATATTTAATAGTAATTTTGTTGAGGGCACGATAATCAATACAAGGCCTTAATGAACCATCCTTTTTGGCCACGAAAAAAAACCCAGCACCTAAGGGTGAAGAGGATGGTCTAATATGACCCTTCTCCAACGCCTCCTTAATATAGGATCGCATAGCCTCGTGCTCGGGTACAGATAAATTGAAGAGCCGACCCTTGTGAAATTTACACCCCGGGCTCAGTTCAATTGCACAGTCATAACTCCTATGAGGAGGCAAAGACGCAGACTCATTCTCACTAAATACATCATAAAAGTCTGCCAAATAGTCAGGAACATCATGCGACTGAGGAGAGGTGGAAAAAACCGGAGCCTCACTAAAGGGCACACCGACAACCCCAACTCACCACAGACACAGATTTCCAATCCAAAACTGGATTATGAATTTGCAACCAGGGAAACCCCAGAATAATGGTATCATGCAGATTATGCAACACCAAAATCTGCAATTTTCTTGATGGTCTGGGGCGACTCGCATTACCACCTGGGTCCAAAACTAAGGTTTACCCTTCGCCAAAGGAGTAGCATCAATCCCCCTCAAAGGGATAGGCGTCCACAGAGGTGTCATCGGAAATCCACAACGTTTAGCAAAATCCAAGTCCATTAGGTTCAGGGCTGCTCCCAAATCCACAAAAGCCTTGGCGGAAAATGTGGACAGGGAGCAGATCAGAGTAATTGCCAGAAGAAACTTAGGTTGAACACCACCCACAGAAAACGTGTGTGCAAAACGTTTCTCTCGTTTAGGACAGACAGAAATAATATGTGAGGCATCTCCACAAAAAAAACACAGCTTATTACGCCTTCTGAACTCCTGACGTTGCTCCCTGGACAAAACTCTATCACACTGCATAGGTTCAGACACTTGTTCAACAGGTGGCAACACCTCTCGTGCAGTCCTGCGTTCACGTAAACGCCGATCAACCTGAATGGCTAATGACATAGAATCGTCAAGACCAGAGGGAACAGGAAATCCCACCATAGTATCTTTTACTGCTTCTGACAAACCATTCCGAAAGAGAGCTGCCAAGGCATTATCATTCCAGGTAGTAAGGACCGCCCACTTTTGGAATTTTTGACAGTACAATTCTGCAGAATCTCGACCCTGGCTCAATGCCAACAGGGTCTTTTCAGCCTGATCAATAGCATTAGGTTCGTCATACAACAACCCCAAGGCTTAAAAAAAAATGCATTCACATTAGTCAGAATGGGATCATCTGATTTCAAAGAAAACGCCCAATCCTGGGGATCGCCACGCAGCAAAGAGATGACAACTTTAACCTGCTGTGCGGAGCTCCCTGACGAGTTAGGCTTCAAGGCAAAATATAATTTACAATTATTTTTGAAATTCAAAAATTTAGACCGATCCCCAAAAAACACATCAGGAGTAGGGATCTTTGGTTCAGCAGCATGTGAATGAGCAAGGTAGGTGGAAATTCCCCGCACTTCCGCAGCGAGCTGCTCCACACGATCAGACAATTGCTTTATCTCCATTGAGAGAAAAAAAAAATTCCCCCTACGGCCTCAGAGATATAGAGGAAAAAATATACACACTTTTTTTTTTTACAATTCTTTCCTGCTATTGAGTACCCTAGGCCCCGCACTTCCGCAGCGAGCTGCTCCACACGATCAGACAATTGCTTTATCTCCATTGAGAGAAAAAAAAAATTCCCCCTACGGCCTCAGAGATATAGAGGAAAAAATATACACACTTTTTTTTTTTACAATTCTTTCCTGCTATTGAGTACCCTAGGATCTGCGGTATGGCGGGTGATTCTGTTATGAATGAGTCACCGTAGGAGGCAAAAACAGAAATACTAGCTAAGTCCAGAAAACTAGAGAAGTTGGCAGCTATCGGATTGCAGACCCCTGAACCTAACAACAACAACTAGCAGTAGCAGTGGGGGGTTCCTACGGTGCCCTAGACCCCTCGATCACAGCCGGAGGACTACATAGCCTAAAGACAGAAAGGGAAATCTAAACTGCCCCAGAGCAGACCCCAAAGCAATAGGCAGCCCCCAACATATAATGACGGTGAAGCAAGATGAAAAAACACTCACACAGATAGAAAGAGAGGCTGAGCAAATGATGGGGCCCAAGCTAACTATATAGGACAGGATAGAAAAGCTGCTGTCTGCAATCCGCCAAAACCCTCTCAAAAACAAGAGCCAACAGACTGATAGGGAAAAAAGCCCTGAAGACGCCTGGCTTCAAAAAGACTATATCAGTACTCAGTTATTTTCTGAAGACAGAGCAAAAAGGAATTCAGCTCACACAGCAGGGAAAGGCAGAAATCAGAAAAACAAGGCAAAAAAAAACCAAAACACAAATGCAAAAAGCAGAGCAGAAAAACTTAGCTTTTGAGGAGCAGGAATCAGACTGGTCTCCAAGAATCCCTCAGAGAAATCACCCACAAGGCAGAAGGGCGTCGGCTGCCTTATATCCAGTCAGCAATTCCAGTCACCCAGTCATCATCATTCTGCTCAGGTGCTTTGTAATCAGCCTCACTACCTTCCTTCACCAGAAGAGGGAGTTCATCAGACCTCAATGGTGAAGGGGAAAATGAACTCACAACACCCACCTCGTTCTTCATCATCTCCACGTGGAACCAGTAAGACTGTTCCAGGGAATAGGGGAGAAGGAAAAATCTCTAAGACAATAGGGGAGAAAAACGGGATTGCCCGCACTGCGAGGCCGAGAGTAACGAACTTTGGTCTAAGCAAAGGGCCTGTTAGGTGTTTCCACTGCCAAGAGATGGGACACGTTGCTGCGAACTGTCCGGTCACTACTGAACCCATGCAGGGCGACGTCACAGACTCTAAAAACCACATGTCTATGGTTGCACAGGTAGTGAGTGTGAATGCCGGTCAAAAGGATGTGGAGAAACACTTGTGTGATTTAACTGTTGATGGAAAAAATGTGGTGGCATTGTTAGACTCGGGAAGTGTGGTGACTCTGGTGAAGGCCAGTCTGGTGTCAGCCCCGACTGGACCATCAGACAAATTTTCTGTAACGTGTGTGCATGGAGACACCTGTTCATACCTCACCATGGTCATATGCATTACTACTTCCTATGGGTCTGTGCAACATAAAATGGGACTCGTCCCTGCGTTATTGCATGATGTTATCTTGGGCCGGGATTTTCCCCACTTCTGGCAATTGTCGGAGAATCAGTTGATACCCCAGGGTAATAGTGTACATGATGCTTCTCCTAGGGTGCGTGTGGGTCCCGAACCCCAGGAAGAGGTCTCCCCGGAAGACTCGGGGGAAGAGTCTGCTGGAAATGACCTACAGTTCCCATTTTCAGTCATGGCAGGTGATACGGAGGCGACCGGGGAAGAGGAGGAGGCCGACAGCCCTCCACCTCCCCGTTTGCTGGATTTAGAAGTTCAGAAAGATGACTTCCAAAGTGAGCAAATAAAGGATCCCACCCTTTCTCAGGCTAGGACAAATGTAAAAGTGATAAATGGGACCCGTAGAACTTGGCTCTAGGCTGACAAATCCTTACATGGTCCTGGAGAATGATTTACTCTATCAAATAGAGAAAGCGGGGGAAGACACGGTGCAACTGTTAGTTGTGCCAAAACCCTACCGGCGGCAGGTGCTGGACCTGGCCCACGGACATGTGATGGGAGGTCACCTGGGAGTCCAGAAAACCACCAAAAGGATATTACACTGTTTTGTTTGGCCAGGCATGCATCACGATATTCGTGTATATTGTGAGTCTTGTCCTGACTGCCAAGCCTCTGCGCCTAAGCCCCGGTTTTGTAGCCCTTTGGTACCCCTACCTATTATTGAGGTCCCGTTTAAGAGGATTGGGATGGATTTAGTTGGGCCCCTCCCACGGTCTGCACGTGGACACCAACATATCCTGGTCATCTTGGATTATGCCACTCGTTACCCGGAGGCCATCCCTTTGCGTAACACGGCCACCAAGACGATTGCCAAGGAACTGGTGCAGGTGTTTAGTCGGGTCGGTATACCAAAACAGATACTCACCGACCAGGGGACTCCCTTTATGTCCAGGGTAAAGAAGGAGCTCTGCAGGTTGTTACAAATCGAACCGTTACGCCCATCCATGTATCACCCTCAAACAGACGGGTTGGTCGAACGGTTCAATAAAACTCTGAAGCAGATGCTGAGAAAGGTGATAGACAAGGATGGGAAGAACTGGGACTATTTACTTCCGTATTTGCTTTTTGCCGTCAGGGAAGTGCCCCAGTCTTCCACGGGATTCTTGCCTTTCAAGTTATTGTACGCCCGACGTCCTCGCGGACTGTTAGACGTCGCCAAAGGAACCTGGGAGGGTCAGGTCACTCCGTTTAAAACGGTGATAGATCACGTATCCCAAATGCAGAACCGTATTGCGGCTGTTATGCCTATCGTCAAAGAACACATGATGCAGGCTCAAGGAGCCCAAAAAAGAATCTATGATAGGGGCGCCAAGATCCGTACGTTTGCACCCGGAGATAGGGTGTTGATCCTGGTTCCCACAGTGGACAGTAAGTTCCTAGCAAAGTGGCAGGGCCCTTTTGAGATTAAGGAAAGAGTTGGTGAAGTAAACTACAAAGTATACCAGGCAGGTAAAGGGAAACCTGAACAGATTTATCATGTAAATCTGATAAAACCCTGGAAAGATCGGTCTGCCTTGTCAGCGGAGCTGGCCCGTCCTGTCTGCTCGCATACCGTACCGGAGGTACGGGTTGCAGAGACTCTATCGGAGCAGCAAAAGACTGAGGTCAGGCAGTTTCTACTTCACAACCAAAAGTTTTTCTCAGAAAAACCCGGGCAGACTACGCTAATGAAACATGACATCGTAACGGAACCTGGTGTCACAGTTCACGTAAAACCCTGCCGAATCCCGGAAGCGCGCCGTGAAGCCGTTTCCCGAGAAGTGAAGGCAATGTTAGAGTTAGGAGTCATTGAGGAATCGCACAGTGCTTGGTCCAGCCCGATTGTGCTAATTCCTAAACCGGACGGCACCATCCAGTTCTGCAATGACTTCAGGAAACTGAATGCGGTCTCAAAATTTGATGCCTATCTTATGCCCCGGGTCGACGAGTTAATAGATCGGTTAGGAAAAGCCCGGTATATTACGACCCTAGACCTAACAAAGGGGTATTGGCAGATCCCTCTGGCGGTGGCTGCCAGAGAAAAGACGGCATTTGCTACGCCAGAAGGTCTATTTCAGTATGTGTATATGCCGTTTGGACTGCACGAGGCACCGGCGACCTTCCAGAGACTAATGGTTCGAGTCCTGAGGCCACATAGGCAGTACGCTTCGGCCTATTTGGATGACATTGTCATTTACAGCTTGGACTGGGAGACTCATCTCCAGAAGGTACAAGCTGTGATTGACGACCTGTGGGATGCAGGTCTAACCGCGAACCCCAAGAAATGTCACATCGTGCTAGAAGAAGCCCAGTATTTGGGGTATGTAATTGGGAGGGGTATTGTTAAACCACAGCTCGATAAGATTCAGGCGGTTCAGGACTGGCCACAACCTGTCAACAAGAAGCAGGTGCAAGCCTTCCTGGGGATCGCTGGCTATTATCGCCGGTTCATACCCAATTTTGCAGCCATCGCTACCCCCCTGACGGATCTTACAAAAGGGAAAGACTCCGTCATGATTAAATGGAGTTTAGCGGCTGAAGAAGCCTTCCATAGCCTAAAACGAGCACTTTGCTCTCAGCCCGCACTGGTGACTCCGGACTTCCGCAGCGAGTTTGTGGTACAAACGGATGCCTCTGATACCGGTATCGGGGCCATACTCTCACAAGTGAGGGACGGAGTGGAACACCCAGTCCTCTATCTCAGCAGGAAACTGAATAAACACGAGCAAAGGTATGCAGTCGTAGAAAAAGAGTGCCTCGCCATTAAGTGGGCTCTAGAGGCCCTCAAATATTACCTGGTGGGCCGAAAGTTCAGGCTGATCACTGACCATGCCCCTCTCAAGTGGATGCAGTTGCACAAGGAACGGAATAGCCGGGTGACCCGGTGGTTCCTTGCCCTGCAGGCCTACACTTTTACGGTGGAGCACCGCCCAGGGATACAGATGGGGAATGCAGATGCCCTGTCCCAAGTGCACTGTTTGGCGGGTGTCATTGCTCGACTGGAGAGGTCTGAGCAGAGGGGGGGGATATGTAAGAATCATGTGGGAATAGTGGATGAGGGCAGGTATATCTCGCCCATATACCTTTCCTATGTGGCCTAGTCTGGTCAGTATCGCACATGGTTACTAATGAATAATGGGAGGTGGATATACTGTAAAAGGATGCCAGGTGGTTGTGTGAGTGTCTCAGCCTGGAGACACAGAGAGCCTGTCTGTGTGAGAGACACATGTGAGTGAAGCAGTGCCCACTGCAACTGTGGTTTGGCTGGACGGGAGAAGCCCGCCAATTGGTAGTTAGGTTGTACTTTGTTTAGTTAGTGCCAGACAGGCAAGGATTTGTTTTATGTTTTTTTTCTTTATGCATTGCTTGCACCTTTAATAAACCTGATCCAGTGTCAGTTACACCCGGACCCCGGCTGTGCGCCTGAGTTTCATGCTGAATGCACGTGACCTTTGACCCCAGCAAAGGCGATCCCGGAGAGTTTTATCACAGATGGCTTTGCGAGAAAAGAAGTGCCGACTGGTTAGGTCATAGCGTGGTACTGCGTAGGCCATGAGTTCTCGGAAAGCTGCGCTTTCAACCAACCGGTAGGGCATCATCTCTAATGAGATTAGTTTGGCAATGTGGGCGTTCAAACCCAGTGTACGCGGATTAGAGGATGAGTACTTTCTTGTCCTACTCATAGTCTCTGGTAGGGCGAGCTGGACTTGAGAGCTGCATATGGTGGAACTAGCGGTGGACATGGCGGACTGAGAGAGGGTTGATGATGGTGATGAAGTTGGTGTTCTTTCTGATGGCCTAGATTCAGTCTTTCGTAGCAATAACATTGTGATTACCTGACTGCTTTGGCCTTGCGACGACAACTCAAAATTTGCTGCTGGTGGTGTGCTAACCGGTGGGCTTAAAGTGGGGGAAACAATGTAGCGTTGCTGACTACCTTCATTGGGAGCAGTTGCACATGTGGTACGTGAGGTTTGGTAGTCCGTCCAAGCTTGAAGTGCATGGTGGTTAAATGACTAAGCATGCAACTGGTATTCAAATTTCTCAGATTTTTCCCTCGGCTAAAGATCTTTGCGCACTTCTTGCAGATAACCTTTGCCTGATCATTAGGATTTTGTTCAAAAAAGTGCCGCACTGCACTCTTCCTACTAGGGAAGACATTTTCAGGCCTTGCACGCTGTGCTAATTTGACCGTCTGGCCAAGCTGTCCTGCAACTCTTTTAGTTTTTGTAACCCTTTTTGGACTGCTCCGGGCTTGCCAGATAACAGCTGTTGCGATGTTGATGCCTGCTGCGTATGCTCCTCCTCCTCTTCTGAGCTATTGGCAGCGGCACCCTCTTCCCCCAATGGATGCCAATCTGGGTCAACAACTGGGTCATCCATCACCTCCTCTTCAATGTCATGTGCACCTTCCTCTGTGTCACCGTGTATGGTGGTATAGTATGCGGGACGGGGCACCTGAGATTCATCTGGGTCAGATTCTGGCTCAGTACACTGCGAGGACAATATAGTGCTCTGAGTGAATGTACCTGCAGAATCCTCTAGCAGTGGCTTTGCATCAGTGCACTCCATGTCAGATTCATCTTGGCCTGAGTAATTCACGATTTGACTTGATAACCCTGGCATGGTATGTGAAAACAGCTCCATGGAGTAATCTGTAGTGTGGCCTGCCGCATCCTTCAATTTTGGTACGGGTGAAGGACACAAGGAAAGGTGTGGTTCATGACCATGAGCCTCCAATGACGACGCAGTGCTTTTATTTTTTGAAACTTCAGAAGAGGAGGCGATAGAGCTGGAGGCTGTGTCAGCAATGTAAGCCAAAACTTCTTCCTGAAGCTCCGGCTTTAAAAGCGGTTTACCTACTCCCAGAAAAGGGAGCCTACGAGGCCTTGTGGAGCAACACAATGACGCATGCTCACCACCTCCTGCCTTAGGTGCTATTGTGCTTTTGCCACTACCAGCAGAAGCACCACCAACAACACCACCACCAGGACCAGCTGGCAAGCACCGCCCACTTCCACGGCCTCTTCCACCATACTTCCTCATTTTTGTGAAAAAGTACCCAAAATAACAACAGCTATATGGTACTGTAAAACAAGGTAGAGGGTGCATAGAGTATTGCTGAGAATTTGTCTCTCACTGTAGATTGGAGGACGCTGAACTATTGTCTCAGGCCCAGGAGAGATTACACCGCAATGTGACAGGCTGAAATTGGCTAGTGTATGACAAACTACAAGGTGTATATAGAATTGGGCAGAATTGGAATCTCCCTAGAGTGTAGGTCTGTAAGAATGGACAAACTCCTCGGCTTTTTCTTACAGAGTCACACACAGATAGCTTCAAATTGGCCGTGATACCAGCCGGTACACGGTAGTGTGTGAGGAGCGTACACGTACACCGCTGTACGGTGTGTGTATGTAAAATTGTCAAACTCCGTGTTTTTGTACACGGACTGACAGACGCTGTCTCTGTCTAGTTTTGAATGTAATCAAACAGCAGATATAAGAAACTGTTTGAAAAACGGACAAAACTCAAAGGTGTAGGTCTGTAAGAACGGACAAACTCCTCGGCTTTTTCTTACAGAGTCACACACAGATAGCTTCAAATTGGCTGTGATACCAGCCGGTACACGGTACTGTGTGAGGAGCGTACACCGCTGTACGGTGTGTGAAAAAATGAACGCTCAGTAACTCACCAGGACAAAACAATAAAATTTGGATTGCTTTGAAAAAAGCAGTTTGAACACCAGTGTGCACACAGCAATGCAGCTATCAGGGAGCCTTATAAGGCAGCCTAATAACCCACAGAGCTGATACACCAAAATATAGCCTCCCCTTGCACTGCACAGTGACTGGTGTGTTGTACAGGCAAAATTGCTAGCAGCAGAAGCAATTTTTTTATCTTCTTCCCTGCCTAACGCTCTCCCTACAGAATCAGCAGCAGCTCTCCCTATTCTGAGATCAGCATAAGTAAGATGGCGGTCGGTGTGCACGCCCTTTTATACCCCCTGTGACGCCCCACAAAGCAAGCCAATCACTTGCATGCCCTTCTCAAAGATGGTGGTGACCACTGCCTATGTCATCACGTTGCCCACAGTGTCCGTTCTTCCTGATTGGCTGAAAAAGGGCGCTGAACATCTTTTGAAACTCGACTTTGGCGCTAAAGTCACCAACCTCGTGGCCGACCTCACGCTAAGGTCGGGTTTCGTTTCATGAAACCCGACTTTGGCGAAAGTCGGCGACTTTTGAATTTTTTCGACCTGTTTCGCTCAACTCTATCTATTAGGCAATCAGAGGGCTTTGAGGTTGAAGTGCCCTTGTGCATGCGCAGTGCACACACAGTATCACTGCCGCCATCTTTGTTATGATATACATTGGCCCTTTGTCTACAATTGGTTCAGAAACATTTCTTCTGGAGTAAAACAGAGTGCAGAACTTGTGATATTGCAAAGGTATAGTTACTGAATGCCTCATGTTCTGCAATCTTCCACAAATGACGCTGTGTGGATTCCAGCATATGGCTCAACCTTTCATCCACTCCCAGAAAAAGACTGTATGGGTGCTTACATCTATATTCATTGAGATGATATGGACAACAATGGGAGATGATAACAGATGGTATAGTAGAACACAGTAGTAGATGAGATCAGGGGTTGTTATACAAAGTTGTAGATGATATCAGAGACTGTTGTACACAGATATGGATGATTCAGCAGATTGTTGTAGAAAATGTGGATGATTCAGCAGATTATTGTACAAAATGTGGATGATTCAGCAGATTGTTGTACAAAATGTGGATGATTCAGGTAAAATCGGAATCCACTTGTTATAAGCAGTGGTTTTGCATGGAGCTGAGCACATTTGGGCTACTCAGGAGTTCGGCAGGAATGGTTACATGCTGCAAAACCAGGGCAGGAAGAAGGGGTGGTTCTGAACAGTTAACTATTTGGGGGAACAGAAGATTCCAAACACATGAAAAAGAAAGAGAAAGGCAACTATGACACCTAATGGCCATAGCTGGAACAGCACTTAAAATATTTTGCTGCACAGAATGGGCAGAACACTCCCCGCTTGGCATCAACAGATGCCACAATTTGGCTCTTTTGGTTGAGGGCGGTAAACGAATGCTTGCAGTTTAGCCATCCTTTACAAGATCCCTGGCTTACAGGTGATGCTGACTTGTAGGACTGGGCCACATCAAGTAGACCGGCTATGGCTCGGACAAGTGACTTCCAGGTTGAAAACCTGATGAACCCATGAGATTCAAGGTGATGGCTTGAAATCTCTATATGCAGAGAAGACTCTTGAGGACGGAGCTCTTTGTCGGCATCTGGATACACTAGTTCGACCGTATCGGGCCAGTCTATGTGGGGCATCGAACAGAACAAGGAAGCAGGGCCTGTGAACCATGTAGTGTCCTTAAGATGACTTGGAGCAATGGATCTAGTCGCATGGTCCACAGGATTGAGGTGAGTAGGCACATAGTGCCACTGACTAGGGCAGATGGATCTTCTTATCCTCAGTACCCGATTGCTGACGTAGACATAAAAGCATCACGTTTCATTGCAGATGTATCCTAGTACCACCTTGCTATCAGTGTAGAACTCTGCATCTTTGATCTCCAGATTCATAGCATCCGAGATAAGCTCGGCCAACTCAACTGTGAGGACAGCAGCACAGAGTTCCTGTCTGGGAATCGTGTGTTCACGCAGTGGTGTCAGTTTAGTCCAGCTCATCACAAACCCAATGTGGCTCTGTTCGTCCATGTCTATGATTTTGAGGTATGCTACTGCTGCGATCGCTTTGACTTATGCATCACAGAAAATACAAAATCTTCGTGTCTTGACTTCTGTTAATGGCACAGGAGCATACAGTTGTTTCACATGAAGGTCGGTCAAGGCCTTGCGAGAACTCCTCCACTCTTCCCACAGGTCTGCCTTTTCTGTTGGAAGTGGATCTTCCCAATCAGACGTGTCTTGGGTGAAGTCTCTTAGCATCATTTTCCCTTGGATAGTTACTGGAGCTACGAATCCCAGGAGGTCGTATAGACTATTCACGAAAGAGAGAACTCCTTTGCATGTGAAGGGTTTCTCCTCTTTACTGATCTGGAAGGTGAAGGCAACTGTCTTTAGATCCCAAAGCAATCCAAGGTTCCGCTGCATTTGAAGGGAGACGATGCTTAGGTCTAGGACCTTTAGATCACTGGAATAGTCTTGAGAGGGAAAGTCTTCCATCAACTCTCGGCTGTTGGAGGAAATCTTGAGTAACCTTAGGTTAGACTGGGTGAGCATTTCTTGAGCCCTTTTCAGTAGACTGATTGCAGCCTCATTTGTCGGTGTGGACTACAAACAGTCGTCTATGTAGAAGTCCTTTTCTACGAAGCATCTGACATCTGACCCATACTTTTCTTCACCTTCTTTGGTGGAATTTCGGAGGCCATAGATAGCGACTGCTGGGGAAGGACTGTTCTTGAAGATGTGTACCCTCATCCGGTATTCCGTCATGTTTTTGTCCGGATTGTTGTCACGGTACCAAAAGAATATCAAGAAGTTTCTGTGTTCCTCTTTTACCAGAAAACAGTTGAACATCTGTTGTATGTCAGCCATACAGTAAATGCCACTGTATCCCTGCGGAAAGAGAGTAGTACTTCCAGAAGTCTGTTGTTGAGGTCTGGACCCTGTCAGTAGGATGTCTTTCAATGAAACATCTTCGCATTTGGCGTCTGAGTCAAATACCACTCGTATCTGACCTGGCTTCTTAGGATGGTATACTCCGAAGATGGGAAGGTAGCAACAGTCCTCTGAGGGCCGAAGTGCAGGTGCAATCTCTGCATGGTTGCTTTGGAATATCTTCCCCATGAAAGTAAAGAAGTGTTCCTTCCTCTCAGGTGATTTCTGAAGCTTGTGCCTGTGGGAGATGAATCGGCTGTAGACCAGTTCCCTGTTGTTGGGTAGGCGCCTTCTCTGAGGCGGAAATGGTAAAGGTGCGACCCAACTGTTCAATTCGTCTTTAACTATTTGTCTATCCATGATGTCCAGGAACATCCTATCTTCTATGGACATCTCTACCTTGTTGTCCTCCTTTGTCCTGTGGAAGACTGTACATCCCATGTGGTCTTGTTCACCTTCACAGGCATGGTCTTCATTGGTATGTGCTGAGAAAGGGCAAGGTAGTGGAGTGCTGTTTGGCAATTGGATTACCAGCAGATTATTGTGACATGGCCGGAAGAGAGATGGACGTCCATTTTCTAGTGTGCTGGTAAGCATACTGTTGACTGAGGCCGGCTTGTGTGCTCCTACTAGGTAGACGTCTCCTATGATTACCCATCCAAGGTCGAGCCGCTGTGCATACGGAGCATTCCTGGAGCCATTTATACACTCTCTAGCCTTGTGGACTCGTAGTATATCTCTTCCCAGAAGTAGAGCTATTGGGGTTTCTGGATCCATCTCAGGTATCAGGTGGGCTATACGATTCAGATTGGGGTGATGTGTCTCCACCTCCCATGAAGGTATGTCTGACCTGTTGCCAGGAATCTGGTTGCACTCCAGGATGGCCATCTATGGACTCCACTTTGTATCTGGTAGCTTTTCTCCCCGCTGTCTCAATGGTACCTGAACACGTCCTCAGAGTGTAGGGAGAACCAGGACCTACAATGCTGAAGTTGTCAAAGAAGATGGACCTGGCTAGAGACCTGTTACTTTGGTCATCCAGGATTGCATATATCTTGAAGGCTTTGTTTTTGCGGCCTGCAGGATAGACTCGGACAAGGCAGATTTTTGAACAGGACCTTCCTCCTGTGAGTCCCCTACAGGTCTCCGTACATTTAGAGCTGACCTCAGGGGTGTCTTCATCAGCGTCCTTCTGATTCCCATCGTGCTCCTCTGCTTGTGACAACACTCGTGGAGGTGATCCAGGGAGCAAGGCTATATTGTGATCCGTGCTGCTGCATTCTGCACATTTCATGCTAGCTTCACAGTTCCTGGCGAAGTGAGAATTTGTGGCACAACATTTGAAGCAGTCCCCCAAAGACTTCTCCCTGAAGACTCTGCATTTCAGTAGAGGATATAGTTTCTTGTGTAGAGGACAATGTTTACTGACATCCTGAGGCTTGCTCTCGTCTGGAGGGGGTTTATTCACCTTGTGAGGAGGGCCTGTGGAAACAATGTTAGTTTTGAGGACTGCCACGGGTGTCTTACCGGGTTTGACACCAGGGGCGGTGGATCATGACAGAGTAAAGTCAAAACTACTGTCATTTCTGATCCTAGATTGTTTGGAAACAAAATCAACAAATACAGTGAAAGGAGGGAAAGATACATTATGATTTTGTTTATACTGCGAACCACATGTAATCCACTTTTCTTGTAGGTTGTATGGAAGTTTCTGTACTATCGGATTGAAACCCTTAGCGGTGTCTAAGAATGCCAATCTGGGCAAGTCTCCTTCCTCCTGGGCAACCTGTAACTCATTCATTCACTTAGTTCTCTAAACTTTAGATAACCTTTAGGTCCTATCTTAGGAAAATCATCAATTGTTTTATATAAAGCATTCTCTATTACTTCTACTGTCCTGTAGCATTCCTCAAGTCTTTCCCACACTTTACATAGACCTGTGTGAGGATGCTTTACATTCATGTCTCTCAGTCATTTGGCATGCTCGACTGACTCACTTCTGAGCCACTTTACCAGGAGATCTAACTCCTCACTACAAGAAAGGTCCAGACCAAGAATGGTGTTCCGGAGCGAGGCTTGCCATGACCGATAGTTCTCAGGTTTGTCAGTGAACTTTACAAGTCCTTTTGTAACCAGTTCTCGGCGAGCAAAGAACTTTGCAAAGTCCATGGTGGCTCCGTCTGTGCGGGCATGAGCCGGTGTGTTATATTCATGTCTACTGTAGTGTGTGGTGCATCACCATACCTGTAAGACACTTCTGACTCCGGATAGTCTGTGCGGTACCTTGTCAGTGAAGAAGGTGTCTCTTTAAAGCAGGATGGGAGCTGTGCCTTCTGCTCAGTGGAACGGTAGCTGTGGTCGAAATCCCTGTGCTGAACGTCTCCTCGCCTATTAGTGAAGTTCGGGGTTGGGTTGCTGGTAATCGGCATAGGCTGATTGATATGATGCGTCAGGGCTGTCATCCATGCCAGAATGTTGACGGACGTAATCTGCGATGCACTGCGCTGGAACTTGCTGCTCTAGATCTGGTCCGAGAATGTTGCTGCGTCTCTCAGAATCAGGATTCTTCATAGCTTCCAAATACTAAGCCTTAGCTATTGCAGCTGCTGTCTCTTTGTCTGCAGCAAATCTTTCTAGCTCTGCTTGCAAACGTGCAGTTTCAGCTTGCAGCCGTGCAATTTCGGCCTCTCTCTCTGCCTGCAGACGTGCGGCTTCCATCTCTCTCACTGCCTGCAAATATGTGGTTTCTGCATCTTGCACTTCATGTCTCAGCTTTAAATGCATCTCTCTTTCGGTGAAGGATGATCTTGCTTTGGCTGCTTCGGCTTTGGCACGAACGACAGCAGCAAGCTCTGCTATAGATGACCTGCTAGAGCTTGCTTGTGACCTCGCTTTGAGTGAGGATGTGCTTTTCCGAGACATTTTGCGTTTAGTACTGCTGAGTATATTAGAAGGAAACTGAGTCTACGTATGGGTGCTTCCACATGGTGGGAAAGATGTAGCACTTCTTGGCGGGCTGCAGTAGGGTTCGGTGGCTGTATGGAGGCTGCTGTGATACCCGTATGCAGAGCAGTGTGGGTGTTAGCAGTCCTGTACAGTCTATGCAATCACCACATGTGACTAGAGGTCCTTTACTGAGCCCTGAGCTTTTATTCCCTGCGGCTGTATGGCGGCTGCAGTAGTACCCGTATGCGGAGCAGTTTGGGTGATAGCGGCACCGTATGGCCTGTGTAACCACCGCTTGCGACCGGCGGTTCTGTTTTTTACTGGGCCTTGGACTCTTCTCCCCTGCGGCTGTATGGCGGCTGCTGTATTACCCGTATGCAGAGCAGTTTGGGTGATAGCTGTCCCTTACAGCCTGTGTAGCCATCACATGTGACCAGCGGTCCGTTTTTACTGTTCTGCCTTCCTCCACGTATGACGCTGTGTGGATTCCAGCATATGGCTTAACCTTTCATCGACTCCCAGAAACAAGACTAAATGGGTGCTTAAGTCTATATTTATTGGGATGATATAGACCACAATGGGAGATGATAACAGATGGTATAGTAGAACACAGGAGTAGATGATTTCAGGGGTTGTTGTACAAAGTTGTAGATGATATCAGAGATTGCTGTACACAAATATGGATGATTCAACAGATTGTTGTAGAAAATGTGGATGATTCAGCAGATTGTTGTACAAAATGTGGATGATTCAGCAGATTGTTGTACAAAATGTGGATGATTCAGGTAAAAATGGAATCCACTTTTTATAAGCAGTGGTTTTACATCGAGCTGAGCACATGTGGGCTACTCAGGAGTTCGGCAGGAATTGCTACATGCTGCGAAACCGGGGCAGGAAGAAGGGGTGGTTCTGAATAGTTAACCATTTGGGGGAACAGAAGATTCCAAACACATGAATAAGAAAGAGTAAGGCATAGCTGGAACAGTACTTAAAATATCTTGCTGCACAGAATGAGCAGAACACCTCATATAAAGAAAGAACATTTTTATCATTTTGACAAATATACATGAGAACATCCATATGAGAGTGTACCACTCTTACCTCGGTAACTTGAGCGGATCCCTTATTAAGGAGATCCCTCGGGGACCAATTATGTCTTAGACAAGGATGCCAACTCTCACAGGTCAGAACCCCTTACCATGAACAACCGGGGTTATATTAACCACCCTACTATGTTATGGACCTGTCTTCTCCCTTTTAACCCCTTTCTGACATCTAACATACTATCCCATCCACGGTACCCGGGCCAGTATGACCGTGGACGGGATAGTACGTCGAGCTCTTTAATGCAATACCGTGACTTAAGTCGCGGTGATCGCATTAAAATTCCGACGCCATCTCACCTTACAGAAGATCACAAAATAATCACTGACCTCAGGGAAACCAGTCAAAGAAAATACTGCAGCAGCCGGCAAAGGCGCTCAATCAGTGAAATCCTAGGTGCATTGCTCCCTGGGAAATACGAATATGCAAATTAAGTCCGTGGAGCCTCATTTAAGAGTCTCAAACATGGGACTAGCCAGATCTTCATCCAGGGAAGGACCCAGCCCAGGAGTGGCTCCTTTCGGAAACCACCATTACCACCATATTAAGTGGTCCTTTAAGTCAATATCCAGCTCTTTACGAGTTTACAGATATGACAAGGTATTTCCCTTGTCATATCTGTAAACTCGTAAAGAGCTGGATATTGACTTAAAGGGCCACTTAATATGGTGGTAATGGTGGTTTCCGAAAGGAGACACTCCTTTGCTATCAGTGTACTCAGGACAAATTGCACAACAACTTTTGGGGTCCAATTTCTCCTGTTACCCTTGGGAAAACAAAATATTGGGGACTAAATGATCATGTTTGTGGAAAAAATATGATTTTTTATTTTCACGCCCAGGCATTATCAACTTCTGTGAAGCCCTTGGGTGCACAAAGTGCTCACAACACATCTAGATAAGTTCCTTAGGGCATCTAGTTTCCAAAATGGGGTCACTTGTGGGGGGTGTCCACTGTTTAGGCACATCAGATGCTCATCAAACGCAGCATGGCGTCCGATCTCAATTCCAGCCAATTTTAGGTTGAAAAAGTCAAACGGGGCTCCTTCCCTTCTGAGCCCTGCCATGTGCCAAACAGTGGTTTCCCCCACATATTGGGTATCAGCGTACTCAGAACAAATTGGACAACAACTTTTGGGGTCCATTTTCTAGTGTTACCCTTGGGAAAACAAAATATTGGGGACTAACTGATCATGTTTGTGGAAAAAATGTGATTTCTTATTTTCACGCCTGGGCGTTATAAACTTCTGTGAAGCCTTTGGGGTTTCAAAGTGCTCACCACACATCTAGATAAGTTACTTGGGGGGTCTAGTTTCCAAAATGGGGTCACTTGTGGGGGGCTTCCACTGTTTAGGCACATCAGACGCTCGTCAAATGCGACATGGCATCCGATCTCAATTCCAGCCAATTTTAGGTTGAAAAAGTCAAACGGGCTCCTTCCCTTCTGAGCCCTGCCATGTCCCCAAACAGTGGTTCCCCACACATTTTGGGTATCAGTGTACTCAGGACAAATTGGACAACAACTTTTGGGGTCCAATTTCTCCTGTTACCCTTGGAAAAATAAAAAAATTGTTGCTAACATATCATTTTTTGTGACTAAAAAGTTAAATGTTTATTTTTTCCTTCAACGTTGCTTCTGCTCCTGTGAAGCACCTGAAGGGTTAATAATCTTCTTGAATGTAGTTTTGAGTAGCTTCAAGGGTGCAGTTTTTAGAATGGTGTCACTTTTGGGTATTTTCTGCCATATATACCCCTCAATGTGACTTCAAATGTGAGGTGGTCCCTAAAAAAGATGGTTTTGTAAGTTTTGCTGTAAAAATGAGAAATCGATGGTCAACTTTTAACCCTTATAACTTCCTAACAAAAAAAAGTTGTTTCCCAAATTGTGCTGATGTAAATAGACATGTGGGAAATGTTATTTAGTAACTATTTTGTGTCACATATTTATCTGTTTTAAGGGCATAAAATTAAAAGCTTGAAAATTGCTAAATTTTTGCCATATTTCTGTTTTTTTCATAAATAAACGCAAGTTATAGTGAAAAAATTTTACCACTAAAGTGAAGTACAATATGTCTTGAGAAAACACTCCCAGAATCGCCAAGATCCGTTGAAGCGTTCCAGAGTTATAACCTCATAAAGGGACAGTGATCAGAATTGTAAAAATTGGCTCGGTCATGAACGTGCAAACATATTTGCACATGATTATGAAAAAATAAAGAATCTCTTTTTTAAAAAAAAAAAAAATGAAATAATTAGAGTTGAGCGAAACGGGTCGAAAAATTTCAAAAGTCACCGACTTTTGGCAAAGTCGGGTTTCATGAAACGAAACCCGACCCTAGGATGAGGTCGGCCACGAGGTCGGCGACTTACGCGCCAAAGTCGCGTTTCAAAACTTTGTTTTGCGCTCTTTTTCAGCCAATCAGGATCCACGGACACTGTAGGCAACGTGATGACATAGGCATGGGTCACCACCATCTTTCAGAAGGGCATGCAAGTGATTGGCTTGCTTTGGTGGGCGTCACAGGGGGTATAAAAGGGCGTGCACGCCGACCGCCATCTTACTTCTGCCGATCTCAGTATAGGGAGAGGTTGCTGCTGATTCTGTAGGGAGAGCATTAGGCAGGGAAGAAGACAAAAAAACTGCTTCTGCTGCTAGCGATTTGGCCTGCACAACACACCAGTCACTGTGTGTGCAGTGCAAGGGGAGGCTATATTGTGGTGTATCAGTGGTGTTGGTTGTTGGGCTGCCTTTTAAGGCTTCCTGACAGGCTGGCATTGCTGTTTACCCACTGCTCTGCAAACTGCTTTTTTAAAAGCAATCCAATCTCCCTTATCCTCTAGTCACTTTTGTCACAGCTGTGCCATCGAGCCTGTGACATAGCGCTCAGATATCAGTGGGCCTCACACAATCCAAAAGTGTCCAGTGTCCACAAGTGTCTGCAGAAATTCAAAATCTCCCTTATCCTCTAGTCACTTTGGTCACAGCTGTGCCATCGAGCCTGTCACATAGCGCTCAGATATTCATTGGGCCTCACACAATCCAAAAGTGTCCAGTGTCCACTAGTGTGAGAAGAAATTCAAAATCTCACTTATCCTCTAGTCACTTTGCTCACAGCAGTGCCATCGAGCCTGTCACATAGCGCTCAGATATTCATTGGGCCTCACACAATCCAAAAGTGTCCAGTGTCCACTAGTGTGAGAAGAAATTCAAAATCTCACTTATCCTCTAGTCACTTTGGTCACAGCAGTGCCATCGAGCCTGTCACATAGCGCTCAGATATTCATTGGGCCTCACACAATCCAAAAGTGTCCAGTGTCCACAAGTGTCTGCTGAAATTCAAAATCTCACTTATCCTCTAGTCACTTTGGTCACAGCTGTGCCATCGAGCCTGTCACATAGCACTCAGATATTCATTGGGCCTCACACAATCCAAAAGTGTCCAGTGTCCACTAGTGTGAGAAGAAATTCAAAATCTCACTTATCCTCTAGTCACTTTGCTCACAGCAGTGCCATCGAGCCTGTCACATAGCGCTCAGATATTCATTGGGCCTCACACAATCCAAAAGTGTCCAGTGTCCACTAGTGTGAGAAGAAATTCAAAATCTCACTTATCCTCTAGTCACTTTGGTCACAGCAGTGCCATCGAGCCTGTCACATAGCGCTCAGATATTCATTGGGCCTCACACAATCCAAAAGTGTCCAGTGTCCACTAGTGTGAGAAGAAATTCAAAATCTCACTTATCCTCTAGTCACTTTGCTCACAGCAGTGCCATCGAGCCTGTCACATAGCGCTCAGATATTCATTGGGCCTCACACAATCCAAAAGTGTCCAGTGTCCACTAGTGTGAGAAGAAATTCAAAATCTCACTTATCCTCTAGTCACTTTGGTCACAGCAGTGCCATCGAGCCTGTCACATAGCGCTCAGATATTCATTGGGCCTCACACAATCCAAAAGTGTCCAGTGTCCACTAGTGTGAGAAGAAATTCAAAATCTCACTTATCCTCTAGTCACTTTGGTCACAGCAGTGCCATCAAGCCTGTCACATAGCGCTCAGATATTCATTGGGCCTCACACAATCCAAAAGTGTCCAGTGTCCACTAGTGTGAGAAGAAATTCAAAATCTCACTTATCCTCTAGTCACTTTGCTCACAGCAGTGCCATCAAGCCTGTCACATAGCGCTCAGATATTCATTGGGCCTCACACAATCCAAAAGTGTCCAGTGTCCACTAGTGTGAGAAGAAATTCAAAATCTCACTTATCCTCTAGTCACTTTGGTCACAGCAGTGCCATCGAGCCTGTCACATAGCGCTCAGATATTCATTGGGCCTCACACAATCCAAAAGTGTCCAGTGTCCACTAGTGTGAGAAGAAATTCAAAATCTCACTTATCCTCTAGTCACTTTGCTCACAGCAGTGCCATCTAGCCTGTCACATAGCACTCAGATATTCATTGGGCCTCACACAATCCAAAAGTGTCCAGTGTCCACTAGTGTGAGAAGAAATTCAAAATCTCACTTATCCTCTAGTCACTTTGCTCACAGCAGTGCCATCGAGCCTGTCACATAGCGCTCAGATATTCATTGGGCCTCACACAATCCAAAAGTGTCCAGTGTCCACTAGTGTGAGAAGAAATTCAAAATCTCACTTATCCTCTAGTCACTTTGCTCACAGCAGTGCCATCGAGCCTGTCACATAGCGCTCAGATATTCATTGGGCCTCACACAATCCAAAAGTGTCCAGTGTCCACTAGTGTGAGAAGAAATTCAAAATCTCACTTATCCTCTAGTCACTTTGCTCACAGCAGTGCCATCGAGCCTGTCAAATAGCGCTCAGATATTCATTGGGCCTCACACAATCCAAAAGTATCCAGTGTCCACTAGTGTGAGAAGAAATTCAAAATCTCACTTATCCTCTAGTCACTTTGGTCACAGCAGTGCCATCGAGCCTGTCACATAGCGCTCAGATATTCATTGGGCCTCACACAATCCAAATGTGTCCAGTGTCCACTAGTGTGAGAAGAAATTCAAAATCTCACTTATCCTCTAGTCACTTTAGTCACAGCAGTGCCATCGAGCCTGTCACATAGCGCTCAGATATTCATTGGGCCTCACACAATCCAAAAGTGTCCAGTGTCCACTAGTGTGAGAAGAAATTCAAAATCTCACTTATCCTCTAGTCACTTTGGTCACAGCAGTGCCATCGAGCCTGTCACATAGCACTCAGATATTCATTGGGCCTCACACAATCCAAAAGTGTCCAGTGTCCACTAGTGTGAGAAGAAATTCAAAATCTCACTTATCCTCTAGTCACTTTGGTCACAGCAGTGCCATCGAGCCTGTCACATAGCGCTCAGATATTCATTGGGCCTCACACAATCCAAAAGTGTCCAGTGTCCACTAGTGTGAGAAGAAATTCAAAATCTCACTTATCCTCTAGTCACTTTGGTCACAGCAGTGCCATCGAGCCTGTCACATAGCGCTCAGATATTCATTGGGCCTCACACAATCCAAAAGTGTCCAGTGTCCACTAGTGTGAGAAGAAATTCAAAATCTCACTTATCCTCTAGTCACTTTGCTCACAGCAGTGCCATCGAGCCTGTCACATAGCGCTCAGATATTCATTGGGCCTCACACAATCCAAAAGTGTCCAGTGTCCACTAGTGTGAGAAGAAGTTCAAAATCTCACTTATCCTCTAGTCACTTTGCTCACAGCAGTGCCATCGAGCCTGTCACATAGCGCTCAGATATTCATTGGGCCTCACACAATCCAAAAGTGTCCAGTGTCCACAAGTGTCTGCTGAAATTCAAAATCTCACTTATCCTCTAGTCACTTTGGTCACAGCAGTGCCATCGAGCGTGTCACATAGCGCTCAGATATCAGTGGGCCTCACACAATCCACAAGTGTCCAGTGTCCAAAAGTGTGCACAGAGATTCAAAATCTCCATTATCCTCTCGTCACTTTGGTCACAGGCAGCTGTGCCATCGAGCGTGTCACATAGCGCTCAGATATCAGTGGGCCTCACACAATCCACAAGTGTCCAGTGTCCAAAAGTGTGCGCAGAGATTCAAAATCTCCATTATCCTCACATCACTTTGGTCACAGGCAGCTGTGCCATCGAGCGTGTCACATAGCGCTCAGATATCAGTGGGCCTCACACAATCCACAAGTGTCCAGTGTCCAAAAGTGTGCGCAGAGATTCAAAATCTCCATTATCCTCTCGTCACTTTGGTCACAGGCAGCTGTGCCATCGAGCGTGTCACATAGCGCTCAGATATCAGTGGGCCTCACACAATCCACAAGTGTCCAGTGTCCAAAAGTGTGCGCAGAGATTCAAAATCTCCATTATCCTCTCGTCACTTTGGTCACAGGCAGCTGTGCCATCGAGCATGTCACATAGCGCTCAGATATCAGTGGGCCTCACACAATCCACAAGTGTCCAGTGTCCAAAAGTGTGCACAGAGATTCAAAATCTCCATTATCCTCTCGTCACTTTGGTCACAGGCAGCTGTGCCATCGAGCGTGTCACATAGTGCTCAGATATCAGTGGGCCTCACACAATCCACAAGTGTCCAGTGTCCAAAAGTGTGCGCAGAGATTCAAAATCTCCATTATCCTCTCGTCACTTTGGTCACAGGCAGCTGTGCCATCGAGCGTGTCACATAGCGCTCAGATATCAGTGGGCCTCACACAATCCACAAGTGTCCAGTGTCCAAAAGTGTGCGCAGAGATTCAAAATCTCCATTATCCTCTCGTCACTTTGGTCACAGGCAGCTGTGCCATCGAGCGTGTCACATAGCGCTCAGATATCAGTGGGCCTCACACAATCCACAAGTGTCCAGTGTCCAAAAGTGTGCGCAGAGATTCAAAATCTCCATTATCCTCTCGTCACTTTGGTCACAGGCAGCTGTGCCATCGAGCGTGTCACATAGCGCTCAGATATCAGTGGGCCTCACACAATCCACAAGTGTCCAGTGTCCAAAAGTGTGCGCAGAGATTCAAAATCTCCATTATCCTCACGTCACTTTGGTCACAGGCAGCTGTGCCATCGAGCGTGTCACATAGCGCTCAGATATCAGTGGGCCTCACACAATCCACAAGTGTCCAGTGTCCAAAAGTGTGCGCAGAGATTCAAAATCTCCATTATCCTCTCGTCACTTTGGTCACAGGCAGCTGTGCCATCGAGCGTGTCACATAGCGCTCAGATATCAGTGGGCCTCACACAATCCACAAGTGTCCAGTGTCCAAAAGTGTGCGCAGAGATTCAAAATCTCCATTATCCTCTCGTCACTTTGGTCACAGGCAGCTGTGCCATCGAGCATGTCACATAGCGCTCAGATATCAGTGGGCCTCACACAATCCACAAGTGTCCAGTGTCCAAAAGTGTGCGCAGAGATTCAAAATCTCCATTATCCTCTCGTCACTTTGGTCACAGGCAGCTGTGCCATCGAGCGTGTCACCTAGTGCTCAGATATCAGTGGGCCTCACACAATCCACAAGTGTCCAGTGTCCAAAAGTGTGCGCAGAGATTCAAAATCTCCATTATCCTCTCGTCACTTTGGTCACAGGCAGCTGTGCCATCGAGCGTGTCACATAGCGCTCAGATATCAGTGGGCCTCACACAATCCACAAGTGTCCAGGGTCCAAAAGTGTGCGCAGAGATTCAAAATCTCCATTATCCTCTCGTCACTTTGGTCACAGGCAGCTGTGCCATAGAGCGTGTCACATAGCGCTCAGATATCAGTGGGCCTCACACAATCCACAAGTGTCCAGTGTCCAAAAGTGTGCGCAGAGATTCAAAATCTCCATTATCCTCTTGTCACTTTGGTCACAGGCAGCTGTGCCATCGAGCGTGTCACATAGCGCTCAGATATCAGTGGGCCTCACACAATCCACAAGTGTCCAGTGTCCAAAAGTGTGCGCAGAGATTCAAAATCTCCATTATCCTCTCGTCACTTTGGTCACAGGCAGCTGTGCCATCGAGCGTGTCACATAGCGCTCAGATATCAGTGGGCCTCACACAATCCACAAGTGTCCAGTGTCCAAAAGTGTGCGCAGAGATTCAAAATCTCCATTATCCTCTCGTCACTTTGGTCACAGGCAGCTGTGCCATCGAGCGTGTCACATAGCGCTCAGATATCAGTGGGCCTCACACAATCCACAAGTGTCCAGTGTCCAAAAGTGTGCGCAGAGATTCAAAATCTCCATTATCCTCTCGTCACTTTGGTCACAGGCAGCTGTGCCATCGAGCGTGTCACCTAGTGCTCAGATATCAGTGGGCCTCACAAAATCCACAAGTGTCCAGTGTCCAAAAGTGTGCGCAGAGATTCAAAATCTCCATTATCCTCTCGTCACTTTGGTCACAGGCAGCTGTGCCATCGAGCATGTCACATAGCGCTCAGATATCAGTGGGCCTCACACAATCCACAAGTGTCCAGTGTCCAAAAGTGTGCGCAGAGATTCAAAATCTCCATTATCCTCTCGTCACTTTGGTCACAGGCAGCTGTGCCATCGAGCGTGTCACATAGCGCTCAGATATCAGTGGGCCTCACACAATCCACAAGTGTCCAGTGTCCAAAAGTGTGCGCAGAGATTCAAAATCTCCATTATCCTCTCGTCACTTTGGTCACAGGCAGCTGTGCCATCGAGCGTGTCACATAGCGCTCAGATATCAGTGGGCCTCACACAATCCACAAGTGTCCAGTTTCCAAAAGTGTGCTCAGAGATTCAAAATCTCCATTATCCTCTCGTCACTTTGGTCACAGGCAGCTGTGCCATCGAGCGTGTCACATAGCGCTCAGATATCAGTGGGCCTCACACAATCCACAAGTGTCCAGTGTCCAAAAGTGTGCGCAGAGATTCAAAATCTCCATTATCCTCTCGTCACTTTGGTCACAGGCAGCTGTGCCATCGAGCGTGTCACATAGTGCTCAGATATCAGTGGGCCTCACACAATCCACAAGTGTCCAGTGTCCAAAAGTGTGCGCAGAGATTCAAAATCTCCATTATACTCTCGTCACTTTGGTCACAGGCAGCTGTGCCATCGAGCGTGTCACATAGCGCTCAGATATCAGTGGGCCTCACACAATCCACAAGTGTCCAGTGTCCAAAAGTGTGCGCAGAGATTCAAAATCTTCATTATCCTCTCGTCACTTTGGTCACAGGCAGCTGTGCCATCGAGCGTGTCACATAGCGCTCAGATATCAGTGGGCCTCACACAATCCACAAGTGTCCAGTGTCCAAAAGTGTGCGCAGAGATTCAAAATCTCCATTATCCTCTTGTCACTTTGGTCACAGGCAGCTGTGCCATCGAGCGTGTCACATAGCGCTCAGATATCAGTGGGCCTCACACAATCCACAAGTGTCCAGTGTCCAAAAGTGTGCGCAGAGATTCAAAATCTCCATTATCCTCTCGTCACTTTGGTCACAGGCAGCTGTGCCATCGAGCGTGTCACATAGCGCTCAGATATCAGTGGGCCTCACACAATCCACAAGTGTCCAGTGTCCAAAAGTGTGCGCAGAGATTCAAAATCTCCATTATCCTCACGTCACTTTGGTCACAGGCAGCTGTGCCATCGAGCGTGTCACATAGCGCTCAGATATCAGTGGGCCTCACACAATCCACAAGTGTCCAGTGTCCAAAAGTGTGCGCAGAGATTCAAAATCTCCATTATCCTCTCGTCACTTTGGTCACAGGCAGCTGTGCCATCGAGCGTGTCACATAGCGCTCAGATATCAGTGGGCCTCACACAATCCACAAGTGTCCAGTGTCCAAAAGTGTGCGCAGAGATTCAAAATCTCCATTATCCTCTCGTCACTTTGGTCACAGGCAGCTGTGCCATCGAGCATGTCACATAGCGCTCAGATATCAGTGGGCCTCACACAATCCACAAGTGTCCAGTGTCCAAAAGTGTGCGCAGAGATTCAAAATCTCCATTATCCTCTCGTCACTTTGGTCACAGGCAGCTGTGCCATCGAGCGTGTCACCTAGTGCTCAGATATCAGTGGGCCTCACACAATCCACAAGTGTCCAGTGTCCAAAAGTGTGCGCAGAGATTCAAAATCTCCATTATCCTCTCGTCACTTTGGTCACAGGCAGCTGTGCCATCGAGCGTGTCACCTAGTGCTCAGATATCAGTGGGCCTCACAAAATCCACAAGTGTCCAGTGTCCAAAAGTGTGCGCAGAGATTCAAAATCTCCATTATCCTCTCGTCACTTTGGTCACAGGCAGCTGTGCCATCGAGCGTGTCACATAGCGCTCAGATATCAGTGGGCCTCACACAATCCACAAGTGTCCAGTGTCCAAAAGTGTGCGCAGAGATTCAAAATCTCCATTATCCTCTCGTCACTTTGGTCACAGGCAGCTGTGCCATCGAGCGTGTCACATAGCGCTCAGATATCAGTGGGCCTCACACAATCCACAAGTGTCCAGTGTCCAAAAGTGTGCGCAGAGATTCAAAATCTCCATTATCCTCTCGTCACTTTGGTCACAGGCAGCTGTGCCATCGAGCGTGTCACATAGCGCTCAGATATCAGTGGGCCTCACACAATCCACAAGTGTCCAGTTTCCAAAAGTGTGCTCAGAGATTCAAAATCTCCATTATCCTCTCGTCACTTTGGTCACAGGCAGCTGTGCCATCGAGCGTGTCACATAGCGCTCAGATATCAGTGGGCCTCACACAATCCACAAGTGTCCAGTGTCCAAAAGTGTGCGCAGAGATTCAAAATCTCCATTATCCTCTCGTCACTTTGGTCACAGGCAGCTGTGCCATCGAGCGTGTCACATAGTGCTCAGATATCAGTGGGCCTCACACAATCCACAAGTGTCCAGTGTCCAAAAGTGTGCGCAGAGATTCAAAATCTCCATTATACTCTCGTCACTTTGGTCACAGGCAGCTGTGCCATCGAGCGTGTCACATAGCGCTCAGATATCAGTGGGCCTCACACAATCCACAAGTGTCCAGTGTCCAAAAGTGTGCGCAGAGATTCAAAATCTTCATTATCCTCTCGTCACTTTGGTCACAGGCAGCTGTGCCATCGAGCGTGTCACATAGCGCTCAGATATCAGTGGGCCTCACACAATCCACAAGTGTCCAGTGTCCAAAAGTGTGCGCAGAGATTCAAAATCTCCATTATCCTCTCGTCACTTTGGTCACAGGCAGCTGTGCCATCGAGCGTGTCACATAGCGCTCAGATATCAGTGGGCCTCACACAATCCACAAGTGTCCAGTGTCCAAAAGTGTGCGCAGAGATTCAAAATCTCCATTATCCTCTCGTCACTTTGGTCACAGGCAGCTGTGCCATCGAGCGTGTCACATAGCGCTCAGATATCAGTGGGCCTCACACAATCCACAAGTGTCCAGTGTCCAAAAGTGTGCGCAGAGATTCAAAATCTCCATTATCCTCTCGTCACTTTGGTCACAGGCAGCTGTGCCATCGAGCGTGTCACATAGCACTCAGATATCAGTGGGCCTCACACAATCCACAAGTGTCCAGTGTCCAAAAGTGTGCGCAGAGATTCAAAATCTCCATTATCCTCTCGTCACTTTGGTCACAGGCAGCTGTGCCATCGAGCGTGTCACATAGCGCTCAGATATCAGTGGGCCTCACACAATCCACAAGTGTCCAGTGTCCAAAAGTGTGCGCAGAGATTCAAAATCTCCATTATCCTCTCGTCACTTTGGTCACAGGCAGCTGTGCCATCGAGCGTGTCACATAGCGCTCAGATATCAGTGGTCCTCACACAATCCAAAAGTGTCCACTGTCCACAAGTGTGTGCAGAATTCTAAATCTCCCCTGTCCTATAGACACCTTGTACTTTGTTTTACATTACTATATAGTTTGTTGGATTTTGTCTACATTTCTACCAAAAATGAGGAAGGCTGGTGGAAGAGGCCGTGGAATTGGGCGGGGGTTGGCAGCTGGTAATGATGGTGTTGGTGGTGGATCTGATGGTAGTGGCAAGAGAAAAATAGGACCGAATGCAGGAGGTGCTGAGCCTGCGTCATCGTCTGGTTACATAAGGCCTCGAACGCTTAGTTTTCTAGGAGTCGGCAAACCGCTTTTAAAGGCAGTGCATCAGGAAAAAGTTTTGTCTTACATTGCTGACTCAGCCTCCAGCTCTATCGCCTACTCTTCTTCAGTTGTAAAAAGTAAAAGCACTGAGTCGTCATTGGAGGCTCATGTTCATGAACCACACCTTTCCTTGTGTCCTTCACCCCAACCAAGATTGAAGGATGACGCAGGCCATACTACTGATTACTCCATGGAGCTGTTTTCACATACCATGCCTGGATTATCAAGTGAAATGGTGAATTACCCAGGCCAAGATGAATCTGACATGGAGTGCACTGATGCACAGCCGCTGATGGATGATTCTGCTGGTACATTCACTCAGAGCACTACATTGTCCTCGCAGTGTACAGAGCCAGATTTTGACCCTGATGAGACTCAGGTGCCCCTTCCCGCACACTATACCACCATACACGGTGACACAGAGAAAGGTACACATGACATAGAAGAGGAGGTGATGGATGACCCAGTTGTTGACCCAGATTGGCATCCATTGGGGGAAGAGGGTGCTGCTTCCAATAGCTCAGATGAGGAGCATCCACAGCAGACATCGACATCGCAACAGCTGTTATCTGGCAGGCCCGGAGCACTCCAAAGACAGGTTCCAAACATCAAAAGAGTTGCTGGACAGCTTGTCCAGAGGGTCAAAGGATCACAGCGTGCTAGGCCGCAAAATGTCTGCCAAAGTAGGAAGAGTGCAGTGTGGCACTTTTTTGAACAAAATTCTCATGATCAGGCCAAGGTTATCTGTAAGAAGTGCGCAAAGACCTTTAGCCGAGGGAAAAATCTGAAAAATTTGAATACCAGTTGCATGCTTAGACATTTAACCAGCATGCACTTGCAAGCGTGGACACAACACCAAACCTCAAGTGCCACATGTGCAACTGATCACAACGAAGGTAGTCAGCAACGCTACATTGTTTCCCCCACTGTAAGCCCACCGGTTAGCACAGCAGCAAATGTTGAGGTGTCGTTGCAAGACCACAGCAGTCAGGGAATCCCACTGTTATATCAACGAAAGACTGATTCTAGGCCATCAGAAAGAACACCAACTCCATCACCATCATCAACCCTCTCTCAGTCCGCCCTGTCCACCGCTACTTCCACCATATGCAGCTCTCAAGTCCAGCTCACCCTCCCAGACACTATGAGTAGGTCAAGAAAGTACTCAGTCTCTCATCCGCGTACACTGGGTTTGAACGCCCACATTGCCAAACTAATCTCGTTTGAGATGATGCCCTTTCGGTTGGTGGAAAGCACAGCTTTCCGCGAACTCATGGCCTATGCAGTACCACGCTATGACCTACCCAGTCGCCACTTCTTCTCTCGCAAAGCCATCCCAGCCCTCCACCATCATGTGAAAGACCGCATTGTCCATGCACTCAAGCAGTCAGTGAGCGGAAAGGTGCACCTCACAACTGATGCATGGTCCAGTCGGCATGGCCAGGGCCGTTACGTGTCCATCACTGCGCACTGGGTTAATGTGGTGGATGCAGGGTCCACAGGGGACAGCGGTGGTGGGACAGTGCTGCCTAGCCCACGGTATAGGAAACAGTTGGCTGTAGGCGTTCGACCCTCCTCCTCCTCCTCCTCCAGAAGCGAAAGCTCGTCCACAGAGCGCAGTCGTACGAGCACTCCATCTGCAGCTGCCACTGTTGCACACGATGTGTCCCCCTATCGAGCAGCTAGTGGAAAGCGTCAGCAGGCTGTGTTGCAGATGATGTGTTTGGGCGACAGACACACCGCCGAGGTGCTGGCCGAGTACTTGAAGCGACAAACTGAGTCATGGCTGGGCAGTGTAAATCTTGAGGCAGGCAAGGTAGTTAGTGATAACGGCCGTAATTTTGTGGCAGCCATAGCCCTTTCAAAACTCAGCCACATACCTTGCTTGGCTCACACCTTGAACCTGGTGGTGCAGTGCTTCCTCAAAAATTATCCGGAGTTAACAGCCCTGCTCTAGAAGGTGCGAAGACTATGAGCGCACATCCGCCGGTCGCCTGTACACTCCGTTCGTATGCAGAAGCTGCAGCGATTGCTCCACCTTCCCAACCACCGCCTCATTATCGACATTGCAACAAGGTGGAACTCCACCCTGCACATGGTGGAGCGGCTGTGCGAGCAGAGGCAGGCCATAATGCATTTGTGGGAGGATACACTGCCAGGCACTTTGAGAGCAGACATGGAGTTGACAGGCGTGCAGTGGTCGAAGCTGAAAGACCTTTGTAAAGTCCTTCAGTGTTTTGAGGAATGCACATGGCTGGTAAGCGCAGACGACGCCATCCTAAGCATGAGCATCCCACTTATGCGTCTGCTCATGCAAACTTTGACGCACCTTAAGGAGCAGGCGTCTGCAGCCAATGTTGATGAGGAGGAAGAGGAGGAGGGAATCCTTGATGACATTCAGCCATTGTCTGCTCAGGGACCTCTCCTGGACGAGGTGGAGGAAGAAGAGGAGGAGGAGGAGGATGATGGGGATGATTACTTAGGGGAGGAGGATGCATCTCGTGGGGCAAGTGAAAATGTTGGCGTGGCAAGGTCTGGTACAGGGTTTGTGCGTGACTGGAGGGATGTGGATTTGCCAGAAAGTGCTCCTCCACCCAGCACTCGCAGTGCATCATTGACACCGGGAACATTGGCCCACATGTCAGATTATGCCTTGCAGATCCTAAAAAGGGACCCCCGCATTGCCAAAATGATGAACAATGATGACTACTGGTTGGCCAGCATCCTGGATCCACGCTATAAAGCCAAATTACAAAACATCATGCCACAGGAGAACCTTGACCTAATATTGGCTAATAAACAAGCAACTCTGGTAAATCGGTTGCTTGAGGCATTCCCAGTACACAGCAGCGGTGATGGTTCTCACACGAGCCGTACGGGCCGGGGGCAGCTTGGCAGAGGTGTTCGTGGTGCACACAGCAGAAGTGGCGTTGGAGACAGGGGTTTCATGACAATGTTGTGGACTGATTTTTCAAATACCGCTCACACAACTGGTAATACTGCATCGATGGAAAGTGACAGGAGACAGCAGTTGTCAACTATGGTACCAAATACTTTTCCTCCCATATCGATGTTCTCCCACACAGGTCATTCCCCTTTGACTATTGGGCCGCTAAACTGGACACCTGGCCTGAATTGGCCCAATATGCCTTACAGGAGCTCGCTTGCCCAGCTGCAAGTGTGCTATCGGAAAGAGTCTTCAGTGCAGCTGGATCAATCCTGACAGAAAAAAGGACCCGTCTGTCAACCCAAAATGTGGATGATCTAACCTTCATTAAAATGAACCACGCATGGGTTTCCAAGGATTTTGTCCCACCTTCCCCTGATGACACATAGGGTGACAGAAAAATGGCTTGCTTTGGTCCACCTCTTCCTGGTACTTCACCTATTTCACCTTTTGCATCAGCTGAATGTCCAACATCAACATATGCCACTTTCTAAAACTCCCTAACTGTGCTGCCTCCCCCCCCATGGCCGGGGTCACCACCTACCGCACGACACCGTGCGAGTGCCGTTGCCCTGGACAGGTGGGTAGGCCGACTCTTGGGCGTGGGCACTGGCACAGGGTCCCTCATAGTGCAATCAAGTGTCTCTGACGGTGGTGGTGCACACCCGCCGTCAGACACACCGCTGTACTATGAGGGGCCCATTGCCAGTACTGACGCCCACGTGTGGGCCCCCCTTGCTTGGGCAGGGCCCCAGCATTTGCAATCTTTACCTCTCCCTGCTCCTCCGCTGTGTAATCTGGGCCGTCAAATCCATACTGTGCCTGACACCGTCTGAGCCTGCCTCCTGAGACATATATTTTGAATGTGTACGCTATCCATACATGTTATCCAGGGATACGGTACCCTTTCTAACCTTTGTGCAATCACATGCAATTCATACTGGGCCTAACACCGTCTGAGCCTGCCTCCTGAGACATATATTTTGAATGTGTACGCTATCCATACATGTTATCCAGGGATACGGTACCCTTTCTAACCTTTGTGCAATCACGTGCAATCCATACTGGGCCTGACACCGTCTGAGCCTGCCTCCTGAGACATATATTTTGAATGTGTACGCTATCCATACATGTTATCCAGGGATACGGTACCCTTTCTAACCTTTGTGCAATCACGTGCAATCCATACTGGGCCTGACACCGTCTGAGCCTGCCTCCTGAGACATATATTTTGAATGTGTACGCTATCCATACATGTTATCCGGGGATACGGTACCCTTTCTAACCTTTGTGCAATCACGTGCAATCCATACTGGGCCTAACACCGTCTGAGCCTGCCTCCTGAGACATATATTTTGAATGTGTACGCTATCCATACATGTTATCCAGGGATACGGTACCCTTTCTAACCTTTGTGCAATCATGTGCAATCCATACTGGGCCTGACACCGTCTGAGCCTGCCTCCTGAGACATATATTTTGAATGTGTACGCTATCCATACATGTTATCCAGGGATACGGTACCCTTTCTAACCTTTGTGCAATCACGTGCAATCCATACTGGGCCTGACACCGTCTGAGCCTGCCTCCTGAGACATATATTTTGAATGTGTACGCTATCCATACATGTTATCCGGGGATACGGTACCCTTTCTAACCTTTGTGCAATCACGTGCAATCCATACTGGGCCTAACACCGTCTGAGCCTGCCTCCTGAGACATATATTTTGAATGTGTGCGCTATCCATACATGTTATCCAGGGATACGGTACCCTTTCTAACCTTTGTGCAATCACGTGCAATCCATACTGGGCCTGACACCGTCTGAGCCTGCCTCCTGAGACATATATTTTGAATGTGTACGCTATCCATACATGTTATCCGGGGATACGGTACCCTTTCTAACCTTTGTGCAATCACGTGCAATCCATACTGGGCCTGACACCGTCTGAGCCTGCCTCCTGAGACATATATTTTGAATGTGTACGCTATCCATACATGTTATCCAGGGATACTGTACCCTTTCTAACCTTTGTGCAATCACGTGCAATCCATACTGGGTGTGAGAACGGCTGGCGAGCTGTTAAGCAAGCTACAGCACCTGTCCAGACAAGTACAGGGATTCCCTAGCGAGGAGACTTATTTGATTGTTTTCAATGTTGGGACAGCAATTTTTGGGGAGCACTATACTCTGGAGAATGATAGATGGGGCCCACCATACACTGGAACATTCCAAAGGTGGACATCAGACACTGGAGCAGCATTTACAGGGCCCATTATACACTAGAGCATTAGAAATGGGGCCCATTATGTTTGGAGCATTATTTGGGCCCATAAGACAGTGGAGCTTCATCCATGGGGACCAACATATACTGTAGCATTATGTGGAGCTCATCATATACTGTTTCAAACATTATATGGGACCAATGATTCTGTATGGAGAAATAGATGGGCCTCGTCATGAGATGTAAAAAGTGAGGTATTTTTCATTGTACTATACCACTATTTATCTGCCGTATCGGAGCATGATGAGTTGTGGTATGTGTTAAAGGGGCGCTCTTTCACCCAGGGCACATGAAAACCTGCAGCCAGCCCTCCCCCCCCACAACTTTAGCCAAATAACCCCCATTTTTCAGTGCGTAACTTGTATTATGAAGTTAATTAAGGTTGACAAGCTTAAGTAAGAAGAATTGATGCTTTTGGCATTCAAATGGGCACAGTAGGTGTGTTTCCTGTCCTCCTCTCACTGCCGACTTTTATTCCCCATTGACTTACATTGGGTTTCGTGTTTCGGGACGACCCCGACTTTTCCCTATAATCGGACGATCTTGCTCGACCCGACTTTTGGAAAAGTCGGGTTTCACGAAACGAAACGCGACCCTAAAAAACCAAAAGTCGCTCAACTCTAGTGTTGAGTCTATAAATCCACTCAAGTTCCCTTTTTTTAATACTATAATAATAATCTTTATTTATATAGCGCCAACATATTCCGCAGCGCTTTACAGTTTAACAGTTTCAAAACACAAGTCATAAGTAACAACGCTAACAATACAATAATTAAAGCAAAATAAGACGAAATAAGACGACCCTGCTCATGAGAGCTTACAATCTACAATGAGGTGAGGGAGATACAGAGTACAGGTGTGTATTTACAATGGTGTATTTACAATGAAGGTCCAGCCATCTTGCGGGAGTGAAGGATGGATGGAGATAGTGAATGGGCTACACACGCACACTTACACAGAGAATGACTTTGATTAGTGAATGTGATAGGCCGCTCTGAACAGGTGTGTTTTGAGGGAGCGCCTAAAACTATGCAAATTGTGGATAGTCCTGATTTCTTGGGGTAGAGCATTCCAGAGGATAGGAGCAGCACGGGAGAAGTCTTGGAGTCGGGAGTGGGAGGTACGGATTAGTGCAGAGGTTAGTCGAAAGTCGCTTGCAGAGCGCAGCGATCGGCTAGGCCGATAGACAGAAATGAGAGAAGAGATGTAAGGGGGTGCCGCACTGTGGAGAGCTTTGTGGGTGAGAACAAGTACTTTGAATTGGATCCTATAATGAATGGGCAGCCAATGTAAGGACTGGCGAAGAGCGGACGCGTCCGAGTACCGATTACCCAGATGGACGATCCTGGCCGCTGCATTAAGTATGGACTGGAGAGGGGATAGTCGAGTTACGGGGAGGCCAATTAATAGAGCGTTGCAGTAATCCAGGCGAGAGTGGATCAATGCAACAGTGAGGGTTTTTGTTGTTTCCATAGTGAGAAAAGGGCGGATTCTAGAGATGTTCTTTAGGTGTAAGCGGCAAGAGCGGGCAAGGGATTGTATATGGGATGTGAAGGAAAGATTGGTGTCAAACATAACACCCAGACAGCGCACCTGCTGCCGGGGTGTTATTGTGGTACCACCCACGGAGAGGGAAATGTCAGATTTAGGGAGGTTAGTAGACGGTGGGAGCAGAAGAAGTTCAGTTTTGGAGAGGTTGAGTTTCAGATAGAGAGCGGACATGATATTGGAGACTGCGGACAGACAGTCACTGGCGTTCTGTAGTACAGCGGGGGTAAGGTCGGGGGAAGACGTGTATAGTTGTGTGTCATCAGCATAAAGATGGTACTGAAAGCCAAATCTGCTGATGGTCTGTCCAATTGGGGCTGTGTAGAG
Organism: Dendrobates tinctorius; assembly: GCF_039654945.1. Classification (NCBI taxonomy): domain Eukaryota; kingdom Metazoa; phylum Chordata; class Amphibia; order Anura; family Dendrobatidae; genus Dendrobates; species Dendrobates tinctorius. Next base: position 6,686,303 of record NW_027361762.1, read on the forward strand.
AGAGAAAAGAAGGGGGCCAAGGACTGAGCCCTGAGGTACCCCGACAGCAAGAGGAAGAGGAGATGACGTGGAGCCAGAGAACAAAACACTGAAGCGGTCAGAGAGATAGGAAGAGAACCAGGAGAGTGCAGTGTCCTTAATGCCTAGTGACTGGAGCCTAGAGAGTAGGAGATGGTGGTCAACAGTATCGAAAGCTGCAGATAGGTCAAGAAGAATGAGCAGAGAGTGGTCACCATTACGTTTTGCTGTCAGAAGGTCATTGGTCACTTTGATGAGTGCAGTTTCAGTCGAATGTAGGGGGCGGAAGCCGGACTGTGAAGGGTCTAGAAGGGAGTGAATGGAGAGGTAACGGGTAAGGCGGGAGTAAACTAGGCGTTCCAAAAGTTTAGAGATGAAGGGGAGATTGGAGACTGGTCTGTAGTTGTTTGTGCAGGATGGGCTGAGAGCAGGTTTCTTTAGTAATGGAGTAACGATGGCGTGTTTGAAGGAGGATGGGAAAATGCCCGAGGAGAGGGAGAGATTAAAGATTGTAGTTAGGTGGGTTGTGACGACTGGAGAGAGAGACTGGAGGAGATGTGAGGGAATGGGGTCGGTAGTGCATGTAGTCGGATGAGAAGAAGAGAGGAGTCTGGAGACTTCTTCTTCTGTGATGGGATCAAATGTGGAGAGTGAGCCGGGGGAGATGTAGGAAGGGATGGGAGTCACAGCACTTGGTGGTTGGGAGCAGATTTCTTGACGGATATTATCTATTTTTTCTGTAAAGTGGGAGGCCAGGTCATCAGCACAAATGTCTGTGATAGGGGCTTGTGCTTTTGGCCTGAGGAGGGAGTGAAAAGTGTCAAAAAGTTTCTTGGGGTTGTTGGCTAGTGAGGAGATCAGGGTGGTGAAGTAGGTCTGTTTGGCAAGGTGAAGGGCAGCGTTATAGGTTCTTAACATAAATTTGAAGTGGATGAAGTCTTCTGGTGTGCGGGTTTTTCTCCATAGGCGTTCAGCACTCCTGGAGCATCGCTGGAGAAGTTGAGTTTGCGATGTGAGCCAGAATGCGGATTCTATCACCTGCCCTCCTTTATGTAGGGACAGTGTCTAAAATCCTAAATTTAAGTTGTCTTTCCGTGTGTCCCATCTCTACGAAATGTTTTGACACTGGGAGATCCAGTCTCTTCTTCTTTATGGTATATCAGTGGTGGTTTATTCTGCTCTTGAAATCCCATGTGGTCTCACCGACATACCATAAGAAACAAGGACATTGCAATATATAACAAAATTTGAATTACATGTGATATAATGTTCTATACTATAACTTATATTTGTTGTAGGATGGATGAAAGTGGAACCTTTTAGCATGAGTTGACAATTGATACATGACAGACATGGATAACATCCCTTCCTTATTGTGCCCTTTAGATATGTTTGTGTACTCTTTTTAAGAGAGCCGATGTCCGAATGGGTGATCCATGATGTTTTTGTTTCCTATAGGAGAAAAGGGGTGGCTTCTTAAATTCCTGTATATTAGGAAGACAATTAGCGTGTATACTCGCGTATAAGCCGAAATTTGCAGCCCATTCTTTGGGCTTATACACGAGTCATATACTCCAGTGGGATGGTGGGGGAGGGGGAGCTGGGGTGTCAGATCATACTTACCCCCTCCTTGCACAGTCTCTGCAGCCCCCCTGCTTCTCCTATGGTCTCAGGCTCCTTCCTTCAGCGGTCATGACTCATTAAAGTCTTGAATATGCTATTGACACGGTCGCCCCCTCTTGTTCATGGGAGAATGCGATGTACCAACAGACAACCCTGGCACACTAACACCACTAAAAAGATCCGGCAAGTGTCCAGGGCTGCAGAGTGATTTTGGAAGAAAACAAATTTGCAAGATGACTTCACTGCATTCAAACACTCGCTTTCAAATCTGCCCTCACCTCTGCTAAACAGGCCTACTTCACAACCCTCGTATCTCCCTTATCCTACAATCCCAAATAGCTATTCAAAACTTTCAACTCCCTCCTCCGCCCACCACTGCACCTCCAACCTCCCTCATCTCTGCTGAGGACTTTGCCACACACTTCAAAAATAAGATCGACCAAACAAGGCAAGTCTTCATTGTTCAACCACCACAACCCCTTTGTACACCAGACCAATGCCCAAATCTCATAACTTCCCTCTCCAACATCACTGAAGAGGAGCTTAATTACCTCTTCTCCAAATTGCACCTCACAACCTGTGCACTTGACCCCATCCCATCCCACCTCCTCCCCAACCTCACCACCACACTTATCCCATCCCTAACCCACCTCTTCAACCTATCGCTAATGTCCGGTACCTTCCCTTCTGCTTTTAAACATGCCACAATCACGCCTATCCTTAAAAAGCCAACCCTCGACACAGCGGCTATGTCCAGCTATCACCCAATATCACTGCTCCCATTCGCTTCCAAACTCCTGGAGCTGCACGTCCACGCTGAACTTTCCTCCCACCTCTCATCTAACTTGCTCTTTGACAATCTACAATCTGGTCTCCGCCTCCACCACTCCACTGAGATAGCCCTGCTAAAATTACTAACGACGTACTTACAGCCAAAGCAAAACAGACAATACTGTATACTCTTCCTTCTAGACCTGTCCTCTGCATTCGACACAGTTGACCACTGCCTCCTACTTCAGATCCTCTCCTCCTTTGGCATCAAAGACCTTGCCCTATCCAGGATCTCCTCATACCTTTCAAACCACACATTCAGCGTCTCCCACTCCCACACTACCTCCTCATCCCACCCTCTCTCTGTTGGAGTCACCCAAGGCTCTGTTCTAGAACCCCTACTCTTCTCAATTTATACCCTTGGCCTGGGTCAACTCATAAAGTCCCATGGATTCCAGTACCACCTTTATGCTGATGACACTCAGATCTACCTCTCTGGCCCAGACATCACCTCTCTGCTGTCCAGAATCCCGGAGTGTCTATCAGCCATATCCTCCTTCTTCTCCTCTCGCTTCCTCAAGCTCAATGTGGACAAATCTGAACTCATTATCCTTCCTCCATCTCACAGATCTTCCTTACCTGACCTATCAATCACAATTAATGACATCACGCTTTCCCAGGTACCGGAAGTCCGCTGCCTTGGAGTAACCCTTGATTGTGCCCTGTCCTTCAAACCGCATATCCAAGCTCTTACTACCTCCTGTCGCCTCCAGCTCAAAAATATTTCCAGAATCCATCCTTTCCTCTACCTTCAATCTCTCGCCTCGACTACTGCAATATCCTTTTCTGTGGTCTCCCTGCTAACACCCTTGCACCTCTCCAGTCCATCCTTAACTCTGCTGCCCGACTAATTTATCTCTCTCCTCACTACTCCTCCGCTTCTCCCCTCTGCAAATCTCTTCACTGGCTTCCATTCCCTCAGCGTATCCAGTTCAAATTGCTAATACTGTCCTACAAGGCTATCTATAACCTGGCCCCCTCATATGTCTCTGAACTAATCTCCCGATACGTTCCCTCACGTAATCAATGGTCATCCCAAGACCTCCTTCTCTCCTCCACACTTATTCGCTCCTCACCCAACCGCCTCCAAGACTTCTCCCGAATAGCCCCCATCCTCTGGAATTCTTTGCCCCAACATGTCCGACTATCAACCACGTTCGGATACTTCAGATGGGACCTGAAAACCCACCTCTTCAAGAAAGCCTACAGCCTGCAATGACCCCGCTACCTCCTCACCACTACTGGAGATATTACCTCAACCAACATCGGAACTGTTGCAACCCACCAACCTACTGTCTCCTTCCCCACCATCCTGTAGCATGTAAGCCCAAAAGGGCAGGGTCCTTTCCCCTCTGTATCAGTCTGTCATTGTAAGTTTGTTTAATGTAAGTGATATCTGTAATTTGTATGTAACCCCTTCTTATGTACAGCACCATGGAATCAATGGTGCTATATAAATAAATAATAATAATAATAATATGTGCATATTCATGACTTTAGTGAGCGGTACCATGTGACCACTGAAAGAAGGAAGGTAGACAGTGGGAGAAGTGGGGCTGCAGAGACCGCGCCAGGAGGGGAAAGTATATGCGATATTCACCTGTCCCTGGTCCACTGCTGCGTGCCGCTCTATCCTCCGCATCCTCTGGCTGTGATGTTCAGGTCAGAGGGCGTGGTGAGGTAGCCACACCCTCTGCTGCCTGAACGTCACTGACAAAGGACCCGAAGACAGAGCGGCAGCGGTGGACCGGGACAGGTGAATACCTGAGGTGCTGGGGCCCTGAGCCAGAGGTGACACTGGCACCTGGCCCCCAGCAATGAGAGGTATGTCATTTTTTTAATTTGCAGCAGCAGTGGCATCATATGGGGCATAATCTATGGAGCATTTTATGGGGGCATAATCTATGGAGCATCTTATGGGGCCATAATCTATGGAGCATCTTATAGGGCATAATCTATGGAGCATTTTATGGAGCATCTTATGGGGGCATAATCTTTGGAGCATCTTATGGGGGCATAATCTTTGGAGCATCTTATGGGGCATATTCTATGGAGCATCTTATAGGGCCATAACCTTTATGGAGCTTTATATGGGGCATATTATTCTATGGAGCATCTTATGGCGGCATTATTAACCTTTGTGCAGCATTATATGGGGTGTATTTTGTATGGAGCATCTTATGGGGCCCATCATGAACTGTATGGAGCATTATATGGGGCTACTGATTCAATATGGATATTCAAAAACATTTAACCTACTGATGTCTCAATTAATTTTACTTTTATTGGTATCTTGATTTTTGAAATTTACCAGTAGCTACTGCATTTTCCACCCTAGGCTTATACACGAGTCAATAAGTTTTCCCAGCTTTCTGTGGAAAAATTAGGGGGGGGTCGGCTTATACACGAGTATATACGGTATTTAGCACATTACAATGCTTTGTTATGTTGGCTACATCATTGCGTTTTCCTGAATAAGTTGTCACCATCGGCACCCTATCCATGTTTTTTAACCTTTATGTTCCTCAACATTCTTGTTGGTTTCAATGCTTTGTTTTTTTGAATCTCCAACAATCCTTTAGGATAAATCCTCATTTGAAATTTCTCAACTAATCTATTTAAATCAACATCAATATTTTCCCCTTCATTTTCAATTTTTCAGATCCTTATAAGTTGGTATTGCTTTAATTGTATTCCTTGGATGATGGCTATTAAATGAAAAAATATCATTCCATATATCCTACAGCAGTTTGCATCTGGGTGAGCCCCTAATCTGAATATGAAACACCTGATATAATTATAGCAATCAAATATCAATGGCGCTGTTACATAATGAACTTCTTATGAAATATTTTTTAAAATATTGCACTGTCACTTTAAAGATCGTCTTTAAAGGATACCACTGAAATGAAATGTTTATATGATATATTACTGTATATTTTTTACTTCATATGTTAATCATGTTTAATTGTAACACCTCTTTAAATATCTGTATGTGCACCTCAACATTGCTTGAGAAAGGCTCATTGCAGCCGAAGCATCACTACGCCACCAGGGTTATTAAAGTCCCTTTTGCACTTTTGAAAATACTGGAGGGCTGCCTCTTTTTTTCTGAATTTATGTCGTGTTGTGTGGAAGGGATTCCATGCCTGAGAGTCTGCACCCGAAGAATTGTTATACATGTGCTGTTCCAACTTTTTGCTCTAGATAGATAGATAGATAGGTATTAGATAGATAGATAAAGAGATAGATAAATAGATTGATTAAAAAAAAGTTGAAACAGCACTCCATGTAGCAGTTATAAGGTGCTTTTTATTGGCCAATGTGGTGACGTTTCGGTCCTGGATGCAGACCTTTCTCAAGCTTGATAGAGAGATAGATAATAGATAGATAGATAGATAGATAGATAGATAGATAGATAGATAGATAATAGATGTTTGATAGATATTAGATAGATAGATAGAATATAGATAGATAGATAGATAGATAGATAGATAGATAGATAGATAGATAGATATAGAGATAGATAGATAGACAGATAGACAGATAGATAGATAGATAGATAGATAGATAGATAGATAGATATTAGATATATAGAAGATAGATAGATATGGGATAGAGGGATAGATTAGATAGATAGATAGATAGATAGATAGATAGATAGATAGTTGTCAAGCAAATGTCCTGAATATTTTTTTCACCACCTCAATAATAATTATGAAAATCCCATATTCACCACCAATAAATGGCATAAAGAGAGGCATAGAATAAAATTACAACAATGTTTATTACATAACAATTTTCACAAAATTCATATTCAACAAGGTAAGTACACATAAATTAGCGCCATGGGTACATATAAAGAAACACTGTGAGGACAAAATTGTATACAGGACTAATAACAATAATTTCTCAATGAGATTGGAAAAATTGAACAAAAAACTTCATAGCTATTAAATTAGCACCACAAACTATCAGATGCATATTATCAAGAGATTACAGTATTTCTGTGAATCCACACTAGATCTAAAACATTTTTTTCAACTGGTCCAATCTCCACATAATGAGAATTAATTGTATCCACAGCACTACAAGCTCTAGTACCAAAGAAAATGTTTCAGATCATGTGTATTTAATTGCTGCGATACAAAAGAAGCACATAATGCAAGTCCAGAAGGGTGAGGGGAATTTCCATTACTGCAATACACTTGCTGGCCACCACATTATAAAAAAAAAAGTCCTTCACTTACATGTGCAATGCCTCTTAGATAAGCGCCCACAGCCACCCCTGACAGCGCCGTTTCGCCAAATAGGCTTCCTCTTATATAGCTAGATAGATAATAAATAGATGATAGATAATAGATAGAAAGATAGATAGATAAATAAATAGATATAAGATATATAGATAACATAGATATATTGGTAGATATAGATAATAGATAGATACATAGATAAGATTGTAAGCAGGTGCAAAGCCTACCAGGCAAAACCAAAGCTCAGTATACCAAAAAAAGATGAAGGCAGCACTCCAAAAGATCAAACTATAGTGGTTTGTTGACCCATCATGTCAGGGCGATGTTTCATTCCAAATGTGGAAAAGCTTAAAAAAGTTCCACACTTGGAATGAAATGTTGCCCTGACATGATGGGTCAATAAATCACTATATATTTTGGACTTTTGGAGAGCTGCCTTCATGTTTTTTGGATAGATAGATAGATAGATAGATAGATAGATAGATAGATAACATATATAGATAGGTAGATATGGAGGGCCACACAGGGCCTTAGGTTCATGCTCATTAATTTCGTGGAAAATTCTGCATTTCTTGCTATTTTCTATGTGTCTGGGGACGCACGTAAAAAAAAACGCATAAAAAAACAAGCATTTTTTGCGCAAAAAAAGCGCAGAAAATGCGCAGGAAAAAAAAGCGTTTTCTGGGAAGGAGTCCTGTTTTTATGCAGAAATTTTCTGCATACGTGTGGACATAGCCTTAAGGGGGATGTCTCAGCAGCAGTGACCCGGTCCGTGGCCCTGGGCGTCCAGTAAAATTAATAAAAGATGATGATGATGATGAAGTAATTTATAGGGGATTTAGTCGTGATACCACCCATGGTATTTGGCAAGGGTAGCCGACGCTGCAATGCAGATCCTCTGGGATGGTGTTAGGGCAGGAAAGATGGTTAAGCTCTCCACGGGTAGAGCTGTGTCCCAGGGCAGTTAGGATGTTATAAGTAAAGATGGTGGCTGTAGTGGTGAGTGTGGTGGAGGGCAGGTGAGACGCAAATGACACAGATGGCACAGCAGGGTGCAGTTTCCAATATTTCACTCACAGTTCTCTTGAGCGCAGGTGCCCGCTTAGTGCCGTGTCCTCCAGGTGAGGGGTCTAGCAAACTCCAAGGTAGATTGGGATACACCTTTCCAGGACTCCCTTCTCTGTGTCTCCCTTCTGGCAGTCTCACTGCGCTGGTTTTCTCTCTCCTGCCCAGCACCTTCAAAAACAGTGTCACAGGCCAGCAGCTGCGGACCTTGTCGGGCAACGTCCTCTGAGTCCCCTTGCTCCTATACAGCTGCCTTTTTGGAGAATGAATGTGGTTGTGGTTGATGTACGTACAGCTACTATAGCCTCCGGCTTGCTAGCTGAGTATTTAGTCCTCCACTAGCCTTAGGGGCCGGTTCCCCCACTGTGACCAGGTCCCTCCACTTCTTGATACAGGCCCCATGGGTGCCTCCGCACTTCCCATGCCCCAAGGACCCCTTCTGTCCTCTCGGGAGCTTCCTTCAGGCTCCCCTTACAACTCTCTCTCCAGCTCTTCCTACTGCACTCCTTCTCTGTCTCCTCACGTTCTCCTCAACTCTCCTCAGATTCTGTCAGCCCTCACTCCTTCTCTTACTCCCCTCTGACTGACTGACTGACTCTTTTCAGAAAAATCTTCTTACTTCAGCACTAACTCCTCCCACCAACTGACACTCCCTTAAGCTTCACCCCTTCTCTACCTTCCCCACTCATTCCCCAACACCCTTTCCTAGCCAGCCTGGGTTGAGGTCATCCTCCCTAAAGGTACACCCAGATGCCCTGACTGAAGTGTGTGTTGGGTGTGAGTGTTAGAGTCCTGGATGGTGCTCCCTCCTTACCTGAGAGTGGGATACCACACCTCTGGATGAGGTGCAGTATCTCTGTGGTGACCCTCAGGGATGCCACAGATACATGGATAGTTAGATAAGATAGATAGATAGATAGATATGAGATAGATAGATATGAGATGGTTAGAGAGAGAGATAGATAGATAACATGGATAGATAAGATAACATAGATAGATAGGTAGATAGATATGAGATAGAGGACCCAGCTGACCATAAGAGCTTACACTCTGCTGAATAGCAGAAGAGTAGTTATTTTGGAATTGAATTTCATACTGATTGAATTTGCTGTGTAACAATTAGTGTTGAGCATTCCGATACCGCAAGTATCGGGTATCGGCCGATATTAGCTGTATCGGAATTCCGATACTTAGTTCCGATACTTTTTTCATATCGAATACCGGAATCGGAAGTTCCCATAATGGTAGGAGCCCGCTCGATTTGATTCAGCCAATGGGGATCCTCAGAAGTGTGGGCACATCCTGTTAGGCATGTAGGCATGGTAACTACTGGCATGGCTGTGATTGGCCGCTGAAATGATGTCATGATGCACTATAAAAACCGCTGCAGCCGCCATTTCTGGTCACTCTGCTGTGAATTCAGTTAGGGACAGGCTGCTGTTGAAGACTGTGAGGGACAGTTAGAAATAGCGATCATCAAAAATATCTATTGCTCTACCCAGGCTACATAGTCCACCACTGTAGCATTTTTGTAGCCCAGCAGCGCTGTTTTAATAGCTGTCTGCAAGGGCTGTGTGAGTGCAGACCCACGCTGTGTAGTGTGTCCTGCAGTCACGTCTGCTTGTAGGCCACCCAGCGTGTGTCTCTGCCTCATACACATTTTTCTTTTATTGCTGCTTTTTTTTCTCCTGTATAGTGTGCTTCCATACGTATCCATATACGTTGGTTGCAAACACTAAAGGAGTGGACAGCAGAGCCTTTCAGCAGCCTTTCAGTGCTATAGCCCATTTCTCTGCACTGTTTTTGGCTGTCTGATAGGTCTCTCTGTGTGTGAGTGCAGCTCACGTTGCAGTGTGTTCTACAGCCACCGCTGGTTGTAGTCCGCTCAGCGTGCGTCACTGCCTCATACACAGTCCTTTTTTTTATTTATAGCAGCAAATTTGTCCAGATTTTTGCTCCTATATTAGTGTGCTTCCATCCGCATCCATTGTCATTGGTTGGTTGCAAACACTATATAGGATTAGATAGAGAAGCCTTTTTGCTGGCTTGTGCCCTTCAGGGCCAGCCAGACTAGTATCACCCTATTTTTTGGAGCCTCATCGATTGCATTGTAGGTTAGCTTCCTGTATTGTAATCGCTCCAAAAAGTTTGTGATACTATAGCTTTCAAACCTTGGTCACATCCTTTTATTTTCCCCCCCCCAAAAAAAAAAGGAAGTAAAGTTCACTCAACACTCCACTTTAGAGTTGTGTAGGTCACATTAGATCATATTAAAGTGTAGTACACACACTCTTGTCAAAATTAGTGTTTCTTATACTGGTTAGCAGGTGTTCAGGAATAAGAACACTAAGCCCCCCCTTTTTTACTTTTCTGCCTATCTTTATCAGTCTACCAAGATGAAGAAGGCAGGGAGTAAGGCACGTGGTCGTGGCCGTGGAGTTTCAGCAGGGAGAGGACGTGGGGATTCAGCAGGGAGAGGACGTGGGGATTCGGTGCCTGCTGCGGCCACCAGTAACCCAGCATCCCCCACTTTTACCAGGCAACAGTCCTTCATGCGCAGCTTTGTAGGACCTCGCCGTACCCCACTGCTGCGTGACGAACAAATTGAAGCCGTTGTCGGATGGATGGCAGCTAACGCATCCACTTCAATGACTTCCGCATCCTCTCAGGGCCAGAGCACCGAAGAGCAACCATCTGTCTCTTCACCACCTGCCAAATTGCCCAGGCAGTCTGAGAGCCCTGGAGAGGAGCCATCTCAATCTTTACTTCTGTTCTCAGAATCTGTTGGCTTGGAAAGAGGTGGCCAGCCAAGCAGCATTCTAGAGCATGAAGAAGAGGGAGTATGCAGTGATGCGCAACTGCTTTGTCCCTCTGAATCTGAAGAGGCGGGTGGGCCAGTGCCTATTGTCAGCACACCTCAGTACTCATCTGATGATGATGAGACTCACTTGCCAATTTCTGGTGCGTACTGTGCTGGCGAGACAACCCAGGACCAGCCGGTGCTTGAAGAGGGGTGTGTAGATGATGAGGTCCTTGAACCATCATGGCGTCAGCCACAGGAAGGTGGTGGGAGCAGCTCTGAGGAAGAGATTCCCCAAATGGCCAAAACAGGAGGGAGAGGGCGGGGGCAGACTTGGTTGCCTGTAGCCTCTACTTTGGCACCCGTGAGGAACAATCCTCTTCCAAAACACAAAACGGGCGCTCCCAGGACTTGCAGTGCGTGGTCTTTTTTTGACACAGTTGCAGATGACATTTGCTTTGTCAAATGCAAGCTGTGTCATCAGAAAGTTAAACGAGGGAAAAATGTGAGCAACCTCAATACCACAAATATTTGGAAACATGTGCGTACCTAGCACGAGGTGGAGTTACACAGACACACTGAAGATGTAGGTCAACCTCAGCAGCACCTACCACCTCTTCAGCTCGTGTTGGGGCCTCTTCCTCCAGCTCACACACAGCTGGTTCGGCTTCCTCACTGGAACGTCATGGAAGAACCTCTGCCACTGTTGTCCAGAGACCCAGTGAAATTCCACCCACTGAACCACGTTCTCAGTCATCATCACACTCCCAGACCACTCACCAGCAATCGGTAGCACAGGCATGGGAGAAAAAGCGGCCATACTCGGCAAACCATCCCCGAGCACTGGCTCTGAATGCCGGCATTGCCAAACTACTGGCCCTTGAGATGCTGTCATTCAGGCTGGTGGAGACTGACACCTTCCAGAACTTGATGTCATTGCAGTTCCACAATACAATGTGCCCAGCCGCTTTTATTTCAGCAGGCAAGCCGTCCCTGCCCTGCAAAAGCATGAGGAGGGAAAAATTAAAAATGCGCTACTAAACGCCGTCAGTAGCAAGGTCCACCTGACCACCGATGCGTGGACCAGTAGCCATGAACAGGGACGATACCTTTCCCTGACTGCCCATTGGGTCAATTTTGTGGAGCCGGGTACAGATCTGGAGAGTGGCTATGTACGTATTCTGCCAACTCCAAGGATTGCGGGAATGCAGTCTGTACATATTGAGTCCTCCTCCTACTCTAGTTCCTCGGAATCAGCACTGCATGAGCCTGTTAGGACAGATATGAGCACAGGTGTGGCCAAACGTCAACAGGCCATGCTTAAATTAATTTCTTTGGGGAATCGGAGCCACACAGCACAGGAGCTCTGGAATGCCATCAAGCAGGAGAGCGATGTGTGGTTTGTGCCTGCAAATCTCCAGCCAGGTTTGGTAGTGAGTGACAATGGCCGAAATCTAGTGGCAGCTCTGGGCCTAGGCAACCTCACTCACATACCATGTCTGGCACACGTTCTCAATTTGGTCGTGCAGAGCTTTCTGAGGGACTATCCGGATCTTGATGCACTACTGCACAAGGTTCGCCTAGAGTGTGCTCACTTGCGGCGTTCCAGCATGGCAAGATCGCGCATTGCATCTCTGCAATGTCGATTCCGCCTGCCAGAACATCGCATCATATGTGACCTCCCCACCAGGTGGAATTCAACGTTACATATGTTGGAGCATTTGTGTGAGCAGCAGGCAACAGTAATGGAGTACCAGCTGCATCAGGCGCAAACAAGTCGCACTGTGCGCCGGTCACACTTCACCACCACTGAGTGGGCCACTATGAGGGACATCTGCCAAGTTTTGCGTGCCTTCGATGACTCCACACGGATGGCCAGTGCAGATGATGCACTAGTCAGCATGACTGTCCCCCTTATCTGTCTGCTTCAAAAAACCTTACAAGCACTAAGTGAGGAGGTTTTTGAAGAGGTCGAGGATGAGGAGTCAGAAATGCCATCTGCTTCTGGCAAGTCTGCGCAACGTGGTTCACACAAAGGCCTAGGCAGGGGACACTTAGTGAGGAGGATGACGAGGAGTCAGTGGAGGAGGAGGAACACATCTCTCCAGAGGAGGGAGGTACACAAGGCTCTAGTAGTCAGTGTGTACAGCGAGGGTGGGGTGATGCTGAGCAGGCTGAGATGCTGCCTCAAGCTGGGGACAGCGTTTCCGGTCCAGTTGGCAGTCTGCAGCACATGGTTGATTTCATGCTGCAGTGCTTGTTAAATGACCGCCGCATCGCCAACATTCTCCACACGGCTGATTATTGGGTGTACACCCTCCTAGATCCTCGCTACCGGGACAACATACAAAGCCTCATACCACAGTTGAACCGGGAGCATAAAATGTCGGAGTACCAAGAAACACTTGTGCAGGCCATCATGTTCTCCATTCCCCTCGCGAGTGTTGCTGGTAGTGCTTTTCAAAGCAGCCATGTGGGTAGAGGCAGTGGAGGAAGCTCTGCACAAAGAGGTAGCAGGGGCAGTGCCACAGGACAAGGCAAGGCCAGTATGGCCCAAATGTGGAAAAGTTTTGTGGGACCGCCACAAACGGCTACACCATCACAGATGGCTCCAGTCAGCAGGAGGCAACGTTTCTGTCAGATGGTGACAGACTACTTGTCTTGTCCTGTTAGTGTACTCCCAGATGGCTCTTCCCCGTTCAAGGTTTGGGTCTCTAAGCTGGATACATGACCAGAGCTTAGCCAGTATGCATTGGAGGTGCTGGCTTGCCCTGCTGCCAGTGTATTATCGGAACGTGTCTTTAGTGCTGCAGGTGGTGTGGTAACAGACCGTCGCGCGCGACTATCCGCCGATAATGTTGACCGGCTTACTTTTGTGAAAAAGAACAAGGCCTGGATCTCACCTGAATTTGCCAGTCCTCTTCCAGAATAAATAATTGGCTGGCAACAGGATCCAGGTCTCCTGTTGTGTTCATATTTCTATGACCTGAACTGTAATTCCTGGGCTACAACAACGCCCGTTGTTGCTCAGAAGTGCTGTCCACACAGGCAAAACACTCGCTCATGTGTAAGTGGGGTTTGGTAACGTCAGCTGATCCCCTGCTGTGTGTATGGCAAAGTGTCCTGCTCCCTCCAAACTCTAAGTACCTCAGATTTACACCTGGCTCCAAGTAGGCCTCAACCTACTACCTGATTTTTCCTGGGCTCCGACAACGCCAGTTGGTGCTCAGAAGTGCTGTACACACAGAAAAAACACTCGCTCATGTGTAAGTGGGGTTCGGTAACGTCAGCTGATCCCCTGCTGTGTGTACGTCAAACTCTCCTGCTGCCTACAACATCTGACTACCTCTGATTTAATATGTTCTCTGACTTGCCCTCTGTCTCCACTCTGTTTTGAGTATTTTCTCAGGCCTCCAACACCACCTGTTTCTGCTCTCAAGTGCCGTCTGCACAATCAACACTTGTTCCTGTGTTACCATGGTCCTGTAACATCAGCTGATCTCCAGAGGTGAGTCCGGCAATGTCTCCCGCTTTGTCTACATTTCCACTACTTGTAGTGGAAAAGTGGACAGAGCAGGAGACATTGCCTGACTCACCTCTAGGGATAAGCTGCTGTTACAGAACCCCAGTAACACAGGAACAAGTGTTGGTTGTGCAGACGGCATTTTAGAGCAGCAACTGTCGTGTTTGGAAGCCAGAGGAAATACTCGAAACAGAGTGAAGACAGAGGCCTAATTGGAGTACGTTGACAGTTAGTAGAAGTCTAGAAACAATCTAAAACTGCCACCAAGTAGGCCTCAGCCTACTACTTGATTTTTCCTGGGCTCCGACAACGCTAGTTGGTGCTCAGAAGTGCTGTACGCACAGAAAAAACACTCGTTCATGTGTTAGTGGGGTTCGGTAACGTCAGCTGATCCCCTGCTGTGTGTATGTCAAAGTGTACTGCTCCCTCCAAACTCTAAGTACCTCAGATTTACACCTGGCTCCAAGTAGGCCTCGGCCTACTACCTGATTTTCCCTGGGCTCCGACAACGCCAGTTGGTGTTCAGAAGTGCTGTACGCACAGAAAAAACACTCGCTCATGTGTAAGTGGGGTTCGGTAACGTCAGCTGATCCCCTGCTGTGTGTATGGCAAAGTGTCCTGCTCCCTCCAAACTCTAAGTACCTCAGATTTACACCTGGCTCCAAGTAGGCCTCGGCCTACTACCTGATTTTCCCTGGGCTCCGACAACGCCAGTTGGTGTTCAGAAGTGCTGTGCGCACAGAAAAAACACTCGCTCATGTGTAAGTGGGGTTCGGTAACGTCAGCTGATCCCCTGCTGTGTGTACGTCAAACTCTCCTGCTGCCTACAACTTCTGACTACCTCTGATTTAATATGTTCTCTGACTTGCCCTCTTTCTCCACTCTGTTTTGAGTATTTTCTCAGGCCTCCAACACTGCCTGTTTCTGCACTCAAGCGCCGTCTGCACAATCAACACTTGTTCCTGTGTTACCATGGTCCTGTAACATGAGCTGATCTCCAGAGGTGAGTCCGGCAATGTCTCACGCTTTGTCTACATTCCCACTACTTGTAGTGGCAAAGTGGACAGAGCAGGAGACATTGCCTGACTCACCTCTAGGGATAAGCTGCTGTTTAGAGTTGAGCGAAACGGGTCGAAAAATATCAAAAGTCGCCGACTTTTGGCAAAGTTGGGTTTCATGAAACGAAACCCGACCCTAGGATGAGGTCGGCCACGAGGTCGGCGACTTACGCGCCAAAGTCGCGTTTCAAAAGTTTGTTTTGCGCTCTTTTTCAGCCAATCAGGATCCACGGACACTGTGGGCAACGTGATGACATAGGCACGGGTCACCACCATCTTTCAGAAGGGCATGCAAGTGATTGGCTTGCTTTGGTGGGCGTCACAGGGGGTATAAAAGGGTGTGCACGCCGACCGCCATCTTACTTCTGCCGATCTTAGCATAGGGAGAGGTTGCTGCTGATTCTGTAGGGAGAGTGTTAGGCAGGGAAGAAGAAAAAAAAACTGCTTCTGCTGCTAGCGATTGTGCCTGTACAACACACCAGTCACTGTGTGTGCAGTGCAAGGGGAGGCTATATTGTGGTGTATCAGTGGTGTTGGTTGTTGGGCTGCCTTCTAAGGCTTCCTGACAGCTGCATTGCTGTTTACCCACTGCTCTGCAAACTGCTTTTTTAAAAGCAATCCCAATTTTTTTTTGTCCTGCTGAGGTACTGAGCTGCAAACTGCTTTTTTAAAAGTAATCCCAATTTTTTTTTTTTTGTCCTGCTGAGGTACTGAGCGTGCATTTTTTCACACCATACAGCGGTGTACGCTCTTCACACAGTACCGTGTAACGGCTGTTATCACAGCCACAGTGAAGCTATCTGTGTTACTCTGTGAGAATAAGTCGAGGACATGTTCCGTTCTTACAGACCTGCACTCTAGGGAGATTCCTACTCTGCCCAATTCTACATACACCTTGTAGTTTGTGATACACTAGCCAATTTCTGCCTGTGACATAGCGCTGTGATATTCAGTGGGCCTCACACAATCCAAAAGTGTCCACAAGTGTCTGCAGAAATTCAAAATCTCCCTTATCCTCTAGTCACTTTGGTCACAGCTGTGCCATCGAGCCTGTGACATAGCGCTCAGATATTCAGTGGGCCTCACACAATCCAAAAGTGTCCAGTGTCTGCAGAAATTCAAAATCTCACTTATCCTCTTGTCACTTTGGTCACAGCTGTGCCATCGAGCCTGTGACATAGCGCTCAGATATTCAGTGGGCCTCACACAATCCAAAAGTGTCCAGTGTCCACAAGTGTCTGCAGAAATTCAAAATCTCACTTATCCTCTAGTCACTTTGGTCACAGCTGTGCCATCGAGCCTGTGACATAGCGCTCAGATATTCAGTGGGCCTCACACAATCCAAAAGTGTCCAGTGTCCAAAAGTGTCTGCAGAAATTCAAAATCTCACTTATCCTCTAGTCACTTTGGTCACAGCTGTGCCATCGAGCCTGTGACATAGCGCTCAGATATTCAGTGGGCCTCACACAATCCAAAAGTGTCCAGTGTCCACAAGTGTCTGCAGAAATTCAAAATCTCACTTATCCTCTAGTCACTTTGGTCACAGCTGTGCCATCGAGCCTGTGACATAGCGCTCAGATATTCAGTGGGCCTCACACAATCCAAAAGTGTCCAGTGTCCACAAGTGTCTGCAGAAATTCAAAATCTCACTTATCCTCTAGTCACTTTGGTCACAGCTGTGCCATCGAGCCTGTGACATAGCGCTCAGATATTCAGTGGGCCTCACACAATCCAAAAGTGTCCAGTGTCCACAAGTGTCTGCAGAAATTCAAAATCTCACTTATCCTCTAGTCACTTTGGTCACAGCTGTGCCATCGAGCCTGTGACATAGCGCTCAGATATTCAGTGGGCCTCACACAATCCAAAAGTGTCCATTGTCCACTAGTGTGAGCAGAAATTCAAAATCTCGCTTATCCTCTAGTCACTTTGGTCACAGCTGTGCCATCGAGCCTGTGACATAGCGCTCAGATATTCAGTGGGCCTCACACAATCCAAAAGTGTCCAGTGTCCACAAGTGTCTGCAGAAATTCAAAATCTCACTTATCCTCTAGTCACTTTGGTCACAGCTGTGTCATCGAGCCTGTGACATAGCGCTCAGATATTCAGTGGGCCACACACAATCCAAAAGTGTCCAGTGTCCACAAGTGTCTTCAGAAATTCAAAATCTCACTTATCCTCTAGTCACTTTGGTCACAGCTGTGCCATCGAGCCTGTGACATAGCGCTCAGATATTCAGTGGGCCTCACACAATCCAAAAGTGTCCAGTGTCCACTAGTGTGAGCAGAAATTCAAAATCTCCCCTGTCCTATAGACACCTTCTACCTTGTTTTACATTACTATATAGTTTGTTGGATTTTGTCTACATTTCTACCAAAAATGAGGAAGGCTGGTGGAAGAGGCCATGGAATTGGGCGGGGGTTGGCAGCTGGTAATGATGGTGTTGGTGGTGGATCTGATGGTAGTAGCAAGAGCAAAATAGGACCGAATGCAGGAGGTGTTGAGCCTGCGTCATCGTCTGGCTCCATAAGGCTTCGAAGGCTTAGTTTTCTAGGAGTTGGCAAACCGCTTTTAAAGCCAGAGCATCAGGAAAAAGTTTTGTCTTACATTGCTGACTCAGCCTCCAGCTCTATCGCCTCCTCTTCTTCAGTTGTAAAAAGTAAAAGCACTGAGTCGTCATTGGAGGCTCATGTTCATGAACCACACCTTTCCTTGTGTCCTTCACCCCAACCAAGATTGAAGGATGACGCAGGCCATACTACTGAATACTCCATGGAGCTGTTTTCACATACCATGCCTGGATTATCAAGTGAAATGGTGAATTACCCAGGCCAAGATGAATCTGACATGGAGTGCACTGATGCACAGCCGCTGATGGATGATTCTGCTGGTACATTCACTCAGAGCACTACATTGTCCTCGCAGTGTACAGAGCCAGATTCTGACCCTGATGAGAGTCAGGTGCCCCTTCCCGCACACTATACCACCATACACGGTGACACAGAGGAAGGTGCACATGACATTGAAGAGGAGGTGATGGATGACCCAGTTGTTGACCCAGATTGGCATCCATTGGGGGAAGAGGGTGCTACTTCCAATAGCTCAGATGAGGAGCATCCACAGCAGACATCGACATCGCAACAGCTGTTATCTGGCAGGCCCGGAGCACTCCAAAGACAGGTTCCAAAAATCAAAAGAGTTGCTGGACAGCTTGTCCAGAGGGTCAAAAGATCACAGCGTGCTAGGCCGCAAAATGTCTGCCAAAGTAGGAAGAGTGCAGTGTGGCACTTTTTTTAACAAAATCCTCATGATCAGGCCAAGGTTATCTGTAAGAAGTGCGCAAAGACCTTTAGCCGAGGGAAAAATCTGAAAAATTTGAATACCAGTTGCATGCTTAGACATTTAACCAGCATGCACTTGCAAGCGTGGACACAACACCAAACCTCAAGTGCCACATGTGCAACTGATCACAACAAAGGTAGTCAGCAACGCTACATTGTTTCCCCCACTGTAAGCCCACCGGTTAGCACAGCAGCAAATGTTGAGGTGTCGTTGCAAGGCCACAGCAGTCAGGGAATCCCACTGTTATATCAACGAAAGACTGATTCTAGGCCATCAGAAAGAACACCAACTCCATCACCATCATCAACCCTCTCTCAGTCCGCCCTGTCCACCGCTACTTCCACCATATGCAGCTCTCAAGTCCAGCTCACCCTCCCAGACACTATGAGTAGGTCAAGAAAGTACTCAGTCTCTCATCCGCGTACACTGGGTTTGAACGCCCACATTGCCAAACTAATCTCGTTTGAGACGATGCCCTTTCGGTTGGTGGAAAGCGCAGCTTTCCGCAAACTCATGGCCTATGCAGTACCACGCTATGACCTACCCAGTCGCCACTTCTTCTCTCGCAAAGCCATCCCAGCCCTCCACCATCATGTGAAAGACTGCATTGTCCATGCACTCAAGCAGTCAGTGAGCGGAAAGGTGCACCTCACAACTGATGCATGGTCCAGTCGGCATGGCCAGGGCCGTTACGTGTCCATCACTGCGCACTGGGTTAATGTGGTGGATGCAGGGTCCACAGGGGACAGCGGTGGTGGGACAGTGCTGCCTAGCCCACGGTATAGGAAACAGTTGGCTGTAGGCGTTCGACCCTCCTCCTCCTCCTCCTCCAGAAGTGAAAGCTCGTCCACAGAGCGCAGTCGTACGAACACTCCATCTGCAGCTGCCACTGTTGCACACGAGGTGTCCCCCTATCGAGCAGCTAGTGGAAAGCGTCAGCAGGCTGTGTTGCAGATGATGTGTTTGGGCGACAGACACACCGCCGAGGTGTTGGCCGAGTACTTGAAGCGACAAACTGAGTCATGGCTGGGCAGTGTACATCTTGAGGCAGGCAAGGTAGTTAGTGATAACGGCCGTAATTTTGTGGCAGCCATAGCCCTTTCAAAACTCAGCCACATACCTTGCTTGGCTGACACCTTGAACCTGGTGGTGCAGTGCTTCCTCAAAAATTATCCGGAGTAGAGTTGAGCGACTTTGGTCGGATCGGGTTTTGTGAAACCCGAATGAAACAAAATAAGTTTCAGATGAAACTCGTCCGACTAGAGCAAAACAAAGTCGGAGTTTCGTCCGAAACCCGACCCCTATGCAAGTCAATGGGAAATAAAAGTCGGACGAGTTTCATCTGAAACTTATTTTGTTTCATTCGGGTTTCACGAAACCCGATCCTACCAAAGTCGCTCAACTCTAATCCGGAGTTAACAGCCCTGCTCCAGAAGGTGCGAAGACTGTGCGCGCACATCCGCCGGTCGCCTGTACACTCCGTTCGTATGCAGAAGCTGCAGCGATTGCTCCACCTTCCCAACCACCGCCTCAATATCGACATTGCAACAAGGTGGAACTCCACCCTGCACATGGTGGAGCGGCTGTGCGAGCAGAGGCAGGCCATAATGCATTTGTGGGAGGATACACGGCCAGGCACTTTGAGAGCAGACATTGAGTTGACAGGTGTGCAGTGGTCGAAGCTGAAAGACCTCTGTAAAGTCCTTCAGTGTTTTGAGGAATGCACACGGCTGGTAAGCGCAGACGACGCCATCCTAAGCATGAGCATCCCACTTATGCGTCTGCTCATTCAAACTTTGACGCACCTTAAGGAGCAGGCTTCTGCAGCCAATGTTGATGAGGAGGAAGAGGAGGAGGGAATCCTTGATGACATTCAGCCATTGTCTGCTCAGGGACCTCTCCTGGACGAGGTGGAGGAAGAAGAGGAGGAGGAGGATGATGGGGATGATTACTTAGGGGAGGAGGATGCATCTCGTGGGGCAAGTGAAAATGTTGGCGTGGCAAGGTCTGGTACAGGGTTTGTGCGTGACGGGAGGGATGTGGATTTGCCAGAAAGTGCTCCTCCAACCAGCACTCGCAGTGCATCATTGACACCGGGAACATTGGCCCACATGTCAGATTATGCCTTGCAGATCCTAAAAAGGGACCCCCGCATTGCCAAAATGATGAACGATGACAACTACTGGTTGGCCAGCATCCTGGATCCACGCTATAAAGGCAAATTACAAAACATCATGCCACAGGAGAACCTTGACCTAATATTGGCTAATAAACAAGCAACTCTGGTAAATCGGTTGCTTGACGCATTCCCAGCACACAGCAGCGGTGATGGTTCTCACACGAGCCGTACGGGCCGGGGTCAGCTTGGCAGAGGTGTTCGTGGTGCACACAGCAGAAGTGGAGTTGGAGACAGGGGTTTCATGACAATGTTGTAGACTGATTTTTCAAGTACCACTCACACAACTGGTAATACTGCATCGATGGAAAGTGACAGGAGACAGCAGTTGTCAACTATGGTTACAAACTACTTTTCCTCCCATATCGATGTTCTCCCACACAGGTCATTCCCCTTTGACTATTGGGCCGCTAAACTGGACACCTGGCCTGAATTGGCACAATATGCCTTACAGGAGCTCGCTTGCCCAGCTGCAAGTGTGCTATCGGAAAGAGTCTTCAGTGCAGCTGGATCAATCCTGACAGAAAAAAGGACCTGTCTGTCAACCCAAAATGTGGATGATCTAACCTTCATTAAAATGAACCACGCATGGGTTTCCAAGGATTTTGTCCCACCTTCCCCTGATGACACATAGGGTGACAGAAAAATGGCTTGCTTTGGTCCACCTCTTCCTGGGACTTGACCTATTTCACCTTTTGCATCAGCTGAATGTCCAACATCAACATATGCCACTTTCTAAAACTCCCTAACTGTGCTGCCTCCCCCCCCATGGCCGGGGTCACCACTTAGCGCACGACACCGTGCGAGTGCCGTTGCCCTGGACAGGTGGGTAGGCCGACTCTTGGGCGCGGGCACTGGCACAGGGTCCCTCATAGTGCAATCAAGTGTCTCTGACGGTGGTGGTGCACACCCGCTGTCAGACACACCGCCGTACTATGAGGGGCCCAGTGCCAGTACCGACGCCCACGAGTGGGCCCCCCTTGCTTGGGCAGGGCCCCAGCATTTGCAATCTTTACCTCTCCCTGCTCCTCCGCTGTGTAGTCTGGGCCATCAAATCCATACTGTGCCTGACACCGTTTGAGCCTGCCTCCTGATGTATAGACATATATTTTGAATGTGTACGCTATCCATACATGTTATCTGGGGATACGGTACCCTTTCTCACCTTTGTGCAATCACGTGCAATCCATACTGGGCCTAACACCGTCTGACCCTGCCTCCTGATGTATCGACATATATTTTGAATGTGTACGCTATCCATACATGTTATCTGGGCATACGGTACCCTTTCTAACCTTTGTGCAATCACGTGCAATCCATACTGGGCCTAACACCGTCTGAGCCTGCCTCCTGATGTATAGACATATATTTTGAATGTGTATGCTATCCATACATGTTATCTGGGGATACGGTACCCTTTCTAACCTTTGTGCAATCACGTGCAATCCATACTGGGCCTAACACCGTCTGAGCCTGCCTCCTGATGTATAGACATATATTTTGAATGTGTACGCTATCCATACATGTTATCTGGGGATACGGTACCCTTTCTCACCTTTGTGCAATCACGTGTAATCCATACTGGGCTTGAGAACGGCTGGTGAGCTGTTAAGCAAGCTACAGCACCTGTGGTTTGCATACGTAAGTTTTTCATTTTTTCAGGAATGACGGTTAGGCCTAATTCCGGAACTGCGGTTGACCTGCACTTACTGGGAAATCATTGTTCGCGGGTAATAATTGTAATCAGTGATCCCCATCACTAACGTTGTTCAGCGGGTTATCTGCACCTGTAAGCGACAAACGCTGGCCTTTTCAGTGTAGCGCACATGCAGCCACGGACATGTAAGGGCATGACACGCCAGTTATTGGCCAATCTCATGTGCCAGAGCCTCACGTGTCCCTCTAGTAAGCCGGACTCGGACCGCGGGGCATGACGGAGTCTCGTTCGTTAACGGAATTAAGCTTGCAATGTGTGCATCTGTTCTGTAGCTGGCATGTGTCATGATCCAGTGTTGGATCTGGCGGTATTAAAAGCACAAAGTGAATTTTTTTTACTTTGGTTGAGTTCAAAGGTGTTTTGACTGTCCCCGGTGGTGGTTAGCGGTATCGCACCATAGGTTTAGGTTAATGTTCACTTAATTAGGGATCAGGTGTGACTCCCTATAAAGGTGTGCTTAGGGGATTCACTCACGGCTGGTGATATTTCCTTCTGAGTTGTTGGAGAGCCTGGTGGAAGGATGGAGCGGGATAGGAGTCCTGTGCAGTCAGCCAGAGAGGATGAGTGCCAGCTAATGGTGTCTGCAGGAAGGACTGGCATGGCTTGGTGGAGTCGCAGTTTGTGGTGTCGGCGGGAAGTGCGGGCATGGCTTGGAGGAGTGGCGACTTGGAAGAGAGTTGCACTCAGCATGCTCTACTTGGTTGCTGAGAACTGGACTCGAGCATGCCTGGAGTCTTGGCAGAGGCTGGACTCATCTTGGGACTCTGTGTACTGGACTGCTGCAAGTGGTGATGGACTCTGCTCCCAGGCTGCACGATGGTGACGGATCCAGTTATGTGATGGATCAGGGTGGAGGAGAAGATGCACACAGGTGGTGGGCTCTGTTGCTAGGAGCGCACGCAACAGAGCAAAGCTAAGTGGTGTTTCCCCTGTATTGTCTCTTTCCTCATGTGTCTTATTAGTGCAGTGGTGGGATTAGTTTCCGCACCGACCTATTCCCTAGTGAGGGTTTAGGTTCAGGGCGAGCTAGGGCGTTGAGGTACGCGTGCGGCGCCCGGTGCGAAACCGGCATAGGGAGTGTCAGGAGTGCAGGGACACTGGCTCAGGGGAACTCAGGAGGTCTCCAATTTCCCATTCCCTACCGCAGGGCCCACCATTGTTAAAGTTTCCCAGGTTCCCCCTTTATTATTTAAATTCGCCTTTCTGGAGGCGGGGTTTCCAGATTGTATGTATAACGTGTAATACCTAAATTCGCCAGGTGGTGGCGGCGTATCCACCTGCACGTTTTTATTATTTAAATGCGCCCCACTGGAGGCGGTGTGTCCAGGGTCACGTGTGTTATGGGTTCGCCTTGCGGCATCATCTGCGTCCTGACACACGTGACCATGACATTATCACAGGCCATACAGTTTTTTTTTTTTCTGGTGAGCTTTGGCCATGTGGAGACCGCTGAGTAATTGCTGCCGGGCCTCACTGATGTGAGTGGGGAGCGGCAAGGTGTTTAGAGCCGCTGCAGCAGCAGTTATCAGGGTCTGGGGCCTCTGCTCAGATAACCAGAGAAACAAAAATGGCGGCTTTGGCAAATTGCGGGTCTGGCAAAAGCCCCTAGAGTCGCTGCTGGGGAGCGGGACTTGCTCTCGCACGGGGAGGTACCCAGGCAGGTGGGAGGAATGGTGCCCCACGGAGCTGCCTGGTATTCCCTGAGGTGAAGGGGTACATCCCTGTGGTGAGCAGACTTGGTGTGTAGTCGCTGCTGGGGAGCGGGACTTGTTCATACAGGGGATGCACCCAGACAGGTGGGAGGAATGGTGCCCCACGGAGCTGCCTGGTATTCCCTGAGGTGAAGGGGTACGTCCCTGTAGGGAGCAGATTGGTGTATAGTCCGCGGGGCTCATGCCAAATCTTCAATGCCGCCCCCTCCTGGTCGTGTGGAGGCGACCAGCGAGAGTATATTTCCTCCATTTCCCGGTCCCCTTCTCCCCCTGGTGTGTGCAGCAGGTGTGCTGCGGGGGAGTAGGGACAAATCTCAAACCTCGCCATTAAACCAACCCTAGGAGGCGCAGTCCTCATGGTGAAAGGGTTGGAGGGTGGTGTCCCTAGGTGAATAGTGGGGGTGTGAGTGTGGTGACACAGGGGGACGCCTCTGTTGAGTCCAGAGTGAGTTCACCAAAAAATTGACAAATGTATGTGTGCAATAAACGTTCAGGTCCGGACCTGTGTGTGAACGAGCATGTATGGGTGCCACCAAAAAACATCTTGTGGAAATATGTTGTGGAGTCTGATCAGCTCTGAGCAAACCTACACATACATTAACTCGTTCCCCAGGTCGGCGCTGTGGAGATGAGTGGTGCCTCCAAAAGGAACATATATTGCCAATATCAGCGGTGTTTGTCATAAACCTGAAGTGTCAGGGAATGGTGGGGTGAACTCAGGGTCTGGGCGTCCCCGCTGTGTTTCCCTAATGAGGGGTGGTCTTGAGGGTCCAGAGGCCCCTCATTAAGGAGGGGGTACTGTCATGATCCAGTGTTGGATCTGGCGGTATTAAATGACCATGACATCATGGTTGAGGTTTCCCAGGTGGAGTCGAATTTAACCGTAGGCTCCACTCCTGGTGGTGCCCTTCTGGACATTCCTTTAAGGTTCAGCTTTGCAACCATACTGCCCACGTAAAACAAACACTTTGCCTTCATGAACGCTGTTTGGAGGGTCATGACTCGTGGGAATAACGCCGCCCAATCAGTTAACCTGCTAGAGAGATCGCTCGTTGCTCCCAAGCATGACATCACACTCCCTAGGAAGAGGGTAATGCCACTGTGGCGACCGTACTCCTGGGGGTGACACAAGTGCACTGATGCCCAGCCACTGCTCGATGAATCTGCTGGTACATTGACCCAGACCACTACATTCCCCTCGCACGCTACACGGCCTGAAGCTGACCCTGATGAAACTCAGGTTACCCTTCCCATATAGAGTTCCATCTTACACGGTGACAAAGAGGAAGCTGCAGATGAAAGTGCAGGTTCGGCCCACCCGCCATCAGACACACCACGTACTATCAGGGGCCCTGTGCCAGTGCTGTCGCCAATGAGTGGGCCCCCCCTGCTTGCTCAGGATCACAGCACTTGCAAAGTTGAAATACTGTGCAGTGAGATGGAAGATGGGGACGACGAGGAGTCCAGACAAGTACAGGAATTCCCTAGCGAGGAGACTTATTTGATTGTTTTCAATGTTGGGACAGCAATTTTTGGGGAGCACTATACTCTGGAGAATGATAAATGGGGCCCACCATACACTGGAACATTCCAAAGGTGGACATCATACACTAGAGCATTATACACTAGAGCATTAGAAATGGGGCCCATTATGTTTGGAGCATTATTTGGGCCGATAAGACAGTGGAGCTTCATCCATGGGGACCAACATATACTGTAGCATTATGTGGAGCTCATCATATAATGTTTCAAACATTATATGGGACCAATGATTCTGTATGGAGAAATAGATGGGCCTCGTCATGAGATGTAAAAAGTGAGGTATTTTTCATTGTACTATACCGCTATTTCTCTGCCGTATCGGAGCATGATGAGTTGTGGTATGTGTTAAAGGGGCGCTCTTTCGCCCAGGGCACATGAAAACCTGGAGCCAGCCCCCCCCCACAACTGTAGCCAAATAACCCCCATTTTTCAGTGCGTAACTTGTATTATGAAGTTAATTAAGGTTGACAAGCTTAAGTAAGAAGAATTGATGCTTTTGGCATTCAAATGGGCACTGCTGGTGTGTTTCCTGTCCTCCTCTCACTGCCGACTTTTATTCCCCATTGACTTACATTGGGTTTCGTGTTTCGGGTTTCACGAAACGAAACGCGACCCTAAAAAACCAAAAGTCGCTCAACTCTATTGCTGTTACAGAACCCCAGTAACACAGGAACAAGTGTTGGTTGTGCAGACGGCATTTTAGAGCAGCAACTGTCGTGTTTGGAAGCCAGAGGAAATACTCGAAACAGAGTGAAGACAGAGGCCTTATTGGAGTACGTTGACAGTTAGTAGTAGTCTAGAAACAATCTAAAACTGCCACCAAGTAGTCCTAAGCCTACTACCTGATTTTTCCTGGGCTCCGACAACGCTAGTTGGGGCTCAGAAGTGCTGTCCGCACAGAAAAAACACTCGCTCATGTGTAAGTGGGGTTCGGTAACGTCAGCTGATCCCCTGCTGTGTGTGTATGGCAAACTCTCCTGCTGCCTACAACTTCTGACTACCTCTAATTTAATATGTTCTCTGGATTGCCCTCTGTCTCCACTCTGTTTTGAGTATTTTCTCAGGCCTCCAACACCGCCTGTTTCTGCTCTCAAGTGCCGTCTGCACAATCAACACTTGTTCCTGTGTTACCATGGTCCTGTAACATCAGCTGATCTCCAGAAGTGAGTCCGGCAATGTCTCCTGCTTTGTCTACATTCCCACTACTTGTAGTGGAAAAGTGGACAGAGCAGGAGACATTGCCTGACTCACCTCTAGGGATAAGTTGCTGTTACAGAACCCCAGTAACACAGGAACAAGTGTTGATTGTGCAGACAGCATTTCAGAGCAGCAACTGTCGTGTTTGGAAGCCAGAGGAAATACTTGAAACAGAATGAAGACAGAGGCCTAATTGGAGTACGTTGACAGTTAGTAGTAGTCTAGAAACAATCGCAAACTGCCACCTAGTAGGCCTCAGCCTACTACCTGATTTCTCCTGGGCTCCGACAACGCCAGTTGGTGTTCAGAAGTGCTGTCCGCACAGAAAAAACACTCGCTCATGTGTAAGTGGGGTTCGGTAACATCAGCTGATCCCCCTGCTGTATGGACGGCAAAGTGTCCTGCTCCCACCAAAGTCAAACTACCTCCAATTTACACCTGGCTCCTAGTAGGCCTCGGCCTACACCATGATGGTCCCTGGGCTCCAACAACGCCAGTTGGTGCTCGGAAGTGCTGTCCGCTCAGAAAAAAACACTTGTTCATGTGTAAGTGGGGTTCGGTAACGTCAGCTGATCCCCTGCTGTGTGGACGGCAAACTGCTGCTGCCTCCAAATTCTAACTACTTTTGATTTAAACATTCTCTGATTTGGCCTCTGTCTCCACTCTGTCTCGAGTATTTCCCCTGACCTCCTACACCGCCAGTTCCTGCTCACAGTTGCCGTCCACACATTCTACACTTGTTCCCGTGTTCCTGGTGTTCTGTTACGTGAGCTGATCCCCCACTGTGTGTCCGGCACTGTCTCCTGAGCTGTCCACCTTCCCACTACAAGTGGTGGGAATGTGGACAGACCAGGAGACATTGCCAGACACACATCAGGGGATCTGCTGACATTACAGAACCCCAGTAACACAGGAACACGTGTGGATTGGGCTGACGGCTACTGTGCGCATAAACTAGCGGTGTTGATCAGGTTAAATCCTGGAAACAGAGTGGAGACAGATGCCTAATTGGAGAAAGCTGACAGTCAATTGTAGTCCAGAACCGATATAAAACTGCCACCAAGTAGGCCTCGGCCTACACCATGATGGTTCCTGTGCTCCAACAACGCCAGTTGGTGCTCGGAAGTGCTGTCCACACAGAAAAAACACTTGTTCATGAGTAAGTGGGGTTCGGTAATGTCAGCTGATCCCCTGCTGTGTGGACGGCAAACTGCTGCTGCCTCCAAATTCTAACTACTTCTGATTTAAACATTCTCTGATTTGGCCTCTGTCTCCACTCTCTCGAGTATTTCCCCTGACCTCCTACACCGCCAGTTCCTGCTCACAGTTGACGTCCACACATTCCACACTTGTTCCCGTGTTCCTGGTGTTCTGTTACGTGAGCTGATCCCCCACTGTGTGCCTGGCACTGTCTCCTGCGCTGTCCACCTTCCCACTACAAGTGGTGGGAATGTGAACAGAGCAGGAGACATTGCCAGATACACATCAGGGGATCTGCTGACATTACAGAACCCCAGTAACACAGGAACATGTGTGGATTGGGCTGACGGCTGTTGTGAGTTCATTTTCCCCTTCACCATTGAGGTCTGATGAACTCCCTCTTCTGGTGAAGGAAGGTAGTGAGGCTGATTACAAAGCACCTGAGCAGAATGATGATGACTGGGTGACTGGAATTGCTGACTGGATATAAGGCAGCCGATTCCCTTCTGCCTCGCTGGTGATTTCTCTGAGGTATTCTAGGAGACCAGTCTGATTCCTGCTCCTCAAAAGCTAAGTTTTCTGCTCTGCTTTTTGCATTTGTGTTTTGGTTTTGTTTTGCCTTGTTTTTCTGGATTTCTGCCTTCCCCTGCTGGGTGAGCTGAATTCCTTTTTGCTCTGTCTTCAGAAAATACCTGAGTACTGATATAGTCTTTTTGAAGCCTAGCATCTTCAGGGCTTTTTTCCCTATCAGTCTGTTGGCTCTTGTTTTGAGAGGTTTTGGCGGATTGCAGACAGCAGCTTTTCTATTCTGTCCTATTTAGTTAGCTTGGGCCCCATCATTTGCTCAGCCGATCTTTCTATCTGTGTGAGTGTTTTTTCATCTTGCTTCACCGTCATTATATGTTGGGGTCTGCCTATTGCTTTGGGGTCTGCTCTGGGGCAGTTTAGATTTCCCTTTCTGTCTTTAGGCTATGTAGTTCTCCGGCTGTTATCGAGGGGTCTAGGGCACCGTAGGAACCCCCCACGGCTACTGCTAGTTGTTGTTGTTAGGTTCAGGGGTCTGCAATCCGATAGCTGCCAAATTCTCTGGTTTTCTGGACTTAGCTAGTATTTCTGTTTTTGCCTCCTGCGGTGACTCATTCATAACAGAATCACCCGCCATACCGCAGATCCTAGAGTACTCAATAGCAGGAAAGAATTGTAAAAAAAAAAAGTGTGTATATTTTTTCCTCTATATCTCTGAGGCCGTAGGGGGAATTTTTTTTTCTCTCAATGGAGATAAAGCAATTGTCTGATCGTGTGGAGCAGCTCGCTGCGGAAGTGCGGGGAATTTCCACCTACCTTGGTCATTCACATGCTGCTGAACCAAAGATCCCTACTCCTGATGTGTTTTTTGGGGATCGGTCTAAATTTTTGAATTTCAAAAATAATTGTAAATTATTTTTTGCCTTGAAGCCTAACTCGTCAGGGAGCTCCGCGCAGCAGGTTAAAATTGTCATCTCTTTGCTGCGTGGCGATCCCCAGGATTGGGAGTTTTCTTTGAAACCAGATGATCCTATTCTGACTAATGTGAATGCATTTTTTTCAAGCCTTGGGGTTGTTGTATGACGAACCTAATGCTATTGATCAGGCTGAAAAGACCCTGTTGGCATTGAGCCAGGGTCGAGATTCTGCAGAATTGTACTGTCAAATTCCAAAAGTGGGCGGTCCTTACTACCTGGAATGATAATGCCTTGGCAGCTCTCTTTCGGAAGGGTTTGTCAGAAGCCGTAAAAGATACTATGGTGGGATTTCCTGTTCCCTCTGGTCTTGACGATTCTATGTCATTAGCCATTCAGGTTGATCGGCGTTTACATGAACGCAGGACTGCACGAGAGGTGTTGCCACCTGTTGAACAAGTGTCTGAACCTCTGCAATGTGATAGAGTTTTGTCCAGGGAGCAACGTCAGGAGTTCAGAAGGCATAATAAGCTGTTTTTTTTTTTTTTTGTGGAGATGCCTCGCATATTATTTCTGTCTGTCCTAAACGAGAGAAACGTTTTGCACACATGTTTTCTGTGGGTGGTGTTCAACCTAAGTTTCTTCTGGCAATTACTCTGATCTGCTCCCTGTCCACATTTTCCGCCAAGGCTTTTGTGGATTCGGGAGCAGCCCTGAACCTAATGGACTTGGATTTTGCTAAACGTTGTGGATTTCTGATGACACCTCTGCGGACGCCTATCCCTTTGAGGGGGATTGATGCTACTCCTTTGGCGAAAAATAAACCTCAGTTATGGACCCAGGTGGTAATGCGGGTCGCCCCAGACCATCAAGAAAATTGCAGATTTTTGGTGTTGCATAATTTGCATGATACCATTGTTCTGGAGTTTCCCTGGTTGCAAATTAATAATCCAGTTTTGGATTGGAAATCGGTGTCTGTGGTGAGTTGGGGTTGTCGGTGTGCCCTTAGTGAGGCTCCGGTTTTTTCCACCTCTCCTCAGTCGCATGATGTTCCTGACTATTTGGCGGACTTTTATGATGTATTTAGTGAGAATGAGTCTGCGTCTTTGCCTCCTCATAGGAGTTATGACTGTGCAATTGAACTGAGCCCGGGATGTAAATTTCCCAAGGGTCGGCTCTTCAATTTATCTGTACCCGAGCACGAGGCTATGCGATCCTATATTAACCACTTCACCCCCAAGGGTGGTTTGCATGTTCATGACTGGGCCAATTTTTACAATTCTGACCACTGTCCCTTTATGAGGTTATAACTCTGGAACGCTTCTATGGATCCCGGTGATTTTGACACTGTTTTCTCGTGACATATTGTACTTCATGATAGTGGTAAAATTTCATTCAAATAACTTGCGTTTATTTGTGAAAAAATGGAAATTTGGTGAAAATTTTGAAAATTTCGCAATTTTCCAACTTTGAATTCTTATGCCCTTAAATCACAGAGATACGGCACACAAAAAACTTGATAAGTAACATTTCCCACATGTTTACTTTACATCAGCACAATTTTGGAACCAAAATTTTTTTTGTTAGGAAGTTATAAGGGTTAAAAATTGACCAGCGATTTCTCATTTTTGCAACACCATTTTATTTTTACGGACCACATCACATTTGAAGCCACTTTGAGGGGTCTATATGATAGAAAATACCCAAACGTGACACAATTCTAAAAACTGCACCCCGTAAGGTGCTCAAAACCACATTCAAGGAGTTTATTAACCCTTTAGGTGTGTCACAGGAATTTTTTGAATATTTAAAAAAAAAATGAATATCTAACTTTTTTTCACAAAAAAAATACTTCAGGTTCAATTTTTTTTTTATTTTACCAAGGGTAACAGGACAAATTGGACTGCGTAAGTTATTGTGCAATTTGTCCTGAGTACGCTGATACCTGATATGTTGGGGGGAACCACTGTTTCGGTGCATGGCAGACCTCAGAAGGGAAGGAGCGCCGTTTGACTTTTTCAATGCAAAATTGGCTGGAATTCAGATCGGAGCCATGTCACGTTTGGAGAGCCCCTGATGTACCTAAACAGTGGAAACCCCCCTCAAGTGACCCCATTTTGGAAACTAGACCCCCAAAGGAACTTATCTAGATATGTGGTGAGAACTTGGAACCCATAAGGGCTTCACAGAAGTTTATAACTTACAGCGTTACAATTAAAAAATCATATTTTTTCCACAAAAATGATCTTTTCACCCCCAATTTTTATTTTCCCAAGGGTAACAGGACCCTAAAAGTTATTGTGCCATTTGTCCTGAGTACGCTGATACCCCACATGTGGGAGTAAACCACTATTTGGGTGCATGGCAGAGCTCGGAAGGGAAGCAGCACCATTTGACGTTTTTGGCTGGAATTGAGATCTGACACCATGTCGCGTTTGGAAAGCCCCTGATGTACCAAAACAGTGGAAACCTCCCACAAATGACACCATTTTGGAAACTAGACCCCCAAAGGAACATATCTAGATGTGTGGTGAGCACTTTGACCCCTCCAGTGCTTCACAGAAGTTTATAACGCCCGGGTGTGAAAATAAAAAATTTGTATTTTTTCCACAAACATGATCTTTTAGTCACCAATTTTTTTTATTTTCCCAAGGGAACCAGGAGAAATTGGACCTCAAAAGTTGTTTTCCAATTTGTCCTGAGTACGCTGATACCCCATATGTCGGAGAAAACTACTGTATGGGCACATGTCGCGGCTTGGAAGGGAAGTAGTGACGTTTTGGAATGCAGACTTTGATGGAATGGTCTGCGGGTGTCATGTTGCCTTTGGAGAGCCCCTAATGTACCTAAACAGTGGAAACCCCCAACAAATGACCCCATTTTGGAAACTAGACCCCCTAAGGAACTTATCTAGATGTGTGGTGAGCACTTTGAACCCCCAAGTGCTTCACAGAAGTTTATAACGCACGGGCGTGAAAATAAAAAAAATCATTTTTTTCCACAAAAATGATATTTTGCCCCCAATTTTTTATTTTCCTAACGGTAACAGGAGAAATTGGACCCCAAAAGTTGTTTTGCAATTTGTCCTGAGTAGGCTGATACCCTACATGTGGGGGTAAAACACTCTTTGGGCGCATGGCAGAGCTTGGAAGGGAAGGAGCACCATTTGACTTTTTCAACTCAGAATTGGCAGGAATTGAGATCAGACACCATGTTGCATTTAGAGAGCACCTGATGTGCCCAAACAGTGGAAACCCCCAATTCTAACTCCAACCCTAACGCCAACACACCCCTAACCCTAGCCCTAAATCTAACCCTGGCCCTAACCCTAGCCCTAGCCCTAACCCTAATGGGAAAATGGAAATAAATACATTTTCTTTTAATTTTATTATTTTTCCCTTACTAAGGGGGTGATAACGGGGGGTTTGATTTACTATTTATGGCGGTTTTTATGTTTGGCAGCTTTCGCACGCTAAAAGACGCTTTTTATTGTAAAAATAGTTTTTGCATCACCAAATATTGAGAGCTATAATTTTTCTGTATTTTGACTCACTGAGTCATGAGGTCTTATTTTTTGCGGGAAAAGTTGACATTTTTACTGGTACCATTTTCGGGCACGTGACATTTTTTGATCGCTTTTTATTCTGATTTTTGGGACGCAGAATGAACAAAAACCAGCGTTTCATGAATTTCTTTTGGGGGGGGTGCGTTTACACCATTCCGCGTGCGGTAAAATTGATAAAGCGGTTTTATTCTTCGGGTCAGTATGGTTACAGCGATACCTCATTTAGGTCGTTTTTTTATGTTTTGTCGGTTTTATGCAATGAAAACTATTTTATATAAAAAATAATTATTTTTGTATCGCTTTATTCTGCAAGCTATAACTATATTAATTTTTCGCTGACGATGCTGTATGGCGGCTCGTTTTTTGCGGAACAATATGACGTTTTCAGCGGTACCATGGCTATTTATATGCGTCTTTTTGATCGCGCGTTATTGCACTTTTTGTTTGGCGGTATGATAATAAATTATTTTTTGCTTCGTTTATTATTTTTATTTTTTAAGGGGTTCGCTAAAGGGGTTAACTAATGGGATAGTTTTATAGGGCAGGTCGTTACGGACGCAGCGATACCTAATATGTGTACTTTTATTGTTTTTTTTTTTTTTATTTCCAAAAAATGGATTTATTGGGGGAATATTTTTTTTTTTTTCTAATTTATTTGGCGATAATTTAAAAAAATATTTTAACACTTTTTTTTTTTTTTTTAACTTTATTACATAGTGCCAGGTGGGACATCACTGTCCTGTGACAGATCGCTGATCTGTCACATCACAGATCACTGTGACAGATCAGCAATCTGTCACAGGCAGTTCTGCAGACTTCCTCATGCCTGCGCTTTGCAGGCACTGAGGAAGTCAGCTCCCTACAGGCCCCCAAAGGCCCCCGTCGCCATCTTGGATTCGGGGGCCTGTAGGGAAAGAGACCCCCGCAGCAGCGCTGGACATTGCGCTGCCGTGGGGGGATCAGGGAAGCACGGAGGGAGCCCCCTCCCTGCCAATGCTTCCCTTTAACCCCCGGTACACCGCGATCATGTTTGATCGCGGTGTGCAAGGGGTTAACGTGTCGGGGGCGGTCACGGACCGCCCCTGACACATAATGCCGGGTGTCAGCTGTGATAATCAGCTGACACCCGGCCGCAATCAGCGGCGCTCGCCACGTGGGCGCCGCTGATCGCGGTAGACGTACTATCCCGTCCATGGGCATAGGGGCCCGGGTCCCATGGACGGACTAGTACGTCTGATGTCAGGAAGGGGTTAAGGAGGTGTTGGAGAAGGGTCATATTAGACCATCCTCTTCCCCCTTAGGTGCGGGGCTTTTTTTCGTGGCCAAAAAGGATGGTTCATTGAGGCCTTGTATTGATTATCGTGCCCTCAACAAAATTACTATTAAATATCAGTATCCGTTACCCCTGATTTCGGATCTATTCTCCAGAGTTAATGGTGCTTGCTGGTTTACTAAGCTTGACCTCAGGGGGGCGTATAATCTTATCCGCATTAAGCATGGGGATGAATGGAAGACGGCGTTTAATACTCCGGAGGGACATTTTGAGTACCTGGTGATGCCTTTTGGGCTCACTAATGACCCTTCTGTCTTCCAGTGCTTCATGAACGACATTTTCCGAGACTTTGTGGATACATTTTTGATTATCTATCTGGATGATATTTTGATCTTCTCCAAGTATTGGGATTCTCATATGGAACATGTTCGGACTGTGTTCCGGATCTTGAGGGAGAATTCCCTGTATGTCAAAGGATCGAAATGCCTTTTTGGGGTACAGAGGATTTCAATTTGGGATCTATTTTGTCTCCATCAACTATTAAAATGGACCTGGCCAAGGTACAGGCCATTTATGATTGGGTTCAGCCCACTTCTTTGAAGACCCTCCAGAAGTTTTTGGGTTTTGCTAATTTTTATGGGAAATTTATAGCAAAATTTTCTAGTACTGCCAAGCCATTGACTGATCTGACTAAGAAGGGTGCTGATGTGTTGAATTGGTCTCCGGAGGCTTTCTTCCTTTCAGGAGCTGAAGCGAAGATTCACTTCTGCCCCTGTTTTGCGGCAACCTGATGTCTCACTCCCATTCCAGGAAGAGGTGGACGCTTCTGAGATTTGTGCAGAAGCTGTTTTGTCCCAAAAGGATCCTGAAACATCTAAAATGAATCCCTGTGCTTTCTTTTCCCGAAAGTTCTCTCCATCTGAACGTAACTATGATGTTGGGAATCGGGAACTGTTAGCCATGAAATGGCCATTTGAGGAGTGGAGACATTGGTTGGAGGGAGCTAAACATCAAGTCGTGGTCCTCACTGACCACAAGAATTTGATTTACCTGGAGTTGGTCAAACGCTTGAACCCTAGACAGGCTAGGTGGGCCTTGTTTTTTACACGTTTTGATTTTGTGGTCTCTTTTCTTCCTGGCACTAAGAATGTCAAGGCTGACGCCCTCTCTAGGAGCTTCTTTGCTGATTCTTCTGTGGTGACCAAGCCTGCTACCATCTTAGGCGAGGGGGTAGTTCTTTCTGCCATCTCGCCCGATTTGAGACGTGCTCTGGAAGAGTTCCAGGAGGACAAACCTGAGCGTTGTCCCAGTGGAAAGTTGTATGTTCCTGACCAGTGGAAGAAGAGAGTGATGTCTGAAGTTCATTGCTCTGCATTGGCTGGTCATCCAGGTATTTTTGGTACTAGAGATCTGGTGAGCCGGTCTTTTTGGTGGCCCGCCTTGTCTCGTGATGTCAGGAATTTTGTGCAGTCCTGTGGGACTTGCTCCCGGTCTAAACCTTGTTCTCGCTCTAGTGGGTTGTTGATGCCTTTGCCGGTCCCCAGGAGGCCATGGACTCATATTTCAATGGATTTCATCTCTGATATGCCTGTCTCTCAGAGAATGACTGTTATTTGAGTGATTTGCGATAGGTTCTTTAAGATGGTTCATCTTGTACCACTCCCTAAGTTGCCATCTTCCTCTGAGTTGGTGCCCCTGTTTTTGCAACAGGTGGTTCGCTGGCACGGGATTCCTGAGAACATTGTATCTGACAGAGGAGTTCAGTTTGTGTCTAGATTTTGGAGGGCTTTCTGTTCCAAGCTGGGAATTCAGTTGTCCTTCTCCTCTGCTTTTCACCCTCAGACCAATGGGCAGACAGAGAGAACAAACCAGACCTTGGAGTCGAATTTGAGATGTTTTATTTCCGCTGATCAGGATGATTGGGTTTCATTTTTGACCTTGGCCGAATTTGCTTTAAATAATAGAGTTAGTTCTGCCACTTTGATGTCACCTTTTTTTTGTAACTTTGGGTTTCATCCTCTATTTTATTCAGGGCAGGTGGAGCCCTCTGCCTGCCCAGGTGTTGACACTGTGGTGGAAAGAATGCACCAGATATGGGACCAAGTGGTGGATAAGTTATCTCTCTCCCAGGAAAAGGCCCAGCGGTTTTCCAACCGACATAGGACCATTGGTCCCCAGTTTAAGGTTGGTGATATGGTTTGGTTATCATCAAAAAATATCACTATGAAGGTGGCTTCTCCTAAGTTTAAGCCTAGATTTATTGGACCTTACAAGATTTTGGAGATTATTAATCCGGTCTCTTTTCGTTTGGCTCTTCCTGTCACATTTAAAATTCATAACGTGTTTTATAAGTCCTTGTTGAAGATGTTTGTTGAACCAGTTGTTCCTGGGGTGGAACCCCCGGACCCTGTATTAGTTGAAGGTAACATGGAATATGAGGTAGAGAAGATACTGGATTCCTGTCTGGCTAGACGGAGACTCCAGTATTTGGTTAAGTGGAAGGTTTAAGGTCAGGAGGATAATTCCTGGGTCTCTGCCTCTGATATTCATGCCAAAAGATTGGTGCGTGTCTTTCATCGGGCTCACCCTGATCGCCCTGGTGGCGTGGATGAGGGTTCGGTGACCCCTCCTCAAGGGGGAGGTACTGTTGTGAGTTCATTTTCCCCTTCACCATTGAGGTCTGATGAACTCCCTCTTCTGGTGAAGGAAGGTAGTGAGGCTGATTACAAAGCACCTGAGCAGAATGATGATGACTGGGTGACTGGAATTGCTGACTGGATATAAGGCAGCCGACGCCCTTCTGCCTTGCGGGTGATTTCTCTGATGGATTCTATGAGACCAGTCTGATTCCTGCTCCTCAAAAGCTAAGTTTTCTGCTCTGCTTTTGCATTTGTGTTTTGGTTTTGTTTTGCCTTGTTTTTCTGGATTTCTTCCTTCCCCTGCTGGGTGAGCTGAATTCCTTTTTGCTCTGTCTTCAGAAAATACCTGAGTACTGATATAGTCTTTTTGAAGCCTAGCGTCTTCAGGGCTTTTTTCCCTATCAGTCTGTTGGCTCTTGTTTTGAGAGGGTTTTGGTGGATTGCAGACAGCAGCTTTTCTATTCTGTCCTATTTAGTTGGCTTGGGCCCCATCATTTGCTCAGCCTATCTTTCTATCTGTGTGAGTGTTTTTTCATCTTGCTTCACCGTCATTATATGTTGGGGGCTGCCTATTGCTTTGGGGTCTGCTCTGGGGCAGTTTAGATTTCCCTTTCAGTCTTTAGGCTATGTAGTTCTCCGGCTGTGATCGAGGGGTCTAGGGCACCGTAGGAACCCCCCACGGCTACTGCTAGTTGTTGTTGTTGTTGTTAGGTTCAGGGGTCTGCAATCCGATAGCTGCCAACTTCTCTGGTTTTCTGGACTTAGCTAGTATTTCTGTTTTTGCCTCCTACGGTGACTCATTCATAACAGACAGCTACTGTGCGCATAAACTAGCTGTGTTGGTGGTCAGGTTAAATCCTGGAAACAGAGTGGAGACAGATGCCTAATTGGAGCACGTTGACAGTCAGTTGTAGTCCAGAACCGATATAAAACTGCCACCAAGTAGGCCTCGGCCTACACCATGATGGTCCCTGGGCTCCAACAATGCCAGTTGGTGCTCGGAAGTGCTGTCCGCACAGAAAAAACACTTGTTCATGTGTAAGTGGCGTTCGGTAACATCAGCTGATCCCCTGCTGTGTGGATGGCAAAGTGTCCTGCTCCCTCCAAAGTCAAACTACCTCCGATTTACACCTGGCTCCTAGTAGGCCTCGGCCTACTCCATGATTGTCCCTGGGCTCCGACAACGCCAGTTGGTGCTCGGAAGTGCTGTCCGCTCAGAAAAAACACTTGTTCATGTGTAAGTGGCGTTCGGTAATGTCAGCTGATCCCCCTGCTGTGTGGACGGCAAACTGCTGCTGCCTCCAAATTCTAACTACTTCTGATTTAAACATTCTCTGATTTGGCCTCTGTCTCCACTCTGTCTCGAGTATTTCCCCTGACCTCCTACACCGCCAGTTCCTGCTCACAGTTGCCGTCCACACATTCCACACTTGTTCCTGTGTTCCTGGTGTTCTGTTACGTGAGCTGATCCCCCACTGTGTGTCCGGCACTGTCTCCTGCGCTGTCCACCTTCCCACTACAAGTGGTGGGAATGTGGACAGAGCAGGAGACATTGCCAGACAGACATCAGGGGATCTGCTGATATTACAGAACCCCAGTAACACAGGAACACGTGTGGATTGGGCTGACGGCTACTGTGCGCATAAACTGGCGGTGTTGGTGGTCAGGTTAAATCCTGGAAACAGAGTGGAGACAGATGCCTAATTGGAGCACGTTGACAGTCAACTGTAGTCCAGAACCGATATAAAACTATCACCAAGAAGGCCTTGGCTTACACCATGATTGTCCCTGGGCTCCAACAACGCCATTGTTGCTCGGCAGTGTCTCTGGCACGGGTACTCCCTGTTGCCCAGCCTGGTTCCAGCACGCCAGCTGTTTCCGGGTAGTGTCAATTTCACTTTGCCACAAATCCGTTGTCCTGTCGTCTTGCGGCCGGGTTAGCCGACTCTTCGGTGCCTGCAGTTTAGGTGACTCCTATGTGGGCTGCGGGAACTGGCACTGAAGGCTGGATCCGTAGTGCCAATCGGACATGGACCCCCTGTAGGACTGTGGGTTTCGGTAACTGCGGCCGGCTTGCGGCCTGGCCACTTTGCTTTGGATGGGTACCTTCTGCTACCCACCCGGGTTAAAGCACTGTCAGCTGGTTCTCGCCAGAGCCTTTGGCCTAGGTGCCTCCATCTCGGTATCCGAGGTCCAGCAACGTCAGCTGGTCCATGGTAGTGCTTTTTAGCACAGGTACCTTCTGCTTAGTAACCGTAGTCCAGCACCGTCAGTTGGTCCTCGGTAGTGCCATTGGCTCTTGTTCCTTCTGCTACCCATCCGGATTCCAGCACTGTCAGCTGGTTCTCGCCAGAGCCTTTGGCCTAGGTGCCTCCATCTCAGTATCCGAAGGTCCAGCACCGTCAGCTGGTCCTTGGTAGTGCTTTCTAGCACAGGTACCTCCTGCCTAGTTACCGTGGTCCAGCACCGTCAGCTGTTCCTCGGTAGTGCCATTGGCTCTTGTAGCTTTTGCTACCCATCTGGGTTCCAGCACCGTCAGCTGGTTCTCGGCAGTGTCTTTGGCACGGGTACTCCCTGTTGCCAAGCCTGTTTTCAGCACGCCTGCTGTTTCCGGGTAGTGCCAAGGTCACTATGCCACCAATCTGTTGTCCTGTCGTCTTGCGGCTGGGTTAGCCGACTCTACGGTGCCTGCAGTTTAGGTGACTCCTATGTGGGCTGCGGGAACTGGCACTGAAGGCTGGATCCGTAGTGCCAATCAGACATGGACCCCCTGTAGGACTGTGGGTTTCGGTAACTGCGGCCGGCTTGCGGCCTGGCTACTTTGCTTTGGATGGGTACCTTCTGCTACCCACCTGGGTTCCAGCACTGTCAGCTGGTTCTCGCCAGAGCCTTTGGCCTAGGTGCCTCCATCTCGGTATCCAAGGTCCAGCAACGTCAGCTGGTCCATGGTAGTGCTTTTTAGCACAGGTACCTTCTGCTTAGTAACCGTGGTCCAGCACCATCAGTTGGTCCTCGGTAGTGCCATTGGCTCTTGTTCCTTCTGCTACCCATCCGGGTTCCAGCACTGTCAGCTGGTTCTCGCAAGAGTCTTTGTCCTAGGTGCCTCCATCTCGGTATCCGAGGTCCAGCAACGTCAGCTGGTCCATGGTAGTGCTTTTTAGCACAGGTACCTTCTGCTTAGTAACCGTAGTCCAGCACCGTCAGTTGGTCCTCGGTAGTGCCATTGGAACTTGTTCCTTCTGCTACCCATACGGGTTACAGCACTGTCAGCTGGTTCTCGCCAGAACCTTTGGCCTAGGTGCCTCCATCTCGGTATCCGAGGTCCAGCAACGTCAGCTGGTCCTTGGTAGTGCTTTTTAGCACAGGTACCTTCTGCTTAGTAACTGTGGTCCAGCACCATCAGTTGGTCCTCGGTAGTGCCATTGGCTCTTGTTCCTTCTGCTACCCATCCGGGTTCCAGCACTGTCAGCTGGTTCTCGCCAGAGCCTTTGGCCTAGGTGCCTCCATCTCGGTATCCGAGGTCCAGCAACGTCAGTTCCAATACTGTCAGCTGGTTCTCGCCAGTTTCTCATCCTTCTTGTACCTTCTGCTACATTTCCACGATCAAGCTTTTTGAAATTGTCTTTGGTAATCCTTATTGATCTCCATGATGATGACCCTGATGACGATGACCCTGAAGACCACACCAAAGAAGACCAGAAATATGACCCAAAATAATATGACGAACAGGACAAAGAACATGAAGACAACCACCAAGATACAGAACAAAAGACAGAATAACAAGAAGCAGAAGAAGCAAAAGCAGAAGAACAGAAAGCAGAAGAACATTAAGCATAAGACTAAAAATCAGCATAGGAGATATCAAGAATTATAAGCAGAAGACTAAGCAGTAAATGGGGGAGAGTCCGTTCCTCCTCGTGGTGCCCCTGTTGTAAATCTTTTGTGACAGGCAGAACGTAAGGTGTAATCTTATAACTTTTATAGATAAGTACTACAGGAATGCCTGTCACCATAAGAAAATGAAGAAGAAGAATAGGAAGAAGATGAAGAAATAGCATATGAAAATTAATAATAGCTGAATAAGAAGAATATGAAGAATGGAAAAAAAATTATGGGAAGAAGGTGAAGAAAAAGTTGATGAAAAAAGTGCTACTGCTGCGGATCATGAAGGAGAAAGTGTGGGAGAAGTACAAAAGAAGGTGAAGAGCATAGAAGTTGTGAAACATACATATCTGACAAAATGTAAAAAAGGTTAACATAGTCAATATCTTTTTAACTCTGAACGTCTTGAAAAAAAAAATTGGAATTAATGCTATGCCATGTGATTTTACTAAACCACTATGCCTTTAATGTCCCCTCCACCTCCCACAATACATTCTACATGATTCTTATTTGTTTTCAATTATGTAGAATTAGCCAACAAGGAAATAAAGGGCTTTTTTTTAATTCCGATACCGGAAGTCCCATTGACCTGAATGGGACTTCCGGTATCGGAATCGGCGATACCCGATATTTTTTTCGTATCGGGCGATACCATCCGATACAATATTTTTGGGTATCGAATGGTATCGCTCAATACTAGTAACAATGAATTTCAAAAATTTTGACTTGACTTGAACTTCCGCAGATTGACTCAATCATCTCTAAACAACAAAGGAAAAACAAAAATGGATATATCACAAACAAAGAGCATCACCAATATAGGTATGACGGTATAAACATGCAAATTATATGGATAATAATAGTCCCATAAATATGAATACCATTACAAGTTATGCCAAAAGTATCGATAGATAAATTAGACACCAACAAGAATCAGTTGTTCACATAGTTTACATACATATAGTTTAAGACATCCACCAAAGGGATAAAGAGATAAATACCAATAACAAGTCCTCTCCTTCTGGAATGTTGACCGCCCGGACAGGCATTTCAGCAATCAGGCAAATGCTTTTTTGCTCTTGCAATTTGTTTTCATAGTCTTCTCAGGAGAACTTCAAAAATACCAAGAAAAACACCAATAGAAAAAATGAAAAAGCAGTTTGAATATGTATAAAGCCCCTTGTGTAGATTCTATGAAGACAGGTCGCTATTGATAAGTCGAGAAGGGATGATTTTTCGCTAACATG
Organism: Dendrobates tinctorius; assembly: GCF_039654945.1. Classification (NCBI taxonomy): domain Eukaryota; kingdom Metazoa; phylum Chordata; class Amphibia; order Anura; family Dendrobatidae; genus Dendrobates; species Dendrobates tinctorius. Next base: position 6,728,402 of record NW_027361762.1, read on the forward strand.
AAGCATTTGGAGCCAAGTGAACTGTTTCGCCTATTGGATCAGAACAGAAGGATAACCCATTGAACATACTGAATTGCTAAATCTCTATGTTACAATGTCACCCAATATATTAGGATCGGGAAGTGTGGGTGACAAATTTAAACCCTAGGAAAAGATGCTGTTTGTAAATTGGAATAAAGGCATTATGTAAAGATCATCTGCGTGTTAATCGTTGCCGAGTCTACTGCCAGGGATGCTTCACTGTTTTTAATAATGAGATTTTTGCCCTGTGAAGATTATTATTTTTTTTTAAAGGAACTGAAACTGTGACAGCTTAATAACAGCCCTGGGTATTTATGCAGCTCCTGGCATATAATTTGAGCCCTATAAATAGATGGTTGTTATAAAGAAGATGCATATGCTTTCCAGGGATCAGCAGAAAATATTCTGGAGAGCAAGCAAAGAACTTCTGAAGATATGTAGAGTTCAGTCTCGCTGGCTTGTGTTTGAAGTGAATCTTTCACAAAAAATGTGTCTTAATCAAAATTAAAATCAAAGCTTTAAAATGTATAATTTGCATTTGATCATTGGGCATTTTGCAGTTCAACAAGTCACAATTCTAGGAAATGCTGCATTAAGCCCACCATTTATTTTCCTCACTAGGGCACATGGATAACATGCTTGTAGATCCCCCTCTACGAGCAAATATGTCAGAGGGGCAAACGTTTTGGTGGATGTGAGCAGTCTTTGGACTATAAACCATTAATATAAATGTCTTCCATGTAATATTACAATGACTGGCTACTGCCTGCTGCAAAATCAGACAGCAAGGTTGGTGGGAGATGGATGGGGAAGTCGCCTATTGAAAATATTATAAAAATTGCTATCTGCGCTGTAGTTTGCTAGGTCAATGTGAGAGAAAAAGACCATGCATATATGTAGGATCACCACACCAAGTACAAATTATATGAAAGTTTATTTTATTGGTTGCAAAAAACACACCAAGACACCACACAATATAAAAACAGTGATTGGAGACCAGCATGTTTCCCAAAAAATACATAGAGGAAGGTCAGATTTAATTATCCACTAGCTGCAAGTTAATTATAATTTAACACTCATAAAGAGAAATATCATATAGTCAAACTGCTAATATAACCCAGTGGACGAAAATAAGGCACATGACTGATCAATGACAGATGAGTGAATCACTTGAGCCACTCATAATATCCTACTGGACCTCAAGTTCAAATAGCACAAACCCATATATATAATTAAACAGGGACACAATTTAAAGGCATGAGTAGAGATACAAAGTCAGTAAATGTTAACGTCCCTCAATGAGCCCCTGACACACATATTCCCAGAAGTCCTAGGGAAGGACAAGCTCATGTTGTTAAAGAGCTGATGGCTCAAAGGCAAAGATGGATATACAAATACTATACCACAGTCCAGTCAATGTAAAAAGGAGTCACAGTTGCCCCGTCGTCTGGGAAGCTTAGCTGCAGTCATAGTGGTATAGGGAAACCCACGCGTTCCGACATCTAGAGTGTCTTTCTCAAGGTGGATATGTCTGGTTCTGTTCAATGCAACTATTTAAACCTAAATAATTAACATAAAATTATTACCAGCTGGTGGATTGCGGCGTGTGGATACTAGGAGACATAGTGGTAGCGCGAGGTAACTCTCCCGGAAGTGTACGCTGCTCCGGGTTACACAGCAAACGGCGCCTGCGCAACCATAATGAGCAGAGTAAGATAGCGATAACGTATAGCGCATCAACCGGAAGTGCCCGCTGCCCAGGAATACATATATCGCGATAACAGGCAAAGCATGATGATGCATAGCGGCATACCCGGAAGTAACTCTCATACAGACTCAAATGGCCAGTGCGCTTGCGCAGCCACACAGAAAAAGGGCAGCGTGTGGTACGTCACCCAGAAGCCACGCTTGTGCATAACAATACAATGGTCACATAGTCATAGAGTCATATAAATGATGGTAACACATTGGCGCGTCATACGGAAGTGCCCGCTAACTGTGCAGCCAAACAGAAAGGGGGCAAAATAGAGCACATCACCCAGGAGCTGCGCTTTCACATAATGATATAATAGTCATGTAGATGATAATGACAAAATCGTGCATCCTATAAAAATAGCCGCGGCACACAGTCACATATATCACTATTGCGGGCGCAGCATAATGGCGCACGGCAACCTACTAAAGAGTATCCCTTATACAAGGTCGAATAATAAATGCGCTTGCGCAGTCACACAAAATAAGAAATAATATGTAGCGCATTGCCCAGAAACTGTGCTGGCATATAGACAGTGCGCATACGCAGTTGTTTGTCAACGGGGCAAGTAATTTGGCAGTTGGACAAGGGCGACATAGGGTAAAACTGATATCCCAAACCAAGTTCACATTGTATAAAAAGCACTTATTCCACACATAACCCGGCTGTCAATTTGTTGGAATAGAGAGCACTAGCAGCCCACTACACAATGGTATAAGTAGTGCACATAGAGGGCCAAAATTCATGTGCAGTGCAGTATAGAAGAAAATATTAAAAAATATTTAGAAAATATACTTTCTGAGATAGAGATAATGAGCACCAATACTTCACATATAGAGTAATTATATAGAGCTTCATAAATTGGGTAATAGAACCACACTTCCCATGTTAAGATATAGTATACATGGCCTCAAAATAGAGGAAAGTGAACCAACATATCAAGTCTAACCCAACAGGTCAATAGGAATAATTTTATAAAAATGGCATTAACTATAAGTCTATAGAGGTGCAACCAGTTGTGATTAAAGTGGCACCGCATATATGAAAAGAGATATATATATATATATATATATATATATATATATATATATATATATATATATATATACACAAGTATAGACACACATGTACAATAAAGTCCTAAATAGGTTGAGTGTAAACCACTTTAACCAATGCCAAACTCTAATACGGGAAACCTCATTAGCAGTGTGGCTATATGATTTCAAGTGAAACAGGTAAGGCCCCAAATGGAAAAAATTTAAAGACATAGTTGTAATTAAACACTAGAGACCCAAATCAAGAAGAACTTAGAGGACTAAGGGGATCCCAGAAGTCCAGAAAAATCCAAAGGGCTGGTTCCTATAGGATACCATGTTGGTGTAAACTGACATGTTCCTTGAAGAAGCTGTGAGAGTCCCAGAAGATGTTGGGCACGAAGATGTTCATCCACAAAATGGAGGAGCTCCCTGGGAAGTTGTGTCAATAACTTGACTCTGAAAGCCTAGAAAGGGGACAAAAATATGTCCATAAGGGAAAGAATGGGAAGAGTTCAGTAATGCCCCCCCAAAAATTTTTTTAGGGTGCCACACACCAGACCAAACACAAGGACACAGTGGAAAAACTACGTCCTCCTGTAAAAGCCGGTGTATAGCAGCTCCTCATTAAGGCCCATAGGCGAGAGGCAATCCAGAGAATATATTCATCTGGCCTCTCGCCGTAGAAGTTCATCTGTAACACTTCCTCCCCTAATGCTAGTACGCACCCCTTCTAAACCCATAACTCTAAGGGAATCCGGTGAGCCCCCATGATGGTCCAAAAAATGGGTCGCCACTGAGGTGATGGGTTTGCCCTTACCTGTTGTGATCTCATTTTCGGGTTTGCCTCTAGCTTCTGGGGAGGGTTATGGAGCTGGCTGTGCTGACAGAGGAGTAGTGAGTTCTCTATCTGGACTCCCTCTGTTGGTGAAGGGAGGTAATGAAGCTGATCTAAATGGCAGAGACCGGCCACCTGAGGAAGAGGACTGCGATTAGACATCAGGAGTTTCTGATTGGATTTAAGGCAGCCGACTCCCTAGTTTCTTGCTGGTGATTTTTCCTGACTATGGCTTCTGGTTTCCAGTTTGGTTCCTGCCTTCCTAAAGCTAAGTTTTCTCTGCTATTATTCATATGAGTTTTGTCTGGTTTACTTAGTTTTTGTGTTCAGCCAGCCCTGGCTGGGACTGGGCTGAATCCCCATTTTGTCTCTGATCAGTTGATCTCTTTTGCTCTGTCTTCAGAACATACCTGAGTGCTGATATAGTGATTTGAAGTCTAGTGACTTCAGGGCCTTTTTCTATCAGACGTGTTGGACATTTTTTTGGCAGGGTTTTTTGCGTGATTGCAGACAGCAGCTTTTCTTTCCTGTCCTTTCTAGTTAGTGAGGGCCCCATCGTTTGCTCAGCCTATCTTTCTATCTGTCTGTGTTTTCATCTTTCTTCACCGACAATACATGTTGGGGGGCTATCTATTGCTTTGGGGTCTGCTCTGGGGCAGTTTAGATTTTCCATTTCTTTCTTTAGGTTTATTTAGTTCTCCAGCCGTGACGAGGTGTCTAGGACCACCATAGGCACGCTCCACGGCTACTGCTAGTTGTTGTGGATAGGATCAGGGGTCTGCAATCCGCTAGTTACCAACCTCTCCGGTTTTCTGGGCTTAGCTTGCTTTTTGTTTTTTCCTCCTCGGTGACTCATTCATAACAGAATCACCAGCCATACCGCAGATTCTAGGGTACTCAAAAGCAGGAGAGAATTGTAGGGAAAAAAAAAGTGTCAGATTTTTTTTTGTATGTATATTTTCTCCTCTTTTTTTTTTTTTTTTTTTTTCTGGGGCCGTAGGAGGATTTTTTCTTTTTTTTTTTTTTTTTTTTTCTTTTTCTCCTTGATGGAGATTAAGCAATTGTCTGATCGTGTGGAGCAGCTCGCTGCTGAAGTGCGGGGAATTTCTGCCTATCTCACTCATTCACATGCTGTTGAACCAAGGATCCCTGCTCCTGATGTGTTTTCTGGGGATTGGTCTAAATTTATGAATTTTAAGAATAATTGTAAATTATTTCTTGCCTTGAAGCCTAACTCATCAGGGAGCTCTGTGCAGCAGGTTAAAGTTGTCATCTCCTTGCTGCGCGGCGATCCTGAGGATTGGGTGTTTTCTTTGACACCTGAAGATCCTGTTTTGACTAATGTGGATGCAATTTTTCAAGCCTTGGAGTTGCTATATGATGAACCTAATGCTATTGATCAAGCTGAGAGAGCCTTATTGGCATTGAACCAGGGTCAGGATCATGCAGTTATACTGTCAGAAATTCTGGAAGTGGGCGGTCCTTACTACATGGAATTGGCAGCTGTCTTTCAAAAGGGTTTGTCTGAGACTTTAAAAGATACTATGGTGGGATTTCCTGTTCCCTCTGTTCTTGACGATTCTATGTCATTAGCCATTCAAGTTGATCTTTGTTTATGTGAACGCAAGACTACACGGGAGGCGCTGCCACATTTTGAACAAATGTCTGAACCTATGCAATGTGATGGAGTTTTGTCTAGGGTGCAACATCAGGAGTTTAGAAGGCGTAATAAGCTGTGTTTTTTCTGTGGAGTTGCCTCTCATGTTATTTCTGTCTGCCCTAAACGAGAGAAACGTTTTGCACACACAAGTGCTGTGGGTGGTGTACAACCTAAGTTTCTTTTGGCAATTACTCTGATCTGCTCCTTATCCACATTTTCTGAGAAGGCTTTTGTGGATTCAGGAGCGGCCTTGAATCTAATGGACTTGGATTTTGCTAAATGTTGTGGTTTTCCTATGACACCTCTGCGGGCGCCTATTCCTTTGATGGGTATTGATGCTACTCCTTTGGCGAAGAATAAACCTCAGTTTTGGACCCAGGTGATAATGCGGGTCGCCCCAGACCACCAAGAACATTGCAGATTTTTGTTGAATAATTTACATGATACCATTGTTCTGGGTTTTCCCTGGTTGCAAATCCATAATCCGGTTTTGGATTGGAAATCTGGGTCTGTGGTGAGTTGGGGTTGTCGATGTGTTCTTGGCGACACTCCTGTTTTCTCCACCTCTCCCCAGTCACATGATGTTCCTGACTATTTGGCTGATTTTTATGATGTATTTAGTGAAAGCAAGTCTGTGTCTTTGCCTCCTCATAGGTGTTATGACTGTGCAATTGAGTTGAGACCTGGGTGAAAATTTCCCAAGGGTCGACTTTTCAATTTATCTGTACCCGAACACGAGGCTATGCGATCCTATATAAAGGAGTCATTGGAGAAGGGTCATATTAGACCATCCTCTTCGCCCTTAGGTGCTGGGGCTTTTTTTCGTGGCCAAGAAAGATGGTTCATTAAGGCCTTGTATTGACTATCGTTCCCTCAACAAAATTACGGTTAAATTTCAGTATCTGTTACCCCTGATTTCTGATTTATTCTCCAGAGTTAAAGGTGCTTGCTGGTTTACTAAGCTTGACCTCAGGGGGGTGTATAATCTTATTCGCAACAAGCATGGGGATACATGAAAGACGGTGTTTAATACTCCGGAGGGACATTTTGAGTACCTGGTGATGCCTTTTGGGCTCACTAATGCCCCTTCTGTCTTCCAATCCTTCATGAATTATATTTTCCGGGACTTTGTGGATAAGTTTTTGATCATCTATCTGGATGATATTTTGATCTTTTCCAGGAATTGGGATTCTCATGTGGAACATGTTCGGACTGTGTTCCGGATTTTGAGGGAGAATTCCTTGTATGTTAAGAGATCGAAGTGCCTTTTTGGTGTACAGAGGATTTCATTTTTGGGATTTATTTTGTCTCCGTCAACTATTGAAATGGACCCGGCCAAGGTACAGGCCATTTATGATTGGGTTCAACCCACTTCTTTGAAGGCTCTCCAGAAGTTTTTGAGTTTTGCTAATTTTTATCGTAAATTTATAGCTAATTTTTCTGGTATTGCTAAACCACTTACTGATTTACCTAAGAAGGGTGCTGATGTGCTGAATTGGTCTTCAGAGGCTGTTTCGGCCTTTCAGGAGCTGAAGCGGAGGTTCACTTTTGCTCCAGTTTTGCGGCAACCTGATGTCACACTTCCTTTTCAGGTGGAGATAGACGCTTCAGAGATTGGTGCAGGAGCTGTTTTGTCCCAAAAAGATCCGGTGATGTCTAAAATGAATCTCTGTGCCTTCTTTTACCGAAAGTTCTCCCCATCTGAACGCAACTATGATGTGGGGAATCGGGAATTGTTAGCCATGAAATGGGCATTTGAGGAGTGGAGACATTGGTTGGAGGGAGCTAGACATCAAGTTGTGGTCCTCACTGACCACAAGAATTTGATTTACCTTGAGTTGGCCAAACGCTTGAATCCTAGACAGGCTAGGTGGGCCTTGTTTTTTACGCGTTTTGATTTTGTGGTCTCCTTTCTTCCAGGCACTAAGAATGTTAAGGCAGACGCCCTTTCTAGGAATTTCTTTGCTGACCAAGCCTACTACCATCCTAGATGAGGGGGTAGTTCTTTCTGCCATCTCGCCCGATTTGAGACGTAATCTGGAAGAATTCCAGGAGGACAAACCTGAGCGTTGTCCTATGGGAAAATTGTATGTTCCTGACCAGTGGAGGAAGAGAGTGATGTCTGAAGTTCATTGCTCCGCATTGGCTGGTCATCCAGGTATTTTTGGTACCAGAGATTTGGTGAGTCGGTCTTTTTGGTGGCCCGCCTTATCTCGTGATGTCAGGAATTTTGTGCATTCCTGTGGGACATGTTCCCGGTCTAAACCCTGTTTTCACTCTAGTGGGTTGTTGATGCCCTTGCCGGTGCCTAAGAGGCCATGTACCCATATTTCAATGGATTTTATTTCCGATCTTCCTGTCTCTCAGAGAATGACTGTTATCTGGGTGATTTGTGATAGATTCTCTAAGATGGTCCATCTTGTACCACTCCCAAAGTTGACATCTTCCTCAGAGTTGGTACCCTTGTTTTTGCAACAAGTGGTTCGGTTGCATGGGATTCCTGAGAACATTGTATCGGACAGAGGAGTTCAGTTTGTTTCCAGATTCTGGAAAGCCTTTTGTTCCAAGCTGGGAATTCAGTTGTCCCTCTCCTCTGCGTTTCACCATCAGACTAATGGGCAGACGGAGAACAAACCAGACTTTGGAGTCCTATTTGAGATGTTTTATATCTGCTGATCAGGATGATTGGGTTTCATTTTTGCCCTTGGCCGAATTCGCTTTAAATAATAGAGCTAGTTCTGCCACATTGATGTCGCCCTTTTTCTGTAACTTTGGGTTTCATCCTTGATTTTTTTTCAGGGCAAGTGGAAACTTCAGCCTGCCCAGGTGTTGACACTGTGGTAGAGAGAATGCAGCAGATTTGGGACCAAGTAGTGGATAAGTTGTCTCTCTCCCAGGAAAAGGCCTAGCGTTTTCTAACCGGCATAGGACCATTGGTCCCCGGTTTAAAGTGGGTGATATGGTTTGGTTGTCATCAAAGAATATCTCTATGAAGGTGGCTTCTCCAAAGTTCAAGCCAAGATTTATTGGACCTTACAAGATTTTGGAGATTCTTAATCCGGTTTCTTTTCGATTGGCTCTTCCTGTTACGTTTAAGATCCATAACGCGTTTCATAAGTCGCTGTTGAAGAGATATGTTGAGCCAGTAGTTCCTATGGCTGCACCTCCTGACCCTGTTTTAGTTGAAGGATACATGAAATATGAGGTAGAGAAAATACTGGATTCTCGTCTGGCTAGACGGAGACTCCAGTATTTGGTCAAGTGGAAGGGTTATGGCCAGGAGGACAATTCTTGGGTCTCTGCCTCTGATATTCATGCCGATAGATTGGTTCGTGCTTTTCATCGGGGCCATCCTGATCGGCCCGGTGGCGTGGATGAATGTTCGGTGACCCCTCCTCAAGGGGGGGTACTGTTGTGAGCTCATTTTCGGGTTTGCCTCTGGCTTCTGGTGAGAGTTATGGAGCTGGCTGTGCTGACAGAGGAGTAGTGAGTTCTCTATCTGGACTCCCTCTGTTGGTGAAGGGAGGTAATGAAGCTGATCTAAATGGCAGAGACCGGCCACCTGAGGAAGAGGACTGCGATTGGACATCAGGAGTTTCTGATTGGATTTAAGGCAGCCGACTCCCTAGTTTCTTGCTGGTGATTTTTCCTGACTGTGGCTTCTGGTTTCCAGTTTGGTTCCTGCCTTCCTAAAGCTAAGTTTTCTCTGCTATTATTCATATGAGTTTTGTCTGGTTTACTTAGTTTTTGTGTTCAGCCAGCCCTGGCTGGGACTGGGCTGAATCCCCATTTTGTCTCTGATCAGTTGATCTCTTTTGCTCTGTCTTCAGAATATACCTGAGTGCTGATATAGTGATTTGAAGTCTTGTGACTTCAGGGCCTTTTGCTATCAGACGTGTTGGACATTTTTTTTGGCAGGGTTTTTTGTGTGATTGCAGACAGCAGCTTTTCTTTCCTGTCCTTTCTAGTTAGTGAGGGCCCCATCGTTTGCTCAGCCTATCTTTCTATCTGTGTCTGTGTTTTCATCTTGTTTCACCGACAATACATGTTGGGGGCTGTCTATTGCTTTGGGGTCTGCTCTGGGGCAGTTTAGATTTTCGCTTTCTTTCTTTAGGCTTATTTAGTTCTCCAGCCGTGATGCGGCATCTAGGACCACCGTAGGCACGCTCCACGGCTACTGCTAGTTGTTGTGGATAGGATCAGGGGTCTGCAATCCACTAGTTACCAACCTCTCCGGTTTTCTGGGCTTAGCTTGCTTTTTGTTTTTTCCTCCTCGGTGACTCATTCATAACACTTACCCTTGTCCGATCTAGCTGTCATGATACTTGAGAGGTGTTGCTGCGTTCTCCATCGCAGTTCTTGCGTTGTCTGCCCCACATAGATTTTCTTGCATCCACAGACCAGAGCGTAAACCAGGTTATGAGATCGGCAATTGAAGTACGCCTTAGACTGTAGCTGTGTGGGCAGACAAAGCAAAGAATCAGCTCGGTTAGACATGATCCGAGGGCAAACAGAGCAACCCCCACATGGAAAGGTACCCCTGTTATCATGACCTGTTCTAATTTTGGTAGCGGGGTGCCTAAAATGGCTATTTTACAAAGTCTTTCAAATTTTTTGCTCTCCTGGCCACCAATCTAGGTCATTAATCGATTAAATTTCATAATTTCGGTTCACTCCACAGAATACCCCAGTTATTGCCCAAGATACGATATATATCATTCCACTGATTATTAAATCTAGTGATCAAGCAGATCCGATTGGATCCTCCTCTTACCCATGGTAACAGGACCTCCTCCCTGGACTTGTTTCTGGAAAATTCAAAAGCCCCTGAAATAATTCTCCTTGGATACCATCTTTCACGGAACCTGTTGGAGAGTTGACGAGATTCTTCAATAAAGTCCTCTGTGCTACTGCAGTTCCTCCTGAGTCTTATGAACTGTCCTTTTGGAATTCCCCTCCGTAGATGCACAGGATGAAAGCTGTCAAAGTGTAGTACATTATTCGTTGCTGTTTCTTTCCGAAATAATGTTGTGACTATGCGGTTCTGGTGAATCCCTAATTTCAGGTCCAAAAAATCAACCGAACTGCAAGAAAAGGTAGATGTTAACCTAATGTTCCAGCTATTCTTATTTAGTCCTTCAATAAAGTTGTTTAGTTGTGTCGGGGTCCCAGACCAAATGATGACAATGACATCAATATAACGATGCCATTTGATCACAAATTTGGAAAAACTGTCTTGTTTATACACATGTTTCCTCCCACCAACCCAAAAACAGGTTGGCGTAGGAGGGTGCACATTTGGCCCCCATGGCGGTCCCAGATACTTACTTGTAAAATGCCCTATCAAAGACAAAGTAATTTTTTTCCAAAACAAATTTTAACAATTCCAAAATAAAGGCATCATGGCCTCTGTCTCCTGTGGTCTAACATTTAAGAAAATAAGAAATCGCTTCCATACCTAAATTGTGCCCGATATTAGTATACAATGCCTCTACATCGAGGGTTACTAGAAGGGCACCGTCCAGTATCTCCAGTTCTTCCAAAAGAAGTATAAGATGGGATGAGTCACGAACTTATGACTCCAACTTCTGGGCCAAAGGCTGTAAGAAAAAATCTAAGTAAGAGCACGGTTTCTTATACAGACCCCCAACCCAGAGATAATTGGCCTGCCTGGTGGCTCAGTGATGGATTTATGTACCTTCGGTAACAAAATGTTGGTATCACCGGATGACTAGTGGTTAAAAAGTCAAACTCTTTCTTATTGATGATGTGACACACATGGGCCCTCGATAATAGTCTGTCTAGTTGTCCTTTGAAAATTATGGTAGGATCCAAAGGCATCAATTGATAATACTGAGCATTATCAAGTTGCCGTCGGGCTTCAAGACAGTACACAGTCTTGGGCCATAGGACAATATTGCCGCCCTTATCAGCCTTCTTTACTTCAAAAAGATCATTGTTTTTCAGGCTATTCAGAGCCGTTCTTTCACCCTCACTCAGGTTGTTCTGACGATGTTTATCAATCTTCAAGTTCTTAATTACAAGTTTTTTCAAAGAAAATTTAAATTGTTGGAAATAGCGAGAAGTTAGGGGTGGTCTGAGAGGGTAATCTACCAGTGAACCTTTTTCCTCAATGGTTCATTCTCATTTTCTGTTAAGAAGTCAAGATGGTCACGAAGTACCTGTCTGTCCTGGTCTGGTAGTTGGTCAATAAGTGTCGGCTGTTGGTATAGCATTTTGAATGTTAGTTGTCGGCAAAACAAATATAAATCCTTAGTCAGCTCAAATTTATCCAAGCGACACATAGGTGAGAACGTTAAACACTTTGAGAGTAATTTGATTTCTGTTTCCGATAGTTTGTATGAGGACAAATTAATGATGCGCATCACCCCTACATCAGTGTCTTGATTCTTCTGGGGGCTTACGTCTAGTACCATCTATGGTTGTTGAACTTCGTTTCCCTTTTCGAACCCGGGGACCAGATCCGTAAGTTCCTGTTTCTTTTTGTACGATATAAGCAAAAAAGGAAAAATAAGGAGCATCAAATACCATATATAAATAATATTTTATTGAATATATTAATAAATATTGATTATCAATCACATAAAAAGATTTTTATATTTATTATTTTTTATATTAAAAATTCTTAACAATGTGAAGTCATTGATCAGTCCTGTGCCTTATTTTCGTCTACTGGGTTATATTAGCAGTTTGACTATATGATATTTCTCTTTTTGAGTGTTAAATTATAATTATCTTGCAGCTAGTGGATATTTAAATCTGACCATCCTCTATGTATTTTTTGGGGAACATGCTGGTCTCCAATCACTGTTTTTAACTGTTTTTAAACTGTGTGGTGTCTTGGTGTGTTTTTTACAACCAATAAAATAAACTTTCATATAATTTGTATTTGGTGTGGTGATCCTACATATATGCATGGTCTTTTTCTCTCACATTGCCCTAGTTTATTTCACATGCATGTAGTGATCCCTCTGATATTATGTTGATGGTGCCCACTTAGCTTGTTTGTCTCAGTAGTTTACTAGGTCTCTATAACATATCAATAGTAGTATGACAATAATAACTTGCAAGAACTATTCTTTCTACAGTACGTTTTAGAATGGTAGTCCAGGATTCAAAGTAATGTATCCACTGGATACAATGTAGAAAATATAAAAGCTTTCAGGGGTAATGGATAAAAAGTGACTGCAGATCATGCCTCAGTGCGGTTCCTTACTGTTAAGCAGGGATGGGGAACCTTTTTTCGGCCAAGGGCCATTTGGAATTTTATAAAGGCATTTGGGGGCCATATAAAATTATTAACTTAATATTTATTCAAACATTTAACCCTCAGTCAGGAACAATGGATCTGATAGGCGCAGCTCTTCTACTTTCATTTCTCCCTTCTCACCAGATTTTCAGGAAACCCCCTCCCTCTAGATAGTCTCCTGGCTCTAGCTGCTGTGTGAAACCTGATACCACAGTTGGTCTGCAGAGCTTCAGGAAGGAAGATATAGCTGTGCTGGATTCTCAGGCTCATTGGTCCCGAACACATCACACTTTATAAGGTTGGTATGTAATGTTTTTAGTCATTACTATTGCTTATTTAGCTTGCTTTATGAATGGATAGAGAATGGTTTGTGGATATTTCATATAAATAAGGCAGATTTTCTTACAAATGAAAGTGTACTTCTCAGGAGTTTTGAAATTTGTTTATATCAAAGTCATTACTTTTATGTTGAGTAAATGGGTTTGTTTTGCACCTGATAATGTGTACTCTTTTATTACATCCCTATGAAGGTCTCTGATCACTTTTAGATCACTGAAATTGAGAAAATTAGATATTCTAGGCACTTTTCTAGCCTGCGCTTGACGGGCACATTGTTCCATTACGAGTTAGTGCGAATATTGTACCTGTCACCAGGTTTGGCCAATACGAGTTACAGCCACTGTCTTTCCGGGCTGATATACAGAGTTCTACAGTGCTGCATATCTGCCCCCGATCTGACCTGTAAGAGAAGAAAAATAACTTTTATTATACTCACCTGGGGGCGGTCTGGTCTGATGGGTGTCGCTGGTCCTGGTCCAGAACTTCCCATCTTCTTACGATCCCAGTCTTCCTGCTTGCTTCATGTGGATGACACATCCCAGAATCATCCACACAGTCTCCCTGCTCCTGCGCAGGCGTACTTATCTGCCCTGTTGAGGGCAGAGCAAAGTCCTGCAGTGCGCAGGCGCTGGGCCTCTCTGACGTTTCCTGACACCTGCGCGCTGCAGGACTTTGCTCTGCCCTCAACAGGGCAGATAAGTACGCCTGCGCAAGAGCGTGATTCCGGGGAGACTGTGTGGATGATGCAGGAATGCGTCATCCACATGAAGCAAGCAGGAGGACTGGGATCGTAAGAAGATGGGAGGCACCGGACCTGGACCAGCGACGCCCATCGGACCGGACCGCCCCCCATGTGAATATAAAAAAAGTTATTTTCTTCTCTTACAGATCTGATCAGGGGCAGATATGCAGCAATATAGAATACTACACTTCAGCCCCGAGAGGCAGTGGACACAACTCGTATCGGCCAAACCTGGTGACTGGTTCCCTTTAAATAACTCCCACCTAATGTGATGGCTGGAAGGACTTCTCTTTGGTGAGGCCTGCTATGTTGGGAGGTATTGATGATGTTGCTACTCCCAACTGGTTTTCTAAGCTTGCATCAGTCAGTAAAATGCAAATACAAAATAACTTGCAAGAAAAAAATGCAACTGCAAAATTATAAAAAAAAAATATATATAAAAAATGATAGTAAAATGCCTGCAAATATAAAAGTGCACAAGAAATAATTTGCAGCTTTGCAAAATAAAATCACAAATGAGCATGCAAAAAATAAGAAAAATGCTTAGTAAATGCCTAAAGCTGCAACCATGAAAAAAATGCAATATAAAAAAGAGAAAAATATTAAATTAAGCGTGCATGGAATTTTTAACCAGTTGCTTACTGACTGACAAGTTGTAGTGGGCTGTGCAGTTTTTGCAGAGAGTACATGCAAGCCAGTGCAGCCATGTCAACTTGCACTAAGAGTGGTGATCTCCAGACATGTTTCATGGAAGCCCTGCCTTGCAGGAACTCTGCAGAAGGGCAGCCAGCAAACAGGAAATGCATCTGCAGCAGGAAGGCTCAAACTTACTACTGCACTGGCCCCCAGCTGTCTGCACTCCTGCACTCTCATATGCACCAGGAGGATTTTGCATTTGCACAGTGCAAACTCCAGAATTTGGCCTCCTGTTACCTCGTTACCAGGCTGAGACATTCTCCCCTTTGCTTTGGCTGGGAGGCTGCACAAAAGACAGGTGTATCCCCCCCACACACACCCACCTGGCTCCGCTAGACCGATGCATCCTCCCCCCACACACCAACCCAGTCTCCCCCTACACATCCACCTAACTCCGCAGCACCGCTGCCTCGCAGCTAATAACTACAGAGTACAGCTCCCAGAGTGGCGATTGCTGCCTATGGTGAGCAATACCTAATGACTACCTTGGGCACTATTCATATCCAGATTGCTCTATGAGCCGGCAATGCCACTACAGAGCCACCTGGCTCTGGTTTGGAGCTGACCATGAGTACAAATCTGGGCAGAGGGGAGGCAATACGCCTCCACACACCAGCTGCTGCCTCCCAGGAATAGCAGTGACCCCTCAGAGCTAGAAGGTGACAGAACTAGACAGCAGAGCGACTGCCATCCTGAGTGGTGCCCGACATGAGGGGCACAGCACGTTCTCGTACTCACACGATACTTGGGAGTGGGCCGGGCAGGAGCTGCGGTGCCAGCAGGAGGCGCCTCTGACTGCAAGCAGCTCACTTACTGGAACGAGTCCCCCCCAGGAGTGGGCGGAGACATGATGTCACTCAGCACATGTGCTTTGCTAATTAGACGCAGTTGTGATGGGAACCGAGTCTGTGTTCTCTGAAGAATTAGATGATATCGCGGGTCACATACGGCCCGCAAGCTGGATGTTCCCCACCCCTGCTGTTAGGGTTGGTGGATTGCACTTAATAAAATATAAACTAAAGTGCAATCGCAACCCGGGGTGTTATGAGTTCATTTTCTCCTTCACCTCTGATGTCTGATGAACTCCCTCTGCTGGTGAAAGGAGGTAGTGAAATTGATCTGGATGGGAAGAACCTGTCATCTGAACAGGTGGAGTGTGATTGGACATCCAGAATTTCTGAGTGGATATAAGGCAGCCGACGCCCTGCAAGGTTGCTGGTGATCCTTTCTGCTCTGAGCTCTGGCATCCAGTTTAGTTCCTGTCTACTAAAAGCTAAGTTTTTGCTCTGCTATTTTTCCATGAGATTTTGTCTGTTTTCTTAGTGTTTGTGTTCAGCCTGCCTTGGTTGGGATGGACTGAACTCCATTTTTGTCTCTGATCAATTGATCTCTTTGCTCTGTCTTCAGAATATATCTGATTGCTGATATAGTGATTTTGAAGTCTAGTGACTTCAGGGCCTTTTCTATCAGACGTGTTGGACATTGTTTTTGGCAGGGTTTTTTGCGTGATTGCAGCCAGCATATTTTCTGTCCTTTCCTATCTAGTTAGTTGGGCCCCATCATTTGCTCAACCTGTCTTTCTGTCTGTGTTTGTGTTTTCATCTGTTTTTCACCGACAATACATGTTGGGGGCTGTCTATTGCTTTGGGGTCTGCTCAGGGGCAGTTTAGATTTCCCCTTTATTTAGGCTTATTTAGCTCTCCGGCTGTGACGAGGGGTCTAGGGCACCGTAGGAACCCCCCACGGCTACTGTTAGTTGTGGTGAATAGGATCAGGGGTCTGCAATCCGCTAGCTACCAACCTCTCCGGTTTTCTGGACATAGCTTGTGTTTTTGTTTTTTCCTCCTCCGGTGACTCATTCATAACACCGGGGTCCACCGTGCAGAGATGTAACCTGCTGCTAGTGTGAAAGATGACGGAACAAAGCAGCAAGCATTCACCTTACACACACTTTGTTAATGGTGTTAATGCCACACAGTGGGATCGGAACCCTGCGTACCAAGCTCTGTTACTTCACAGAGAGGTACTGCACTAAGCATGCTAAGTACTATACCCTGTTAACATCACAGGGAAGTTAGATTGAGCTAGCTCTGCAACTAAACTGTGCTAACCGCACACACGAATGAAGCAGATGCTGAGCCGATAGAAAACACTCTTATGATGCTAGGTACAATACCCTGTTGCCTTCAAAGAGAAATATAGCATAAGGGTTGAACTTGCTCTGTAACTGGACTGTGCTAACCGCACACAAGAATGAAACAGATGCTAAGCCAAGCGGCAAGTTACCCCAGTCCTGATACTACTGAACCTGTGCCTGACCGGTACCCTAAGTATATAGCAGACTAAAGACTCAGGCATTGAGCCATAGGTAAGTGTGCAACCTGCCTGCCGACATGTACACTCACAGAGCACAAAACGACACACGCAAACTTGCAGACATAGTGGTAGAGTAACCACCTACACACATCAAACCTAAATGAAACTAGGCACCCACGTTCACCACCGAGAGCCTTTAATACACTAGGCTCCACCTCAAACACTCATGCCCAGTCGGTCGATGCATCTCCCGCAGGACAATCTAGAGCTGCCACATCACCATAGCCACCAATGAGCAGATGCCACATCACGGACATGCTCAGTAAGGTGATGTCTGGACTTAGACTCCAGGGTGAAGGCTGCACCTGTTTATCACTGGTTACCATAGACTTAGCTGGAGCAAAATGCTGGGACCAATGTCTGTGCTGAGCAGCAATCGCAGCGGCCGGACCTGAATGAGAGACCACAACACCAGATACTTGGGATCTGTCAGAGGGAGAATCTCAACACCTAACACTTACTTCATTTGTTTGAGTCATGAAACTTCTGTGTGGGTGAATGATCAGCGCATTAAAGTCTCCGTGTAGTGCTGCATTCATCTCAATACCTTGTGAGCAAACTGCCCTACATGGTCATCTTACTCGCAATGGAACGTCCATGGAGCAGAAAGGAATTGTTGATCCTACTCATTTTGAAGGTATTGCCATTCTTCCTCAGGCAATTGCATCTCCTCTGGACCTGCTAAGCATATAGATAGGTGTCGCTCCAAGTTGCTGTTAAACCGTGCAGTTAGACTCTGATGTGCTGTAACTAACTTTCCTCCAATCAATTCATAAATGCAAAAAGTTGCATCTCGCTATTGAGTCCAGCTGGCTTTACGGTGTTCGGGTGGAATATCCAGCAGCTTTCCACTATGGACATTTGGTGCTCTTTTACTTGATCTATTCCCAAAAACAAGGTGCCATCTAATTTACCATTATTGGCATCCTCATAATGTTTTGATAGAGGATGGCTCAATAATCATTTTTTTAAATCATTGGTGTGTTCTTTAAGTCTATCACGTAATTCTCTTTTGATATGACCACATACTATCTGACATAGGTACACTTAAAGGGATGTTCCATGAACAAAAATTCATTTTAATCAATAGATCTTAGAATAATAATAACAACTTCCACAATTGGATGTGTTTAAATAAAAATGTTCCTGTGCTGAGATAATCTTATAAATGTGCCCCTGCTGTGTACTGTGTAATGGCTGTGTCTGACTGTACAGGACCATGGTCTGATCATACCACATCTCTTGGGCAGGGGGGTCGGAAAAGGGTATAGAGTCAGGACAGTATGGGATCTCAACTGATTCTTTCCTTGAAATAAAACATTGTTTAATAACAGGCAGGGAAATATTTTATCTCACAAAAAGAATCAGCTGTGATCCCGTGCTGAAATGTCTGTATCCTCTCTTCTGCTACTTTCCCTGCCTAGGAGATGTGGTATTATCAGGCCATGTCCCTGTATGGTCTTACCCAGCCATTACACGGTACACAGCAGGGGCACATTTATAAGATTATCTCAGCACAGGAACATTTTATTTAAACGCATCTAAATGGGAAAATTATTATTATTCCAAGATTTATTGATTAAAATTAACTTCTGTTCATGGGACAATTTATTTTGCTGTAGCAGAATATTGTGGCCATTTATTGTATTGGTTTTTTAATGTATTTCTGAGGGGTTTTTAATAGAATTACACATAAGCTTTTTTTTCCTCTTAAAAAATGTACTAACTGTTCATGGTATTTTTTATAGCTAGTCTTTTCCAGGTGGAGTTATCTATTATCTAGAATTTTAGCTTTCCTGTAAACAAAGCTAAGACATTTTGGAACAAGATCTCCTATTATTTTGTCTTGACGTAACCGTGGCCAAGGTTTTTTCTATTATGTTTCTGAATAATTTGCAGTCCTTAGTGTGAAAATGTTTTTCTTATTATAGTTTTTTCATTACAACTTTTTTACATGTAGTTTTGCTTGCTTTGTCATATTTTCAACTTCTTTCCTCGCAATTTGTATGCATTCTACGTTTTAGCTTTCTGTTCAAACTTTTTCATCATATAGTCTGCTTCCCTGTAGAAGTCTTCCATTTTAGTGCAATTTCTTTTTAATATCATGAATTGGCTCATTAGGATATTGTCCAGCCATATTGGCTGGTGGCAACTGTTTGATAGTATAGCTATTACTATCATTTGGTTTATTAAACTATTTAGTCATTAGTTGTCCTTTTTCTCTGATTGTTATTTCCAAAAAATAACTACCTGATCACTTTATACTGAAGTAAAATTCCAATAAATTTAATTTTTATCAAGATTATTTAAAAAACAATTAATGATTCAGCACCCCCAGACCAGGTAAAGAAAATATCATCCATAAAAAAGTATCCTCATGACCAAATTCACACCATGCTCACCCATGATATATGATTAGAGTTGAGCGATACCGTCCGATACTTCAAAGTATCGGATCGGAATGGATCGGCCGATCTTAAAAAAAAAAAAAAAAAGTATCGGTATCGCCGATTCCAGAAGTCCCATTCAAGTCTATGGGACTTCCGGTATCGGAATAAGAAAAATCCTGTTTTTCCCTTGTACAGCCTCTCTGGGGTCTGTACGGGCCTTACGGGGGTCTGTGCCGGCCTGCCAGGGGGTCTGTGCAGGCTCCGGGGGGCTGTGCCGGCCTGCCGGGGGGCTGTGCAGGCTCCGGGGGGCTGTGCCGGCTTCGGGGGTCTGTGCAGGCATCGTCCGATGGGACTACAAGTTCCATCGGGCGATGCCTGCTACCATGACAGTGATTGACACATTAGCCAATGATGGGACAGTAGTAGTCCCATCATCCGGCTAATGTGTTGAATGTAAAAAAAAAAAAAAAAATTACATGCTACATACATACAACATGCATACTACATACATGCTACATTCTTACTACATATATACTACATGCAACATGCATACTACATATATACTACATGCAACATACATACTACATATATACTACATGCATGCAACATGCATACTACATACATACTACATATATACTACATACATACTGCATGCTACATACATACTACATGCTACATACATACCACATACATACTACATACATGCTACATACATACTACATGCTACATACATACTACATACATACTACATGCATGCTACATACATACTACATGCCACATACATACCACATACATACTACATACATACTACATGCTACATATATACTACATGCTACATACATACTACATATATGCTACATACATACTACATGCTACATATATACTACATGCATGCTACATACATACTGCATGCTACATACATACTACATACATACTACATACATACTACATACATACTACATACATACTACATGCATGCTACATACATACTACATGCCACATACATACCACATACATACTACATACATACTACATGCTACATATATACTACATGCTACATACATACTACATATATGCTACATACATACTACATGCTACATATATACTACATGCATGCTACATACATACTGCATGCTACATACATACTACATACATACTACATACATACTACATACATACTACATACATACTACCTGCATGCTACATACATACCACATACATACTACATACATACCACATATATACTACATACAATACATTCATACAATACATTCATACAATACATTCATACAATACATACATAGACATACAGTACATATAACATAGAGTAACATACTTACCAATACTTGTCACATTGTTCCCCGAAGCCATTGTCTTTTACGGAATAAATATTAACATAACAAACCACAAAAATACTCACCCACGATCCGAAGCAGTCCACGAGTGTGTCCCACGACGATCTTGGGTAGAGAACTGCAGCATCAGCTGTTGCTGCCGTTCTCTACGGGCTGCAGGAATCCAATGACGGAAGGTAGGTATCCTTCCGCACTGTATTCCTCCGCCACTTAAAAAAAAAAAAAAAAGTCCCTAGTCTCACTTTATGCCATTGCTGTGAGGGAAATTCCCACACAGCAATGGCATAAAGTGAGACTAGGGACTTTTTTTTTTTTAAGTGGCGGAGGAATACAGTGCGGAAGGATACCTACCTTCCGTCATTGGATTCCTGCAGCCCGTAGAGAATGGCAGCAACAGCTGATGCTGCAGTTCTCTACCCAAGATCGTCGTGGGACACACTCGTGGACTGCTTCGGATCGTGGGTGAGTATTTTTGTGGTTTGTTATGTTAATATTTATTCCGTAAAAGACAATGGCTTCGGGGAACAATGTGACAAGTATTGGTAAGTATGTTACTCTGTTATATGTACTGTATGTCTATGTATGTATTGTATGTATGTATTGTATGTAGTATGTAGTATATATGTGGTATGTATGTAGCATGTAGTATGTATGTAGTATGTATGTAGCATGCATGTAACATGCAGTATGTATGTAGTATGTATGTAGTATGTATGTGGTATGTATGTGGTATGTATGTAGTATGTATGTGGTATGTATGTAGCATGTAGTATATATGTAGTAAGTATGTAGCATGTAGTATGTATGTGGTATGTATGTGGTATGTATGTGGTATGTATGTGGTATGTATGTGGTATGTATGTGGTATGTATGTATGTGGTATGTATGTATGTGGTATGTATGTATGTGGTATGTATGTATGTGGTATGTATGTATGTGGTATGTATGTATGTGGTATGTATGTATGTGGTATGTATGTATGTGGTATGTATGTATGTGGTAGGTATGTATGTGGTAGGTATGTATGTGGTAGGTATGTATGTGGTAGGTATGTATGTGGTAGGTATGTATGTGGTAGGTATGTATGTGGTAGGTATGTATGTATGTGGTAGGTATGTATGTATGTGGTAGGTATGTATGTATGTGGTAGGTATGTATGTATGTGGTAGGTATGTATGTATGTGGTAGGTATGTATGTATGTGGTAGGTATGTATGTATGTGGTAGGTATGTATGTATGTGGTAGGTATGTATGTGTGTGGTAGGTATGTATGTGTGTGGTATGTATGTATGTGTGTGGTATGTATGTATGTGTGTGGTATGTATGTATGTGTGTGGTATGTATGTATGTGTGTGGTATGTATGTATGTGTGTGGTATGTATGTATGTGTGTGGTATGTATGTATGTGTGTGGTATGTATGTATGTGTGTGGTATGTATGTATGTGTGTGGTATGTATGTATGTGTGTGGTATGTGTGTGTGTGGTATGTATGTGTGTGTGTGGTATGTATGTGTGTGTGTGGTATGTATGTGTGTGTGTGTGTGGTATGTATGTGTGTGTGTGTGTGGTATGTATGTATGTGTGTGTGTGGTATGTATGTATGTGTGTGTGTGGTATGTATGTGTGTGTGTGTGGTATGTATGTGTGTGTGTGTGGTATGTATGTATGTGTGTGTGTGGTATGTATGTATGTGTGTGTGTGTGGTATGTATGTATGTGTGTGTGTGGTATGTATGTATGTGTGTGTGTGTGGTATGTATGTGTGTGTGTGTGTGTGGTATGTATGTGTGTGTGTGTGTGTGGTATGTATGTATGTGTGTGTGTGTGGTATGTATGTATGTGTGTGTGTGTGGTATGTATGTATGTGTGTGTGTGTGGTATGTATGTATGTGTGTGTGTGTGGTATGTATGTATGTGTGTGTGGTATGTATGTATGTGTGTGTGTGGTATGTATGTATGTGTGTGTGTGGTATGTATGTATGTGTGTGTGTGGTATGTATGTATGTGTGTGTGTGGTATGTATGTATGTGTGTGTGTGGTATGTATGTATGTGTGTGTGTGGTATGTATGTATGTGTGTGTGTGGTATGTATGTATGTGTGTGTGTGGTATGTATGTATGTGTGTGTGTGTGGTATGTATGTATGTGTGTGTGTGTGGTATGTATGTATGTGTGTGTGTGTGGTATGTATGTGTGTGTGTGTGTGTGGTATGTATGTATGTGTGTGTGTGTGGTATGTATGTATGTGTGTGTGTGTGGTATGTATGTATGTGTGTGTGTGTGGTATGTATGTATGTGTGTGTGTGTGTGGTATGTATGTATGTGTGTGTGTGTGGTATGTATGTATGTGTGTGTGTGTGGTATGTATGTATGTGTGTGTGTGTGGTATGTATGTATGTGTGTGTGTGTGGTATGTATGTATGTGTGTGTGTGTGGTATGTATGTATGTGTGTGTGTGTGGTATGTATGTATGTGTGTGTGTGTGGTATGTATGTATGTGTGTGTGTGTGGTATGTATGTATGTGTGTGTGTGTGGTATGTATGTGTGTGTGTGTGGTATGTATGTATGTGTGTGTGTGTGGTATGTATGTATGTGTGTGTGTGTGGTATGTATGTATGTGTGTGTGTGTGGTATGTATGTATGTGTGTGTGTGTGGTATGTATGTATGTGTGTGTGTGTGGTATGTATGTATGTGTGTGTGTGTGGTATGTATGTATGTGTGTGTGTGTGGTATGTATGTATGTGTGTGTGTGTGGTATGTATGTATGTGTGTGTGTGGTATGTATGTATGTGTGTGTGTGTGTGTGGTATGTATGTATGTATGTGTGTGTGTGTGTGTGGTATGTATGTATGTATGTGTGTGTGTGTGTGTGGTATGTATGTATGTATGTGTGTGTGTGTGGTATGTATGTATGTGTGTGTGTGTGTGTGGTATGTATGTATGTGTGTGTGTGTGTGTGGTATGTATGTATGTATGTGTGTGTGTGTGGTATGTATGTATGTATGTGTGTGTGTGTGGTATGTATGTATGTGTGTGTGTGTGTGTGTGTGGTATGTATGTGTGTGTGTGTGTGTGGTATGTATGTGTGTGTGTGTGTGTGGTATGTATGTATGTATGTGTGTGTGTGTGGTATGTATGTATGTATGTGTGTGTGTGTGGTATGTATGTGTGTGTGTGTGTGTGTGGTATGTATGTGTGTGTGTGTGGTATGTATGTATGTATGTGTGTGTGTGTGGTATGTATGTATGTATGTGTGTGTGTGTGGTATGTATGTATGTGTGTGTGTGTGGTATGTATGTATGTATGTGTGTGTGTGTGGTATGTATGTATGTGTGTGTGTGTGGTATGTATGTATGTGTGTGTGTGTGTGTGGTATGTATGTGTGTGTGTGTGTGTGGTATGTATGTATGTGTGTGTGTGTGGTATGTATGTATGTATGTGTGTGTGTGTGGTATGTATGTATGTGTGTGTGTGTGTGTGGTATGTATGTGTGTGTGTGTGTGTGGTATGTATGTGTGTGTGTGTGTGTGGTATGTATGTGTGTGTGTGTGTGGTATGTATGTATGTATGTGTGTGTGTGTGGTATGTATGTATGTGTGTATGTGTGTGTGGTATGTATGTGTGTGTGTGTGTGTGGTATGTATGTGTGTGTGTGTGTGTGGTATGTATGTATGTGTGTGTGTGTGGTATGTATGTATGTGTGTGTGTGTGGTATGTATGTGTGTGTGTGTGGTATGTATGTATGTGTGTGTGTGTGGTATGTATGTGTGTGTGTGTGGTATGTATGTGTGTGTGTGTGTGTGGTATGTATGTATGTGTGTGTGTGTGGTATTTTTTTTTTTTTTTTAACATTTAACACATTAGCCGGATGATGGGACTACTACTGTCCCATCATTGGCTAATGTGTCAATCACTGTCATGGTAGCAGGCATCGCCAGATGGGACTTGTAGTCCCATCGGACGATGCTTGCACAGACCCCCGGACATCAGCACAGCCCCCCGGCAGGCCGGCACAGCCCCCCGGCAGGCCGGTACAGACCCCCACAGGGTGCACAGACCACCGGCAGGCCGGCACAGCCCCCCGGCAGGCCGGTACAGACCCCCACAGGGTGCACAGACCACCGGCAGGCCGGTACAGACCCCGGGCAGTCCACACAGCCCCCCGGCAGGCCGGTACAGACCCCGGGCAGTCCACACAGCCCCCCGGCAGGCCGGCAGAGACCCCCGGAAGGCCCGAAATGACGGCGCATCATGATGCGCACACACCGCGCATCATGATGACGTCAGGCTGTCAATCAACTTTGAACTTCCGATTCCGATGCCGACTTCCGATATTGAAAAAATATCGGAAGTCTGTATCGGAATTCCGATAAAGCAAGTATCGGCCGATACCCGATACTTGCGGTATCGGAATGCTCAACACTATATATGATGTGTTCTTCCCACAGACTAACATAGAGATTAGCAGAACTTGGTGCAAATCTGGTCCCCATTGCTGTGCCCCATGTCTGTAAATAAAATTCATCCTCATATTTAAAACAATGTTGTGTTATTGCAAAGGTAATAGCATGCTTCATAAATCAATTTGTTCCCTAGGAATTTTATTGCCTGCAGAATTTTTACTTTAAAATATTCAACAGCTTTGCACCTCTTCTGATTCTCAATAATGGTGTAGTGTTGGGATATCCATAGTGATCATGTAGTGCCAATTCCACTCCTCTATTTTTAAGATCTGTAATAAATGCTTTTTGTCCTTTAAGTAAACTGGAAGGCAATGTATATACTCCTATAAGATATAGTTCAAGTGATCTGATAAACTGAATGTGTGACAATTGATGCTGGACACAATAGGTCCATCTGGTGGAGTGGTTTGGCTTTTGTGTAATTTTGTTATATGGTAAAAGCTTTCTATGGAAGGATATATAGACATTTTAAAAAGAGATTGCATGAAAGACAACAATTTAAGGTGGTTAACATACTAAGTTAATACAAATTACATAAACTATTCACATCAATGCAAAGTATTCTCTTTATTTTTCTAAAAATAAATCACAGAAGCTATTGGGAATATATTTTCCCTGCAGCAAATACCTTATTTTTTGGACTATAAGATGCACTTTTTTCCCAAAAAATTTTGGGAGAAAATGGGGATGCGTCTTATTGCCGGAATATACTTACAAGTAGTGTGGCGGCAGCAGGAGTCGGGCGATTCTGCGGTGGTCCAACGCTGCAGGACAATGATGTCACCCCCTTCCAAGGCTGATTCGGAGGTGCACAGTGGTGCGGAGTTCCGCTTACATTTTCTGAAAGCCCCGAGCCACGCACATCCCCACTGCTGCAATGCAGTGGCCTCCGGTAAAATGACCTTTGGGAAAATGGCCGATGAGGCGGCACATGTGCAGATTGGGATCTCGGCAATGAGATCTCGTCCTGAGATCTTGGGAGAAGAGATCTTGGTGCTGAGATCTCAAACTGCGCATGCGCCGACCCGGCGGCCATTTTACCGGAGGCCACCACATCACAGCAGTGGGGATGTGTGGGCCTCCAGGCTTTCAGAAAATGTTGGCAGAGCCCCTGCACCCCTGAGCACTGACAAACCTGCCGCACCAGCCTGGAATGAGATTTCCCGGAGGCCACCGCATTACAGCAATGGATCTGCGGGGGCTCCAGGTTTTCAGAAAATGTCAGCGGAGCCCCCACACCACAAGCACCACATGAGTCTGGGATGGGAGTCATATCATTGCCAGACCACCAAATACCCCCTGTGACCATGCTCCACCAGCGCTACTGATTTCCCCCGGTAAGCTGAATTCAGACTGTAGGACGGACCCCAATTTGACGCATTAATTTTTTCCCCTATTTTCCTTCTGAAAATTTGGGATGCATGTGCATCTTATTGTCCAGTGCTTCTTATAGTCAGAAAAATATGGTATATCTAAATTTAGCTTACCCAGTATGCTGCTCCAAACAAATAATACCAACTGCTGTAATGGAATAACTTCAACAAAATCAACCCAGCAGTCCTTTATCTAAAGTCACATCTATTTCCTTGTAGAATATATTGGCATCAAAGAAATATATGGTATAGTCTCCCTGTGTTTGTATGGGTTTCCTCAGGTGCACACATTAAGTATTTTCAGAATTTCTTCAGTAAAAATGTGCGTTTTGACAGCAAAAATGCTGTGTAAAATATGCATATTTTCATGGGTGTTTTTGATGCATTTTTTTCTCATTCATTTGAATGAGTAAAAAGTGTTGTGAAATTCTGAAAAAAATGACCTGCTGAAGATTTGAAACTGCTTCAAATCTGCAAGGAAAATAAGCAGCATGTGCATGAGATTTCAGAAATGGTATTCATTTTGTTCATATAGTAAAACACTGGATTCTTACAGGAAAAACATTCAGAGGAAAAATAAGTGGGGAAAGGCACTGCAAAAAAGCAAAGTGAGAACAAGCCCTTATACTTCTCAAATACACTAAGTGGTTTAATTGTCTTCACATTAAATAGATTCTGATAAGAAAAGAAATACACCGTGCTATACTGGGAGCTGAAAAAATATTATAACTGAGTACTTACTTGCTGGTTTGTGAAAAAATCACGTGGTGGTGGATGTATAGCAGTATTCTGAGACTATTCACCTTGTCATAGATGTATATTGCCTTGCATTTGGATGCCAAAACTGCTGAGTAGATAATATAGGGTTAAATGGGGGTGAGCCCGTTAGTGTGTTTCAGAGGGAAAAAATAAATAAATAAAAAAATAAAATATGAACTAATCTTGATTTACTCACTTAAGAAAATCATAACCGTATAAAATACATGCTGTAAATGTAGCCGTTGCCAGGTATTAAGATTGGAATGTCATTGCATGCCAATTTCAACAGGCGAGGTCAGAACTGATGAAGAGAGTAGCTATCTCTCGAAACATGTCGGTATTGTGCTGCCTTTGAGCCACCGTCTTACCCCCAGTGTGACGTCACGCTAGCCCTGCCCCATCACACGCCGAGTCCCTCAGTGTTGCTCTCGGCCGGAGCGCGCGAGGCAGCGGCGGTCTCCACTTCCATACGGATTAGCAGCAGCAGCAGCCCCAGCCCCCACGCTGAGCACCCAAGCCTGCCTCACTGAGCACTGGCCCTGCAAGTAAGTGCAACAGAATCAAGCACCTCGTTCCACTAGTGGGCACAAGCTGTCACTAACGCTCATTCACTTTGCAGGAACTGTGCCATCATTTGTTTTACACAGGATTAATCATTCTGACCTCGCCTGTTGAAATTGGCATGCAGTAAGGTCAGCATTCAGTTATCATCTCAAACATCTATTTATCCCCCTCTTTTTTTTTTTTTTCATTTTTTTTTTTTTTGTTCCATTTTATTTTTCAACTATTATATTTTTTTACATCAGAAACAGGCTGCAACATTCCAATCTTAATACCTGGCAACGGCTACATTTACAGCATGTATTTTATATGGTTCTGATTTCCTTAAGTGAGTAAATCAAGATTAGTTCATATTTTATTTTTTTATTTTTTTTTTTCCCTCTGAAACACACTAACGGGCTCACCCCCATTAAACCCTATATTATCTACTCAGCAGTTTTTGCATCCAAATGCAAGGCAATATACATCTATGACAAGGTGAATAGTTTCAGAATACTGCTATACATCCACCACCACGTGATTTTTTCACACACCAGCAAGTAAGTACTTAGTTATAATATTTTTTCAGTTCCCAGTCTAGCGCGGTGAATTTCTTTTCTTATCAGCTTTAGCTCTTTTAAACAGGCACCAGCACAGAGCCTGTTATTCACCAGCTGCATCTGGGAATAGTGGACCTTCCTTCTCTGTCCAAGTGGACTGGCGCCAGTGTGTTAATCTTAAAATAATCTATTAAATAGATTCTAGTTTTTGTGACCCAGCACATGCATGGGACCCATGACTATAGTGTTATTGTAGGGTAGTAGCCATAGGCCAGGCACTTGTCTTCAGCGTCTTGGCACGTAACAAGAAAGTGTGTGTCTTGGTTGGGTGTGTGGATTTGTTTTATGTCTTTTGTGGACACTTCTTTTAATTACATGCATCATAGTGCAACAATTATGTCATAATTAGAGATGAGCGAACATCGTCATCTCCCTCCTTATTCGCCAAACTATAGCACTTACCAAAGAAGCTGCATCAGGAACCATGATACCTGTAGCGCTCCCGATGATCTAGTGTTTGTCGCCGCAGCTGCATGTGTCACGGTTGATTGCACACATTTACACAGATTTAGCTAATAAAAACAAATGTAAATGCTTCTTTAACGGCTGATACGCCTTTTAATGGTGGTAATTAAGGGTACTTAAACCACAGCGTCGTTAATTAATGGCGCTGTGGAGAAGGTGTATAGCATCCCCCAGAGTTGGATTTTCTCCAGGGTCTCAGCTGCCGGGGGTGGCCGAGACCCCAGAGAACATGATTCGGGTCAGTTTTTACTGACCCCGCTTTTGCGATCACTGTTATTAACTGTATAATGGTGACCACAAAAAAGCCACAATTTTGCATGTAATTTCTCTCTCCTCTGATGTGATCGCACATCAGAGGAGAGAGAAATAGGGTCCTGGAACCCTACTGGTACCTCCTGGTGGTCCTTGTGGTCCCCGGGCCTTCCTGCCTCCTCCGGAGGGTGCCGCCATCTTTGTCCAGGAAGAAAACGGCGGGCGCATGCGCAGTGCTCCCTCCGAATCTGCCAGCCGGCAGATTCCATTCATTCATTACAGGTACATTTTGATCATTGTGATAAACCCTATCACAGTGATCAAAATAAAAAAAATGTAAATAACCCCCTCATTTATCACCCCCCTTAGTTAGGCTAATACAATGAAATAAAGAAAATATATTTATTTACATTTTTCCGTTAGGGTTAGGGTTAGAATTAGGGTTAGAATTAGGTTTAGGGTTGGAATTAGGGTTAGGGTTAGAATTAGGGTTAGGGTTGGATATAGGGTTAGGGTTGGAATTAGGGTTTGGTTTAGGGTTAGAATAAGGGTTAGGGTTAGAATTAGGGTTAGGGTTAGAATTACAGTTAGAATTAGGGTTAGGGTTGGAATTACGGTTAGGGTTAGGATTAGGGTTGGGATTAGGGTTAGGATTAGGGTTAGGGATTAACATTAGGGTTAGGTTTGGCGTTAGGATTAGGGTTGGGATTAGGGTTAGGGGTGTGTTGGAGTTAGGGTTGGAGCTAGAATTGAGGAATTTCCACTATTTACCAACTTTGGGGGTCTAGTTTCTCCTGTTACCATTGGGAAAAAATTGGGGACTAAAAAATCACCTTTGTGGGAAATAAAAGATTTTTTATTTTGATAGCTCTGCATTATAAACTTTTGTGAAGCACTTGGGGGTTCAGAGTGCTCACCACACATCTAAATAAGCTCCTTGGGGGGTCTAGTTTCCAAAATGGGGTCACTTTTAGGGGTTTCTACTGTTTAGGCATATCACGGGATCTGCAAATGCAACATGACGCCCGCAGAACATTCCATCAAAGTCTGCATCCCAAAATGGTGCTCCTTCCCTTCTGAGCTCTCCCATGTGCCAAAACAGTGGTTCCCCCCACATATGGGGTATCAGCGTACTCAGGACAAATTGCACAACAACTTTTGTGGGCAATTTCTCCTGTTACCTGTGGGAAAATAAAAAATATTGGGCTAAAAAACATTTTTGAGGAAAAAAATTATTTTTTATTTTCACGGCTCTGCTTTATAAACTTCTGTGAAGCACTTGGGGGTTCAAAGTGCTCACCACACATCTAGATAAGCTCCTTGGGGGTCTAGTTTCCAAAATGAGTTTACTTGTGGGGGGTTTCTACTGTTTAGGCACATCAGGGGCTCTGCAAACGCAACATGATGCTTGCAGAGCATTCCATCAAATCTGCATTCCAAAATGGCGCTCCTTCCCTTCCGAGCTCTCCCATGTACCCAAACAGTGGTTACCCCCCATATTTGGGGTGTCGTTGTACTTAGAACAAATTGTACAACAACTTTTGTGGTCCAATTTCTCCTGTTAGCCTTGTGAAAAAAAAATAGCGGGCTAAAAAAAATAATTCTTGAGGGAAAAAAAAAGATTTATTTTCACTGCTCTGCGTTATAAACTTCTTTGAAGCCCATGGGGGTTCAAAGTGCTCCCCACACATCTAGATAAGTTCCTTAAGGGGTCTAGTTTACAAAATGGTATCATTTGTGGGTTTTCTTCACTGTTTAAGCACATCAGGGGCTCTCCAAACGCTACATGGCATCCAATCTCAATTCCAGCCAATTCTCCATTGAAAAAGTCAAACGGTGCTCTTTCCCTTCTGAGCTCTCCCATGCAAAAAAACTGTAGTTTACCCCCACATTTGGGGTATGGGCGTACTCAGGACAAATTGCACATTACCTTTGGGGTTTAATTTCTCCTGTTACACTTGTTAAAATTAAAATTTGGGGCGAAAAGATCATTTTTGTGGAAAAAAAATATTTTTTATTTTCATGTCTCTACGTTATAAAATTCTGTGAAGCACTTGGAGGTTCAAAGTGCTCACCACACATCTAGATAAGTTCCATAAGGGGTCTAGTTTCCAAAATGGGGTCACTTGTTGGGGGTTTCCACTGTTTAGGTGCATCAGGGGCTCTCCAAATGCAACATGTCATCCAATCTCACTTCCAGCCAATTTTGCTTTGAAAAAGTAAAACAGCACTCCTACCCTTGCGAGCTCTGCTGTGCGCCCAAAAAGTGGTTTACCCCCACATATGGGGTATTGTCGTATTCAAGAGAAATTGCACAACAAAATTTTTTTGCTCATTTTCTCTTTTAACACTTGTGAAAATAAAAAAAAGGTTCTGAAGTAAATTTTTTGTAAAAAAAAGTTAAATGTTAATTTTTGCCTTCCACATTGCTTCTGTTCCTGTGAAGTTAATAAACTTTTTGAATGTGGTTTTGAGCACCTTGAGGGGTCTAGTTTTTAGAACGGTGTCACTTTTGGGTATTTTCTTTCATGTACGCCCCTCACAATGACTTTAAATATGATGTGGTCCCTAAAAAAAATGGTTTTGTAAATTTTGTTGTAAAAATGAGAAATTGCTGGTCAACTTTTAACCCTTATAACTTCCTAACAAAAAAAATTGTTTTCAAAATTGTGCTTATGTGAAGTAGACATGTGGGAAATGTTATTTAATAAGAAATTTGTGTGACATATCTCTCTGATTTAAGGGCATACAAATTTAAATTTGAAAATTGCAAAATGTTCAAAATTTTCGCCATATGTCCGTTTTTTTCATAACTAAACACAAGTCACAAATTTTACCACTAACATAAAGTAAAATATGTCACGAAAAAACAATCTCAGAATCAGAAGGATCCGTTAAAGTGTTCCAGAGTTATAACCTCATAAAATGACAGTGGCCAGAATTGTAAAAATTGGCCTGGTCATTAAGCTGCAAAATGGCTCTGTCACTAAGGGGTTAACAACAAATTTAAATGTTTTAGATGCTGCTTGTTTTAGAATTCATTCTGCATCAGAGTAATTAGCACTCATACATTAGGCTAGAATGAACTGTAATTTATTGTGATATTCAGAAACTATAAGCTATATCAGTACAACATGAAGGATGCAAGAAAGAACAGAGAAAAACAAAACAGTGAAGTGATACAGTACAAAACACCGTACAATCTGCTGTCTGTTGTAGATAGTACCTCCACAGCAAGAAGCAAAGGAAAAGGGAAACAGCAGATAAACAAATAGAGCAAACAAGCAAGAACAGTATTCCCAATAGTTGTGACAATACTCTAGTTCATTTAACTGATTGTGCTCTTTCCCCAGCACACATGTTTTTACTTTGCTGGTGTCTAAATGTTTTCCCCATAATTGTTGGAAATGGATTTGATCATTTGAAGGTCTTTTGAAACATTATTTAATGGGACCAAGGCTAAAACTAATAAAAAATCTCACTATAGATCCTTTAAATCTTAAATGGTCTGCTGAAGAATGTAATGTGATAAAAACACATGAAGGGCTAATACATTACAATTATATATAGACTTCAGGGAATAGTGAAATTAAAATATCTTAATTTAAATATTTACGGCCAACATATAAAAAAATGCCACCTTCATATTGTATTAAGTATGTTTGCGTTTTCATGGAAACCATGCAGAAAAATCTAAAAGAATCAAGATTGATGGATAAAATTTTACATACTCTTAGTGATCATGAACGGTGCACCCTCAGAACTGTAGAACTTCCATGGTGTAAAACCTAGTTATGAGGGAGGTAATGTGGTTCACTGAAAGGAGGACGAATATCTCACAGAAGCCAAATGGAATTGGAATGCTATATTTGCTTTGTTTGAAATCCCATATAGACCATAATTAAGAAATCCAATAGATCTTTACTCCTAGCCACTGATGGTAGAGCCATAGAAATGATTAAAACAAATATTTAACCCCTTCACCATGAAGCCGGTTTTCACCTTCCTGAACAGGCCAATTTTTACAATTCTGACCACTGTCTCTTTATGATTCTGAGATTGCTTTCTCATGACAAATTGTATTTCATGATAGTGATAAATATTCTTTGATTTGACTTGCGTTTATTTGTGAGAAAAACAGAAATTTGGTGAAAAGTTTGAAAAATTTGCAATTTTCAAACTTTTAATTTTTATGCCCTTAAATCTGAGAGTGGTGTAACACAAAATCTCTATATATATAAAACTGAATGTGTGTGTGTGTATCACCAACCAATCACGAAGCATCTTTCATTTCAACAGAGCTGTTCAAAAGAAGCTGAGCTATGATTGGTTGCTATGAGCAACAGTTTTCCTTGCAACCAATCACTAAGCATCTCTCATTTCACCAGAGCTGGTTAAAAGAAGCTGAGCTGTGATTGGTTGCTATGAGCAAGTTTTCCCACTTGACAACACCTCAGCAGACACTGACATGATGGGAGAAATCTAGCATCCCTGGGAACATAAGCTCCCAGCCATTGTCTGCCCCCCAAAAGGAGCACAGAGCACATGACAGTAGTGAATCCCCCCCCTACTGTGCCCTTATACACATCACACATCCTCCATCATATAGGCACATCTTCCCTCTTAAAGGGATCATTGATATGGAAGTCAGAACAAATCCATCCAGCGCTTTGTGGTTTTGACCCCAGGCCTCTCTTAAAGGGATCATTGGTATGGAATTAAGGGCAAATCCACTCTACTCTTTGGCACTGACCCCAGACCTTTCTTAAAGGGATCTCCGCTATGGAAGTCAGGGCAATTGCCTTCAAATGCTCTGGTACTGACCCCAGGCTCTCTTAAAGGGATCTCCTGTAAGGAAGTTAGGGCAAATCCCTCAGCGCTCTGATTCTGACCCCAGGGTTCTATTAAAGGAATCATTGGTATGCAAGTCAGGGCAAATCCACTCAGCGCTCTGAGTCTGACCCAAGGCCCCTCTTAAAGGGATCCCTGGTATGGAAGTGAAGGCAAATCCACTCTGCACTTTGGTACTTACCCCAGGCCTCTCTTAAAGGGATCTCTGGCATGGAAGTTATGGTAAATCCCTCAGCACTCTGATTCTCACCCCAGGCTTCTATTAAAGGGATCATTGGTATGGAAGTCAGGGCAAATCCACTCAGCTCTCTGGTTCTGACGTCAGGCCTCTCTTAAAGAGATCCCCGATATGGAAGTTAGGACAATTCCACTCAGCGTTCTTGTTCTGACCCCAGGCTCTCTTAAAGGGATCCCCGGTATGGAAGTCAGGGCAATTGCTTTCAAATGCTCTGGTACTGACCCCAGGCTCTCTAAAAGGGATCTCCTGTATGGAAGTTAGGGCAAATCCCTCAGCGCTCTGATTCTGACCCTAGGGTTCTATTAAAGGGATCATTGGTATGCAAGTCAGGTCAGGGCAAATCCACTCAGCGCTCTGGTTCTGATACCAGGCTCTCTTAAAGGGATCCCCGGTATGGAAGTTAGAGCAAATCCACTCAGCGCTCTGGTTCTGAATCAAGGTTCCTCTTAAAGGGATCTCTGGTATGGAAGTGAGGGCAAATCCACTCTGCGCTTTGGTACTGACCCCAGGCCTCTCTTAAAGGGATCTCCGGTATGGAAGTTATGGTAAATCCCTCAGCACTCTGATTCTCACCCCAGGCTTCTAGTAAAGGGATCATTAGTATGGAAGTCAGGGCAAATCCACTCAGCGCTCTGGTTCTGACACCAGGCCTCACTTAAAGGGATCCCCGGTATGGAAGTTAGGACCGTTCCACTTAGCGCTCTGGTTCTGACCCCAGGCTGATGGGATGATGTGGGATATTAGGGGTAGTAGTCCAGTGGCTTTGGCTGATGGGATGATGTGGGATATTAGTGGTAGTTGTCCAGTGGCTCTTGCTGACGGGATGATGAGGGAGATTAGGGGTAGCGGTTCAATGGCTCTGGCTGATGGGATGATGTGGGATATTAGGGGTAGTTGTCCGGTGGCTCTGGCTGACAGGACGATGTGGGATATTAGGAGTAGTAGTCCGGTGGCTCTGGCTGATGGGACAATGTGGGATATTAGAGGTAGTAGTCCGGTGGCTCTGGCTGACAGGATGATGTGGGATATTAGTGGTAGTTGTCCGGTGGCTCTGGCTGATGGGATGATGTGGGATATTAGGGGTAGTAGGCCGGTGGCTCTGGCTGACGGGACGATGTGGGATATTAGGAGTAGTAGTCCGGTGGCTCTGACTGATGGGACGATGTGGGATATTAGGAGTTGTTGTCCGGTAGCTCTGGCTGACCGGATGATGTGGGATATTATCGTGAATGTGGCTATGTGGAGTGGGCGGGGATATACACTCAGCTTTATATATGCAGATATAATCATTATAATTTGTTATAACTAACCGTAGTTAGTTACTATGCCAAGGCAGCGCCGGGCTCTTCAGCTAGTAGTTAATAAATAACATTTCCACCATGTCTACTTTACAACAGCACAATATTGAATCATAATTTTTTTTGCTAGGAAGTTATAAGGGTTAAATGTTGATCAGCGATTTCTCATTTTTACAACAAAATTAGCAAAACCATTTTTTTTAGGAAACATATCACATTTGAAGTGACTTTGAGGGGTCTATATGACAGAAAATACCCAAAATTGACACCATTCTAAAAACTGCACCCCTCAAGGTACTCAAAACCACATTCAAGAAGTTTGTTAACCCTTCAAGTGCTTTACAGGAATTTTTGGAATGAGGAAGGAAAAAGTAAACATTTACTTTTCTTTCACAAAAATTTTCCTTCAGACCTATTTTTTTTTTTTTTTTTACTTTCACAAGGGTAGCAGGAGAAAATGGATCATACAATTTGTTTGGAAATTTCTCCTGAGCATGCCAATATCCCATATGTGGAGGAAATCTACTGTTTGGGCTCATGACAGGGCTCGGAAGGGAAGGAGCGCCATTTCACTTTTGAATGCAAAATTTTCTGGCATAATTTGCGGACGCCATGTCGCTTTTGGAGAGCTCCTGATGTGCCTAAACAGTGGAAACCCCCACAAGTGACACCATTTCATAAATTAGACCTTTTTGGCAACTTATCTAGATATGTATTGAACACCTTGAACCCCCGGGTGCTTCACACAAGTTTATAGCGCTAAGGCTAGTTTCACACTTGCTTTTTTTTGCAGCGCGTTTTTCCCGCAAAAAAACGCATTGAAAAAACGCATACATAAGCATACAACTGCTGCGTTTTTTTCAAGCATTTTTATGAGCATGCATGAAAAAAACGCAGCGTTTTTATGCGTTTGTATGCGTTTTTAGCGCGTTTTTACCGCGTTTGCGTTTTTTTCCAACATTTTTAGGTGGCCCCTCACACTACCCAAACCATGACTTTACTAACCCTAACCCTGACCCTAACCCTAACCCTAACCCTGACCCTAACCCTAACCCTGACCCTAACCCTTAACCAAATCATACTTAACCCTAACCCAAACCCTAAACCCTAACTAACCCTAACCCTAACCCTGACCCTGACCCTAACCCTGACCCTAACCCTGACCCTAACCCTAACCCTGACCCTAACCCTAACCCTAACCCTGACCCTAACCCTTAACAAAACCATACTTAACCCTAACCCTGACCCTGACCCTAACCCTAACCCTAACCCTAACCCTAACCCTAATCCTGACCCTAACCCTGACCCTAACCCTAACCCTAACCCTGACCCTAACCCTTAACAAAACCATACTTAACCCTAATCCTGACCCTAACCCTGACCCTAATCCTTAACAAAACCATACTTAACCCTAACCCTGACCCTGACCCTAACCCTGACCCTAACCCTAACCCTAACCCTTAACAAAACCATACTTAACCCTAATCCTGACCCTAACCCTGACCCTAATCCTTAACAAAACCATACTTAACCCTGACCCTGACCCTAACCCTAACCCTGACCCTAACCCTAACCCTAACCCTAACCCTGACCCTAACCCTTAACAAAACCATACTTAACCCTAATCCTGACCCTAACCCTGACCCTAACCCTTAACCAAACCATACTAAACCCTAACCCTGACCCAAAACCCAACCCTAACCCTGACCCTGACCCTAACCCTAACCCTAAACCCCCTTAACTAACCCTAACTCTAACTCAAACCCCTAAATTCCATGGTTAAAAAAAAAAAACGCATATGCAAAAAAACGCTTACATGAGCATGCCAGTGCGCACATATGCGCATCCATAGGCTATAATGGCCATTTTTAGCGCAAAACGTGCGCATATGTGCGCATGCGCTTTTTTGCAGGGCCAAAAAATGCAACATGATGCGTCTGGAAAATCCAATCGCACACCCCAAAAAAACGCAGCGCATGAAAATCGCATACATGCGCTTACAAGCGCGCAGGTATGCGCACCCATGTTAAAGATAGGGGAAAAAACGCATGCGCAGGTTAGCGTTTTTTTCCAGCGCTAAAAAACGCAAATGTGAAACCAGCCTAAGTCATGAAAATAAAAAAAAAATCAAATTTTTCCAGCAAAAATCTTTTTCAGCTCCAAATTTTGTATTTTCACAAGGGTAACAGGAGAAAATTGACCCAAAAATTTGTTGTTCAACTTCTCCTGAGTTTACTGATACCACATATGTTGTTAAAAACTACTTTAGAGGCACAGTGCAAAGCTCAGAAGGGAAGAAACATATTATAGTGCAGATTTTGCTGCACTTGTTTGAAGATGCTCCTGAGGTGCCAATAAGTGAACACATTTTACAAAATAAACCCCTCAATGAATTCATCTAGGGGTTCAGTGATTATATTGACACCGCATGTGTGTAACAGACTTTTATACCATTGGGCAGTGAAGATAATAATTTATATTTTCACCACCAAGATTATGAGTTAGCCCCAAGTTTTACATTTTCAAATGGCACCAAAATTTGTCCCACAATTTCTTCTGAACATGGCAATACCCCATATGTGGCTGTACAGTACTACTAGTACTACTTAGCCATTTGGAGAGAATTGAGAGGGGCGGAGTGCTATTTGCCTCCTGGTACTCAGGTTTTCCTAGAATAGTTTGTGAATTCCATATGAAGACCCGTTAAGTGCTAGAAGAGCAGAATCCCCACTCAAGTGACCACTCTTAATTGTCTGACCAAGATGAGCACAGACCACTCCTCTCTTCTTCACACCTGAATGCACTTTGTAGCACATATATTGCTATATTGCATAGCACAAGTCTGCCAAGACTTTAGTCTGCAGTGTGTATCCTAGAAGTGTGTATCTTAAAAGTGTGAGATGATATGAATATATGACTTAATCCAGAATTGAACCAGAAGGGAACAGAAGGTAACTGGAAAGAGTCACTGTAAACAATGTTTCTGTTTGTTTCCACTCTGACCCCTATAGTCCTTCACTTTCTGCTAACCCCCCTAATTCCTACACCAAGCAAGGAACTGTTCGTCTCTTCTGCAATCCTTCCAATCCATCTCACCTCTTTCTCAGATCTGTTTCTCAACATACAATCCTCTGTCTCCAAACACAGACAACCCCCTCATGCCCTCTCCTGCTCCCACTTGCTAACACTCTCTCTGCTCCTCCTCACTGCCGGCAATATCTCTCCAAATCCTGGTCCTCCTCACCACATTCCCACAGTCATTTCTACCTCCCATCCACGCCCAAACACAACTTTCCGTAACTACTCCAACCTTATACACATTCGCCCGGCCCCAGCTTCCCCAGTCCCACTAACAGGAGCTCTGTGGAACGCTCGCTCTATCTGCAACAAACTTTCCTTCATCCATGATCTTTTTATTACTAACAAACTTTCCTTCCTCTCCATCACCGAAACCTGGCTCACCGCCTCTGACACAGCCTCGCCTGCTGCACTCTCATATGGTGGATTCCACCTTTCCCAAACCCCCTGCCCCAGCAGCAAGCATGGTGGAGGAGTTGGTTTTCTCCTGTCAGATAACTGCTCCTTCACCCCAATCCCACTGCCACCCTCTTTTACCGTCCCTTCCTTTGAGGTGCACTCTGTGCGCATCTACTCCCCCTCCAACCTCCAACTAGCTGTCATATACCACCCTCCAGGGCCAGCCACCACCTTCTTTGACCACTTCACCACCTGGCTGCTTCATTTCCTTTCCACTGATATCCCCACTATCATCTTGGGCGACTTCAACACACCATTGACACTTCCCTCTCACCTGCCACTAAACTGCTATATCTTATTTCCTCCTTCGGCCTCACTCAGTGGTCTTCTGCAGCCACTCACAAAGATGACCACACACTAAACCTCATCTTCACCCACCTCTGCTCCCTATCTAGCTTCTCTAACTCACCTCTTCCTCTCTCTGATGACAACCTACTTACATTCTCTTCCCTCTCCTCCTCAGGTCCAAAATCCCCACCTCAAAAACTTGCACACCCTCGCAGAAATCTTCAACACCTCGATCTACACTGATTGTCTGAATCCCTCCTCCCTCTTACAGACATAAGTTCCCTACACAATACGGATGCCGCTGCCGCTCTATATAACACCACAATAGCTGTAGCTTTGGAATCAGTTTCCCCTCCCAAAGCTCGCAAAATCATCAGACAGCCCTGGCACACCAGTCTGATCAAAGAACTGAGGTGGGCTTCCAGGGCTGCTGAGAAGAGAGATGGAAAAGATCCCACTCTAATGAGGACTTTATCGCATTCAAACAGTCCCTCACTACTTTCAAGGACACACTCGCTGCAGCAAAACAAACCTACTTCTCATCTCTCATATCCTCCCTGTCTCACAACCCTAAAGAGTTATTCATCACCTTCAATTCTCTCTTCCGCCCCCCAGCACCTCCTCCCTCCCAACTCATCTCAGCTGAAGACTTTGCCTCATTTTTCAAGGAGATGATTGATAACATCAGAGACAGTCTTGGTCAACAACCCCCTGTGCCCTTCCTCCTAACTGCC
Organism: Dendrobates tinctorius; assembly: GCF_039654945.1. NCBI lineage: Eukaryota > Metazoa > Chordata > Amphibia > Anura > Dendrobatidae > Dendrobates > Dendrobates tinctorius. The sequence continues at coordinate 6,768,295 of NW_027361762.1, forward strand.
CTGCCCTCCTCCTCCAAAACCAACTTCTCCACCATTACAGAAGATCGATTCTCCACTCTACTCTCAAGATCACATCTCACTACCTGTGCACTTGACCCGATCCCATCCCACTTCATCCCCCACCTCTTCAACCTGTCACTACCAACTGGTGTTTTCCCCTCAAGATTTAAACATGCCTCAATCACACCTATCCTCAAAAAGCCCTCTCTTGACCCATCCTCTGTATCGAGCTATCGCCCTATATCACTTCTCCCCTATGCCTCAAAACTACTGGAACAACACGTCCATCTTGACCTGTCCTCCCACCTCTCTTCTTGCTCCCTCCTTGACCGATTACAATCTGGCTTCCGGCCACACCACTCCACTGAAACAGCCCTAACTAATGTCACCAATGACCTACTAGCCACCAAGGCCAAGCGACACTATTCTGTCCTCCTCTTCTTCCTGGACCTGTCCTCTGCCTTTGACACAGTGGACCGTTCCCTATTACTACAGACCCTCTCATCTCTTGGTATCACAGACTCTGCCCTATCTTTGATTGCATCATACATAACAGACCGGACATTCAGCGTCTCCCACTTGCACTCCACCTCCTCACCGCGCCCCCTATCCGTCGGAGTCCCGCAAGGTTAAGTCCTAGGGCCCCTGCTCTTCTCCGTTTACACCTTCGGACTCGGACAGCTCATAGAATCTCATTGCTTTCAGTATCACCTCTATGCTGATGACACACAGATCTGCATCTCTGGACCAAATATCACCTCCTTGCTAAACAGAGTCCATCAATGTCTGTCTGCTATTTCATCCTTCTCCGCTAGATTTCTAAAACTTAATATGGACAAAGCAGAATTAATCATCTTTCCCCATCTCACGTGACCCCCAAAGGACCTATCCATTAAAGTAAACGGCTGCCCACTCTCTCTAGTCCCACAAGCTCGCTGCCTTGGGGTTATCCTTGACACTGATCTCTCTTTCAAACCACATATCCAAGCCCTTTCCACTTCCTGCCGACTTCAACTCAAAAATATTTCACGGATCCGTACATTCCTCAACCAAGAATCTGCAAAAACCCTAGTCCATGCCCTCATCATCTCCCGCCTTGACTACTGCAACCTACTGCTCTGTGGCCTCCCCTCTAACACTCTCGCACCCATCCAATCTATTCTAAACTCTGCTGCCCGACGAATCGACCTGTCCATCCGCTATTCCCCGGCCTCTCCCCTCTGTCAATCCCTGCACTGGCTTTCCATTACCCAAAGACTCCAGTTCAAAACCCTAACCATGACATACAAAGCCATCAACAACCTGAGTCCTCCACACTTCTGTGACCTCGTCTCCTGGTACTTACCTGCACGAAACATCCAATCCTCACAAGATCTCCTTCTGTACTCCCCTCTTATCTCCTCTTCCCATAATCGCATAGAAGACTTGTCCCATGCATTCCCCCTACTTTGGAACTCTCTACCACAACATATCACACTCTCGCCTACCATGGAAACCTTCAAAAAGAACCTGAAGACCTACCTCTTCCGACAAGCCTACAGCCTGCAGTAACCACCGATCCACCAAACCGCTGCACAACCAGCTCTACCCTTGCCTACTGTTTCCTCACACCTCCCTTGTAAATTGTGAGCCCTCACGGGCTGGGTCCTCTCTCATCCTGTTCCAGTCGTGACTTGTATTGTTTAAGATTACTGTACTTGTATGTATTAAGTATACCCATCCTCACATGTAAAGCGCCATGGAATAAATGGCGCTATAATAATAAATAATAATAATAATTTTGGAAATTATAACCTTTGGAAATTTATATATAGATGTAGTGACGATTTTGACTCCAGATACAAGCAGCAGTGGATGTTATGAAGTGAAAATTTTAACCCCTTTCTGACATATGACGTACTATCCCATCCATGTGCCCTGGAACTTAATTCCCAAGGACGGGATAGTATGTCATAGCAATAAGCGGCGCCCCCCGGGGGAGCGCAACTGGTCACGGCCAGGTGTCAGCTGATTATCACAGCTGACACCCGGCACTATGTGTGAGGGGTGGTCACGGACCACTTCCGGCACGTTAACCCCTGGCACACTGCATTCAAACATGATCGCAGTGTACCGGGGGTTTAGAGAAGCATCGGCAGGGAGGGGGCTCCCTCTGTGCTTCCCTGAGACCCTCAGCGCAGAGTAATATGCTGCGCTGCTCTGGGGGCCTCCTTCCCTGCAGGTCCCCAGATCCAATATGGCCACGGGGGCCTTCGGGGTCCTGCAGTGAGGCGGCTTCCTCAGTGCCTGCAGAGCGCAGGCATGAGGAAGCCTTGTGCAGCGCCTGTCAGATCGCTGATCTGACACAGCGCTGTGTAATGTGTCAGATCAGTGATCTGACACATGACAGTGATGTCCCCTCCTGGGACAATGTAATAAAGTTAAAAAAAGTGAAAAAATAATTTATAAAAAAAATTGCTAAATAATAAAAAAAAAATTCCTTAATAAATTCATTTTTTGGATATAAAAAAAGCAATTAAAGTACACATATTTAAAGTAATTAAAGCAATTAAAGTACACATACGGATGTGGTGATACTCACCACATCCGTAACGACCTGCCCTATAAAACTGTCCCACTAGTTAACCCCTTTAGCCAACCCATTAAAAAATAAAAATAAAAACAAAGCAAAAAACAATGCTTTATCATCATACCGCCGAACAAAAAGTGCAATATCGCACGATCAAAAAGATGGATATAAATAACCATGGTACCATTGAAAATGTCATCTTATCCCGCAATAAACGAGCCACCATTCAGCATCATCAGTGAAAAAATAAAAAAAATATAGCTCGCAGAATAAAGCGATGTAAAAATAGTTATTTTTTTATATAAAAAATTGTTTTCATTGCATAAAAAGCGCCAAAACATAAAAAAAATAAGTGAGGTATCGCTGTAATCGTACTGACCAGAAGAATAAAACCACTTTATCAATTTTACCGCACGCGGAATTGTGTAAATGAACCCCCCAAAAGAAATTCATGAAATGCTGGTTTTGTTAATTCTGCATCCCAAAAATCGGAATAAAAAGCGATCAAAAAATTTCATGTGCCCGAAAATGGTACCAATAAACGCCAACTCGTCCCGCAAAAAAAAAGACCTCACATGTCTTGTTGGGTCAAAATATGGAAAAATTAGAGCTCTCAAAAAGTGGTGAAAAAAGCGTCTTTTACCGTGCAACAGCTGCCAAACATAAAAACCCACCATAAATAGTAAATCAAACCCCCCTTCATCACCCCTTTAGTTAGGGAAAAATAATAAAATTTAAAAAAATGTATTTGTTTCCATTTTCGCGTTAGGGTTAGGGTTAGGGCTAGGGTTAGGGGAGGGGTCTCAAACTCGGCAGAGTAAATGGGCCGCACATAAAACAAAAAAATTATAAACTTCTGTGAAGCCCTTGGGGGTTCAAAGTTCTCGCCACACATCTAGATAATTTCCTTGGGGGGGTCTAGTTTCTAAAATGGGGTCACTTGTGGGGGGTTTCCACTGTTTAGGCACATCAGGGGCTCTCCAAATATGACATGGCGCCTGATCTGAATTCCAGCCAATTTTGCGCTGAAAAAGTCAAACAGCGCTCCATCCCTTCTGAGCACTGTCATGCGCTGAAACAGTGGTTCCCCCCAAATATCAGGTATCAGCGTACTCAGGACAAATTGCACAATAACTTTTGCAGTCCAATTTCTCCTGTTACCCTTGGTAAAATAAAAAAAATTGGACCTGAATTAATTTTTTTGTGAAAAAAAAGTTAAATGTTAATTTTTTTTTTTAAACATTCAAAAAATTCCTGCAAAACACCTGAAGGGTTAATAAACTTCCTGAATGTGGTTTTGAGCACCTTGAGGGGTGCAGTTTTTAGAATGGTGTCACTTTGGGGTATTTTCTATCATATAGACCCCTCAAAATGACTTCAAATGTGACGTGGTCCCTAAAAATAAAATGGTGTTGTAAAAATGAGAAATCGCTGGTCAACTTTTAACCCTTATAACTTCTTAACAAAAAAAATTTGGTTCCCAAATTGTGCTGGTGTAACGTAAACATGACAGAAATGTTACTTAAGTTTTTTGTGTGCCATATCTCTGTGATTTAAGGGCATAAAAATTCTAAGTTGGAAATTTGCGAAATTTTCAAAATTTTTGCCAAATTTCCATTTTTTTCACAAGTTATATCAATGAAATGTTATCACTAACATGAAGTACAATATGTCACGAAAAAACATTGTCAGAATCACCGGGATCCATGGAAGCATTCTAGAGTTATGACCTCATAAAGGGACAGTAGTCAGTATTGTAAAAATTGGCAGGGTCATTAACGTGCAAACCACCCTTGGGGTAAAGGTGTTAAACTGTCGTTGTAGTGACAAGTACGCTGTGGTGACCAGTTCAATGCAGTCACCAGTACATTATGTCCAGCTCATGCTTCAGGAGTAAAGCTCCTGTAAATTAGACAGGCTCTATATGTGGTTTAGGCACACTGGGGCTCAGAAGGGAGGGGGGCATTTGGATTTGGAAGCAGAGAATTTACTGAATTTCTTGTGGTGGGTGAGGAGCCATTTTGCTTTTCCAGAGCCTTTGTGCTACCAGTAAAGTGGAAGCTCCCTATATTTCCATTAACAGTTGACAAACCTAAGTGGGGACTTGCTTTTTTTGTGGATTGAGCTGAAGCTTTCATTGGGAACATTTTACATAACATTTATGATGACATTTATCCGGTGCTCTATGCTGAGTACTCACATCGGGGTTTGCATCTAAGTCTCCTAGTGATGTGACAGATGAAACCCCTGAGGGATCCATTCACTATAATAAGGCAGTAGAGTTACTCTGGACTCCATGTGGCCTCTGTTCAGTGGTGTCCTTTTCAGAAGTTCACAAAACTGTGACCAATGGCACTTTTATGCATTCCTATAAAGACGGACACCGCAGGATCACAGGTCCTATGGGGTACACAGTGCCTCCATCTGCCTCAGTATACAAGATATTCCGCCAGGGGTTCTGTCTCAATCACGTATTTCAGATATTTACACGGAAACCCCGGTACAGTGTAAATGTGCGCCAAGCCATACTGCGATCTTTGGGAGGCAGAATGAAAAAATCTACAGCATGTAAAGAATTGGTTTTATTTATTTTTTACGCCGTTCCTCGTGTGGTATAATTGATTAGGTGGCTTTATTCTTCGGGTTTGTGTGATTACAGCGATACCGGATTTATAGCGGGTTTTTATGTTTGGCTGCTGTCACACACTATAAGACGCTTTTAATAATAATAACAATAATAATCTTTATTTATATAGCGCCAACATATTCCGCAGCGCTTTACAGTTGAACAGTTTCAAACACAACAGTCATAAGTAACAACGTTAACAATACAATAATTAAAGCGAAATAAGACGACCCTGCTCGTGGAGCTTACAATCTACAATGAGGTGGGGGAGATACAAAGCACAGGTTTGTATTTACAATGATGTATTTACAATGACGGTCCAGCCATCTTCAGGGGGTGGGGGTTAGATGGAGATAGTGAATGGGCTACACACACACAAACATGACTTTGATTACTGAATGTGATAGGCCGCTCTGAACAAATGTGTTTTGAGCGAGCGCCTAAAACTATGCAAATTGTGGATGGTCCTAATATCTTGTGGTAGAGCATTCCAGAGGATTGGCGCAGCACGGGAGAAGTCTTGGAGTCGGGAGTGGGAGGTACGGATTAGGGCAGAGGTTAGTCGAAAGTCATTTGCAGAGCGCAGCGGTCGGTTAGGCCGATAGACAGAAATGAGGGAGGAGATGTAGGAGGAGATGCTTTTTATTGCGAAAACTAATTTTTGCATCACCATATTTTGAGAGCTGGTTGAGGAAGCCTGAGAGGGGAAACGGCGCTGTAGGGGTGTCTGTGGTTGGTCGTGCAAGGACTTATACACATGTAAGTGGAGGATATTTAATTGTCTGGGTGGCTAGCGTTTTATATGCAGCATGCTATTATCAGCACCTTGTGGCATTAAGCACTTTTTGCATTTTGGCTCATAATGAATAGGTACACTGTGATTAATTTATTGCACTAAGCACTTTATTTAATATTGCTTAGGCTACTTTCACACATCAGGTTTTCGTCGTCAGGCGCGATCCGGCGTCGTGCCGGAATGCCGGATCCGGCAAATGTTTAGTAAAACCTGATGTGCCGGATCCGGTTTTCTGCCGGATCCGTCTTGTTCTTGACAGACAAAACCGGATCCGTCTCATCCGGTTCATCCGTTTTTCGACGGATTACGCCGGATCTGGTTTTTAAAATTGACCCTTGTGGCCTTCCGAACGGGATTGGCTACTGGAAAACTATATATAGCATGTTCCTACAGCCCTTCTTTGACAGGTTGTAGAGGAGAAAGTGCAGGTTGGAGAGAAGAGCAAGTTACTGGCGAAGATGGATGTTGTCATTGGAAATATTACCACTAGAAGTTCTGTGACGGTTTCAGTAATGAGGGACAATTTTGCACTATACTTTATGTCACCTCAAGGCAGAGTACACTGGCAGGATGACAGAGTGTGAAAGATTTGTGCCCTAAAACTTTTGTACCTTCTGGACCAACAGTATATACCTTTGCCAACCAAAGTTGGCTATCTTGTCATGGTCTTACTATTTTTAGCTTTAGGCCACAGGTGTGTACCTGGTTGTGTTTTATGCAAAGTATTTCACCTTTTAACAAAAGTTGTGTACATTGTTAGGAAATCACCAACAATAAACACAACTTTTCAGGTGAAATACTTTGCTTCAAACACAACCAGGAACACAACTGTGGCAAAAAGCTAAAATTTACCCACAGTTATATACCTGGTTTTGAATACCTTTTTTACCTTTTTAAATACCCTGTATTTAACCTTTTTTTTTAAACATATTTCGCTGCAGAAAGAAATGACAGACAACCATTTTAAACAATAATTTAACTTTTATTTAAAATATTTTTTTTTTGTAAACTGTTTTTAAAGTTAAAAAAACTTTTTTAATAAAGGTTTGAAACCAACAGGGCATTTTTATTACAAAACACAACATAAATCTGTGTAGTGTGGGGTGGAAATACTGCTGGAGGGGCTGCGGGACACTTTGACAATGGGAGTGTGGAGAGAGGACTGGGATCGTGGTGGGGAAGGAACAGTTAGAGGTGATGGTGTGGAAAAAGCTACAGAATGGGTGGACATGTGGGAGGCAGAAGAGGTGGTGGGCGGTGGAGTGGAGGGTTGGGCAGGGACTGTAGGAGCAGATGATGTTGATGGAAAATTGTATGGGGAAGGAGTTTGGTACGGGGAAGGAGTTTGGTACGGGGCAGGTTGCTGGAAGTGGGGAGATGTCTGGTACTAGGGAGGTTGCTGGTACTGGGAAGGTTGCTGGTACTGGTGAGGTTGCTGGTATGTAATAGGAGGGGGAGCATGGAAAGTGGCTGGAGGGGGTGCAGATGTAATAGGAGGGGGAGGATGGAAAGTGGCTGGAGGGGGTGCAGATGTAATAGGAGGGGGAGGATGGAAAGTGGCTGGAGGGGGTGCAGGTGGAGGAACTACAGTGGTGGGAGGTGGAGGTTGGGAGGTAACCTGCTGTAGAGCACCGTGGCACGAATGCATTACATGCATCTGCTGGGTAGGAGATAGTGTTGCCATGCGCTCCACAACAGACCTGAAAAAGGTGTGGTTTGGCGAAGATCTTGCTTCTGAATGCATGGTTTGCAGAAGTGTCTTCACCTCCAGAATGCTGGAGTTGATCTGCTGAAAGCCTGCGGAGATTTGCTCTGACAAGACTTTTAGACAGTTCTGGAAAGATGCATTCAGATGCAAGAACTCTGGCGCATAACTCTTTTCCTGACCTCTCTGCCGCTGCCGCCCAGTACCCGCAGGTGTACTAGAGGTGGCAGGGGCAGAAGGGTGGGGTAAAGGGAAAGCGATCTCCTCACTAGCAGCTTCATGTAATGTAGGCGGCCACGATGCTCCTGTGCTGGTGGATGGGACAGATGGGTCGAATGTGTGGGAAGGCTGGGAAGGTGCAGATGTACCGGGGAGGTCGAAGTGTCCCTCGGTGCCGGTCTCCTCAGGGATCGCCTCAGAAGGGTCCAATCGTGCAGCCTCCCGAGTGCTGCTCACCGTGCTGTGGAATAAAGAGAAAAAAAAAAATTAAAATACTGACATGGTATGGCCCTGGCTGAAAAAAAAAAGTTACATTTTTTTCACATGTGGTGTGTAATATTTACCTTCTAGTGACCATTGTTTCCCGGAGGAACGACAGGGCTTGTGCGTACTTGTACTTGCTCCTGCGTCCTCCAGATCCACTCGGGGCCCGCATCTCTTTATTGAACTCCTTCTTGAAACGATCCCTCACAGACTGCCACCGATTCACAATTCTGTTCCCTGAAACGAGAAAGGAGTGGTTAGTATACAACATCAGTGTTTCACAAACTCCAGTCCTCATGGTCCCCAGGGGTCATGTTTTCAGGATTTCCATAGTAAATAGAAATCCTGAACACATGATCCGTGGGGACCACGAGGACTGGAGTTCGGGAAACACTGGTTTACATCAAGCAACCGGTACTGTATATACTTACGCTCTTTAATCTGGGCCCGAACATTGAGGTCCTCCCAGCGGCCCACAAGGAGCGAACAGATTTCCCCCCAGAGTCGTCGGGTAACGATAAGGTCAGCATGGCGGCGGTCAGCCATATTCCAGAGCGGCTCCCTTTCTCTGACGAGATCGATGAGGTGGTCCACATCGAGTCCTCCGTCCTCACCATCAGAGTCGGGAGCACGCTGTGAAGGCTGTTAAAGAAAAAGACAAAAATAACATAATTAGCCTCCACAAAAGAAATTAAATAAAAAGTGCAAAAAAACAAAGCAAAAATATTTATACTTACACGCTGGTGACCGCCGCGTTGCTGTCGCCGACGACCCTGGGAGGCACTGCGAGGACCTCTTGGCCGAGCACCAGATTGGGAAGACTAGAGAAGAAAACAAAAAATGTAGGCATTTGTTTGCTGTGTGTGGTCTGCAGAACATTGTTTTCTATGTGTTGTGTGTAGTGTGATGTTGTGTTTCTGCGTTTGATGCAAAAAACTTACCAATTGTGAGCCCACTCCAAGTGTCTGTCCACCCCTTCCTTCTTCTTCTGGGAGCGCCTCTTCATCTTGTGAATCCTGTTTTGAAATAAAAGACAATGAATAGACATATATTACAGAGATGATGGATTTTGGAAATAAAAACTTACCGTCAAACGCTGACGATGCGAGGGAGGGCTCCCAGAAGAAGATGTGCTGTCTTCCTGATGGCCAGACTCCATGGCTGTGGGTGGTGTTCCAGCTGCTGCCATTGCTGCTGCTGCTGCATCTATTGGGCGGCTGTTGAATAAAGAGAAACAAAGGGCCAATGAATATCTTGATATTCAATAGCCCTAGTTTGGAGGAATGGGGGATTTGATAATTACCGTCTCTCATCTGCTGCTGGCCTCCCCTCAGCATGTTCCATTTGCTGCTCCATTTGGGGTGGTGGTGGTGCTGATGGTGCTGCAGTGGTCTCCTGCCTTCTCCTGCTGCGCTTGGTTGCTTTCTTGGGTGGCATGTTGGGTGTGGCTGTGGGTCCCACTGTCTTGCTTTTATATATGTCTTGTGGGCAGAGCTACTGAGCATGCTCAGACCAAAAAAACCGGATCCGGCCACCGGATCCGGCTTTCGCCGGATCAGGCGCATTGCGGCGCTCATAGGCTTTCATTGTGTGAAAAAGCCGGACGTGCCGGATCCGGCGTGTCCGGCTTTTTCGCCGGAGACAAAAAACGTTACAGTAGCCGTTTTTTCCAGACGCCGGATTGAGACACATTGCCGGATCCGGCGAAAACCGGATGAAACGCATGGCCATCTGGCCCGATCCGGCGCAAATGCAAGTCAATGGGGGGGAAACCGGATCCGGCATTGCATTTCGCCGGATCCTGTTTCTGTCAAAAGCGCCGGATCGCGCCTGACGGCGAAAACCTGATGTGTGAAAGAGGCCTTACAGAGTACTGGCCTTGAATGTGAATATTATTTTGCCTCCTTAATTGTTAATCCCCATATGGTCTTTGGTCCATGATGTACCCACAGCATTTATGTGTAAATCCCTTATTTTATTTTTATGGATTTATTGTTTAATAAACTTTTGGAATTTTAAGTAGTGATGTACTCTTGCTGCTTTTCTACCATTCAGCAATGGCGGATATGGTTTATGATTAGCTTTGTTTGAGGTAGTGTGTGTGTGTGTATGTGTATATACAGTATGTGTGTATGTGTGTATGTGTCCTGTCAGATTACACTGGCAGTCTAAGGCTGAGTCTAACAGGCCGCCGTACATGGCAAATCAGGAGGTAATTGTCTGACCTCTACGTACTGTGACAACTAATGGCTCCTGATGATTTCGTTGCAGGAGTGCTGATGGGTGTGAAAGAGGGAGCCCTCTGCCTGTCACAACCTTCTAAATGCTGCAATCACCATCAATCGTGACATCTGAAGAGTTAATCAGCTAGGGGCGATGGCAGCATCGGCCATGGTTATTACTATAGAAGCTCAGCTGTGAGTTAAGTCAAGCTCATGGTAGTGATTGAGAGAGAAGTGATGTCTGCATTGTGATTGCTATAAGTGTGTGCTAGAAGTGTGAAGATTAATTTAAGAATTAAAACCAGAAGGATGTATACAGACTGTGCCCTGCTACCTGCCACCATCGCACTCTAACAAGCATCTCTATTCTTCCGACAGGTATGTCCATCCACCCAGCTCTCCTGCTCTCCTGCTGTCTGTCTATGAAGGACACACAGTGCGTCACCCAGCTTTGCACATAGACTTGCCTCTGCACCTAGCATTCACATGGTATGTCCATCCACCCAGCTCTCCTGCTCTCCTGCTGTCTGTCTATGAAGGACACACAGTGCGTCACCCAGCTTTGCACATAGACTTGCCTCTGCACCTAGCATTCACATGGTATGTCCATCCACCCAGCTCTCCTGCTCTCCTGCTGTCTGTCTATGAAGGACACACAGTGCGTCACCCAGCTTTGCACATAGACTTGCCTCTGCACCTAGCATTCACATGGTATGTCCATCCACCCAGCTCTCCTGCTCTCCTGCTGTCTGTCTATGAAGGACACACAGTGCGTCACCCAGCTTTGCACATAGACTTGCCTCTGCACCTAGCATTCACATGGTATGTCCATCCACCCAGCTCTCCTGCTCTCCTGCTGTCTGTCTATGAAGGACACACAGTGCGTCACCCAGCTTTGCACATAGACTTGCCTCTGCACCTAGCATTCACATGGTATGTCCATCCACCCAGCTCTCCTGCTCTCCTGCTGTCTGTCTATGAAGGACACACAGTGCGTCACCCAGCTTTGCACATAGACTTGCCTCTGCACCTAGCATTCACATGGTATGTCCATCCACCCAGCTCTCCTGCTCTCCTGCTGTCTGTCTATGAAGGACACACAGTGCGTCACCCAGCTTTGCACATAGACTTGCCTCTGCACCTAGCATTCACATGGTATGCCTTTCAGCTAACCCCAGCTTACCCCAGTGTTATTTATGACCTTGTTTACTCTGGCTTGATCATATACATCTGGTCCACTCTTAATTGTCTGGCCAAGATGAGCAGAGACCACTCCTCTCTGCTTCACACCTGACTGCACTTAGTTGTACATATATTGCAGAGTACAAGTCTGCATAGACTTCAGTCTGCATTGTGATTGCTATAAGTGTGTGCTAGAAGTGTGAAGATTAATTTAAGAATTAAAACCAGAATTGAACCAGAAGGGAACTGAAGGTAACTGGACAGAGTCACTGTAAACAATGTTTCTGTTTGTTTTCACTTTCACCCCAATAATCCTTCACTTTCTGCTAATTCCCCTAATCCCTACTCCTAGTAAGGAACTGTTCATCTCTTCTTCAATCCTCCCCATCCACCTCACCTCCGCCTCAAAACTGTTCCTTAACATACAATCCTCTGTCTCCAAACACAGACAGCCCCCTCATGCCCTCTCCTGCTCCCACCTGGTAACACTTTCTCTGCTCCTTCTCACTGCTGGTGATATCTCTCCAAATCCTGGTCCTCCTCACCACATTCCCACAGTCATTTCTACCTCCCATCCACGCTCTATCACAACCTTCCGTAACCTCTCCAACCTTATACCCATTCACCCAGCCCCCGCTTCCCCAGTCCCACTAACAGGAGCTCTGTGGAACGCTCGCTCTGTCTGCAACAAGCTTTCCTACATCCATGATCTTTTTGTTACTACCAAACTCTCCTTCCTCGCCATCACCGAAACCTGGCTCACCCCTTCTGACACAGACTCTCCTGCTGCACTTTCGTATGGCGGCTTCCACCTTTCTCACACCCCCCGCCCCAGCAGCAAACATGGTGGAGGAGTTGGTTTTCTCCTGTCAGATACCTGCTCCTTCACCCCAATCCCACTGCCACCCTCTGTTACCCTCCCTTCCTTTGAGGTGCACTCTGTGCGCATCTACTCCCCCTCCAACCTCCAACTGGCTGTCATCTACCGCCCCCCAGGGCCAGCCACCACCTTCTTTGACCACTTCACCACCTGGTTACTTCATTTCCTTTCCGCGGACATCCCTACTATCATCATGGGCGACTTCAACATCCCCATTGACACTTCCCTCTCAGCTGCCACTAAACTTCTATCTCTCACTTCCTCCTTCGGCCTCACTCAATGGTCTTCTACAGCCACCCACAAAGATGGCCACACACTGGACCTCATCTTCACCCGCCTCTGCTCCCTATCTAACCTCTCTAACTCACCTCTTCCTCTCTCTGACCACAACCTGCTCACATTCTCCTCCCTCTTCACTCCATGTCTACAATCCCCACCCCACAAACTTTCACACCCTCGCAGGAATCTTAAACACCTTGACCTACACTCATTCTCCGAATCCCTCCTCCCTCTTACAGATATAAGTTCCTTACACAATGCGGATGACGCTGCCGCTCTATATAACACCACAATAGCTGTAGCTTTGGAATCCGCTGCCCCACTTACACATACCAAAACTCGCAAAATCAACAGACAGCCCTGGCACACCAGCCTGACCAAAGAGCTGAGGCGAGCTTCCAGGGCTGCTGAGCGCAGATGGAAAAGATCCCACTCCAACGAGCATTTCATCGCATTCAAACAGTCCCTCACTACTTTCAAGACCACACTCGCCACAGCTAAACAAACCTACTTCTCATCTCTCATATCCTCCCTGTCTCACAACCCTAAACAGTTATTCAACACCTTCAATTCTCTCCTCCGCCCCCCAGCACCTCCTCCCTCCCCACTCATCTCAGCTGAAGACTTTGCCTCATTTTTCAAGCAGAAAATTGATAACATCAGGGACAGTTTTGGTCAACAACCCCCAGAGCCCTTCCTCCCGACTTCCCAGCCCTCCACCTTCAAAACCAACTTCTCCACCATTACAGAAGATCGACTCTCCACTCTACTCTCAAGATCACATCTCACCACCTGTGCACTCGACCCGATCCCATCCCACTTCATCCCAAACCTCACCACAGTCTTCATCCCAACCCTAACCCATCTCTTCAACCTATCACTAACAACTGGTGTTTTCCCCTCAAGCTTTAAACATGCCTCCATCACACCTATCCTCAAAAAGCCCTCTCTTGACCCATCCTCTGTATCTAGCTATCGCCCTATATCACTTCTCCCATACGCCTCCAACCTACTGGAACAACACGTCTACCTTGAACTGTCCTCCCATCTCTCTTCTTGCTCCCTCTTCGACCGCTTACAATCTGGCTTCCGGTCACACCACTCCACTGAAACTGCCCTTACTAAGGTCACCAATGACCTCTTAACTGCCAAGAGCAAGCGACACTACTCTGTCCTCCTCCTCCTGGACCTGTCGGCTGCCTTTGACACAGTGGACCATTCCCTATTATTACAGACCCTCTCATCCCTCGGCATCACAGACTTGGCCCTCTCCTGGATCTCATCATACCTAACAGACCGGACATTCAGCGTCTCCCACTCACACACCACCTCCTCACCTCGCCCCCTATCTGTCGGAGTCCCACAAGGTTCAGTCCTAGGGCCCCTGCTGTTCTCTATTTACACCTTTGGCCTGGGACAGCTCATAGAATCTCATGGCTTTCAGTATCATCTTTATGCTGATGACACACAGATCTACATCTCTGGACCAGATATCACCTCCCTACTAACCAGAATCCCTCAATGTCTGTCCACTATTTCATCCTTCTTCTCCACTAGATATCTGAAACTCAACATGGACAAAACAGAATTCATCATCTTTCCCCCATCTCACGTGACCCCCCCTACGAACCTATCAATTACAGTAAATGACTGCCCACTCTCCCCAGTCCCACAAGCTCGCTGCCTCGGAGTAATCCTTGATGCTGATCTCTCCTTCAAACCACATATTCAAACCCTTTCCACTTCCTGCCGACTTCAACTCAAAAATATTTCACGCATCCGTTCATTCCTCACCCAAGAATCTGCAAAAACCCTAGTCCATGCCCTCATCATCTCTCGCCTTGACTACTGCAACCTCATGCTCTGCGGCCTCCCCTCAAACACTCTCGCACCCCTCCAATCTTTTCTAAACTCTGCTGCCCGACTAATCCACCTGTCCCCCCGCTATTCCCCAGCTTCTCCCCTCTGTCAATCCCTTCACTGGCTCCCAATTGCCCAGAGACTCCATTACAAAACCCTAACCATGACATACAAAGCCATCCACAACTTGTCTCCTCCATACATCTGTGACCTCGTCTCCCGGTACTTTCCTGCACGCAACCTCCGATCCTCACAAGATCTCCTTCTCTACTCCCCTCTTATCTCCTCTTCCCACAATCGCATACAAGATTTCTCTCGCGCATCACCCCTACTCTGGAACTCTCTACCACAACATATCAGACTCTCACCTACCATCGAAACCTTCAAAAAGAGCCTGAAGACCCACCTCTTCCGACAAGCCTATAACCTGCAGTAACCACCGATCGACCAAACCGCTGCACGACCAGCTCTACCCTCGCCTACTGTATTATCACCCATCCCTTGAAGATTGTGAGCCCTCGCGGGCAGGGTCCTCTCTCCTCCTGTACCAGTTATGACTTGTATTGTTTAAGATTATTGTACTTGTTTTTATGTATACCCCCTCACATGTAAAGCGCCATGGAATAAATGGCGCTATAACAATAAATAATAATAATAATAATAATAATAATGATGTTTCCTCTCCTCTCACCGATCGCACGTTGTGGTTAGTTAATCCATTTACACACAGGACAGGTTAAATCCATGACTGGTATAGCACATCGTAATGCAGATCACACCAGTGCATGATGTGCTATACCCGTCATTCGTCATTAAGGGGTTAGCACGGTGGGCAGCACTGTGGCTCAGTGGATAAAACTGCAGCCTTGCAGCGCTGGAGTCCTGGGTTCAAATCCCACCGAGGACAACATCTGCAAGGAGTTTGTATGTTCTCCCTGTGTTTTTTCGTGGGTTTCTTCCCATATTCCAAAGACATACTGATAGTGAATTTAGATTGTGAGCCCCATCGGGGACAGCGATGATAATGTGTGCAAACTGTAAAGCGCTACGGAATATGTTAGCGCTATATAAAGATTATTCTTATTAATCTTGTCATAAGCAACGTCCTGACTGAAGCATTCATGTTCTCCACAACCTCCCCCTGTCCTGACACAGAACGGTCCCCTTTACTTTACAGGGCATTGTTATAAGAAATTAACGGATTATTAATATATAAGACTCAGTTCTGTACATTGCTTTAGCTGACACGACATAGGCTATTTTTAAGCTTGGCTCATGGTACAGGACAACTCCATATATACCAGGATCACGTGCTTCAAGAGACGTATATAATTCATGGCTAACTGTAGAGGTCGCTCGTTCCTTCCCTTATCATCATGAGACACAGACGCAAGATGTCATCTCTGCCTCTGCATGGACATAACTGAACAGCTGGTATGTTAATCCAACCCCCCCTCCAGAGAAGCTACGCACTACAAGACACGTCTTTTCAGAGTTCCAGGAAAGAACGTTACAAGCTTATATATGAACTAATGGACAATCTCTCTTTCACTTATTTTTATGTTTTTCTGTAATAATCTTTTCTTTGATGGAAGAATCCAAATAAACCACTACATTTTTATCTGGTAACTAGTCCTGAGTACTTTACAGGATAAGCCTTATTTTACATTGGAGAGCCAGCCAGATCTGAATTGTTGTACTTTTTTGCGGATTTCCCTCATCTTGCCCAAAAGGAGGATTGAACTTTGCTAACGTCAGTCATATGTGCAAGTTATCAGGAACTCCACTATTCACAAGAATCAGACAGAATCTAGAAGTGAGGACTAAGAATTGCCAGATGGATTGAGAAGTACTACAAGTGCCAAAGTGCCAGACGTGCTGAAGCCAGACGTGTGAAGACCGGAGCCCAGCGTTGTCCATCAAAGGAACAAGCTGAGACATTTCAAGGTAAGAGAAATGGATGTCATTAATTCTTATGCTAAGCAGAGTAAATTGAAATTTAAGTCTGTAGACAAGTCTAATCCAGAAGTTTTATGGCTCAGCTTATATGCTGAGTGAGAAATGGCAAATCAGAAGTTAGATTGTAAGTTTTTCAATAGAGAGAGAGATTAAAAAATATTCTACAGATGGTAGATATATATCATAGATCTGTGTCAGAGAAATTCAAAAATGATTGTGTGAAGGAAAATAGTGATGTTCCCGAGATTCACTGTAATGTGGAGAAACAGTTACAAGTAGCAGCAGCTATTCAAGGTGACCTTGCAGACGTGGAACAAGATGGAGAAGTAGGAGGAGACTTCAGAACTGACGTAGATGACGTACAAGGGAAAGACGTACCATTAAAAATAGACGACTCACAGGCCCAACTCCGAAGTAACGTAAGGAAAAATTTGATAAAAATATGCAAAATCATTCCTGCATATGATAACAAAATCCATGTTTGTAGAAACTCTGAGGTTTTTGAAAGCTGTGTTGACAAATTTGATTTATCTAACGAGGAGAAGAATCAGTTGTTCAAAATGTGGATCCCTGTAAACTTTGCTAGGAGATTGACTTTAAAGTTATCTGGTGAAACACATGAGAATTTAACTGATAAGGATAGATTACAAATTCTCATTTTTTGTTCATCAAATGAAAATCATCCAGATATTGATATTCTTCAAAAATTAAGGATTGGTCGGAAGGAATGTACTTTTACGTTTATGTCCATATATGAACGTCTGTACAAAATGCTGAGAGAATGTCAAAACACAGTCCCTCATAAGGAGTTTTGTAAGTAAATTTTGGTTTTTAAATCCTGCATCTCGTGTTATTGCGTCACAAAAAGATTCTTTATTGGAATGTGCGCAATCCCTTGATTTTGCCAGAAAACACGAGAATTGTGAAAGGAAAGTAAATCGTGCTAATTTTGTGAAGACAGGCAGAGTAAAATCTTATCAGAAGCCTGTATTAGCAAAGCCTTCTAAAATGAGTTTTCCCCAAAATCAAATCTATGAAGAACGAAGAAAATCACATGTTTGTTATAAGCCATATGGAATGATGCAAAGGATCACCGAAAAAACTTCACAGTTTAAGCCCTATAAAATTCCAAGTTCTGATTTTCTTTCTGTAACAAAGAAGGCCGAATTTGACAGACAGAAGCAGGTGGTGAGTGACATCATGGCCTGTAAACTGAACACTTTGCTCCAAGAATCTATCAGCTTCAAAATGGCAAGAACCTTTCAGGATATTTTTTGCAGAGAAATAAGTATGGGTGTAGGAATTGGCTAAAAAAAGTAATTAATACATTGTATAACACTTTTACACAACATATAGTTACATGTAATTATTTTATAGAGTATAATCTGTAGTTCTATAGTTTGGTAGATAGATATATATACATACAGTATATAGTGTTTGTAGAAGTAGAGATTGTAGAATTGTATTTTTTAGTGAAACTCCAGTAATATTTAGAATTATGAATATGATATTAACGTTATCTTTTATTTTTCCTTAGAATTTTCATTTCAAAGCAGGACTTAATCGGAAAAATTCTCTTACAAGGATTTCTGCCTTTATTTACACAGGAAGTTGCAATAATTGCATGATTTCATATATTTAACACTTAAAAAGGAAATAACTAACTGTATTTTAAAAAGTGTTCTGTGTGTGTGCCTTTACTGCATGGCATGACATGACAACCACAGCATGTGAAATTTGAACTTTGTTCTAATAATAGGTATACCAGTATACTACGTCGATGTTCTTTAGGAAAAGAATTTTAAGGGGGTCTCAACTTTTGCAAACCAATGGAATTTTTTTTCAGGCCTAAATGTCAAGTATAGCTATACAACATATATTTATGTCATGTGTATTTGGGGAATATTCAAAGGAATATTAAGACTAAATTTAAATAGTTTACAATTCATTGATAATGTGGGTTAAAATACGTGTATTCATCACACCTTCGTATGTGGGATAATATGTGACACAGTCTGAGTGACAGTGACTGAGTGTATGAGCAGCTGCTGAGCGAGAAATGTGATACGTTTGATGTATGAGGCCTCAGGATTCTGAATGCAAGAGAGAAAGGAAAAAAAAAAAAACCAAAAGCTTATCTTTAGAAGAAATATGCAGATCAGTTAAATTATTAGAATATTAGGATATATAATGAAATATTATCTACACAACATATATTTCTATATTTCTATAGTAATTATTATTTCTTGATTTAGTTAATTGTGAATAAGTGCAATCGCACATCAAAATGGTTTATGAAGAAAATCTACATTTAAATTTTTCCAAAGGATAATTTTATGATATTCAAATTAATTTTAATGGTTACACATCTTCAGACAAATAATGGTATAAGCAAGTATAATATTTACACAATTTATAAATTAATTATTTTTCATTTTGGTTTTGATAAATGAATTATTTTATGAAACAATATTTTTTGGTATTAAGGGGGAAAATATGTTTTTGATCCTGACTACATCATCACATTTGATTAATACCTCTTCTTCACACATTTTAATAGAAAATAAATATTAATAAGGTACAATGGTATAAGTATTGGGTATAACAAGTATTATAAAGAGTCATTTCTTTACACTAAGAGGAATATTATATGCAAAGTTGCATAATTTGAATATTTTGGTAACACAAGTTTATGACAATTATAAAATAATCCAGATCATGGAAATATTAAGGGTATATGTTACTGAAGACATAACTACTCTGCATCAACATAAAGGCCTTATTTTTATTTTTATTCTTATTCTTATTTTTAATTTTCAATTTTTTAATCTATTTTTATTTTAATTCTTAAATTTTTATTTTTTCTTTCATCAATATTTGCTAAAGTAATATCTACTGAGAATATTGCTTCATTAAATATAGCAATGATATGGTTCTATTACAAAGGAAAATGTTTCACTTCTGAGTTATATGCAACAATTCTTTTATTCATTCATTTGCTCACATATATTCTTATTTGGGTTCATGGCTATACCTTCCTACATATTATTAGTATAATAAATATATTCCTTATTAATAAAGATGACAACACTGGTTACATAAAACACAGTGACACCTATGGGTTGAAAAAGGTAATTACACCTATGACATAAAAAATGTTCAATCACATGAAGAATATGGATAATAATGTATTATCACTTATTATTGGTTTATTATTTCAAACATTGAAATCCATATATGGTACAAATTCTGATAATAATTATATGAATATTACTCATTGCTATGGTACGCTGTGATATAGGTTAGGAAAATTACCAGATTTGGTATAGAATAGGGAATGAAGACTTCAAGCAAGATACTGATATTACGTTAATAAAGACTTTTTATATTAAAATTGATTCTTACCAGTTGCAAGAAGAAGAATGCCGCTATCCAGAAGTCCCAGAAGGTAACAAAGCTATGATTTCTGAGTAATAGACTGTGTTAATTACAAGTGCAGTATCCACCACTGACAGTCACAAGTGCAGTATCCACCACTGACAGTCACAATTAAAGTGTCTAACCTGACAACCAGAGGACAATGATCCTATGATGCTGAGATGAACTGTGTTATCACGTTCTTATCAAGTTCCAGAGGTTTCAATCACCTGTAAAGCTTTGATGAAGGCTGGTGAACAATAAGGTAATTGTCAGGAAGCTACAACCCTGACATGTGTCCTGTGCATTAGGACAAGGACTGGTTATGGTGCTATGTTTAGCAAGGAAGAGTCATTTTAACCCTTGCTTTGCTGACAAAGACGTCACACCTATTCAAAGACCAGTACCGATGGGGGATTCCAGAATATCCAAGGCGAGCCAATGTAAGCCCAGGTTTTTAAAGATGACACTGCACAGATATTAAAGCTGCATTTCATCTATAGACTTTGTTTTTGTATCAACATTTGAATTTATGGACTTTGATTTGATACACAACACGATTTCTACAACATCTATATGCTATAGAAAAAACTGTATTTTTAAAAGAACCAAGAAGAAGACAGAAGACATCAAAATGAAGACCAGATGACATCAGATGATGATGACTGGACCTGAGATGCTTCAATTTAGACTTAGGGAAGTATAATTATACATATTTTATATGAATATTGTTCACGGCTTACCATAACATGAATTCACATCAATTATGTCATTGAGTACTTATAACGATAATATTATTGATATTAAATTATTTTGTCAAAGAAGAAGAAAAGAAGAAAAAAGATCTCATTATATTTTGAGGGTTCCAATTAATGTCTGTCTCCCTCAAAAGGGGGAATTGTTAAATATTAATAATCCGTTAATTTCTTATAAGACTCAGTTCTGTACATTGCTTTAGCTTACACGACATAGGCTATTTTTAAGCTTGGCTCATGGTACAGGACAACTCCATATATACCAGGATCACGTGCTTCAAGAGACGTATATAATTCATGGCTAACTGTAGAGGTCGCTCGTTCCTTCCCTTATCATCATGAGACACAAACGCAAGATGTCATCTCTGCCTCTGCATGGACATAACTGAACAGCTGGTATGTTAATCCAGGACACATCCAGAGAAGCTACGCACTACAAGACACATGTCTTTTCAGAGTTCCAGGAAAGAAGGTTACAAGCTTATATATGAACTAATGGACAATCTCTCTTTCACCTATTTTTATGTTTTTCTGTAATAATCTTTTCTTTGATGGAAGAATCCAAATAAACCACTACATTTTTATCTGGTAACTAGTCCTGAGTACTTTACAGGATAAGCCTTATTTTACAGGCATAAATAGCAGAACCCACAAACCTTAACCCCGTAGTACCACAGACAATTTTCACCTTTATTAGCTTGTTCCAGGAGAGATAACGTTTTTAGTAAAAGTGAATGCATTTTTTTCCCAGGGAGGAATGTAAGCAGGTTGCTTTGGATAGATCAAATATGGAAATACCAAATTTATATAGTTTACTTTTATACAATTAATACACTAATTGAAAAAATAAATCTTTTGATTTGGGGTCATCAAATTCTGAGACCTATAATTTCACAATTTTACGACAGCTGAGCTGTACGAGGGTTTATTGTTTGTACTATTAGCTGTAGTTTACATAGGTGCCTTTTTGTGATACAAGCGACTTTTTGATATTTTTTTCTTTACCCTTTGGGTAGAATCAATTCTATATTTTATTCTTGGCATCTTTATTCTCTGAGTTAATATGATCACAACAATTTCAAATTTATATAATTTTTTAAATTATTTTTTGGATGTTCGCCCAAGAATTTACATTAAAAACAACAACTTTTTTTTTGTCACCATATTCTAATAATTATAACCTTTATTTCTAAATATTATATCCTTTGGTTCCCCACAGATGGGGCTGTGTGAGGACTTGTCTTTGTGGGACAAGTTTTGGTTTCTTAAGTTTTCTTGATCAACTTTTTAATTCGTTTTTTGGTATGAGGCAGGAAAAAAAACATCAAATCTGCGCTTGTTGTTTAATTTTAGTCTTTATAAAGTTCAATGTGCAGAATAACTGACACATTTGCGTTTTTTTCTGTGGGTCTATACAATTATAGTGATACCAAAATTATATGTTTAATTATATTTTACTATTTTTTTTACTTGAAATTTTTTTTTGTATTTTCTTTTTGAAGGCTCATCATATTGTCAGGGTTCCAGCTTTTTCATTTTTCTGTAAACAGAACTGAATGAGGCTTGTTTTTTTTCTTGTGTAATGAGCTGTCACTTTTATTGGAGCCATTTTGGAATACATACAAGTGTTTGATCACTTTTTATTATATTCTTCTTGATCCAAGAATAAAAAAAACCTGCTATTATTGCATAGTTTTTAGTATTTTTTTAAACAGTTTTCAGCATGTGGGATGAAAAAAGTATATTGTTTTATCAGCAATACCAAACATTATAATTATTTATTATTTTAATATTTAGAAGGAAAATAGAATAATGCCAAAGTCTGGGCGCCCTTGGAGATTTCTGTGCTTGGATAACTTTGTCAAGGTTTCAGACCTTAACTAGCCTGTTAGGGTTATGGTTATGGCTTGTTCACTATCATCAATAGGAATGGCCAAATGATGCAAATTTCCCAGCTTTATAAAAACCCAGCCTCCTCTAACCGACCTTGTGCCACAGTACTACAGCAATAGGATCTTCTAAGCAGCTGCCTAGCTCTCAAAAAATTAAAATGGTGGAGGTTCACAAAGAAGGAGAAGGTGTAAGAAAAAGTCTTACTGAGAGCTGGAAGAGCCGGGAAAAAAAGTCGTAGACAATCCTCTTATCAAGCTGAGGTCGAAGTTTATTAGGGGATACACGGCAGAACAGGTGCAGAAAATCAGTTGAGATGAAGCATGCAGGCACAAAACAGGGTTCAAGACAGGCAAAGAATCGCTGAGAAGTCTGGCGATGAAAAGACCCCGAGCTAGATTATAGGTGTCTTTTATGCAGAATGCGAACAAAGAAAGCTGTATACATATTATGGCAAAAGGGCGTATATGGTTACATCATATCTTTTTGGACAAAGGAAGAAGTGGCACAATATTACATCAGTAATTAACTTTTCACTAAACCACATTAAAAACACATAAATTCAATATTATCTGTAACTACTGTCATTAATCTTATTACTGCTCTTAAACTAAACCCATAAATTCATACATTTGACAATTGTAGAAGTCTAGAATAAAATACACCTGCGCTGGCTGACTATATCCTGCAATGATCACCAGAGTGGGTCATGAATGAATAATGTATAATGTACTTACTTCCCATGAACTGAGGGGCTGCAGATAAATCCAGCATATGCCATGTGAAAAATGGCTGTGCCCCAATGGAGACCGGAGACGCAGCACCTAGGAGGCGTCCCTCCTGTAAACAATGGTGCAGGAGCGTCCCTTCAGCTGATGGCCGCTGGACACGCTGAAAAGATGGCGGCGCACTCCGGCCGAGAGGCGCCGCCGGCGTGCAGCGGCAAGGGGGAAGAGATCAGGTGACGTCACCGGGGATAGAAGGACGGGGGCGCGTTCAGGCCAAACTAGAAGCCAACGCGTTTCTAAGGTCTACGGACCAGGGCAGTGGGTAGATGTATTGCCATCTAGCATGCCTCTTATGCTGACAGGGGGGGGAGGTGTGGTTTATGCCACATTTAAGGATAGGCGCAGCAGGGTCTGCTAGCCCTGATGAAGAAGGTCCGTAGACCTTAGAAACGCGTTGGCTTCTAGTTTGGCCTGTACGCGCCCCCGTCCTATCCCCGGTGACGTCACCTGATCTCTTCCCCCTTGCCGCTGCACGCCGGCGGCGCCTCTCGGCCGGAGTGCGCCGCCATCTTTTCAGCGTGTCCAGCGGCCGTCAGCTGAAGGGACGCTCCTGCACCATTGTTTACAGGAGGGACGCCTCCTAGGTGCTGCGTCTCCGGTCTCCATTGGGGCACAGCCATTTTTCACATGGCATATGCTGGATTTATCTGCAGCCCCTCAGTTCATGGGAAGTAAGTACATTATACATTATTCATTCATGACCCACTCTGGTGATCATTGCAGGATATAGTCAGCCAGCGCAGGTGTATTTTATTCTTGGTTTTTGTTATTCACTTTTTCTTGGGTGTGCACAGACCCGGGGTATTCACCAGCAGCGGCTGTTTTGCACATATCCATCATTACTTGGTAGCGCCGGTGTATATTTGTTATTTAAATTGTAGAAGTCTGTTTCCTACTAACACAATCCTAAATACACATATTTACCATATATTCGTTGGTTCTATTTTCTCATTGCCCTGAAGCTGATCCAATTTACCCTGTATGCACATCTGCTAAATTTGTTAATAGGCATGATATCATTTTACATCCTCCATCTGCTTTTCCAAAGTACATCTTATTAGTTCTATTGTAAAAGTTGAATATATTCTTTTCTAACTTTCACAAGATGGCTGCCTGGTTGATCATGGCAGCTCAGTATATTATAGTTGACCATTCTCTTACAAGTCCCCATCTTGTACTCTGTCCAGAGTGCAACCTTTACACAGGGGTAATACGAATATATGCATCACGAGTAAGTGTGTTGTGGTAGACGGGATCCATTGTTTCAAATACACGAGAAGCTGAGGTAGATGGGCTGTCGGTACCTGACTCAGTAGTAGGGGGAGTGGGTCTAGGAGGATTAACAACCATGGTGAGAAGGGGTCTCCTGTAACGTCTTACTACTGGAGTGTAATTGTGGGCACGGGAGTGCAGCCGGCACAGCTCCTCGACATGGCCAATATTCCGGAGCAGAAATATTTGCTTACAACAAATACAAATAAAACAACCAAAAACAATCCCGCCTAGAATGAATGCCCAAAGTATGGGATGTGTGAAGAAGTATACTGCTGCACTCCGAAGTGGGGGAAATTTTCCTATGAAAAATTTGACAATCTCGTTCCACCAAGAGATATTCAACTCGTCATATTGTTTAATGATTTTCTGAATTTTTTCCTTATTGTGGGCAATGGTGATTAAAGCTTGTTGGCCGGTCTGATTGTACAGTTTCTGGAAATGTTCCAGAACTTCTAGGTCCTGAATCATTTGATACAGGCCCTTTCCTATAGACAGATGGGGAGAGGCTAACCTGGGAGAATGATATGTTACATTGAACTCTCTTTTCAACAGGATAACTGGCTGGTAAACCCATTTTTGTTCATCATCTCTAATATCGATATTGGTGTAGTCGAACAGTACAGGGCTGGCTGTGCCAGGCCTATAATCATGCAGGATGGAGTTAGAAAAGTGACATATTGTTTAGTAGGGATGTGGAAACACATTTCTCCATTATTGAACTGCCAAAACAGGGGACCTCTAAGTTCCTCTATAATGAGAGGACAGGTAGTCTCCTCATTCTCCCAACAGGGATGGTTCTGGACTGGATTAGTGACGCCATAAAGGCATACCATATCAGAACGTTCTTGTCCACATAAGACGGTAGAAATGTTTTGAATTCCATCTGGAGTCCGAACATAACTAACAGAAGTGTCTGACTGTGTCTGAACCCATAAATTTCGATGGATCAGTCCCATATCAACTTGACTAAAAAGGGGGTGAACAGTACCTCGGATGGGTATTAAAGCATCAAAGGTACAATCTTCCATATCGAGTTTGGTACAACCCATCCACCCAATTTTCCACCAGTCAACATGTTTCTTTGCAAATTCAGTTATACCTGGCCATGTGCGGCCCATCTCCCATGGCCAGTGACCGTTAAGAAGGGTTTGGAGGAGTATCTTAGCATTAGTATGCATCTCCCCCTGAAGGGCAATACAAGCAAGGGCATGTTGGGTTACATTGTAATTTCTCTAGTAACCTGGAACAATGCTCTAATCTGAGCTTTAAGATAATCCGTCACTCGGGCTTGGTACTTTTGATTGTTTACAATCATTTGGCCTTGAATAGCACTTTGGACTAGGGCCACATTCTCAGAGTCCACTCCAATGGCTGCAAGGGAGGATAGTCTACTACTGAGGGTCTGGATGTCTATGTTGTTAAGAACACCTGCTGCTGTACCAGCACCTCCCAAAAGAGTATCATACCATTCTCTTTTCTTTCTTTGTAAACCAGTTTTGGGGCCTGAGCTAATTCCTGTTCTCCGAATAACACTATGTTTTGAAGCCCTGGGATCTCTTTTGTGTTGAGTGGATACAGTCCTGGCTGTCAACCATCTTTGAAAATTCATACTAAACCCATCTAAAAATGGGGTACACACTGGGATATGCTCTGCTAAGTCCCAGACTGACATATTAAGATGCCATGAAAGCAAACCATACTGAGTATTTAAAGAGATAAAATGGCCAGTATTGATAATACGGATTGGGTCAACTACTCAAGTGAAAATTCTTTTTTCTACATGCTGGACCGGTTCCTGTGGTTTTAGTACCAATTATGGTACTGGAGTGTCAATTCTAGAGGGGATATTATACTAACCCATGCTGGGTATTGAGGAGCTGTGCGGGACCGTGTGTAATTGGTAGATAGCACAAAGAAATCAAGATAATCTGTAGTACTTTCAGGGGACAAGGTATTAGGGTGTAATGGGTACACTGTGAAATCATTATCACAACTCCAAGACGTCTTCATCTTTCCCATTTCCCCCATCCGGGGTGTTTCTCCACCAAAGGGATCCCTCCACTCTTTTCCAATCTTAACACGACAATTGCCCTGTGCAGTCTCATTTGTAAACTAAGTAAGTATTTGAATATGCCATGGGGTCACAATATCTACACTAGTAGCACAAATTTGTCTTCCTAGGCTTAAGGTCAGAGTAGAATTTTGTGGCAATGCGTCAATATTAATGCCTAAAGCTCTATTCACGATACAACACTCCTTAACACATACAGATACTGTGGTTACATAATCTTTTCTACGTGAGAGACCAACACATGTAGATGCTACTCCATCAACACCAAAAGTGAAGGAACAAGGCCTCCCCTCTCTTTGGAAAAACCCGTCCTCAAGAAAAGATCTCTCTCCTTAACTGGTCTACTATAATGAAAAACTTGTTCCTGGGCCCGTATCAGGAGAACAAACAACCCCAGTACAAGACATAAGAGTACAATAAAAGTCAATAATGTTTGAGTCCCAAAGTGACAAGGATTTCCGCATGTGTCCTGCTCCTCCTGGCCTCTAGTTTCTGGATTCTCCAAGTCTTCTCCCTCTGTCACACTATCAGGTTCCAACTGTATAGTGTGAGGCACTATGTCCAGAAACTCCCGTGGATTCATGGCTCCAGAGTCCCTTCAAGGATCTGTGAAAAACAAAAAAAGCGAAGTATCAGTTCTTACCAATGGTCTTAGCAGAATTCTTAAGAAGCTTACAGGAAAGATGTATATCTTTGTACCGTGCTAGCCAGTAGATAGAAAAATATATCCAATGTATCCATTGCATTTTTTCTGTGTTGTATTGTGCATAAATATGTGACTCTTCAGATTTTGTATTAGTCTAGCCTGAAGAAGAGACCTGAGTAGTCTCGAAAGCTTGCAATGTGTTACCATCTTTTCAGTTAGCCATTAAAAGGTATCAACCACTGAGGACTCTCAATTCTGAATATTTTTCTAAGAAGCTTATATTGATCAATGTGAACAATTTTGACACCCCTGTCTCTTGGATTGCTACTTCTCCGTACTCCCAAAACTGTGGGGCCTATGATCTGAGAAACAACAAAGGGACCCTCCCAATTAGCTTCCCAGGGTCCTATTTTTCTGAAATTTTTTACCATGACCTGAGCTCCTATAACGAATTTAAACTCATAGGATCTGTCAGTAGGTTCGGCACAACTCTTCGCCATTTGGAAAGCAGCGTACTGTTGAAGGTGTGTAATGTGCTGCTGCACTTGCTGTAACCATTGATCCCTCTGTACTACGGCTTGCTGTGGGCTAGGAAGTACAATGTCACTTGGCAACTGAACAGGCATCTGTCTTCCTGTCATTAATTCAAATGGGGAATGCCGGTAGATTTGGATGCTACTGCACGGATGGCTAACAGGATAGCTGGTAGATGATTAATCCAATCATTTCCTTTTTCTTGGATCATTTTGGACAATTTGAACTTCAGGGTCTTGTTCATGCATTCTACCATCCCTGCAGACTGCGGATGATAGGGGACATGAAACCGCTGCTGGATCCCCAGCAGAGCACAGAGGTGCTTCATAACCTGACCCACAAAGTGAGGGCCATTGTCACTTTCAATAATTTTAGGGAAACCCCAATGTGAAAACACATTTTTCCACAAAAGTCTGACTGTGGTAACAGCAGTATTGGTAGTGGCTGGGAGTGCCTCCACCCATTTTGAAAAGACATCTACCAGAACCAGGGCATATCAGAAACCACCTTTAGCAGGAGGAAAGGTATCAATGAAATCAATTTGTATGAATTGCCAGGGCCCCTCCGCTCCTTTTGTGTTTCCTCTGCTTGCCTCAATGTTTCATTCAACTGTTATGTCTCCCCATATGCTGCCCCACTCCGGGTGATCCCACTCACGTACTGTCGTGTAGGCTGCCTATCAAGAGCCTGATCAAAAGTTATGACTGTCTTGCACAAAGCCGCTACTCAGCTACTAGTCTTCCCTAGCAAATTTTTTCTATCTAGTTCCCTGTTTTCTTTGGTAAACCAACACATACAATTTAACCACGTGGTTTCAACATTAACCCCCTCCAGCTGGGGTGTGCCAGCATATTTCTCTGCCTGCTTCCGTAACCACTCCATATTCACAGTGGCCTACAAGGACGAATTTTACTCTGTTCTAGTATCAATAAATGCAATTTAAGCAGAGTTAGATACTCACACCTCTCTTGGATGGAAGACCTGCTGCAGACTGTGTCGACCAAAAATATCAAAAGAGGTGCAGCCGTGATTCCAGCATCACTCGTTATGCTTGCCAAGCCTCTCCCCTCGCCCTTTTAAAGCTTCTTGCTACACGGCACAAAAAAGTTCTCATGTCCTTGTAGATAACTTCGCTGAGAGGTTTCTTCTTCTTGGTTGCACATATATTTTTATAGTCTTTTTTGTCTTCTGTAGTTTTCTTACAAAAATCGAACAGGCGGACTCGGAGCGATCACGAGAGGTTCTCCTTCAGGCTGGCTTCCTTTGATCGGTTTTAACATATGGCCACATGCGTTTTTTGTTTTTTTCTTCACTCTTCCAACCTCCAAGCCCTCATCTACAAATTCTTCCAGTGGTTCTTCTGGAGGCAGCTCTCCGGAGCCGCTCCTCCTGGCTGGCAATCGCCACTTGTAAGAAAAAGTTTTACTGAGAGGTGGAAGAGCAGGGAAAAAAGTTGTAGACAATCCTCTTATCAAGCTGAGGTCGAAGTTTATTAGGAGATACACGGCAGAACAGGTGCAGAAAATCAGTTGAGATGAAGCATGCAGGCACAAAACAGGGTTCAAGACCGGCGAAGAATCGCTGAGAAGTCTGGCGATGAAAAGGCCCCGAGCTAGATTATAGGTGCCTTTTATACATGATGTGAACAAAGAAAGCTGTATACATATTATGGCAAAAGGGCGTATATGGTTACATCATATCTTTTTGGACAAAGGAAGAAGTAGCACAATATTACATCAGTAATTAACTTTTCACCAAACCACATTAAAAACACATAAATTCAATATTATCTCAAACTACTGTCATTAATCTTATTACTGCTCTTAGACTAAACCCATAAATTCATACATTTGACAATTGTAGAAGTCTGTTTCCTACTAACACTATCATAAATACACATATTTACCATATATTTGTTCGTTCTGTTTTCGCATAGCCCTGAGGCTGATCCAATTTACCCTGTATGCACATCTGTTAAATTTGTTAATGGACATGATCTCACTTTACATCCTCCATCTGCTTTTCCAAAGTACATCTTAATAGTTCTATTGTAGAAGTTGAATATATTCTTTCCTAACTTTCACAAGATGGCTGCCTGGTTGATCATGGCAGCTCAGTATATTATAGCTGACCATTCTCTTACAAAGGCTATAAGAAGATATCAGATTTTCAAGTTGCTCTTTCCTCAGTTTGAAATGTAATTAAGAAACGGCAGTTAACAGGAACAGTGGGGGTCAAGATAAGGTCTGGAAGACCAAGCAAAATTTCAGAGAGAGCTGCCTGTAGGATTGTTATAGATGAAAATCATAATGCCTACTTGAATGCAAAAGACCTTCAGAAAGATTTTGTAGACTCTTAAGTTGTGGTACATTATTCTACTGTTCAGAGACACTGGGACAAATATGGCCTTCATGGAAGAGTCATCAGAAGAAAACCTCTCCACCATAAAATTCAGCATCAGAAGTATGCAAAAAAACATCTAAACCAGCCTTATGCATTTTGGAAACAAGTCCTGTAGACTGATGAGGTTAAAATAGAACTTTTTGGCCACAATGACAAAATGTATTTGTGGAGAAAAAAAAGACAGGGAATTTCAGAAAAAGAACATGTCGCCAACCATTAAACATGGGGTTGGATCAATCATGCTTTGGGGTTGTGTTGCAGTCAATTGCACAGGGAACATTTCAGGGGTAGAGGGAAGAATGGATTCAATGAAATTTCAGCAAATTCTTGACGCAAACATAACACCATCTGTAAAAAAGCTAAACTTAAATCTTATGTGCTTTTATTTTTATATTATCTTTTCAAATTTTACTTTTTTTTACTTAGTCCCTCTATGGAACTCTCCCTTTTACGACTCTGATCGCTGTTATAAAGCATTGCAATGATTTACAACTGTCAGGTCTGCACTGACACACAAGCTTGTTGGACCATGCGCTGAGCATAGTGTAACAAGTTTGCTAGCCTGGTGACACTGGTCACCATGGCAACAATCAGGACCTCACAGGGATGCCTATCAGAGGGGAGAGAGAACCTCCCTTCCTTTCCCTGCCCTCTACATGTTACGATCGATATCATTCGCAGCATTTAGGGAGTTAAACTGCTGAGATCAGTGTGGGCACCGCTCCTGGTAGTGAGAGCTGGGTGTCAGCTTTCATGTTAGCTGAACACCCGGTGATGATCAACCAAAATCGCCATGACATACCCCATAAATCCAAGGTCGGGAAGGGGATAAAACTGTGAATTTGTGTGGTTTTTTTTTTAAATTTGATATTTAGCACTTTGCCTTCAGTGTGGCAAATCACAGCCAACTTGGGCTTGTCCTGGTCCAAAAACTGATGTGGATTACATACCCACTCAAAAGTAGGCGTCCTGTGAAGTTTCTTCTATTCTCGGGGGCAGGACCTGAACATTCCTATTGTAGACACTGAGATGACGAGAAACGGAAAACGTACATTATCCATTGAGATCACTAGAAATGTGGAGAATTTGTGTAGACTAGATGGTCACATCCTGGGATAGTTATTATGGGTTACTGCTGAACCTGGAGCAGCAGACATATCACCCAGTTCCCAGAATATTCTCATTGCCATGTACAGTACATCTCATGATAATTCTCTGCCATCTGACACCATACTGTGCTATTCTGTGCTGTGTATCACTAGTCCTGCGGTGATGGCAGTTACGGACTGGGGCTGAAATTCAGCCCTGGCATTTGAAATCACTCAGGCCTGTTAGGGACGGTGGAACGCACTAAATAATAAATAATAGAAAGTGCGTTCGCCGCACGGAGTCCACCATGCAGAAGGTGTTATGGATCGCCCGCCAGGACAGTGGGGATACTCGGTACCGGGCCGGGGTCTCAGAGGGATGTGTCACGGTGGCGGTGACCTGGTCCGTGGCCCTAGGTGTCCATATAAAAGGGGTGAAATGTAGCTGAATAAAGTTTATAGGTGGATGATACGTGACCCCACCTGTGGTGCTCGGCAATGAAGGGGTTAAGCCGACGCTGCAGGCAGATCCTCTGGGACAGATGGTATAAGGCAACAAGATGTAAGAGCTCCCCACAGGTAGAGCTGTAGTCCCAGGGCAGTAGTAATAGGTGTTGAGGAAGAGGGTGCAGTGTTAGGTACAAAGATGTAGCAGTGCTGAAGGGGTTGCAGGAAGAAGGCAATGACACAACAGGGTGCCGTTTCCTTTACCTTTACTTTACTTTGTAAGTGCAGTCCAGGGTGCAGATTACAGATGGAACAGGAGTTCATCAGCCTGGAAGCAACTTAGGAATCACTCTATGCAGATGGGTTGTGTAGTCTCCTTCTTAGCGCTTATCTGAGGTACTTGCAGTTCTGAGTCACACTGAAGTTCCTCTTGCTTGCTCTCTTTTAGAACTCCCCTCGTATGGCAGACAGCCATAGCCTCCTCTTTCTCTGGCTCACCCTCATTGCTGCTGTGCCTCCGAGTCTTAGGTGGGAACAGAGCATTAACAGCTGTCATGATACCAGTGCTGGGTGACCGGCACTTCTGGGGTTAATGTTCTGATCTCAGTGCAGACTCTCACCTGCACACCTGGGACCTATTATGGTGGCCTCTCATTGGTTCTGGGGAGGCTTCTTATAGCCTGAGGAAGCTCCCATCCCCCGTCAATTATACTTTCGCCCTTGGCATTGTGTGGTGACCCCTGAGTGTGTTAGTGCTGTGTTCTGGTTGCATGATTCTCGGTGTTTGACTTGGTCTGTTCTCTGGATATTGCTTTGGATTCTGCTTGGTACCTTCTACGTCTGTTTGGCTTTGATCTCTGCTTGGCCCTGACTATCCATTCTGTCTCATCCCTGGTACTTTACTGATATCTTGTGTATGACCTTTGGCTTTGTCTGACCTCCTGTTTGTTTATCCCTCCTGTACCTCGCTTGCCTGTATTGTGCATGACCTCCGCTTTGCCCGACTCTGAGTTTTCTACCTTCTCTGAAAGCAGGATGCTAAGCCCCGCCCCGTGCAGTCACATGACCGTAGGTCCTGTGCCGGCTTGCTAAACTTCTACATTCAGGTCCTGTGCATCTTTATTTTCCGGCTGTTCTTGTCCCCAGGGGTCCCTACGGTGCGGGTGAGTCCCTGCTTAGTGGAGGCTGTATGCCGGCGCTGTCAGGACCCTGACATTATAACTGACCATTAAGTTTTTTGGGGGTTTTATGCAGAGAGTTATGGATCCCATACAGTCTCTGGCTGACCAGATGAAAAGTCTGAGTCAGATGTTTCAGGGTTTATCTCTGGAGCAGCAAGCTCTTGCTCATTCTCTGCAGCAGGTTTCTGAGACAGTGCGGGGGGCTTTAGCTGCTGGGTCTCTGGGGGCTGGGGCAAGTGATGTTGTTTTGGTGTCCCCAGAACCACCTGTTAACTGCCTGACTTTTTTTCTGAAAACAAAAAGGAGTTCAGGGTCTTCATGGAGGGGTGCAAACTTTTTTTTAGTTTGAGACCACGTTCCTCTGGGGACGAAAGTCAGAAGGTTGGGGTCATTATGTCTCTGTTAAGCTTGGGCTTTCTCCCTTTCTCCCACTGCCCCTGAGAGAGTGTCTGTGAATGCATACTTTGAGGCCCTCGGGCACATTTATGATGAGCCTGACCGAGTGCGATTGGCAGAGGACATGGTGATGAGCGTCTGTCAGGGGAAACACTCAGCTGAGTGGTTTTGTACTGAATTCCGCTGCTGGGCCGCAGAGGTCTCTTGGAACGACGCCGCACTCTGAGGACTCTTTCGCAGAGGCTTGTCCGAGCGACTGCAGGATGCCTTGGCGCTACATCCCCCACCTAACTCGCTCGAGGACGCCATGACCCAGGCCGTCCGGATGGACCGCAGGCTGCGGGCCAGAGGGGTGATGCAGGTGGAGACTCTATTGTTCCCCAGTGGAAAAGAGACTGCCCCTGAGCTCATGGATGTAGGCGCCCTTTCCCTGAAGGATACGGAGAGGAAACGCCGGAAGGACAAGCAGTTATGCTTTTACTGCGGTAAAACGGGACATTGGAAAAGGGAGTGTCCCGATTGCCCGTCTTCAACCCGGTCGGCGGGAAACAACTAGGTCTGGGTAGTCAACGGGGAGACAACTCAGACCCTCAGGT
Organism: Dendrobates tinctorius; assembly: GCF_039654945.1. Lineage (NCBI taxonomy): Eukaryota > Metazoa > Chordata > Amphibia > Anura > Dendrobatidae > Dendrobates > Dendrobates tinctorius. The sequence goes on from NW_027361762.1 coordinate 6,802,343, forward strand.
ACCCTTTTCCTCGTTTTCTAAAGTGTTACTGCCTGTGGAACTGTTTGTGGACGGTAGTTCGTTTTCCTCTACAGCTTTCGTGGACTGCGGATCATCGATTAATCTCATTGACTCCCAATTGGTCACACACTGCAAGATAGGGACAGTTAGGCTCAAGGTTCCGATCAAAGTGATGACCATTGACTCCTCTCCCCTCACTAAGGAGGGAATTCTCTTTATGTCTGACTTGTTTTCGCTCAGAGTGGGCGTTACTCATGTGGAAAACCTTAGTTGTTTTGTTCTGGACAATCTACCTGCAGGGTTGGTGTTGGGTATGCCCTGTTTACAACGCCATAACCCAGTTATTAACTGGAAAACGGGGGAGATTGTTCAATGGGGGTTTAATGATTTTAAGTTATGTGATAAATCCGCATTGCTGGTTGAACCTGTTAAATCTGTGTCTGTATCATCTGTCGAGCTGGAAGGTATTCCGGAAAGCCTGAAGGACTTCGAAGATGTATTCTCCGAAAGCAAGGCCGAGACGTTACTGCCACATAGACCCTTTGACTGCGCTATTGAGCTGGTCCCGGGGGCTAAATTACCTAAAGCCCATCTGTTTAATTTGTCCGGTCCTGAGCGCTTGGCTATGAAGGAGTACATTGCTGACAGTCTGCGCAAAGGACACATACGTCCTTCAGTCTCACCTGTGGCAGCAGGTTTCTTTTTTGTAAAGAAAAAAGATGGCGGGTTACGTCCCTGTCTCGATTTTCGGGAGCTTAATCAAATTACTGTACGGAATACATACCCCCTTCCATTGATTCCCGATTTATGTAACCAACTATCGAGCAAAGTGGTTTTCTAAACTGGATCTTCGGGGGGCATATAATTTGATAAGGGTCCGAGAGGGGGATGAATGGAAAACCGCGTTCCTCACGACCGAGGGACTGTTTGAAAATTTAGTCATGCCGTTTGGTCTTACCAACGCCCCCGCCATATTTCAGAATTTCATCAACGTGGTATTCTAGGATCTCATTGGTCATTTTCTCGTTATCTACTTAGATGATATTTTGATATACTCCTCCGACAAGCATTCTCATTTAGAACATGTACGAACTGTTCTCCAAAGACTGAGAGAAAATCATCTGTATGCCAAATTGGAGAAATGTGTATTCTGTGTGCAAGAATTGTCTTTTTTTGGATTAATTGTATCCGGTGAAGGTTTTCGCATGGACCCCAAGAAGGTGCAGGCCATTGCGGATTGGGTGCAACACCGAGATCTTAAGGGTCTTCAGCGCTTCTTGGGGTTCGCCAATTATAACCGCAAATTTATCCGGGGGTTTTCGCAAGTGGTCAAACCTCTCACGGATCTAACATGCAATGGTGCGGATGTGAGAAATTGGTCCTCACTCGCAAAAGAGGCCTTTGCGACCCTGAAAAAATGTTTTATGTCTGCTCCTGTCTTGGTACAGCCAGATCCTTCCAAACCATTTGTGGTGGAGGTGGATGCCTCTGAGGTGGGGGTGGGGGCAGTGTTATCCCAAGGGACTGCCACTCTAACCAAACTCAAGCCATGTGCTTTCTTTTCCAGGAAGTTCTCTGCTGCTGAAATAAATTCTGATGTACGCAATAGAGAGCTTCTTGCGGTCAAGTTGGCGTTTGAGGAATGGAGGCACTGTTTGGAGGGGGCCAGTCACCCGGTTACTGTGATCACTGATCACAAAAATTTGTCTTACATTGAGTCTGCTAAAAGATTAACGCCCAGACAGGCCCGTTGGTCACTTTTTTTTTCTCGTTTCCAGTTTACTATTACATTCTGTCCAGGGTCAAAGAATGTCAAGGCTGACGCCTTATCTCGTAGTTTTCAGCCTGTGTCTGTCCCTGAGACACCGTCCTCCATTCTGCACCCTGGGGTGATGTTAGCAGGGATCTCGTCTGAATTGGAACGGGAAATTGAGGGGGCCCAGTCGATGGCTCCTGCGGCCAAGCCAGGGGGCAAGTTGTTTGTCCCAGAGCAACTTCGCCTTAAAATCTTGCAAGAGTTCCACGAATCCAAGTTGTGTGCTCACCCTGGAATATCAGCCACGCGACTGGCGGTGGCTAAGATCTTCTGGTGGCCTACTCTTGGTTCTGATATAAAGAAATTCATTTCTGGTTGTGGGGTCTGCACTCGTTCGAAAAGCTCCCATAGCCGGCCGGCGGGGGAGCTGATGCCCTTGGAAGTTCCCGAAAGATCGTGGACCCATCTGTCCATGGATTTTATTACCAATCTTCCCTCTTCCAGGGATAATACGGTGGTATGGGTAGTGGTGGACAGATTTTCAAAGCAGGCTCATTATGTACTCCTGTCCGCATTACCTTCTGCTGAGACCTTATTCAGATTGTTTGTGCAGCATGTGGTCTGCTTGCATGGGGTACCCCTGAATGTGGTGTCTGATCGTGGTGTGCAGTTTGTGGCTAAGTTTTGGTGTGCTTTCTGCAAAAAATTAGGGATATCTCTGTCCTTTTCGTCTACATACCATCCTGAGAGTAATGGTCAGACGGAACGCACTAATCAGTCTCTGGAACAGATCCTCAGTTGTCTGACTTCTGCTAGACAGAATGACTGATGTGATATACTGCCGTTGGCTGAATTTGCCTTCAATAGTCAGTTGAGTCAATCCACTGGTATGTCCCCTTTCTTGATCAACTATGGGTTCAGTCCTCATTTTGGTGAGTTTTCTCGTCTGGATTCGGGGTGCCCCGTGGCTGAGGACTCTGTTCAGCGGTTAAAAGATACATGGGCAGAAGTCCTGCGGCGTATATCTAGGTCTCAAGGCAGGTATAAGTTTTTTGCAGACAGGAAACGAACACCTGGTCCCATGTTTCAGGTTTGAGAGAAAGTTTGGCTCTCCACGCGAAACATTAAGTTAAAGATTCCGTCAGCCAAGTTGGGCCCCAAATTCATTGGCCCGTACAAGATTGTGGAAAAAATCAACCCAGTAGTGTACAGGCTGTGCCTTCCACCCTCTTTCAAGATCCCTAATGTCTTCCATAGATCTCTACTGAAGCCGTTTGAAGCAGTCCGGGGAGAATCCGAGTCCGCTGCTCCTCCGGTTTCGGTTGAGGGACATGTGGAATATCATAGATACTAGGTTGGTACGGCGTCTGTACTGTACCTAGTTCATTGGAAGGGGTATGGGCCGGAGGACAGGTCCTAGGTGCCAGCCCGGTTGATGCATGTGGATCGTCTGGTTCGGGCTTTCCATGCTAGATACCCGGGCAAGCCTGGGGGTCCAGAGGCCCCTCGTTGAGAGGGGGGTACTGTCATGATACCAGTGCTGGGTGACCGGCACTTCTGGGGTTAATGTTCTGATCTCAGTGCAGACTCTCACCTGCACACCTGGGACCTATTATGGTAGCCTCTCATTGGTTCTGGGGAGGCTTCTTATAGCCTCAGGAAGCTCCCATCCCCCATCAGTTATACTTTCGCCCTTGGCATTGTGTGGTGACCCCTGAGTGTGTTAGTTCTGTGTTCTGGTTGCATGATTCTCGGTGTATGACTCGGTCTGTTCTCTGGATATTGCTTTGGATTCTGCTTGGTACTTTCTACGTCTGTTTGGCTTTGATCTCTGCTTGGCCCTGACTATCCGTTCTGTCTCATCCCTGGTACTTTACTGATATCTTGTGTATGACCTTTGGCTTTGTCTGACCTCCCGTCTGTTTATCCCTCCTGTACCTCGCTTGCCTGTATTGTGCATGACCACCGCTTTGCCCGACTGAGTTTTCCACCATCTCTGAAAGCAGGACGCTAAGCCCCGCCCCCTTGCAGTCACATGACCGTAGGTCCTGTGCCGGCTTGCTAAACTTCTAAATTCAGGTCCTGTGCATCTTTATTTTCTGGCTGTTCTTGTCCCCAGGGGTCCCAACGGTGCGGGTGAGTCCCTGCTTAGCGGAGGCTGTACGCCGGCGCTGTCAGGACCCTGATAACAGCCTCTTGTCCCTCCGGTTTTTGCTGCAGGATCATCAGCATCCATACAACCTCGGGTACCGGACTCTGGACCATGCGCTTCAGCTAGAATTGAGCCTGAATTCCGCTCAATCCTCCAGCTCCTCTTCCTCACGTCCACACACTTCACCTTCTCCACACGAACTCCACTAACTTCCCTTTCCTGTCCCCAGAGAGCAGCTCCTCCCCCAGTTTGGTTCAGAGCTCCCTCTGCTGGTCTGAAGTGGGAACTGTGCTGTGTGCTGATTTACCTGATAGAGAGATCCTTCGTTGCTTCCAAGCATGACACCACACACCCTAGGAGGAAGGTAATGCTACTGTGGCGATCATACTCCTGGGGGCGCCACAGTTGCACTGCTGCAATGTAATGGCAGACACACTATTTGGCGGCATAAAGCACGCTGTTGAACGTCACCCGGAGTGCGCTGGGTGATCTCTGTTCCTTCACAGAGATGCCGAAGTGTTAAACACAAAGGCTGAGCCTGTTGACATCACAGGACTCAGTGGAATGCATGCACAGTATATGGTCACAGGACTTGGGGCCAAGACACAGGGTCCGCGTCCCTCTAGACCTACGGTTCGTGCGGCGTCGCAACCGCGGACGCCAGTGAGTACTGCTGATTGCAGCGCGGCAACAGACGCTGCCGCTATACGACAATGCCCGGTAGCAGGTGCACTGTCAGATGCTAGCACTGTGGAGGATGCGTATTGTGGCCTGTAGCTTGCCACTGACTGGCGCTGACTGTAACACTAGTTCCCTCTCCACACACATAATATCAGAGGGAGGGGAATCTTAAAGAGTCATTTGCAAGTCCATACATCCATCATCATTCACACAGTTAGCAACTAGAGTCTATACTAGCGCATGGCCGAGCGGCCATGCGAACCTTTTATAGCCAGGACCTTCCGGAAGCTTCCAGATCCCTGAGATGGACCAATCAGATCTGGAGAAAGACCTGTACATGTGACTCCCGATCTCCAATGGGAGATCGTCTCGTGAGCATGCTCAGTGGAGCGACGGAAGGACTTAGCCTAAGGAGCGGTTTGCTGCTGGGCAGCCTGCATTGCTATTGCTGAACCAAAGGTGGCCGTAACAGCCAGACCCACAGAGCAGGTCTGGGCAGAGCGTCGGGAATGATGGGGCTGCTGAGCAAGCTCCTCTGCGGCCGATGGAGAATGGGAGACTGCAGAATGTGAGGCTCTGAATTCCTGTTGTGCCACTGCAGGAACCCGACACCTAAGATTACCCCCCTTCCAAGGGCGCCCTCCCCCCTGAGCTTTCCAATCCACCAAATAAAGTTTTTTGCCACGTACCACCCTGCATTCCACAATGTCATTGACCCCAGACTCGTCCGAAGACAAGTCTGATGTCCCGGCAGATGACTCGGAAAACCGGGACATATGAACAGGTTTGAGAAGGGACACGTGGAAGGCGTCAGAGATGGCCAAGTGTGGTGGAAGAGCCAGACGATAGACCACCGAGCTGATCCGCTCGAGGATTTTGAAGGGGCCAATGTATCACGGCATGAACTTGGTGGACTCGACCCGCAGCCTGATATTTCGGGCAGAGAGACACACTAAGTCGCCAGGGGCAAAAATTGGAGCGGGGTGCCAATGTGTGTCGGTGGGCACCTTCATTCTCTCCTTAGAGGCTAGAATGGCATGTGGGGCATGATCCAAACTGTCGCGAACCTCCATTGCCCGGTCTGCCACTGGCAAGGGATACAGTAACCCAGCCGGCCTCTGCTTAGAGGACCTGTTCCGAGCACAAGAGGTGCATGCCTGAATGTATTCTTTAGTTTCTCAAGCCCTGTGTGGCCACCAATAAGACCTTGCCAGGAGTTCCATGGTACGCTTGTAGCCAAAGTGACCACCCACCCTGGACGTGTGTGCCCACGCAAGAACCTTGGGCCGCAGGTGAGGTGGGACAAAGGTCTTGCCCGGTGGCACTGACTCGAGGGCAACCGGAGCCACGGTCCTCAGATTCCCAGTGGGGGGCGCGGAAAGAGGCTACTTGGACGCTGCCCCCCATGCACCTTCCCACACAGCCCTTGCTCCATCCCAGTATTCTCCCTGAGGACCACGCTATATGAGGGGAATGGCAACGAAGCCAGGGAAACCCGAGGAGCACCTGGTTGATGCCCTCTGGCATAATGAGCAGGGACAGCGTCTCATGGTGAGATGGTGGAATTGAGAGCTTAAGTTGTACTGTCTGGTGGGTAATTTGGGATGATAAGGTCGAACCGTTGACCACCCTGACTGGAAAGTGGTGAGGAAGTGGCACCAACAGGATAGCGTGCTGTTGGGCGAAGGCCGAGGACATAAAGTTCCCTTCTGCCCTGGAGTCCACTGTGACCGCTACCTCCCAGGAGGAAGCACTGCTATCTAACGTCCCTTGGAATGCCGGTTTGGGGGAGAAGGTCTCCATAGCAAATAGACCCCCACCAATTACCACTGGATTCGTATTTTCAACCGCTGTGGACACCTGTTAGCCAGGTGACCAGAATGTCGACTGCTATGATTGAGTCACCGTAGGAGGCAAAAATAGAAATGCTAGCTAAGTCCAGAAAACCAGAGAAGTTGGCAGCTATCGGATTGCAGACCCCTGAACCTATCAACACAACTAGCAGTAGCCGTGGGGGGCTCCTACGATGCCCTAGGCACCTCGATCACAGCCGGAGGACTACATAGCCTAAAGACAGAAAGGGAAATCTAAACTGCCCCAGAGCAGACCCCAAAGCAAAAGGCAGCCCCCCACATATAATGACGGTGAAGCAAGAAGAAAGAACAAAACACAGACAGAAAGGTAGACTGAGCAAAGATGGGGCCCAAGCTAGCTTACATAGGAAAGGACAGGAAGGCTGCTGTCTGCAATCCGTGAAAAACCCTATGAAAATAAGAGCCAACAAACTGACAGTAAAAAGGCCCTGAAGACTCTAGGCTTCAAAAAAGGCTATGTCAGAACTCAGGAATATTCTGAAGACAGAGCAACAGGCAAAAGGAGATTCAGCTCACCCCAGCAGGGAATGGCAGAATCCAGAAAAGCAAGGAAAACAAAACACTAATGCAAAATGGCAAAGCAGAAATCTTAGCTTTAGATGAGCAGGAATCAGACTGGTTTCCTAGAAGTCCACAGAGAAATCACCCGCAGGCCAGAAGGGCGTCGGCAGCCTTATATCCAGTCATTAACTCGACTCAGCCAGTCATCATCATCAGCCCCAGGTGTTTGACAATCAGGCTCACTACCTTTCTTCACCAGAAGAGGGAGTTCCTCGGGCCTCAGTAGTGAAGGGGAAAATGAACTCACAACAGTACCTCCCCCTTGAGGAGGGGTCACCGAACCCTCAACCACGCCACCAGGGCGATCCGGGTGAACCCGATGAAAGGCACGCACCAATCTTTTGGCATGAATATCAGAGGCAGAGACCCAGGAATTATCCTCCTGACCATAACCCTTCCACTTAACCAAATATTGGAGTCTCCGTCTAGCCAGACGGGAATCCAGCACTTTCTCTACCTCATATTCCATGTTACCTTCAACCAATACAGGGTCTGGAGGTCCAACCCCTGGAACAACAGGTTCAACAAACCTCTTCAATAAGATTTATGGAACACATTATGGATTTTAAATGTGACAGGAAGAGCCAAACGAAAAGAGACCGGATTAATAATCTCCAAAATCTTATAAGGTCCAATAAATCTAGGCTTAAACTTAGGAGAAGCCACCTCATAGCAATATTTTTTGTTGATAACCACACCATATCACCAACCTTAAACTGGGGACCAATGGTCCTATGTCGGTTGGAAAACCGCTGGGCCTTTTCCTGGGAGAGAGATAACTTATCCACCACTTGGTCCCAGATCTGGTGCATTCTCTCCACCACAGTGTCAACACCTGGGCAGGCAGAGGGCTCCACCTGCCCTGAAGAAAATCGAGGATGAGACCCAAAGTTACAAAAAAAAGGTGACATCAAAGTGGCAGAACTAGCTCTATTATTTAAAGCAAATTCGGCCAAGGGCAAAAATGAAACCCAATCATCCTGATCAGCAGAAATAAAACATCTCAAATATGACTCCAAGATCTGGTTTGTTCTCTCTGTCTGCCCATTGGTCTGAGGGTGAAAAGCAGAGGAGAAGGACAACTGAATTCCCAGCTTGGAACAGAAAGTTCTCCAAAATCTAGACACAAACTGGACTCCTCTGTCAGATACAATGTTCTCAGGAATACCGTGCAAGCGAACCACCTGTTGTAAAAACAGGGGCACCAATTCAGAGGAAGATGGCAACTTAGGGAGTGGTACAAGATGAACCATCTTAGAGAACCTATCACAAATCACCCAAATAACAGTCATCCTTTGAGAGACAGGCATATCAGAGATGAAATCCATTGAAATATGGGTCCATGGCCTCTTGGGGACAGGCAAAGGCATCAACAACCCTTTAGAGCGAGAACACGATTTAGACCGGGAGCACGTCCCACAGGACTGCACAAAATTCCTGACATCACGAGACAAGGAGGGCCACCAAAAAGACCGACTCACCAGATCTCTAGTACCAAAAATACCTGGATGACCAGCCAAAGCAGAGCAATGAACTTCAGACATCACTCTCTTCTTCCACTGGTCAGGAACATACAACTTTCCACTGGGACAACGCTCAGGTTTGTCCTCCTGGAACTCTTCCAGAGCACGTCTCAAATCGGGCGGATGGCAGAAAGAACTACCCCTTCGCTTAAGATGGTAGCAGGCTTGGTCACCACAGGAGAATCAGCAAAGAAGCTCCTAGAGAGGGCGTCAGCCTTGACATTCTTAGTTCCAGGAAGAAAAGAAACCACAAAATCAAAACGTGTAAAAAACAAGGCCCACCTAGCCTGTCTAGGGTTCAAGCGTTTAGCCGACTCTAGGTAAATCAAATTCTTGTGGTCAGTGAGGACCACGACTTGATGCTTAGCTCCCTCCAACCAATGTCTCCACTCCTCAAATGCCCATTTCATGGCTAACAGTTCCCGATTCCCCACATCATAGTTACGTTCAGATGGAGAGAACTTTCGGGAAAAGAAAGCACAGGGATTCATTTTAGATGTTACAGGATCCTTTTGGGACAAAACAGCTCCTGCACCAATCTCAGAAGCATCCACCTCTACCTGGAACGGAAGTGAGACATCAGGTTGCCGCAAAACTGGGGCGGAGGTGAATCTTCGCTTCAGCTCCTGAAAGGAAGAAACAGCCTCCGGAGACCAATTTAACACATCAGCACCCTTCTTAGTCAAATCAGTCAATGGCTTGGCAATACTAGAAAATTTTGTTATAAATTTCCGATAAAAATTAGCAAAACCCAAAAACTTCTGGAGGGCCTTCAAAGAAGTGGGCTGAACCCAATCGTAAATGGCCTGTACCTTGGCCGGGTCCATTTCAATAGTTGACGGGGACAAAATAAATCCCAAAAAAGAAATCCTGTGTACTCCAAAAAGGCATTTCGATCCTTTGACATACAGGGAATTCTCCCTCAAGATCCGGAACACAGTCCGAATATGTTCCACATGAGAATCCCAATCCTTGGAGAAGATCAAAATATCATCCAGATAGATAATTAAAAATTTATCGACAAAATCTCGGAAAATATCGTTCATGAAGCACTGGAAGACAGAAGGGGCATTAGTGAGCCCAAAAGGCATCACCAGGTACTCAAAATGTCCCTCTGGAGTATTAAACGCCGTCTTCCATTCATCCCCATGCTTAATGCGAATAAGATTATACGCCCCCCCCTGAGGTCAAGCTTGGTAAACCAGCAAGCACCTTTAACTCTGGAGAATAGATCAGAAATCAGGGGTAACGGATACTGATATTTAACAGTAATTTTGTTGAGAGCACGATAATCAATACAAGGTCTTAATGATACATACTTTTTGGCTACAAAAAAAAAAACGACACCTAAGGGTGACGAGGATGGTCTAACATGACCCTTCTCCAACGCCCCCTTAATATAGGATCGCATAGCCTCGTGCTCGGGTACAGATAAATTGAAGAGCTGACCCTTGGGAAATTTACACCCCGGGCTCAGTTCAATTGCACAGTCATAACTCCTATGAGGAGGCAGAGACGCAGACTCATTCTCACTAAATACATCATAAAAGTCCGCCAAATAATCAGGAACATCATGCGACTGAGGAGAGGTGGAAAACACCGGAGCCTCACTAAAGGCACACCGACAACCCCAACTCACCACAGACACAGATTTCCAATCCAAAACTGGATTATGAATTTGTAACCAGGGAAACCCCAGAACAATAGTATCATGCAGATTATGTAACACCAAAAACCTGCAATTTTCTTGATGGTCTGGGGCGACCCGCATTACCACCTGGGTCCAAAACTGAGGTTTATTTTTAGCCAAAGGAGTAGCATCAATCCCCCTCAAAGGGATAGGCGTCTGCAGAGGTGTCATCGGAAATCCACAACGTTTAGCAAAATCCAAGTCCATTAGGTTCAGAGCTGCTCCCGAATCCACAAAAGCCTTGGCGGAAAATGTGGACAGGGAGCAGATCAGAGTAATAGCCAGAAGAAACTTAGGTTGAACACCACCAACAGAAAACGTGTGAGCAAGGCGTTTCTCGCGTTTAGGACAGACAGAAATAATATGCGAGGCATCTCCACAGAAAAAAACACAACTTATTACGCCTTCTGAACTCCTGACGCTGCTCTCTGGAAAAAACTCTATCACATTGCATAGGTTCAGACATCTGTTCAACAGGTGGCAACACCTCTCGTGCAGCTCTGCGTTCGCGCAAACGCCGATCAACCTGAATGGCTAAAGACATAGAATCGTCAAGACCAGAGGGAACAGGAAATCCCACCATAGTATCTTTTACGGCTTCTGACAACCCCTTCCGAAAGAGAGCAGCCAAGGCATTATCATTCCAGGTAGTAAGTACTGCCCACTTTCGGAATTTTTGACAGTACAATTCTGCAGAATCACGGCCCTGGTTCAATGCCAGCAGGGTCTTTTCAGCCTGATCAATGGCATTAGGTTCGTCATACAACAACCCCAAGGCCTGAAAAAATGCGTTTACATTAGTCAGAATAGGATCATCTGGTTTCAAAGAAAACGCCCAATCCTGGGGATCGCCACGCAGCAAAGAGATGACAATTTTAACCTGCTGCGCGGAGCTCCCTGACGAGTTAGGCTTCAAGGCAAAAAATAATTTACAATTATTTTTGAAATTCAAAAATTTAGACCGATCCCCAAAAAATACATCAGGTGTAGGAATCTTTGGTTCAGCAGCATGTGAATGAGCAAGGTAGGCGGAAATTCCCCGCACTTCCGAAGCGAGCTGCTCCACACGATCAGACAATTGCTTTATCTCCATTGAGAGAAAAAAAAAATTCCCCCTACGGCCTCAGAGACATAGAGGAAAAAATATACACACTTTTTTTTTTTTTTTTTATACAATTCTTTCCTGCAATTGAGTACCCTAGGATCTGCGGTATGGCAGATGATTCTGTTATGATTGAGTCACCGTAGGAGGCAAAAATAGAAATGCTAGCTAAGTCCAGAAAACCAGAGAAGTTGGCAGCTATCGGATTGCAGACCCCTGAACCTATCAACACAACTAGCAGTAGCCGTGGGGGGCTCCTACGATGCCCTAGGCCCCTCGATCACAGCCGGAGGACTACATAGCCTAAAGACAGAAAGGGAAATCTAAACTGCCCCAGAGCAGACCCCAAAGCAAAAGGCAGCCCCCCACATATAATGACGGTGAAGCAAGAAGAAAGAACAAAACACAGACAGAAAGATAGACTGAGCAAAGATGGGGCCCAAGCTAGCTTAGATAGGAAAGGACAGGAAGGCTGCTGTCTGCAATCCGTGAAAAACTCTATGAAAATAAGAGCCAACAAACTGACAGTAAAAAGGCCCTGAAGGCGCTAGGCTTCAAAAAAGGCTATGTCAGAACTCAGGAATATTCTGAAGACAGAGCAACAGGCAAAAGGAGATTCAGCTCACCCCAGCAGGGAATGGCAGAATCCAGAAAAGCAAGGAAAACAAAACACTAATGCAAAAAGGCAAAGCAGAAATCTTAGCTTTAGATGAGCAGGAATCAGACTGGTTTCCTAGAAGTCCGCAGAGAAATCACCCGCAGGCCAGAAGGGCTTCGGCAGCCTTATATCCAGTCATTAACTCCACTCAGCCAGTCATCATCATCAGCCCCAGGTGTTTGACAATCAGGCTCACTACCTTTCTTCACCAGAAGAGGGAGTTCCTCGGGACTCAGTAGTGAAGGGGAAAATGAACTCACAACAGTCGACATTGGTAACAGCGTGTGGAGCTTTGTGCTGAACGCGGCTTGAGACCGGCACGGGACACCTCTATGGGCTCTGGAGGTAAACTCTCCAGCTCAGGTGGTTCAAGAGGTTCAAAGAAGTTGAGAGCCAAGCTAACCTTCCATCTGGATTGAGCACGCTCCAGCCCGCGCTCTGAAAAACGGAGATCAATGCGGGTGGAAATGGCAATCAGCTCTTCCAGACTTACGGGAACCTCCCTGGTGGATAGAGCATCCTTAACATTCTCCGCCAAACCTCTCCAGAATACAGGGACGAGGGTTTTATCAGGCCACTCCAGCTCGGAAGCCAGTGTCCGGAAACGGACGGCGTACTGACTGACTGACAGGGATCCCTGTGTTAATGCAAGTAACTGGAGAGTGGTGTCGTGAGTGACCAGGGGCCCCAAAAAGACCTGCTTTAGTGACTTTAGAAACTGAGCAGGGCTCAAAACCATGGGGTCACCATGCTCCCACAATGGCATGGCCCACTCTAACGCCCTGCCCGACAAGAGGGAGACGATAAACCCTGCCTTAGCCCGCTCTGTAGGGAATTGCCCGGCCAGTAACTCGAGCTGAATAGAGCACTGGCTCATGAAACCCCTACAGGTGGCGCTGTCCCCAGAAAATTTATCGGGCAACGGGAGGTGGGATATTGTCAGTGCAGGCATGGATGTGGACTCACTCGAGACAGCCCCTGCGACTGCCTGGGCAGCAGCTGCTGCAGCATTCGCAGCTGAGGTGGAAATCTCGAGGGCCGCCAACCTGCCCTCCAGCTGCTGAATGTACTGCTGTAGGTGCTGCTGGTCCGCCATTACAAGCCTGACCCTGGTGCTAGTATAATGTTAGGGACAGCGGAACGCACTAAATAGTAAATAATAGAAAGTGCGTTCGCTGCCCGGGGTCCACCGTGCAGAAGGTGTTACACTGCTGCTATGTAATGGCAGACACACTATATGGCGGTATAGCGCACGCGGATTGAACGTCACCCGGAGTGCGCTGGGCGATCTCTGTTCCTTCACAGAGATGCCGAAGTGTTAAACACAAAGGCTGAGCCTGTTGACATCACAGGACTCAGTGGAGTGCACGCACGGTATATGGTCACAGGACTTGGGGCCAAGACACAGGGTCCGCGTCCCTCTAGACCTACCATGCATGCGGCGTCGCAGCCGCGGACGCCAAGGAGTACTGCTGACTGCAGCGCGGCAACATACACTGCCGCTATACCACAATGTCGGTATCAGGCGCACTGTTGGACGCTAGCACTGTGGAGGATGTATATTGTGGCCTGTAGCTTGCCACTGACTGATGCTGACTTTAACATTAGTTCCCTATCCACACACGTAATATCAGAGGAAGGGGAATCTTAATGAGTCATTTGCAAGTCCATACATCCGTCATCATTCACACAGTTAGCAACTAGAGTCTATACTAGCGCATGGCCGAGCGGCCATGAGAACCTTTTATAGCCAGGACCTTCCGGAAGCTTCCAGATCCCTGAGATGGACCAATCAGATCTGGAGAAGGACCTGTACATGTGACTCCCGATCTCCAATGGGAGATCGTCTCGTGAGCATGCTCAGTGGAGCGATGGAAGGATTTAGCCTCTGGAGCAGGTTGCTGCTGGGCAGCCTGCATTGCTATTGCTGACCCAAAGGTGGCAGCAACAGCCAGACCCACAGAGCAGGTCTGGGCAGAGTGTCGGGAATGACGGGGCTGCTCAGAAAGCTCCTCTGTGGTCGATGGAGAATGGGAGACTGCAGAATGTGAGGTTCTGGATTCCTGTTGTGCCGCTGCAGGAACCCGACACCTAACAAGGCCCATGCTGTCCCTGTCCCCAAGCACTAAATGGGATATACTACTAATATTACCCGAGATAGAGGAAAGCAAGATTTATTACAAGACCAAGATTTCTAATGATACCCGTGGCCTGCTGGGGTAAGTGACGGAGTCAGCACCTTTATGCTCCATCACAACTCTTAACACTATGGGTGTCTTGAGAACACCGATTCTGTTAACAACGTAGCAGACAAGGCAGCCCACAATCAGACATGCTCTTCTGGCATTTGCCAGAATTGCCAGATGGCCAGCTGGCCCTGGGCTATAGTATTCCACCCTTGTAGTCAGGGCATTACTGCACTGCCAGTATTCTACTTTTGATGGGACAGATATACAATAGATTAGTGACTGACAGACATTAGGCCTCATGGGGAGATGGAAGAGTGTGTATTAATGTCAGAGTTAGAGGCTGCAGGAAGATGCGTCCCTGACTCAGAACCATAAACCCAGAGTTCTAGTAACAATGCCACCTCAGTCAGTTAGAGATGCGAGTCAGATTGTCATGATTTGTAGTATTACCCTGTCCTGTATTTTGTATAATATGTCATTTAACTTTTCTCTGGTTGTATTTGCTGTAAATTAACCATGTCTCCTTCCCCCGATACTTTGCAATGTCTGGAGAGGCAGCTCGCTGTGGAAGCAGCTAGAAGCTCCAGACAGACTGTAACCCCAGCACCCACCATGAGGGAACTCCCCAGAGTGTCCCGCAAAGACTTCAAGCCGTTTAATGAGGCTTCAGGTGACATTGAGGGCTTCTTCCAGGACTTTGAGCATCAGTGTCGATTAATGGAAGTCCCGAAAAGGGAGTGAGTCCGACATCTGGTGGGGCTCTTAGAGGGTGTAGCTGCCGCAGCCTATAGAGCTATGGACCCTCGGTGGAACTGTGAGTATGCAGAGATTAAACAGACTATTCTAGAACATTATGCTGTGACCCCAGACACTTACAGGACCCAGTTCCGTACTTTAGCCTGTGATGAGGAAGTGTCCTTCAAGATGTATGCCCACAGACTCAAACAAATATGTCATCGCTGGCTGGAGGGAGAGGAGGCCTTAACTTGGGAGACCTTCCTCCAAGTCATCCTAAAAGAGCAGTTTTACTTCAAGTGCCCCGCCGAGATCCGGGAATGGGTGCGTGAAAGGAGACCAGCCACTGTGGAGGAAGCTGCAGCTCTAGCTGATGAGGCTCTCACCATCAAGCCTCAGTGGAAAAAACTACTACTCAGTGAGAAAAAAACTACCAGCCCCCCAACGCTGGCGGCCCCTGGTCCTTCGGCCTCCAATATTCACCATCCCACTAGACCATCAACTCATGGTGACCTTCGTGTGACTGTGCCTCGCATTACTCCTGCTCCACCTTCAGGACTACGACGCGGAGGAAGAATCCCAGAGCGCAGATGTTATAGATGTGGGCAGCCTGGGCATCTGCAATTCCAATGTCCAGGTGTTCGGAGGCAGGACAGCTACAGACCGCCTTTGCCTGTTCATTATCTACAGACACCCTCACCAGGAGAAGAGCTGGATTCAGTCCCTGATGACTTGCCAAGTGACTCTGATATCCTGGCTCCCTTACCCGGAGTCTATGGGGTGCGAGCCCCAGCCACCTGTTCTTCTGATCTTCAGCACAAACATCTACAGGAGGTCGTGCTGGATGGCCAAAAAGTTGTTGGCTTCCGTGACACTGGGGCTTTTCTCACCATAGCCCATCCCCGAGTAATTCAACCAGAAGCAATTCAAAAGGGACCAGGAATTGCCATTGATTTGGCTGGAGGTACCCAGAGATATATTCCAAGAGCGAGTGTGACCCTGGATTATGGCTTTGGGGCAAAACAATGCATGGTCGGTGTGATGAGCGGCCTCCCTGCAGACGTTCTTCTAGGAAATGATGTGGGAAATCTTCATTGCCACTTTGTCGGTGCGGTAACCAGAAGTCAAGCCAAGAGAGCAGCAAATGTGGACGTGTACAACCCATCCATGGAAATGAGGCCACCAGAACTGCCGTTACAGCCGGTGAGAGATTCTTCTTGTGGGGACAATGTGAGTGTTACTTGGGATAAAGTTCAGTTTAGACAAGAGGTAGATACTGACCCCACCCTAGCTAGTTTTAGAGCTCGAGCTGAGATAGGGCAGTTGGGGGAGAACGGGGAAAGAATTATCAGAGAAAATGGACTTCTGTATCGGGTTACCAATGCTGACTCCCTAGATAAGCCCTGGACTTATAGCAAACAGCTGATTGCTCCTCAGAAATACAGAATTCCCCTATTACACCTTGCTCATGACATTCCTACTGCTGGCCATCAAGGCAAAACCCGCACATATGTCAGCGTAGAGGGCGACCCGGAGCTCACCCAAAGGCACCCCTGCAACCGCTCCCTATAATAGAAGAACCCTTTCAAAGAGTAGCTGTCGATATCATTGGACCTCTGGCTAAACCAAGTAAATCTGGAAAGCAGTACATTCTCACTGTTGTGGACTATGCCACCCGATATCCAGAAGCTGTGGCCTTGTCAAGTATTTCTGCAGCCAAGGTGGCCGAGGCGTTGGTTACCATTTTCACTAGAGTAGGATTCCCCAGTGAGATCTTGTCAGACCAAGGCTCCCAGTTCATGTCGGAGCTGGTCCAGTGTCTGTGGCGCACCTGTTGAGTACGAGCGATCCGAACGACCCCGTATCATCCCCAACAAATGGACTTTGTGAATGATTCAATGGCACTCTGAAGAATATGCTGAGGGCCTTCACTGACAGAGATTCAAACTGGGAGAAGTACCTACCCCATCTCTTGTTTGCCTATCGGGAAGTTCCCCAGGAGTCCACCGGGTTTTCCCCCTTTGAAATACTCTATGGAAGAAAGGTCCGAGGACCCTTAACCCTGCTAAAAGAATATTGGGAGGGACAAGTTGAAGATACAGGAGCCCCTGTTGTCCCCTATGTCGTAAAGCTGCGAGAAACCCTGGCTCAACTCGCTAGTTTAGCCCAGAGTCATGTTCGTATGGCTCAAACCAGACAGAAGGCATGGTATGACCGTAAAGCACGCTATCGGGAGTTTGTAGAAGGACAACAGGTCTTAATGATTGTTCCCCATCAGCAGAATAAACTGCAGACAACATGGGAGGGTCCCTTCCGGGTTCTCAGATAACTAAATGATACCAATTATCTTCTTGCTTTAGATGATCAGGGGCTAAGACAAAAAACTGTCCATGTGAATATGATTAAGGAGTACCATGACCGGAACCTTCCAATGATAGCAAGCTGTCGGCTAGCTTCAGAAGACGGTCAAGAGGATGAGGACTCCCTACCTGATCTCGTGGAAGCAGCGAGAACCCCATCCACTGTGGAACAGGTTCCTCTGGGAGATCACCTGGATTCCTTGCAGAAAAACCAGATGCTGGGAGTGCTTCAACAGAGACGGGCTGCTTTCTCCTCCCAACCAGGTCGAACCACTGTCTCCCAACATCATGTGGACACTCAGGGTATCCGTCCCATACAACAGGCTTCTTACCGGGTACCTGAATCTGTTCGAAACACCATGCAGCATGAACTGGAGGAGATGTTACAGCTTGGAGTAATCCAGGCCTCCCTTAGCCCTTGGGCCTCTCCTGTGGTGTTAGTACCCAAGAAGGATGGGAGTACTCAATTTTGTGTGGACTATTGACGACTAAACGACCATACCGTCAGCGATCCTTACCCAATGCCCTGTATTGATGAACTTCTAGACCGACTAGCTGAGTCCCGATATGTCACTACCTTGGATCTCAGTAAGGGATACTGGCAAATCCCTCTCACGGAGGAAGGGAGAGAACGGTCCGCTTTTATAACCCCCTTTGGTCTGTATGAATTTCTAAGCATGCCTTTTGGAATGAAGAATGCCCCGGTAACCTTCCAGAGAATGGTGGACCAGATCCTCCAGGGATGTGGTGACTTTGCTTGTGCCTACTTGGATGATATCGCCATCTTCAGCCAGACGTGGGAGGAACATCTGAATCAAGTAGCCATTATTCTTTACCTGATTCTTGCAGCCGGCCTAACCATTCGACCTGATAAATGCCAATTGGGGATGGGTGAAGTCCAGTACCTAGGGCATAGGGTAGGAGGAGAAAAGCTCCGTCCTGAACCTGCCAAAATCCAGGCTATTAGAGACTGGCCTGTACCCCAAACTAAGAAACAAGTTATGGCTTTTTTGGGCACTGCCAGTTAATACCGAAAATTTGTTTCTCATTTCAGCACTGTGGCCAAGCCTCTTACCGACCTGACCAAGAAAACGATGCCCCGGCTGGTGATCTGGACTCCAGCCTGTGATGAGGCTTTTAACCGGCTGAAGGACGCCCTGGTCTGCGACCCTGTTCTGGCTGCTCCAGATTACAAGAGGAGATTCATTGTGCAGATGGACGCCTCTGCTTATGGACTGGGAGCTGTCCTCAGCCAGGTGAATGCAGCTGGGGACGAACATCCCATCGCCTACCTTAGCAGGAAACTGCTGGACCGAGAAGTGGCCTATGCAACTGTTGAAAAAGAATGTCTGGCTGTAGTGTGGGCCCTTAGGAAACTAAAGCTGTATCTGTATGGATGAGAATTCACTGTCATTACTGATCACAATCCCCTCACCTGGCTGAACCGAGTCTCTGGGGGCAATGGACGCTTACTACGATGGAGCCTGGCTCTGCAGCCCTATAACTTTACCATACAGTATAGAAGAGGCAGCCAACACCAAAATGCAGATGGACTGTCCAGGCAGGAGGAGCCCTGAGTCTGGTCAGCCATGCCTGTGTGTACTTAACAAGCGACATGTAGAGGTCCCTAGTACGTACACAAATTGGGAGGGGAAGGGATTGTCATGATTTGTAGTTTTGCCCTGTCCTGTATTTTGTATAATATGTCATTTAACTTTTCTCTGGTTGTATTTGCTGTAAATTAACCATGTCTCCTTCCCCCAATACTTTGCAATGTCTTGTGATGTACCTGGACCATAATCTAATTTAGGCTTGCGTCAACAACTAGTGGAACTTTGGCTATAGTTTTCCTAAGCAGAAGATAACCTACAATACACATCCTGTAGACTCAGTGGAGCCCTTACTTTTCTAGAATCTTCTGATGGACCAAACCATTGAATAGTAGGTGTGACTCCTACCCCTCTTCAGATGGGCTGATCCCAGGAGCCCTGACAATACATTCTTCTTTTAAGATCAGTTGTGATTTTGAGTGCGGATGTGGAAGGAGTCACGAACTGAGTTGAGGCCAGCTCGTGACGTCCGTGGGATTGTGTGGAATCCTGTGGACTATTGCAAGGATTATTGTTATCGTATCTGGCACAAGGACTATCGTGAGGTGCCCGGATTTGTTTCCATTGTGTGGACTTATTGTGGACTTCTCATGGACTCCAAGGACATTATGGATATTTGATGTTGTATGCTCCCTGCCTTAAAAAATCTCGTTGGATCGTCCATCGGCCTGTTGTCCCTTCTTGCTCTGTCGTATACCCCATCACGACAGAGTCAGCACCTTTATGCTCCATCACAACTCTTAACACTATGGGTGTCTTGAGAACACCGATTCTGTTAGCAACGTAGCAGACAAGGCAGCCCACAATCAGACATGCTCTTCTGGCATTTGCCAGAATTGCCAGATGGCCAGTCGGCCCTGGGCTATAGTATTCCACCCTTGTAGTCAGGGCATTACTGCACTGCCAGTATTCTACTTTTGATAGGACAGATATACAATAGATTAGTGACTGACGGACATTAGACCTCATGGGGAGATGGAAGAGTGTGTATTAATGTCAGAGTTAAGGGGGTTTTACACTAAGCGATATCGCTAGCAATATCGCTAAAACGTCACTGGTTTTGTGACGTTATAGCGATATTGCTAGCGATATCGCTATGTGTGATACTTACCAACGACCAGCTCCCCCGCTGTCCATCGCTGATCGCGTGAGAATGTCCGCGACGCGTGGAGGTGGGCGGGAGGACGTCAGGATCGCTGTGTGTGAAAGGTGAGTATCGTTCTCTGCGTCGCTGCTGCATCGCTGTGAGATCTTTCTGTATGAAAGCTCACTAGCGATCATTTAGCGATGCACCAGCGATCCTGACCGGGTCGTATCATGGTCGGGATCGCTGGTGCATCGCTAAATGTAAAAGGGCCTTTAGAGGCTGCAGGAAGATGCGTCCCTGACTCAGAACCATAAACCCAGAGTTCTAGTAACAATGCCACCTCAGTCAGTTAGAGATGCGAGTCAGCTGTGCATCCAACCCACTGCCGCCTTGTAGGCCGCAGTCTCTGCTCCTAAAACTGCTCCATGCACTCACAACCAACATCTGCTGTACATATACAGCTGAATATAATCCTCATAGCACACGTAGTAACAGAAAACCCAGACTTCTAGTATCAACACAACCTCAATCTCAGGAATAAGCAATAACAATGTGTAGGGAGGGCTGTAGGAAGGAGCCAGTGAGTTTAAGTGTTACATCGTAACTGTGCAGACTACTTGTTAGGGCTGGCGGAATGTGTCTAGTTATAAAGTAGTAGTAGGTGCGTTCTCAGCCCAGGGTCCACCGTTCAGAGGTGGTAGACTGCTGCTAGGCAATGGCGGAAGAATAGAGCGGCAGAGGATAGAGTAACCCAGCGGGCCGTTGCCGAGAGGGCCGATTCTGGGCGCAAGAGACGCACGCCCGAATATAGTCCCTAACGTCACGGGCCATATGCGGCCACCAGTACGTCCTCACCAGGAGTTCAGAGGTCCGTTTGATCCTGAAATCGCCACCCACCCTGGACGAATGAGCCCAAGAGAGGACCTCCGGTCGCAGATGGGCAGTGTCATGATAAGTGTTGAGCGATACCGTCCGATACTTAAAAGTATCGTATCGGATGGTATCGGCCGATCTAAAAAAAATATCGGGTATCGCCGATTCCGATACCGGAAGTCCCATTCAAGTCTATGGGACTTCCGGTATCGGAATAAGAAAAACCATATTTTTGCCTTGTACAGCCTCTCTGGGGTCTGTACGGGCCTTTCGGGGGGCTGTGCCGGCCTGCCGGAGGGCTGTGCCGGCCTGCCGGGGGGGTCTGTGCAGGCTCCGGTGGTCTGTGCCGGCCTGCCGGGGGGCTGTGACGGCCTGCCGGTGGTCTGTGCAGGCTCCGGTGGTCTGTGCCGGCCTGCCGGGGGGCTGTGCCGGCCTGCCGGTGGTCTGTGCAGGCTCCGGTGGTCTGTGCTGGCCTGCCGGGGGGCTGTGCCGGCCTGCTGGTGGTCTGTGCAGGCTCCGGTGGTCTGTGCCGGCCTGCCGGGGGGCTGTGCCGGCCTGCGGGTGGTCTGTGCAGGCTCCGGTGGTCTGTGCCGGCCTGCCGGGGGGCTGTGCCGGCCTGCCGGTGGTCTGTGCAGGCTCCGGGGGTCTGTGCAGGCATCGTCCGATGGGACTACAAGTCCCATCGGACGATGCCTGCTACCATGACAGTGATTGACACATTAGCCAATGATGGGACAGTAGTAGTCCCATCATCCGGCTAATGTGTTGAATGTAAAAAAAAAAAAAAAAAAAAAAATTACTTGCTACATACATGCTACATACATACAACATGCATACTACATATATACTACATGTAACATACATACTACATATATACTACATGCAACATGCATACTACATACATGCTACATACTACATGCATGCTACATACATGCTACATACTACATACATGCTACATACATACTACATATATACTACATGCATGCAACATACATACTACATATATACTACATGTAACATACATACCACATATATACTACATGTAACATACATACTACATACATGCTACATACTACATGCATGCTACATACTACATACATGCTACATACATACTACATACATAATACATATATACTACATGCATGCAACATACATACAACATATATACTACATGCATGCAACATGCATACTACATATATACTATATATACTACATGTAACATACATACTACATATATACTACATGCTACATACATGCAACATACACACTACATGCTACATACATGCAACATACATACTACATACATGCTACATACATGCAACATACATACTACATACATGCTACATACATACCACATGCATGCAACATGCATCCTACATATATACTGCATATATACTACATGCATGCAACATACATATATACTACATACAATACATACATATAGACATACAGTACATATAACATAGAGAACATACTTACCGTCACTTGTCACTTTGATCCCCGAAGCCATTGTCACCTGAGGGATAAATATCAAAATAAAAAAACACCAATATACTTACCCCGATCCGCAGAAGTCCACGAGGGTCCCATGTCCATCTTGCGTGGAGAACAGCAGCATCAGCTGATGCTACCGTTCTCTACCAGCTCCAGGAATACAATGACGGAAGGTAGGTATCCTTCCGCACTGTATTCCTCCACCACTGAAAAAAAAAGTCCCTAGTCTCACTTTATGCCATTGCTGCGTGGGAATTTCCCAGATTTTTGTGGGCCCAGGGTTAAAGATTGTCAATGGGCTCCTTTAACACATGCCACAATTCATGATCCTCTGATGCGGCAGAGAAATAGCGGTATAGCACAATGAAAAATACTTCACTTCTTACATCTCATGACTGATATCCATTTTAAATTCTCCAATAGCTCCAAAAACGGACAGTATATTACTCCATACAGTATTATGGCCACCGCATAGTGCGCTATACAGAGTAATGAGGCCCATATATTTCTCCATACAGAATCATTGGTCCCATATAATGTTTGAAACAGTATATGATGAGCTCCACATAATGCTACAGTATATGTTGGTCCCCATGGATGAAGCTCCACTGTGTTATGGGCCCAAATAATGCTCCATATATAATGGGCCCCATTATATATGCTCCAGTGCATAATGGGCCCTGTAAATGCTGCTCCAGTGTCTGATGTCCACCTTTGGAATGCTCCAGTGTATGGTGGGCCTCATATATCATTCTCCAGAGTATAGTGCTCCCCAAAAATAGATGTCCCAACATTGAAAACAACTAAATAAGTCTCCTCGCTAGGGAATCCCTGTACTAATCTGGACTTCTCGTCGCCCCCATCTTCCATCTCATTGCACTTGGATTGTTTAGGCAGAGGGCGTAGAGACGTGAAGTCATAGCGCTCTCTGACCAGAATGTCAATGTCAGGAAACGCGGAAGACATTACGGCGGTGGAGCAGGGAGAGGTAAATATTTCAACTTTGTTAGTGCTGTGATCCTGAGCAAGCAGGGGGGGCCCACTCATTGGCGACGGCACTGGCACAGGGCCCCTCATAGTACGCTGGTGTGTCTGATGGCGGGTGTGCACCCCCACCGTCAGATACACTTGATTCTACTATAAGGGACCTTGTGCCAATGCCGTTGCCAAACAGTGTGCCCACCCACCTGTCCAGGCCACGGCACTCGCACGGGTGCGTGCGCCAGGTGGTGAACCCGGCCCTGTGGGGAGAAGTAGCCCAGTTAGGGAGGTGGAAAAAAAGGCATATGTTGATGTTGGACATTCAGCAGCTGCAAATGGAGTAATTGGAGAAGTCCGCGGAAGAGGAGGACAAAAGCAAGCCATTTTTCTGGCAACCTACGTGTCAGCAGGGGAGGGTGGGACAAAATCCTTTGAAACCCATGCATGGTTCATTTTAATGAAGGTTAGATCATCAACATTTTGGGTCGACAGATGGGTCCTTTTTTCTGTCAGGATTGATCCAGCAGCACTGAAGACTCGTTCAGATAACGAACTAGCAGCGGCAAGCGAGCTTCTGTAAGGCATATTGTGCCAATTCAGGCCAGGTGTCAAGTTTACTGGCCCAATAGTCAAAGGGGAATGACCGGTGAGGGAGAACATCGGTATGGGAGGAGAAGTAGTTTGTTACCATAGTTGACAACTGCTGTCTCCTGTCACTTTCGATCGATGCAGTATTAATAGTCGTGTGAGCTGAAAAATCAGTCCACAACATGGTCATGAAACCCCAGTGTCCAACGCCACTTCGGCTGTGTGCACCACGAACACCTCTTTCATGTTACCACCTATGGCTTGTTGGAAAAACATCACTGCCGCTGTGTGCTGGGAATGCCTCAAACAAACGGTTTACCAGAGTTGCTTGTTTGTTAGCCAATATTAGCTCTAGGTTCTCCTGTGGCATGATGTTTTGGAATTTGCCTTTATAGCGTGGATCCAGGATGCTGGCCAACCAGTAGTCATCATCGTTCATCATTTTGGCAATGCGGGGGTCCCTTTTTAGGATCTGCAAGGCATAATCAGACATGTGGGCCTATGTTCCAGGTGTCCATGATGCACTGCGAGTGCTGGGTGGAGGAGCACTTTCTGGCAAATCCACATCCCTCAAGTCACGCACAAACCCTGTACCTGACCTTGCCCTGCCAACATTTTTTCTTGCCCCCTGAGAAGCATCCTCCTCCCCAAAATAATCATCCCCATCATCCTCCTCCTCCTCTTCCTCTTCTTCCTCCACCTCATCCATGAGACTTCCCAGACCAGAAAATGGCTGCCTGTCATCAAGGCTTCCCTCCTCCTCTTCCTCCTCGGCTGCAGACGCCTGCTCCTTAATGTGCATCAAAGTTTGCATGAGCAGACACATAAGTGGGATGCTCATGCTTATGATGGCGTCGTCTGCGCTTACCAGCCGTGTGCATTCCTCAAAACACTGAAGGACTTTACAGAGGTCTTTCAGCTTCGACCACTGCACACCTGACAACTCCATGTCTGCCTGCAAACTGCCTGCCTGTGTATCCTCCCACAAATGCATTACAGCCTGCCTCTGTTCGCACAGCCGCTCAACCATGTGCAGGGTGTAGTTCCACCTTGTTGCAATGTCGATAATTAGGCGGTCCTTGGGAAGGTGGAGCAATCACTGCAGCTTCTGCATACGACTGGAGTGTACGGGCGACCGGCGGATGTGCGAGCACAGTCTTTGCATCTTATGGAGCAGGGTTGTTAACTCTGGATAATTATTGAGGAAGCACTGCACCACCAGGTTCAAGGTGTGAGCCAAGCAAGGTATATGTCAGAGTTTTGAAAGGGCTATGGCTGCCACAAAATTCCGTCCGTTATCACTAACTACCTTGCCTGCCTCAAGATGTAGACTGCCCAGCCATGACTCAGTTTGTCGCTGTAAGTAGTCGGCCAGTACCTCCGCGGTGTGTCTGTTGTCGCCCAAACACATCATCTTCAACACAGCCTGCTGACGCTTACCACTAGCTGTTCGATAGTGGGACACCTCGTGTGCAACACTGGCAGCTGCGGATGGAGTGCTCGTGCGACTGCCCTCTGTGGACAAGCTTTTGCTTCTGGAGGAGGAGGAGGAGGGTCGAATGCCTACAGCCAACTGTTTCCTATACCGTGGGCTAGGCAGCACTGTCCCACCACCGCTGTCCCCTGTGGACCCTGCATCCACCACATTACCCAGTGCACAGTGATGGACACGTAATGGCCCTGGCCATGCCTACTGGACCATGCATCTGTTGTGAGGTGCACCTTTCCACTCACTGATTGCTTGAGTGCATAGACAATGCAGTCTTTCACATGCACGTGGAGGGCTGGGATGGCTTTTCGCGAAAAGAAGTGCCAACTGGGTATGTCATAGCGTGGTACTGCGTAGGCCTTGAGCTCGCGGAAAGCTTTGCTTTCAACCAACCGGTAGGGCATCATCTCTAACGAGATTAGTTTGGCAATGTGGCCGTTCAAAGCCAGTGAACGCGGATGAGAGGATGAGTATTTTCTTGTCCTACTCAGAGTCTCTGGTAGGGTGAGCTGGACTTGAGAGCTGCATATGGTGGAACTAGCTATGGACATGGCGGACTGAGAGAGGGTTGGTGATGGTGATAGTGTTGGTGGTGTTGCTGACTGCCTAGATTCAGTCTTTTGTAGCAATAACATTGTGATTCCATAACTGCTTTGCCCTTGCGACGACACCTCGACATTTGCTGCTGGTGGTGTGCTAACTGGTGGGCTTACAGTGGGGGAAGCGATGTAGCGTTGCTGACTACCTTCATTCGGAGCAGGTGCACATGTGGTACGTGAGGTTTTGTAGTCCGTCCACGCTTGCAAGTGCATGGTGGTTAAATGTCTAAGCATGCAACAGGTATTCAAATTTCTCAGATTTTTCCCTCGGCTAATGGTCTTTGCGCACTTCTTACAGATAACTTTTGCCTGATCATTAGGATTTTGTTCAAAAAAGTGCCACACTGCACTCTTCCTACTATGGAAGACATTTTGAGACCTTGCACGCTGTGCCAATTTGACCGTCTGGCCAAGCTGTCCTGCAACTCTTTTGGTTTTTGTAACATGTTTTTGGACTGCTACGGTCATGCCAGATAACAGCTGTTGCGATGTCGTTGCCTGCTGCGGATCCTCCTCCTCCTCTTCTGAGCTATGGGCAGCGGCACCCTCTTCCCCCAATGAATGCCAATCTGGGTCAACAACTGGGTCATCCATCACCTCCTCTTCAATTTAATGTGCACCTTCCTCTGTGTCACCATGTAAGGTGGTATAGTTTGCGGGAAGGGGATCCTGAGTTTAATCAGGGTCAGATTCTGGCTCAGTACACTGCGAGGACAATGTAGTGCTCTGAATGAATGTACCAGCAGAAAAATCTAGCAGTGGCTGTGCATCAGTGCACTCCATGTCAGATTCATCTTGGACTGGGAATTCACGATTTGACTTGCTAACCCAGGCATGGTATGTAAAAAGAGCTCCATGGAGTAATCGGTAGTGTGGCCTGCCACATTCTTCACTCTAGGTAGGGGTGAAGGACACAAGGAAAGGTGTTGTTCCTGACCAGGAGCCTCCAATGACGACTCAGTGCTTTTATTTTTTGAAACTTCAGATGAGGAGGTGAGAGAGCTGGAGGCTGTGGCAGCAATGTAAGCCAAAACTTGTTCCTGAAGCTCTGGCTTTAAAAGTGGTTTACCTACTCCCTGAAAAGAGAGCCTTCAAGGCCTTGTGGAGCCAGACGATGACGCAGGCTCAACACCTCCTGCCTTAGGTGCTATTGTGCTTTTGCCACTAACAACAGATGCAACACCACCACCATTGGGACCAGCTGGCAACCCCCCGCCCACTTCCATGGCGTCTTCCACCATACTTGCTCATTTTTGTGAAAATGTACCCAAAATACCACCAGCTATATGGTACTATAAAACAAGGTAGAAGGTGTATCTACTATTGGTGAGAATTTGAATCTCACTATAGATTTGAGGACGCAGAACTATTGTCTCTGGCCCAGTAGAGATTACACGTCAATGTAACAGGCTGAAATTGGATGGTGAATGACAAGGTGGAGGGTGTCTATAGGATTGGTGAGAATTTGAATCTCACTATAGATTTGAGGACACTGAACTATTGTCTCAGGCCCAGTAGAGATTACACCTCAATGTAACAGACTGAAATTGGATGGTGTATGACAAGGTGTAGGGTGTCTATAGGATTGGTGAGAATTTGAATCTCACTATAGATTTGAGGACGCTGAACTACTGTCTCATGCCCAGTAGACATTACACGTCAATGTAACAGGCTGAAATTGGATGGTGAATGACAATGTGGAGGGTGTCTATAGGATTGGTGAGAATTTGAATCTCACTATAGATTTGAGGACGCTGAACTATTGTCTCTGACCCAGTAAAGATTACACCTCAATGTAACAGACTGAAATTGGATGGTGTATGACAAGGTGGAGGGTGTCTATAGGATTGGTGAGAATTTGAATCTCACTATAGATTTCAGGACGCTGACAATGATGCTCTCAGTCCAAGTATGGACACAGGCAGCCTAATAAGCAGGACTGCTGCACAGTGCACACACAAAAGGGTGGAAAAATGAACCCTTGGTAACTGTGCAGAAAAGAGGAAGAAAAGTGTTTTTGCTATTAAAAAAGCAGTTTGCACAGCAGTGTGCAAACAGCAATGTAGCTATCAGGGAGCCTTATAAGGCAGCCTAATAACCAACAGAGCTGATGCACAAAAATAGAGCCTCCCCTGTCACTGCACACAAAGTGTTGTGTTGTAAGTGGAAATCGCTAACAGCAGAAGCAGTTTTTTGGTTCTTCTTCCCTGCCTAACGCTCTCCCTACAGAATCAGCAGCAGCAACAGCAGCTCTCCCTATGCTAAGATCGCCATAAGTAAGATGGCGGTCGGCGTTCATGCCCTTTTATAGCCCCTGTGACGCCACACAAAGCCAGCCAATCACTTGCATGCCCTTCTCAAAGATGGTGGTGACGGATGCTTATGTCGTCGCTTTGCCCACAGTGTGCGTCCTCCATCATTGGCTGAAAAAGGGCGCTGGAAGCATCTTTTGAAATGCGACTTTGGCGCTCTGGTCGCCGACCTCGTGGCCGACCTCACGCTATGGTCGGGTTTCGTTTCATGAAACCCGACTTCAGTGAAAGTCGGCGACTTTTGAATATGACCGACCCGTTTTGCTCAACTCTAGTGCACATGTTTATAATGCAGATGTGATTGCTGGCTTTGCTATAAAAGAGTCACAGGTGTTGCAATCAGCGTTGGTGATAGTGTCCATTTCCAACCATCCTTGGTGGAGAAAGGAGCTGGAGAGAGCTCCTTGCAGCACGGTCAGAGCCCTGGGTTGGAAGTAGTCAGAGGGGATTTCCTTGTAGCTTTGACAGAGCTTGGTGGCAGCGATTAAGGAGGAGAGCTGCATTCTGGTGGTGGTCTCTGTTGCCAGGAGCAAGTGCAACAAGGGTAAAGCTAAGTGGTGTTTCCCCGTTTGTGTTATTCCTTCATGTGTATAAGTACAGCGGTGGGGCCAGTGCCTGCGCCACCCAGCTCCCTAGCAAGGGATAGGTGTAGGGTGTGCTAGGGCGACAGGTATCCTGAGCGGCGCCCAGTACGGAACCGGCATAGGGAACGTTGGGAGCGTTAGGGACACTGACTCAGGGGAGTGCAGGAGGTCTCCACGTCCCCCGTTCCCTATTGCAGGGCCCACCATTGTAAATGTTTCCCTATCCCCTGTGCCTTGTTGTATTAGTTACCAGCCTGCGGGCCGCGTCACACTGGACAATTACATGTGCCGTGTCCTGTTGTATTAGTTACCGGCCTGCTGGCCGTGTCACACAGGACGGGGCACGTGACAGGCAGGAACCAAAATCGTGCCCGGAGGTACAGACTCGAGGGCAACCGGAGCCACGGTCCTTAGGCTCTCAGATGGGACTCCTCCTCCTCCTCCGATGACACCACGGAGCGAGAAAGCGCATCGTCCCGGACGTTCTTCTCTCCTGAAAGAAAATGCAGTGTGAAATGGAATTGGGAGAAGAACAAGGACCATCTGGCCTGGCGAGAATTCAGCCGCTGGGCTGTCTGTAAATAGACTAAATTTTTGTGGTCGGTGAGCACCTGGAAAGGGTGACGAGCCCCCTCCAGGAGGTGTCTCCACTCTGAGAAGGCCAGCTTCATTGCTAGCAACTCCCTGTCCCCGATGGAATAATTTCTCTCTGCCGGCGTGAAGGTCTTAGAGAAGAAGAAGCATGGGTGCTTCCGACCTTGCGAGTCCTTTTGAAAAAGGACCGTTCCACCTCCAGGATGAAGGGCTTATCTACCTCAGGGCAATGTAGAATGGGAGCGCTAGCAAAGTGGGACTTAATGGAGGTGAGGGCCTTGGAGACAGTTTCCGACCACAGTTTGGGATTTGCACCCTTCTTGGTGAGGGCTACCAAGGGTGCTGCCAAAGTTGAGAAATGGGGAATGAATTGGCGATAGTAATTTATGAACCCCATAAAGTGCTGTACCGCTTTGAGAGAATGGGGTTCCTGCCAATCCATCACTGCCTGTAGCTTGGCAGGATCCATGGCCAAACCCTGGGCTGAGATGATGTAGCCCAGGAAAGGCAAGGACTCCTGCTCAAACACACATTTCTCCAATTTGGCATAAAGAGAGTTGGCCTGCAGGAGATCGAAAACTTTGCGAACATCTCTCCGGTGGGAGTCAATGTCTGGAGAATAAATGAGAATATCGTCCAGATAGACTACTACCGAGGTGGTAAGCATATCCCGGAAGATATCGTTCACAAAGTCTTGGAAGATGGCTGGAGCGTTACATAGACTGAAGGGTATCACCAGGTATTCATAGTGGCCGTCTCTGGTGTTAAAAGCTGTCTTCCATTCGTCCCCCTCACGGATGCGAATCAGGTTATAGGCCCCCCGCAGATCGAGCCTAGTAAACACTCTCGCTCCCCGTAGCCTATCAAACAGTACGGATATCAGGGGCAGAGGATACTTGTTCTTAACGGTTATGGTGTTAAGACCCCTATAATCGATGCATAGACGTAATTCTCCATTCTTCTTTTGGGCAAAGAAGAATCCCGCTCCTGCTGGCGACACCGACTTCCTAATGAACCCTGTTGCCAGATTCTCCCTGATATACTGAGACATGACCTCTGTCTCTGGGAGAGATAGGGGATATACTTGACCCCGGGGAGGCTCAGCACTGGGCAAGAGGTCAATAGGACAGTCGTAAGGGCGGTGCGGCGGAAGGGACTCTGCCGCCTTCTTGGAGAACATGTCTGCATACTGCTGATATGGCTTGAGAAGTAAGGAGAGATCTGCAGGAACCTCAGAAGTGGCAACCTGTACACAGTCCCTCAGACACCTACCCTCGTAGGACTTGCTCCAACCAAGGATTTTTCCCGAAGACCACTCTATGTGGGGAGAATGAGATCGTAGCCAGGGAACCTCTAGGAGGACCTGGTCGATCCCTTCGGGCATAACAAGGAGAGACAACATCTCCTGATGAGGAGACAAAGACAGTCTCAGTGGAGCCATCTGGTGGGTGATTTGGGATGGGAGTGTCGTCCCATTCACCACTCTGATCGTGACTTGTTGAGGTAGTAAGACCAGGGAGATTGCGGCATGTTGAGCGAAGGCAGATGACATGAAATTGCCCTCCGCTCCAGAGTCCACTTAAACCTCCACCATCAGAGTGGAAGAATTAAACTCTAACGCCCCTTTAAACAGGAGCTTGGAGGAGAAAGTCACGGTGTCTAGTAGGCCCCCTCCGATAACCACTAGACGGGAGCGCTGTGGGCACTGGTTGGCAAGGTGCCCAGTCTGCCGACAGTGGAAGCAGACTGGAGATACCAGTGCGGACCGGGCCCTAGACCCCATGCGGGACACCTCCATGGCTTCTGGAGGCTCGGGGGGCTGAGCGGGAGGCTCCAGTGGTCTAGCAAAATTTGGAGCCAACTTATATCGTTGGCGGGACTTGGAGCGCTCCAGCCCTCTCTCAGTGAAGCGAATGTCAATTCGGGTAGAGACCGTAATGAGCTCCTCTAAAGTGGTGGGCACCTCCCTGGTAGCAAGGGCGTCTTTGATATGATCAGCCAGGCCTCTCCAGAATATAGGTATGAAAACCTTATCTGGCCACTCCAGCTCCGAGGCCAGAGTTCTGAAGAGGATGGCATACTGGCTGACCAGAGATGCACCCTGGGTTAGAGCCAGCAACTGAAGTGCGGTATCGTGCGTGACCCGAGGACCCAGGAACACCTGTTTCAGAGTGACCAGGAAACGGGTGGCATTCTGTACCAGGAGATCCCCGCGCTCCCACAGTGGGGTGGCCCACTCCAGGGCCCTGCCAGACAGGAGGGAGATGATAAATCCCACCTTGGCCCGCTCGGAGGGAAATCGTGTGGCCAGCAACTCCAGGTGAATGGAGCACTGACTCACGAAACCCCTGCATGAAGCACTATCACCCGAGAACTTTTCAGGCAGCGGGAGGCGGGACAAGGTCGGGGCAGGACTGGCCGTGGAGACACGGGCGACAGCCTCTGCAGCTGCTTGGACGGCGACCGAGGTAACGTCCGCAGTTGAGATGGAACGCTCTAGCGCTACCAACCTACCCTCCAGCTGCTGGATGTACCTATGCAGTCGCTGTTCGTCCGCCATTACTAGCCAGACCCTGGCGCTAGGATAATGTTATGGCTGGCGGAACGCACCTAATTATAAAGTAGTAGTAGGTGCGTTCGCAGCCCAGGGTCCACCGTGCAGAGGTGCTAGACTGCTGCTAGGCAATGACGGAAGAATAGAGCAGCGTGAAAACAGTCACACGTGTGTTACGTCACCCAGTGTGAACAGGAGCGGACTCTGTTAATTCATAGAGCCGCACAACCGCTTAACGTGGATGCCGGAGTCTGTTTAGCTCACAGCGCACAGCAAGTGGCCACAGGACTCAACCTCCAAGGAAGCGGAGTGAGAGTCCCTCTAGGCCCACTGAGCAGGCAGCGTCACTGCCACGAACGCCGCTATAGACGCTGAGTATGGAGTGTGGAGCACTTGCACTGAGGCGTGCCGAGTCACTGATGAAGACTCTAACCTACCTACGCCTAAGCCTGGGCGCTAGCAGGCTAGGCTGCGCAACACATGTGTACCAAGGGTAGGGGTTTCATAATGAGTCAGCCACCAGAGACATTCATACGTGCATACATCACTTACTCCTTATAGTCTGAAAGTATAGTCTATCCTAGAGCGGCCATGCGAACCTTTTATAGCCGCGAGCGTCCGGGACCTTCCTGGCTTCTCGGATGGGCCAATCCGAACAGGAGCAGGACCTGAGCACGTGACCTTCGATCTCCAATGGGAGATCACTCCACGGGCATGATCATGGGGACTTAGTCCCTGGAGAATCTCGCTGCTGAGCAGCACGTATTGCCATAGCTGTGCCAGAGGTGGCAGGAGCAAGCAAACCCACGGAGCTGGTCTGGGCAGAACACTGGGACTGACGCGTTTGCTGAGCAACCTCCTATGTGGCTGGAGAGGAATGGGAGACCGCTGGAACTAAGGCTCGGGATTCCTGCTGTGCAGCGACAGGAACCCAATGCCTAACATTACTAGAGGCCCAAAAACTACTTATCCAGAAATTCATGTTTTATGTCACTGTAGAAGAATATTTAGAATTGAGAGTCCTCAGTGGTTGATATCTTTTGAGGACTCTCAGTTCTAAATATTCTTCTATCTACTGGCTAACATGGTACAAAGATATATCGTATATACTCATGTACAGTATAAGCCGAGATTTTCAGCCCATTTTTTGGGGCTGAAAGTCCCCCTCTCGGCTTATACACGAGTCATATTCCAGGGGGGATCG
The DNA here is from genome assembly GCF_039654945.1 of Dendrobates tinctorius. Lineage (NCBI taxonomy): Eukaryota > Metazoa > Chordata > Amphibia > Anura > Dendrobatidae > Dendrobates > Dendrobates tinctorius. Next base: position 6,835,593 of record NW_027361762.1, read on the forward strand.
GCGGGGGAGGGGGAGTGGGGGTGTCAGATCATACTCACCTTTCTCTGCAGCTCCCGTGCTTGTTCCATGTTGTCAGCACTGCTCTCTTCCTGCTTCAGCTGTCAAATGGTACCCGCTCATTAAATATGTGCATATTTAATGAGCGGTACCACGTGACCGCTGAAGCAGGAAGAGAGCAGCGCCGACAACATGGAAGAAGCAGGGGAGCTGCAGAGACAAGCGCCAGGACCGGGTGACTATAAACGGGGGGAGGCATATTCACCAGTCCCTGCACTCTGCTGTCTTGCGCCATCTGCAGTGACATTCAGGTCAGAGGGCGCGTTCATGCCCTCTGCCTGCACAGTCACTGCAGAGCCCGCAAAGCTGATGAGCAGGGGGCAGCGACAGAGATGAATATACAGTTTTTTTTTGTAACGGAGGCAGCGGCAGCAGCAATATGAGGGGGACACACACTGTGCAGATAACTGGGGCCACTCACTGTGCAGATGACTGGGGCCACTCACTGTGCAGCAAAGCTGGGGCCACTCACTGTGCAGCATTATCTGGGGCCACTCACTGTGCAGCATAACTGGGGCCACTCACTGTACGGCATTATCTGGGGCCACTCACTGTGCAACATTATCTGGGGCCACTCACTGTGCATCATTATCTGGGGCCACTCACTGTGCAGCATTATCTGGGGCCACTCACTGTGCAGCATAACTGGGGCCACTCACTGTGCAGCATTATCTGGGGCCACTCATTGTCCTCATTATCTGGGGCCACTCACTGTGCAGCATTATCTGAGGCCACTCATTGTGCAGCATTTTCTGGGGCCACTCACTGAGCAGCATTATCTGGGGCCACTCACTGTGCACCCTCGGTTTATATGCGAGTCAATAAGTTTTCCCAGTTTTTTGTGACAAAATTAGAGGGGTCGGCTTATACACGAGTATATACGGTGTATCTTTCCTGTATCATTATGTCACTGTAGACATCAATTAATTCGTACAGGTATGTAATGTAGAGGATAAGTAATAGTATGTGAAAGTCATGACAATGTGCAGTGTTACCACCTTTCTATATATCACATGCTGGTAATAAATTCAGAAATACACGAAATACAGGATGATGATGTACAATAATTAATAATTTTTTTCCTCTCCTATCAGTATGTTTTGAGTTGTGGGAGGAAACCGGAGTACCCGGAGAAAACCCACACAGACACGGGGAGAACACACAAACTCTGTGCAGATGGTGTCCCAGATTTACACCCAGGACTGTTACGGCGGCGGAACACGCTTAAAAAAATATAAATAAACGTGTTCGCCGCCCGGGGTCCACCGTGCGGCAGGTGTAATAACCGCTGCTAAAATAGGCAGAGCACACGGACGGGAATGTGCACAGGGAGAAGTGTACCTGGTGCACAAAAGCAGACTCTGTTAGAACTGAGCTGTACCCAAAAAACACAAATACAAAAACGCTGAGTCTGTATTAACTTCACAGACACACAGAGGCACACGTGCGGTAGCCAAAGCCGGAGTAGTTAAGAACGGCACTACAACCGAATGGACTTACTGTAAATAGGCATGTGCACGGCGTCGCAACTGCGAACGCCAAGAGCGGGCTGCAGCGTGATATAGCATGCGCAAAGCAGGACGCTGGCTGCTGCAATAGAGGATGCTTGAGCGCGCTGGCGCTAGCGCAATACTGGCTGACCCAAACACTCACACAAGCTTTATATCAGAGGGAAGGGGTTTCATAATAAGTCATCCACCAGACCAAGCATCCATCACCAAACAGACAGCAGCAAGTATAGAAAATACTAGCGCATGGCATAGCGGCCATGCGCACTTTTTATAGCGTACGGGACCTGCCGGAAATCTCCAGAGCCCCGAGCATAACCAATCAAATCAGGAGCAGGACCTGAGCACCTGACTCCTGAACTCCAGTGAGAGCTCGTCCCGTGAGCATGCTCAGTAGCAGGGAAAAAGGACAGCCTCTGGAGACAAATGTGAGAATCTGGGTTGCTGCATATGTATAGAATGACCCAGATTCCTAACACAGGACTACCTTGCTGCTCGCCAACAGCGCTAATCACTGCGCCACCATGCCGTCCTGTAGTATGATGGTCCTACATCTCCAAGCAGCATGCCAGCCAGATGAGGTATGGGGCAGCAATAGAGAATGCAGGAGATTATGATCTCTGATATGTAACAGAATAGATGGAAGAACTTGGGGGTTGGATTCCATTAGAAAAGAGTGTCAGCCACTCTGGAAGTGAAATGCACGTATACTTTATTTCTATGCAGCGGTAGATGGGACGTGCATGCAGGCAACATTATAAGGCAACCGCTGTTTCTCTCTGTGACTGACGCTTCATCTGGCCCGACTCTATCATGACGTCAGTACAAATTGTGCAATTGCCGCATCCAATTTCCTTTTGGTGTGGAATTTTCTAACCAGGTGGTTTTCCTATCACTAAAGCGGCTCCACACTGAAATATCTTTTTTTTTTATTGTGATTGCGTTTCTAATTTAATTTATCTGGATAATTATCAATTATATGACAATTTTTTTTATAAACGGCTGATTTTATAGCTGCATATAAAGGACTGTGTTTAAAAGAAAAGCAAACAGATTTTCTATTCTTCTTTCTTCATCTTTAGAATATGACAGGCAACCGGAGCTTCGTATCTTCAGAGGTTTTGTGACTTCATTTTTTTGGGTACCCTCTTTTTGTTAATTTTTCTTTTAATTCCGTCTCCTGTTCCGTGAAGTTTCCATAATATTATTTGTACATCATATTCACAAGAATGGACTGTATGGATTGGATTTTTTACATGTGGAGGATGGGCACTTTCTTACTGCAAAGAAAGAGTAGTTTTTAGTGATAATTTCAATGTTAATTATAGAGACTGAAAAGTCTAAGAATTCTATGATGATACCATTAAACTTTCCAGTACATTTCATATTAATTGTTTTAAGTTATTATTTTTATCCTTTTTGTCATATCCTTGTATATTATCCTTATGTTGTCTGTGCGGACTTTTTTCCATCCGTATGGCTTCTGTGTTATAGTTCAGCAGTAAATAAACTTTACAAGACCAATGTGTCCTTAAAAATTGTATGTAAAACATACAAAAAATATACTGATTCTTTTGCGCACCCATAGGCTTGAGTAGGTGAGTCTCATCCGAAATACCGAAGAGAATGCTGTTATCTGGACAGCTGCATAGAATAACATTGATCCGAGCGCTGTCCGTGTGAGGGATCAAATACTTATTTCTCACTGCAAAATGTAAATACATTTAAATAATTTATACAATGTGATTTTCTGGATTTTATTTTTGATATTCTATCTCTCCATGTTAAAATTAACTTATCCTTAAAATTATAGACTGTTCATGTCTTTGTCAGTGGGAAAGCTTACAATATCAGCAAGGGATCTAATACGTATTTCCCCCACTCTATATATATATTTTTGTACCAATATACCTTTTGTCAATGTGTTGCTTTTCCCAATGTTTTTCCCTTGATCTCCATTATGTTGGGGGAATGTTTATACCCCTACGCTATTTTGAATCTAAATACCTTTATGCTATTTTATAAGTGCAACAATAGTGAATTCTTCTAGGCAATGGTAATACATGTTAATGCTTCAGCGCGCATGCCTAGATTTGCATAGGAAGTTATGCTTGCGTTCCACAGTGTGGAACACACGTTACTGTTCAGATGGCGCCGCTTAATATCATCAAGGAGGCGCAACAGGAAGTGACAACATTGCACTACCAGTCATGATCTTATTTCCACAGAGTGGAACGCACAATATACACTATACCCTACGGGGTTAGATCCTGGATATTGGGGAAGCAGGAAATGTCATCAGGAGCATTTCCAGCTGGGTATTGTTGTGCTCCAGTCTGGAATGCACATCAACACAAGTGAGGGCTACAACTGGCATCTTACTTGACTTGAGGTGACAGTGAACCAGCCTAATAATCCGCCAATCATCAGGTGGGCGGTGTTTATTTTGATTACTTTGGAAAATGGTGGGTATTTAAATCCACTTGCTATGATCTTCCGGTATGCTAATATTCTTTCATGGCATCTTGCATCTTTGTCATCATCACTATCAACCAGGCCTCCTGATGAATCGTGACAGTGAGGAAATGTGTTGAGGAGCATATTCTCTTTGACGAGTCTACTGAATGGTTATATGACTTTGTACCATGTTGTATCTGATTAATAATCACTGTATATGGTAAATAATCCCTGAGCGTACTATCATGTTTTATGCCATGAAAAAAGTAATATCAGCCAAGAAATTATTTTTTGTCCTTTAGGAGTTGTCATAGGGACTGATGTTTAACCCCTTTCTGCCAGATGGTGCACTATCCCATCCATGTGCCCTGGGATTTAATTCCCATGGTGGGATGGTACATCATTGGCGATCATCCACGCTCACGGGGGGAGCGCGGCTGATCGCAGCCGGGTGTCAGCTGATTCTCCCAACTGACACCCAGCACTAAGTGCCAGGTGCAGTCACTGACTGCTCCCGGCACCTTTAACCCCTGAAACACTGCGATTAAACATGATCGCAGTGTTCCGGAGCCAGACCCAATGTCGTCATGACAACATCCGGGTCTCCAGGCCAGGTCTCACAGGTCAGTGTACAGAAGCTGCAGCACTGACAGCTTCTATAGCATGCAGATCTGCAGGTCTCGAGGCCCCTAGTGTATGATAAATGTTCAACCCCACAAGTTTGAACAGAGGAGGGTATGTGATGCAGTGACCCCTATTACAGCTAAGGGGTCCTGCATGTGCTCCTCAGGATATGCATGTAGGCGTTTCCTTCATTGTGATAGTGAAACAATGACCGGCATGATTGTAAATGGCCGGTATGTGTCACAGAGGTCCACTGCGCTGTAACCCCAAAAATTATGTTGTTGTGCTGGGACTTGTAGTTCCACAAGTTTATTTACCTATAAGGGGGGCTTATAGGGCTAGTCAGAGAGCTGGGCGGGATCAGCTAGCCATATGTACACCGCCTACATATTGGGTGGATTCAAATATATAATGTGACTGAGGTCTGGTCACATGGTGGAGAGTATGATCCTGAGTGGTCAGAGTGCAAGGTCCTGGAAGGCTTGTGTGTTGGAAGTTGCTAACTTCCTGAAGAGCACATGGTAAGGCCCTGGACCTGGAAGCCTGCATGATGGAAGTTGCTAACTTCCTGAAGAGCACATGGGGAGGCCCTGGACCTGGAGGCCGGTGTGTTAGGAGGTCCTAGGAGTTGATGGACTTCCTGAATAGCACCGGTGAGGTCATGTGTGAGCAGAGTCTGTGACGGCCCTGCATTGGGGGACCTACCAACCTTCTGAGGGTCTGGACTGTCAAGAGTGCCCTGTCACAAGGATGGTGATCCCAGCAAGGCAGCTTTCCTGGGAGAGAGAACTGACAAGGAGTCGGCGTCTGGAGCAGGAGCTCCTGTAAGGTACCTCCACGGACTGTTGGTGCTTGTTAGGTTCTAAGAACATTATTGAACTGTTTGGCATGTGGTCGCCCACGGTTACTGGACAGAGAGGTCCGGCATGTTTAGGGACTGAAAGTTAAAGCCATATGTTGAAATATTATGGTCGGTGGTAGGCCTTTGATGTGCAACAGGGCCTACTGTTTGGTTTATGCTGTGTAAAATAAACCTCATAGACTGTTTATGTGAGCAAAACGTACTTGCGTGTCTTCATCCCATTGCCAACGAGTGTCCCCCAACACATGCGGAAGCTCTGCACTTCACCCCTTTCTGCCAGATAGCGTACCATCACGTCCATGTGCCCTGGGACTTAATTCCCTTGGATGGGATAGTACGTCATAGGTGATCAGCCACGCTCACGAGGGGAGCTGATTTTGGCCAGGTGTCAGCTGATTCTCACAACTGACACCCAGCACTAAGTGCCAGGAGCGGTCATGGACCGTTCTCGGCACTTTAACCCCTGGAACACTGCGATTAAACATGATTGCAGTGTTTCGGAGCAGGCAGAGAGGTTGACAGCCCCTCTGCCTTTGGATTGGAGTCACCGCAAGGTATATAACCCGGTCTATGTATGCGATGCGGTGATTCCTGATGTGTTCAGTGAACACATCCGAAATCACCGCGTGTACAGAAGGGGGCGGGGCTTTGTGCGGAGCAGGCTTTCTGCTCCGTCCAAAGCGCAGGCAATGCGCTTAGTGGGAACATACCCTTACACATCACCAGCGCTGCAGAAATCATTAAAGTAGTAGAAGCAGCGCACTACAAGTACCAGAAAGTGAACAGCACAGCACTGATGCTCTGACAACCACTCTGCACGCTGCGCTCATTGGAATGGAAATGTGCAGTGGAGATTAATATTTCACTTTTCACAATTTAGCTGCGATCGGTGTATGTGCTTGGATAACATATTATGCGGGTATGCTTGGTCGTGCCGGGATAATATGCTTGACTCTCTGTGGCTGCATGTGTTGAGGCTATCTAACAGCCACAAAACATGCAGCCGCAGGGACTCGAATATTATTATTCAAGCATGCATAAGATACTCAGATAACACCTAAAGATGCTCAGATAACACGTTTTCCGACATAAGTCACAGTAAAGTAATATTACTTCATCAGCATAGTTCCATAGAAAAGAGATTTGCAACCGTTAATGATGGATTAATCAGATATTCCAACAAATGGAAGGTTTGGAACACTAAATTCTGTAACACTTAATTATACTTGGTGCGGATTGAATTCGCTAACTTGGCTTCATATATATGTGCACTGTATGGGTTTTGATACATTACTTATGTATATTCATGTACTTGTATGGCATTGTTAAAAAGACTTGAGTTCTCTACTTTTTATTCCCTTAATCCTCTTTCCCACCCTTTTCCCTTTGTTAATTCCCTTTCTTTCCCTTCTTTCCCTCCCCTTTTCCCAACCCTTGTTATTTACTAAAATCCAATAAAAATGTTTGAAAACAGTAAAGTAATATTAAAAATACTCTTTACAATGAATTTTGTTTTCCAACTACTTTCAATGACTTTAAAAGTGCCATCGTTTCAGCCATTATATATGCAAATCTGCTTGACCAGTGAAAATAGCAACTGCCTCAACTCATTAAGACCTGGGCGATATAGGTTAATAACATAATGCAAGCAATTAATTACTGACAAGAGAAGTAAAGAAGATAAAAGAAAATGTTTTCAAATGTCTCTTTCAATGACTCCCCACTTCTGAAATAGAAAGATAAAGAACAAATCTGGAATGGTTGTTGGAGCCAAGGAGTTGTACTTATATGCAATAATCTGACTTATGTCGCAGAGGTCAAATAACAGCTGTGTCTTATACTGCAGGGACTTTTATATGTATGTGTGCTCATACACTTTATAACAAAATAATTATTTGTCCTTAAGAAAGGGTACTATCACCATTCAAACTACAGAACTAAGTAAGTGCAGTCTCACACGTCCAGATATTTCCGGTACGTGAAGAAACGGTACCGGAGATATCTGTGCCCGTGTGTCTGTGTGTGCACGTGGAACATCCCTGTGTCATCCATGTGCTGTCCGTGTGTCACATCCGTGTGCTGTCCGTGTGAATACTTTTCCACGCAAAGGTTTTGAGGTCCAAATGAGGGGTTAAGGCATTAATTAAAGGCTTGGAAATGGCAAAGGTGTGATCCATTAGTGATTATGGCTTAAAACAGGGCCTAAAATGTTTTTGACAATGACATATCATCTTAGTGGTGTGTGTTAGAACTCCTTTGGCGTCACAAATATGTCTAATGACAATGAGGCATTGTTGTGGTTGGCATGGCTTGTGTCATGGCTTTGGGGATCGCCAACATATGCTTGTTGAGGAACCACGGCTGCAAAACAGGCTATGGGTTCACCCTTTACTCTTGCTACGTGGGGCATATGGTCATTTTCAAAAATTGCATCAAGAACTTCGCAAATACCCATTGAAGTTTGTCATCTTTCCATTACTGGATTTGAAAGCATACTTCAGTTTTTGTGTCCTTACCTTTTCAGACAAGACACCTGCATGCGACTAAGCATTTCTCCTGAGGAGCGTTTGCTTGTAACCTTGAGGTTTTTTGGTGCAACACATTATATTCTGGTCATTATCGTGCAAACCACCCTTTTGGGTTAAGAGGTTAATATTCTATTGTGTAATGTTACAGTTCACTAGCTTAGACAATTGCCATAATTGCAACTGCCAGACATATTGTTGTTTACCATTGGCCTAGAAATAAAGGCCACCATACACTTTGGATATGTATTATTGCAAACAATCAGATAGTAGGCCCCACAAACAAACTCGCAACATGGTCACTTTGTGAACTGTACATTATAAGTGACACCTGCTTCATTCATGGGTGTGGTTTATATTGGACCAAACATATATTTTATGTTGCTCTGTGCTGTATGACCTTCACTATGTAATAATTGTTTGATTTGTCATCATATTCCACAATTGATGGTGCTGTTTAGACACCCAAACTATGGTTTTGTAAACAGATTCCAGGCTACTGGCAACTCATATTCTTCACTTCATTTTGAGTTCCTCCTTGGCACGTCAACCATTAGTGTTGAGCATTCCGATACTGCAAATATCGTGTATCGGCCGATATTCGCTGTATTGGAATTCCGATACCGAGTACCGATATTTTTACAATATCGGATACCGGAATCGGAAGTTCCCATAATGCAATGAGCCAGTGCTGTGGCTGTGATTGGCTGCTGAAATGATGTCATCATGATGCGCGGACTGTGCGCATCATGATGCGCGGTCTGTGCGGGCCTGCCGGGGGTCTGTGCGGGCCTGCCGGTGGTCTGTGCGGGCTGCCGGGGGTCTGTGCGGGCCTGCCAGGGGTCTGTGTGGGCTGTCGGGGGTCTGTGTGGGCCTGCTGGGGTCTGTACGGGCCAGCCAGGGGTCTGTACGGGCCTGCTGGGGGTCTGTGCGGGCTGCCGGGGGTCGTGCGGGCCTGCCGGGGGGTCTGTAGGGGCCTGCCAGGGGTCTGTGCGGGCTGCCGGGGATCTGTGCGGGCTGCCGGGGGTCTGTGCGGGCCTGCCGGGGGTTGTGTGTGTGTGCAGGCATCGTCCGATGGGACTACAAGTCCCATCGGGCTATGCCTGCTACAATGACAGTGATTGACACATTAGCCAATGATGGAACAGTAGTAGTCCCATCATCCGGCTAATGTGTTGAATGTAAAAAAAAAAAACAACAAAAAAAAAACAACATACATACTACATACTTACTACATACGTACTACATACATACTACATATATACAACATGCATACATACATACTACATATATACTACATTCATGCAACGTACATACATACATACATACAACATATATACTACATTCATACAACATACATACATACATACTACATACATACTACATATATACTACATTAATACAACATACACACATACATACCACATACTACATATATACTGCATTCATAAAACATACATACTACATATATACTACATTCATACAACATACATATATACATACTACATACATACTACACATATACTACATTCATACAACATACATACATACTACATATATATTACATATATACTAGATTCATACAACATACATACATACACACTACATATATACTACATTCATACAACATATATACATACATACTACATACAATACATTCATATATTCATACAATACATACATATAGACATACAGTACATATAACATAGAAAACATACTCATCATCACTTGTCACTTTGATCCCCGAAGCCAGTGTCATCTCACTGTAAAAATATTAAAATAACAAACAAGCAATATACTCCCTGATCTGCAGAAATCCACGAGTGTCCCATGACGATCTCCTGCAGTGCATCACTGAGAGGTTACTATCGTTCACTGGTCTCACTTTATGGCAAAAGCTCCATGGGAACTTTCTCACACAGCAATGCCAAAAGTGAGACTAGGGACTATTTTTTTTACAGTGGCAGAGGAATACAGTGCGGAAGGATACCTACCTCCCGTCATTGTATTCCTGGGGCCCCTAGAGAGCAGTGGCATCAGCTGATGCTGCTGTTCTCCACGGGAGATCATCGCGGGACACTCGTGGATTTCTATGGATCAGGGAGTATATCGGTTGTTTGTTATTTTAATATTTTTTAAAGATGACACTGGCTTCGGGGATCAAAGTGACAAGTGATGGTGAGTATGTACTCTATGTTATATGTACTGTATGTCTATATGTATGTATTGTATGAATGTATGAATGTATTGTATGTAGTATGTATGTAGTATGTCTGTAGCATGTTTTATGTATGTTGAATGTATGCAGTATGTATGTAGTATGTACTATGTATGTATGTTGTATGAATGTAGTATATATGTAGTATGTATGTTGTATGTACTGTATGTAGCATGAATGTAGTATATACAGTGGGGAAAAAAAGTATTTAGTCAGTCAGCAATAGTGCAAGTTCCACCACTTAAAAAGATGAGAGGCGTCTGTAATTTACATCATAGGTAGACCTCAACTATGGGAGACAAACTGAGAAGAAAAAATCCAGAAAATCACATTGTCTGTTTTTTTTTTCATTTTATTTGCATATTATGGTGGAAAATAAGAATTTGGTCAGAAACAAAATTTCATCTCAATACTTTGTGATATATCCTTTGTTGGCAATGACAGAGGTCAAACGTTTTCTGTAAGTCTTCACAAGGTTGCCACACACTGTTGTTGGTATGTTGGCCCATTCCTCCATGCAGATCTCCTCTAGAGCAGTGATGTTTTTGGCTTTTCGCTTGGCAACACGGACTTTCAACTCCCTCCAAAGGTTTTCTATAGGGTTGAGATCTGGAGACTGGCTAGGCCACTCCAGGACCTTGAAATGCTTCTTACGAAGCCACTCCTTCGTTGCCCTGGCGGTGTGCTTTGGATCATTGTCATGTTGAAAGACCCAGCCACGTTTCATCTTCAATGCCCTTGCTGATGGAAGGAGGTTTGCACTCAAAATCTCACGATACATGGCCCCATTCATTCTTTCATGTACCCGGATCAGTCGTCCTGGCCCCTTTGCAGAGAAACAGCCCCAAAGCATGATGTTTCCACCACCATGCTTTACAGTAGGTATGGTGTTTGATGGATGCAACTCAGTTTTCTTTTTCCTCCAAACACGACAAGTTGTGTTTCTACCAAACAGTTCCAGTTTGGTTTCATCAGACCATAGGACATTCTCCCAAAACTCCTCTGGGTCATCCAAATGCTCTCTAGCAAACTTCAGACGGGCCCGGACATGTACAGGCTTAAGCAGTGGGACACGTCTGGCACTGCAGGATCTGAGTCCATGGTGGCGTAGTGTGTTACTTATGGTAGGCCTTGTTACATTGGTCCCAGCTCTCTGCAGTTCATTCACTAGGTCCCCCCGCGTGGTTCTGGGATTTTTGCTCACCGTTCTTGTGATCATTCTGACCCCACGGAGTGGGATTTTGCGTGGAGCACCAGATCGAGGGAGATTATCAGTGGTCTTGTATGTCTTCCATTTTCTAATTATTGCTCCCACAGTTGATTTCTTCACTCCAAGCTGGTTGGCTATTGCAGATTCAGTCTTCCCAGCATGGTGCAGGGCTACAATTTTGCTTCTGGTGTCCTTTGACAGCTCTTTGGTCTTCACCATAGTGGAGTTTGGAGTCAGACTGTTTGAGGGTGTGCACAGGTGTCTTTTTATACTGATAACAAGTTTAAACAGGTGCCATTACTACAGGTAATGAGTGGAGGAAAGAGGAGACTCTTAAAGAAGAAGTTACAGGTCTGTGAGAGCCAGAAATCTTGATTGCTTGTTTCTGACCAAATACTTATTTTCCACCATAATATGCAAATAAAATGAAAAAAAACAGACAATGTGATTTTCTGGATTTTTTTTTCTCAGTTTGTCTCCCATAGTTGAGGTCTACCTATGATGTAAATTACAGACGCCTCTCATCTTTTTAAGTGGTGAAACTTGCACTATTGCTGACTGACTAAATACTTTTTTTCCCCACTGTATATAGTATGTATGTAGTATGTGTGTATGTATGTTGTATGAATGTAGTATATATGTAGTATGTATGTTGTATGTATGTTGTATGAATGTAGTATATATGAAGTATGTATGTAGTATGTAGTATGTATGTATGCTGTATGAATGTAGTATATATGTAGTATGTATGTAGTAGGTATGTATGTTGTATGAATGCAGTATATATGAAGTATGTATGTAGTATGTATGTATGTATGTATGTTGTATGAATGTAGTATATATGTAGTATGTATGTAGTATGTATGTATGTTGTATGAATGTAGTATATATGAAGTATGCATGTAGTATGTCTGTATGTATGTTGTATGAATGTAGTATATATGAAGTATGTATGTAGTATGTAGTATGTACGTATGTTGTATGAATGTAGTATATATGTAGTATGTATGTTGTTTTTTTTTTACATTCAACACATTAGCCGGATGATGGGACTACTACTGTCCCATCATTGGCTAATGTGTCAAACACTGTAATTGTAGCAGGCATAGTCCAATGGGACTTGTAGACCCATCGGACGATGCCTGCACACACACACAACCCCCGGCAGGCCCGCACAGACCCCCGGCAGCCCGCACAGACCCCCTGCAGGCCCGTACAGACCCCCGGCAGGCCCGCACAGACCTCCGAGAGCCCGCACAGACCCCCGGCAGGCCCGTACAGACCCCCGGCAGCCCGCACAGACCCCCAGCAGGCCCGCACAGACCCGCGGCAGCCCGCACAGACCCCTGGCAGGCCCGCACAGACCCCCGGCAGGCCTGCACAGACCCCTGAGAGGCCCGCACAGACCCCCGAGAGGCCCGTACACACAGACTCGCACAGTGCCACCCACGCACCGCCCACAATCTTCCCCCCTCCCGAACTCGATGTACAAGTAAAGAAAGGGTTTTTTTTAATTCCGATATTTCTGTCCCATTGACTTGAATGGGGTTTCCGGTATCGGAATCGGCGATACCCGATACTTTTTGGGTATCGGTCCGATCCATTCAGATACTTCACGGTATCGGATGGTATCGTTCAACACTATCAACCATATCTGGGATTGTGCGCTCAACCTGTGATCTGATTTGGGACAAGCTGAAAAGCCGCTTCATGCCTCAGCCAACCACAAAGGACTGGTTGCGGATTGCCCAGGGTTTCATAGAAGCCACAGAGTTCCCAAATTGCATTGGTGCCCTGGATGGTAAACACATTTGTGACACCCCAGAGTCTGGTTGTCACAGTGACATTGCCTCCCTCCTAAGGGCTAAAGTCATGCCTGGAGGCAGGAGGGGGGCCCCCATGCCAGGTAACATAGATTTAATGACAATTCCTGCTGGAGGTCAGAAAGGGGAGCTGCCTTATAAATTCTGGCCAGCAGAGGGGGTTAGTGAGTCAGCAAGGAGTTAGCTGAGAGAGTAAACAGGGAGTTGTCATGGAAACGTGAGCAGCCTGAGGGCTCAGGACACGACAGTTAGTGAGTTGGAGGGGGAAGCTGATCAGTGAAGAGGGAAAGTAGAGGAGCGGAGACAAGAGGCTCTGGGGAAGCTAAAATTGCGTATAGCTGACCCCAGAGCGAAGCGCTGATATAGAAAGAGGACGCCAGAGTCCTAGGCTGAACAGGAGCTGTATGCCCTGTCCGCCAAATCTGGAAGTACAGGGGACTGCAAGTTCCTGGGCGACACAGAACACCTGAAGGCGCGGCAGCAGATCAAGAGCCCGGGTCTGACGGTGAAAAGGACAGTACCCGTGATATAGGCTCACGCTGTTAGCCATACGGGTTAGAAACCATCACGTAAGAGAGGGTCGCAGCTTAGTTACAAACAGCAGGGACCCGAAAACAAAGTGCAGAAGGAAGGTCCAAAACCCCACCTGGCAGGGTGGATCCCCTGAATGCCTCCAGGCGAGCCAGACTCAATCCATCACCTGTATGTGGTACCCCGGATTGCAACCACTTGCAAGTAAAAGGTAAAGAAATCTGCACCTTTCTGTGTCCTTCTCTTATTTATCTGCACCCCAACGTTCACCGCCATCTGAACCATTAATCAAATATCTTTGCCCCACGTTGGAGTGCCCCGCAGGACCTTAGGTTACTCGGTACCGGGCCTGTTAACTTCATTGGGGGATATCACGGTGACGGTGACCCGATCCGTGGCCCTGGGCATCTAGTAATAAAATTGAGGAAAATTTGTGCTTTACACTGAGGTCAGCAACGTGGGATTGGGAGCAGTGCTGTCACAAGTGCAGAAAGGCAGAGAGAGAGTGATTGCCTACGCCAGCAGGGAGCTTCGTCCCATTGAGAGGAACTCCGACAACTACAGTTCCTTTAAACTGGAGTTCCTCGCCATAGTCTGGGCGGTAATAGAGCGCTTCAAGCACTACTTGGCTTCAGCAAAGTTCACCATCTACACGGACAATAATCCGCTAACCCACCTTGAAGCAGCAAAGCTTGGGGCACTTGAGCAGCGATGGATGGCCCGGATATCCAACTACGAGTTTACCAACAAGTACCTAGCAGGACATAAGAACACTAATGCGGATGCGCTGTCCAGGATGTCTAATTCACCTGACGGGGGAGAAGATCCAGAAGGACTCAAAGAAATCGAGTTACCAGCCTTCCGCCGTCCAGTTGCAGCCCAGCGCTCCCAAGGGGTGAGGAATAAGCGCTTTATCGTATCAGAGGCAACGTTGAACCCATTACCCCATCATGAGTGGGCAGAGACACGAGATAGTGACCCAGCTGTTCGCCTAGTAAAGGAGTGGCTGGCACAAGATGATTCACACCCTGGTCCAGATGACCCACAGGAAGCACAGCAGTTATGGAAGGAGAGAGGCAAGCTGTTCATCTACGAGGGTAAACTGTGTCGGAGGAACATCAACTCGCGCACACACAAACTGGTCTGGTAGTCTCGAAACGGGATGCGCCAATGGTCTTGGAGGCGCACCACAATGGAGCAGGACACTTCGGGTGGAAGAAGTTGGAGGTCCTACTTCATGAAAGATTCTACTGGGTTGGCATGAGGAGAGCCATTGAGAAGTGTTGCCGAGAATGTGGCCCATGCAACCTGCACAGGAAAGACTGTAACAGCCAGCTAGCCCCATTACAGCCGATCATCACAAAACAGACGCTTGAACTGGTAGCCTTGGATCACGTGAAGTTAACTCCGAGTAGGAATGGCCACACCTACGCTCTGACCATCGTTGACCATTACTCAAGGTTCATGGTAGTCGTGCCTGTTAAAGACTGAACAGCGAAGACAGCAGCCAAGGCATTTCACCAACACTTTTGTCGACCGCACGGATACCCTGAACAAGTGCTCACCGACCAAGGTCCAGCCTTTGAGGCAGAAGTGTTTCTGGATTTCTGTAACATGTACGGTTGCAAGAAAATCAGGACAACGCCGTACCATCCACAGACAAATGGCATGTGTGAGAAGATGAACAAAGTGGTCACTGACTTATTGAAGACCTTACCGCTGGAAGAACGAAACCAGTGGCCAGAGAAGTTGCCAGATCTGGTAGATCTGTATAATCATATACCGGTAAACGCCACCAATTGCACTCCGGCCTACCTGATGAGGGCAAGACCTGGCAAGTTACCCATTGATTTAGACATGGGAATCTTAACACCTGAGTAGTGTTGAGCGATACCATCTGATATTGAGAAATATCGGATCGGATTGGATTGGCCGATATCCAAAAAGTATCGGGTATCGCCGATTCCGATCCCGGAAGTCCCATTCAAGTCAATGGGACCGAAATATCGGAATTAAAAAAAACCCTTTCTTTCCTTGTAGGTTAATTCTACATGAAGAAAAACAACTAAGAATAATGTAGAATGTATTGGGGGAGGTGGAGGAGACATTAAAGGCATAGAGGTTTAGCCCAATTAAATGGAATAGCAGGAATTAATTTTTTTTTTTAAAGACGTTCGGAGTTACAAAGATATTGACTATGTTAACCTCTTTTTATTTTGTCAGATATGTATGTTTCACTACTTCCATGCTCTTCACCTTCTTTTTTACTTTTTCCACACTTTCTCTTTCATGATCCTCAGCAGCGGCAGCATCTTTTTCATCACCTTCTTCTTCACCTTCTTCATCTTCTTCTTCTTCACCTTCTTCCTATTATTCTTTTTTGTACATTATTCATATTCTTCTTATTCAATGATTATTCTTCTTCATATTCTACTTCTTCATCTTCTTCCTATTCTTCTTCTTCATCATATTCTTATTTGTGACAGGCATTCCTGTAATTGTTATCTATAAAAGTTTGAAGATTACACCTTCCGTTCTGCCTGTCACAAAAGATTTACAACAGGATTTGTCCGCATTCAGTTTGGCCTACAGCAGCAGGCATTTTCCAGGGGCACCACGAGGAGGAACGGACTCACCCCCATACACTGCTTAGTCTTCTTCTGCTTATAATTTAGATAATATCTTTTGCTCTGATTTTTAGTCTTATGCTTAATGTTCTTCTGATTTTGGATCTTCTGCTTTTTGTTCTTCTGCTTCTTGGTCTTCTGTCTCTTATTGTTCTGCATCTTGGTGGTTGTCGTCATGTTCTTCATCCTCTTGGTCATCTTCTTCAGGGTCATCTTTTTGGTCTTCTTCGGTGTGGTCTTCAGGGTCGTCGTCTTCAGGGTCGTCGTAAGGGAGATCCAGAGTGAGAACCAAAAACCATTTCTACAAGCTTGAACCTGGAAAAGTAGCAGAAGGTACAAGAAGGCTGAGGAACTGCTGAGAACCAGCTGAAGGTACTGGAACCCGGATGGTTGGCAGAAGGAACAAGAGGAAATGAAACTAGCGAGGACGAGCTGACGGTGCTGGAACCCAGAGGGGCAGCAGAAGGAACAAGAGCCAATGGCACAACCGTGGACTAGCTGACGGTGCTGGAACACGGATACTAAGCAGGACGTACCTGTGCTACAAAGCACTACCAAGGACTAGCAGACGTTGCTGGATCTCGGACACCGAGAAGGAGGCACCTGGCCAAAGGCACTGCCGAGAAACAGCTGACGGTGCTGGAACCCGGATGGGTAGCAGAAGCTGCAAGAGCAAATGGAACTAGTGACGACCAGCTGACGGTGCTGGAATCCGGAGGGGCAGCAGAAGGAACAAGAGACAATGGCACAACCATGGACCAGCTGACGGTGCTGGAACACGATTACTAAGCAGGAGGTATCTGTGCTACAAAGCACTACCAAGGACCAGCAGACGCTGCTGGAACTCGGATACCGAGAAGGAGGCACCTCGGCCAAAGGCACTGCCGAGAACCAGCTGACGGTGCTGGAACCCAGAGTGGCAGCTGAAGGAACAAGAGCCAATGGCACAACTGTGGACCAGCTGACGGTGCTGGAACACGGTTACTAAGCAGGAGGTAACTGTGCTACAAAGCACTACCAAGGACCAGCAGACGTTGCTGGAACTCGGATACTGAGAAGGAGGCACCTCGGCCAAAGGCACTGCCGAGAACCAGCTGACGGTGCTGGAACCCGGATGGGTAGCAGAAGGTACCCATGATAAACAAAGTTGCAAGGCCGCGAGCCGGCTGCAGTTACCGAAACCCACAGTCCTACAGGGGGTGGTTGTCCTATTGGCACTACGGAACCAGCCTTTATTACCAGAACCCGCAGCACACATAGGAAGCATCTAAACTGCAGGCACCATAGACTCGGCAAACCCGACCGCAACACGACAGGATAACGTATTGGTGGCAAAGTGACATTGACACTACCCGGAAACAGCAGGCGTGCTGGACCCAGGCTGGGCAGGAGGGAGTACCCGCGCCAAAGACACTGCGGAGAACCAGCTGGCGGTGCTGGAACCTGGATGGGTAGCAGAAGCTACAAGAGTCAATGGAACTACCGAGAACCAGCTGACGGTGCTGGATCCCAGAGTAGCAGCTGAAGGAACAAGAGCCAATGGCACAACTGTGGACCAGCTGACGGTGATGGAACACGGTTACTAAGCAGGAGGTACTTGTGCTACAAAGCACTACCAAGGACCAGCTGACGTTGCTGGAACTCGGATACCGAGAAGGAGGCACCTAGGCCAAAGGCACTGCCGAGAAACTGCTGACGGTGCTGGAACCCGGATGGGTAGCAGAAGCTGCAAGAGCAAATGGAACTAGCGAGGACCAGCTGACGGTGCTGGAACCCAGAGGGGCAGCAGAAGGAACAAGAGCCAATGGCACAACCGTGGACCAGCTGATGGTGCTGGAACATGGTTACTAAGCAGGAGGTACTTGTGCTACAAAGCACTACCAAGGATCAGCAGACGTTGCTGGAACTCGGATACCGAGAAGGAGGCACCTCGGCCAAAGGCACTGCCGAGTACCAGCTGACGGTGCTGGAACCCGGATGGGTAGCAGAAGGTGCCCATGATAAACAAAGTTGCAAGGCTGCGAGCCAACCGCAGTTACCGAAACCCACAGTCCTACAGGGAGTGCTTGTCCAATTTGGCACTACGGAATCAGCCTTTATTACCAGAACCCGTAGCCCACATAGGAACCACCTAAACTGCAGGCACCATAGACTCGGCTAACCTGACCGCAACGCAACAGGATAACGTATTGGTGGCAAAGTGACGTTGACTCTACCCGGAAACAGCAGGCGTGCTGGACCCAGGCTGGGCAGGAGGGAGTACCCGTGCCAAAGACACTGCCAAGAACCAGCTGACGGTGCTGGAACCTGGATGGGTAGCAGAAGCTTCAAGAGTCAATGGAACTACCGAGAACCAGCTGACGGTGCTGGATCCCAGAGTGGCAGCTGAAGGAACAAGAGCCAAAGGCACAACTGTGGACCAACTGACGGTGCTGGAACATGGTTACTAAGCAGGAGGTACCTGTGCTACAAAGCACTACCAAGGACCAGCAGATGTTGCTGGAACTCTGTTACCGAGAAGGAGGCACCTCGGCCAAAGGCACTGCCGAGAATCAGCTGATTGTGCTGGAACCCAGAGTGGCAGCTGAAGGAGCAAGAGCGAATGGCACAACTGTGGACCAGCTGACGGTGCTGGAACACGGTTACTAAGCAGGAGGTACCTGTGCTACAAAGCACTACCAAGGACAAGCAGACGTTGCTGAAACTCGGATACCGAGAAGGAGGCACCTAGGCAAAAGGCACTGCCGAGAAACAGCTGACGGTGCTGGAACCCGGATGGGTAGCAAAAGCTGCAAGAGCAAATGGAACTAGCGAGGACCAGCTGATGGTGCTGGAACCCAGAGGGGCAGCAGAAGGAACAAGAGCCAATGGCACAACCGTGGACCAGCTGATGGTGCTGGAACACGGTTACTAAGCAGGAGGTACTTGTGCTACAAAGCACTACCAAGGACCAGCAGACGTTGCTGGAACTCGGATACCAAGAAGGAGGCACCTCGGCCAAAGGCACTGCCGAGAACCAGCTGACGGTGCTGGAACCCGGATGGGTAGCAGAAGGTGCCCATGATAAACAAAGTTGCAAGGCCGCGAGCCAGCCGCAGTTACCGAAACCCACAGTCCAACAGGGAGTGCTTGTCCTATTGGCACTACGGAACCAGCATTTATTACCAGAACCCGCAGCCCACATAGGAAGCACCTAAACTGCAGGAAGCATAGACACAGCAAACCTGAACGCAACATGACAGGATAACATATTGGTGGCAAAGTGACGTTGACACTACCCGGAAACAGCAGGCGTGCTGGACCCAGGCTGGACAGGAGGGAGTACCCGCGCCAAAGACACTGCCGAGAACTAGCTGACGGTGCTGGAACCTGGATGGGTAGCAGAAGCTACAAGAGTCAATGGAACTACAGAGAACCAGCTGATGGTGCTGGATCCCAGAGTGGCAGCTGAAGGAACAAGAGCCAATGGCACATCTGTGGACCAACTGACGGTGCTGGAACATGGTTACTAAGCAGGAGGTACCTGTGCTACAAAGCACTACCAAGGACCAGCAGACGTTGCTGGAACTCGGATACAGAGAAGGAGGCACCTCGGCCAAAGGCACTGCTGAGAAACAGCTGACGATGCTGGAACCCGGATGGGTAGCAGAAGCTGCAAGAGCAAATGGAACTAGCGAGGACCAGCTGACGGTGCTGGAATCCGGAGGGGCAGCAGAAGGAACAAGAGCCAATGGCACAACCGTGGACCAGCTGACGGTGCTGGAACACGGTTACTAAGCAGGAGGTACCTGTGCTACAAAGCACTACCAAGGACCAGCAGACGTTGCTGGAACTCTAATACCGAGAAGGAGGCACCTCGGCCAAAGGCACTGCCGAGTACCAGCTGGCAGTGCTGGAACCCAGAGTGGCAGCTGAAGGAACAAGAGCCAATGGCACAACTGCGGACCAGCTGACAGTGCTGGAACACAGTTACTAAGCAGGAGATACCTGTGCAACAAAGCAATACCAAGGAGCAGCAGACATTGCTGGAAATTGGATAGCGAGAAGGAGGCACCTCGGCCAAAGGCACTGCCGAGAACCA
Source organism: Dendrobates tinctorius (assembly GCF_039654945.1). Lineage (NCBI taxonomy): Eukaryota > Metazoa > Chordata > Amphibia > Anura > Dendrobatidae > Dendrobates > Dendrobates tinctorius. The sequence continues at coordinate 6,856,116 of NW_027361762.1, forward strand.
GCTGACGGTGCTGGAACCCGGATGGGTAGCAGAAGGTGCCCATGATAAACAAAGTTGCAAGGCTGCGAGCCAGCCGGAGTTACCGAAACCCACAGTCCTACAGGGAGTGCTTGTTCTATTGGCACTACGGAACCAGCCTTTATTACCAGAACCCGCAGCCCACATAGGAAGCACCTAATCTGCAGGCAGCATAGACTCGGCTAACCTGAACGCAACATGACAGGATAACATATTGGTGGCAAAGTGACGTTGACACTACCCGGAAACAGCAGGCGTGCTGGACCCAGGCTGGGCAGGAGGGAGTACCCATGCCAAAGACACTGCTGAGAACCAGCTGACGGTGCTGCAACCTGGATGGGTAGCAGAAGCTACAAGAGTCAATTGAACTACTGAGAACCAGCTGACAGTGCTGGATTCCAGAGTGGCAGCAGAAGGAACAAGAGCCAATGGCACAACTGTGGACCAACTGACGGTGCTGGAACACGGATACTAAGCAGGAGGTACCTGTGCTACAAAGCACTACCAAGGACCAGCAGACGTTGCTGGAACTCGGATACCGAGAAGGAGGCACCACAGCCAAGCTGACGGTGCTGGAACCCGGATGGGTAGCAGAAGGTGCCCATGATAAACAAAGTTGCAAGGCCGCGAGCCAGCCGCAGTTACCGAAACCCACAGTCCTACAGGGAGTGCTTGTCCTATTGGCACTACGGAACCAGCCTTTATTACCAGAACCCGCAGCCCACGTAGGAACCACCTAAACTGTAGGCACCATAGACTCGGCTAACCTGACCGCAACACGACAGGATAACGTATTGGTGGCAAAGTGACGTTGACACTACCCGGAAACGGCAGGAGTGCTGGACCCAGGCTGGGCAGGAGGGGGTACCCGTGCCAAAGACACTGCCGAGAACCAGCTGACGGTGCTGGAACCTGGATGGGTAGCAGAAGCTACAAGAGTCAATGGAACTACCGAGAACCAGCTGACGGTGCTGGATCCCAGAGTGGCAGCTGAAGGAACAAGAGCCAATGGCACAACTGTGGACCAACTGACGGTGCTGGAACATGGTTACTAAGCAGGAGGTACCTGTGCTACAAAGCACTACCAAGGACCAGCAGACGTTGCTGGAACTCGGATACCGAGAAGGAGGAACCAAGGCCAAAGGCACTGCCGAGAAACAGCTGACGGTGCTGGAACCCGGATGGGTAGCAGAAGCTGCAAGAGCAAATGGAACTAGCGAGGACCAGCTGACGGTGCTGGAATCCGGAGGGGCAGCAGAAGGAACAAGAGCCAATGGCACAACCGTGGAACAGCTAACGGTGCTGGAACACGGTTATTAAGAAGGAGGTACCTGTGCTACAAAGCACTACCAAGGACCAGCAGACGTTGCTGGAACTCAGATACCGAGAAGGAGGCACCTCGGCCAAAGGCACTGCCGAGAACCAGCTGGCGGTGCTGGAACCCAGAGTGGCAGCTGAAGGAACAAGAGCCAATGGCACAACTGCAGACCAGCTGAAGGTGCTGGAACACGGTTACTAAGCAGGAGACACCTGTGCAACCAAGCACTACCAAGGACCAGCAGATGTTGCTGGAAATCGGATACCGATAAGGAAGCAGCTCGGCCAAAGGCACTGCCGAGAACCAGCTGACGGTGCTGGAACCCGGATGGGTAGCAGAAGGTTCCCATGATATACAAAGTTGCAAGGCCGTGAGCCAGCCACAGTTACCGAAACCCACAGTCCTACAGGGAGTGTTTGTCCTATTGGCACTATGGAACCAGCCTTTATTACCAGAACCCGCAGCCCACATAGGAAGCACCTAAACTGCAGGCACCATAGACTCGGCTAACCTGACCGCAACATGACAGGATAACGTATTGGTGGCAAAGTGACGTTGACACTACCCGGAAACAGCAGGCGTGCTGGACCCAGGCTGGGCAGGAGGGAGTACCCGTGCCAAAGACACTGCCGAGAACCAGCTGACGGTGCTGGAACCTGGATGGGTAGCAGAACCTAAAACAGTCAATGGAATTACCAAGAACCAGCTGATGGTGCTGGATCCCAGAGTGGCAGCTGAAGGAACAAGAGCCAATGGCACAACTGTGGACCAACTGATGGTGCTGGAACACGGCTACTAAGCAGCAGGTACCTGTGCTACAAAGCACTATCAAGGACTAGCAGACATTGCTGGAACTCGGATACCGAAAAGGAGGCACCTAGGCCAAAGGCACTGCCGAGAAACAGCTGACGGTGCTGGAACCCGAATGGGTAGCAGAAGCTGCAAGAGCAAATGGAACTAGCGAGAACCAGCTGACGGTGCTGGAATCCGGAGGTGCAGCAGAAGGAACAAGAGCCAATGGCACAACCGTGGGTCAGCTGACAGTGCTGGAACACGGTTGCTAAGCAGGAGGTAGCTGTGCTACAAAGCACTACCAAGGACCAGCAGACGTTGGTGGAACTCGGATACCGAGAAGGTGGCACCTCGGACAAAGACACTGCCGAGAACCAGCTGGCGGTGCTGGAACCCAGAGTGGCAGCTGAAGGAACAAGAGCCAATGGCACAACTGCGGACCAGCTGACGGTGCTGGAACACGGTTACTAAGCAAGAGATACCTGTGCAACAAAGCACTACCAAGGACCAGCAGACGTTGCTGGAACTCGGATACCGAGAAGGTGGCACCTCGGACAAAGGCACTGCCGAGAACCAGCTGACGGTGCTGGAACCGGAATGGGTAGCAGAAGGTACCCATGATAAACAAAGTTGCAAGGCAGCGAACCGGCCGCAGTTACCGAAACCCACAGTCCTACAGGGGGTGCTTGTCCTATTGGCACTATGGAATCAGCCTTTATTACCAGAACCCGCAGCCCACATAGGAAGTTCCTAAACTGCAGGCACCACAGATTCGGCTAACCCGACCGCAACATGACAGGATAACGTATTTGTGGCAAAGTGACGTTGACACTACCCGGAAACAGCAGGCGTGCTGGACCCAGGCTGGGCAGGAAAGAGTGCCCGTGCCAAAGACACTGCCGAGAACCAGCTGACGGTGCTGGAACCCTGATGGGTAGCAGAAGCTACAAGAGTCAATGGAGCTACCGAGAACCAGCTGACGGTGCTGGAACCCAGAGTGGCAGCTGAAGGAACAAGAGCGAATGGCACAACTGTGGACAAACTGATGGTGCTGGAACACGGTTACTAAGCATGAGGTACCTGTGCTACAAAGCACTGCCAAGGACCATCAGACATTGCTGGAACTCAGATACCGAGAAGGAGGCATCTAGGCCAAAAGTACTGCCGAGGACCAGCTGTCGGTGCTGGAACCTGGATGGGTAGCAGAAGCTGCAAGAGCAAATGGAACTAGCGAGGACCAGCTGACGGTGCTGGAACCCGGAGGGGCAGCAGAAGGAACAAGAGCGAATGGCACAACCGTGGACCAGCTGGCGGTGCTGGAACACGGTTACTAAGCAGGAGGTACCTGTGCTACAAAGCACTACCAAGGACCATCAGACATTGCTGGAACTCGGATACCGAGAAGGAGGCATCTAGGCCAAAGGCACTGCCGAGGACCAGCTGACGGTGCTGGAACCTGGATGGGTAGCAGAAGCTGCAAGAGCAAATGGAACTTGCGAGGACCAGCTGACGGTGCTGGAACCCTGAGGGGCAGCAAAAGGAACAAGAGCGAATGGCACAACCGTGGACCAGCTGACGGTGCTGGAACACGGTTACTAAGCATGAGGTACCTGTGCTACAAAACACTACCAAGGACCATCAGACATTGCTGGAACTCAGATACCGAGAAGGAGGCATCTAGGCCAAAGGCACTGCCGAGGACCAGCTGACGGTGCTGGGACCCGGATGGGTAGCAGAAGCTGCAAGAGCAAATGGAACTAGCGAGGACCAGCTGACGGTGCTGGAACCCGGAGGGGCAGCAGAAGGAACAAGAGCGAATGGCACAACCGTGGACCAGCTGACAGTGCTGGAACACGGTTACTAAGCAGGAGGTACCTGTGCTACAAAGCACTACCAAGGACCAGCAGACGTTGCTGGAACTCGGATACCGAGAAGGAGGCACCTCGGCCAAAGGCACTGCCGAGAACCAGCTAATGGTGCTGGAACCCAGAGAGGCAGCTAAAGGAACAAGAGCCAATGGCACAACTGTGGACCAGCTGACGGTGCTGGAACACGGTTACTAAACAGGAGTTACCTGTGCTACAAAGCACTACCAAGGACCAACAGACGTTGCTGGAACTCTGATACCGAAAAGGAGGCACCTAGGCCAAAGGCACTGCCGAGAACCAGCTGACGGTGCTGGAACCCGGATGGGTAGCAGAAGCTGCATGAGCAAATGGAACTAGCGAGGACCAGCTGAAGGTGGTGGAACCCGGAGGGGCAGCAGAAGGAACAAGAGCCAATGGCACAACCATGGACCAGCTGATGGTGGTGGACACGGTTACTAAGCAGGAGGTACCTGTGCTACAAAGCACTACCAAGGACCAGCAGTCGTTGCTGGAATTCGGATACTGAGAAGGAGGCATCTCAGCCAAAGGCACTGCCGAGAACCAGCTGACGGAGCTGGAACCCAGATGGGTAGCAGAAGGTACCCATGATAAACAAAGTTGCAGTTACCGAAACCCACAGTCCTACACGGGGTGCTTGTCCTATTGGCACTACGGAACCAGCCTTTATTACCAGAACCCACAGCCCACATAGGAAGCACCTAAACTGCAGGCACCATAGACTCAGCTAACCCAACCGCAACACGACAGGACGACGTATTTGTGGCAAAGTGACATAGACACTACCCGGAAACAGCAGGCATGCTGGAACCAGGCTGGGCAGGAGGGAGTACCCGTTCCAAAGACACTTCTGAGCAGCAACTGGTGATGTTGGAGCCCAAGGTCAATCAGGGTGTAGGCTGAGGCCTAATTTCATCAAGTTAAATATCTGTTGTAGACTACTACTGATTTTAAATGTGCTCCAACTAGGCCTCTGGCTCCACTTTGTCTCTAGTATTTCCCCTGGCCTCCAACCCTGCCAATTGCTGCTCTGAAGCGGTGTCTGAACAATCAACACTGGTTCCTGTGTTACTGGGGTTCAGTAACGTCTGCTGTTCCCCTGATGTGTGTCCGGCAATGTCTCTTGCTCTGTCCACATTCCCACTACTATTAGTGGGAATGTGGACAGAGCAGGAGACATTGCCGGACACACATCAAGGGTTCTACTGACGTTACTGAGCCCCATTAACACAGGAACAAGTGTTGATTGTGCAGACGCCACTTCTGAGCAGCAACTGGCGGTGTTGGAGGCCAGGGGAAATACTACAGACAGAGTAGAGTCAGCAGCCTAATTGGAGCAAGTTTGAAATCAGTAGTAGTGTGAATGTGGAGGCAGCAGGAGATTTTGCCGTTCACACAGCAGGGGAGCAGCAGGCATTACTGAACCCCACTAACACTGGAGCATGTGTTTCTCTCTGTGCAGACGGCACTTCCGAGCAACAACTGGCTGTGTTGAAGCCCAGAGTGAATCATGGAGTAGGCTGAGGCCTAATTGCATCCAGTTTTATATGTGATGTAGTTTAAATGTGGAGGCAGCAGGAGATATTGCCATCCACACAGCAGGGAAGCAGCAGGCATTACTGAACCCCACTAACACTGGAGCACATGTTTCGTTTCTCTCTGTCCAGACAGCACTTCCGAGCAACAACTGGCTGTGTTGAAGCCCAGGGTGAATCATGGAGTAGGCTGAGGCCTAATTGCAGCAAGTTTTATATGTGATGTAGTTTGAATGTGGAGGCAGCAGGAGATATTGCCGTCCACACAGCAGGGGAGCAGCAGGCATTACTGAACCTCACTTACACTGAAGCATGTGTTTCTCTCTGTGCAGACAGCACTTCCGAGCAACAACTGGCTGTGCTGAAGCCCAGGGTGAATCATGGAGTAGGCTGAGGCCTAATTAAAGCAAGTTTTATATGTGATGTAGTTTAAATGTGGAGGCAGCAGGAGATATTGCCGTCCACACAGAAGGGGAGCAGCAGGCATTACAGAACCCCAGTAACACTGGAGCATGTGTTTCTCTCTGTGCAGACAGCACTTCCGAGCAACAACTGGCTGTGTTGAAGCCCAGGGTGAATCATGGAGTAGTCTGAGGCCTAATTGCAGCAAGTTTTATATGTGATGTAGTTTAAATGTGGAGGCAGCAGGAGATATTGCCGTCCACACAGCAGGGGAGCAGCAGGCATTACCGAACCTCACTTACACTGGAGCATGTGTTTCTCTCTGTGCAGACAGCACTTCCGAGCAACAACTGGCTGTGTTGAAGCCCAGGGTGAATCATGGAGTAGGCTGAGGCCTAATTAAAGCAAGTTTTATATGTGATGTAGTTTAAATGTGGAGGCAGCAGGAGATATTGCCGTCCACACAGCAGGGGAGCAGCTGGCATTACTGAACCCCACTAACACAGGAGCTAGTGTTTTTTTCTGTGCGGACCGCACTTTCGAGCAACAACTGGCGGTGTTGGAGCCCAGGGTAAATCAGTGTGTGGGCTGAGGCCTAATTTCATCATGTTTAATATCTGTTGTAGACTACTACTGATTTTAAACGTGCTGCAACTAGGCCTCTGGCTCCACTCTGTCTCTAGTATTTCCCCTGGCCTCCAAACCCACCAGTTGCTGCTCAGAATTGGCGTCTACACAATCAACACTTGTTCCTGTTTTACTGGGGTTCAGTAGCGTCAGCTGCACCCCTGATGTGTGTCCGGCAATGTCTCTTGCTCTGTCCACATTCCCACTACTATTAGTGGGAATGTGGACAGAGCAGGAGACATTGCCGGACACACATCAACGGTTCTACTGACGTTACTGAGCCCCATTAACACAGGAACAAGTGTTGATTGTGCAGACGCCACTTCTGGGCAGCAACTGGCGGTGTTGGAGGCCAGGGGAAATACTACAGACAGAGTAGAGTCAGCAGCCTAATTGGAGCAAGATTGAAATCAGTAGTAGTGTGAATGTGGAGGCAGCAGGAGATTTTGCCGTTCACACAGCAGGGGAGCAGCAGGCATTACTGAACCCCACTAACACTGGAGCATGTGTTTCTCTCTGTGCAGACGGCACTTCCGAGCAACAACTGGCTGTGTTGAAGCCCAGAGTGAATCATGGAGTAGGCTGAGGCCTAATTGCATCAAGTTTTATATGTGATGTAGTTTAAATGTGGAGGCAGCAGGAGATATTGCCATCCACACAGCAGGGGAGCAGCAGGCATTACTGAACCCCACTAACACTGGAGCACATGTTTCGTTTCTCTCTGTCCAGACAGCACTTCCGAGCAACAACTGGCTGTGTTGAAGCCCAGGGTGAATCATGGAGTAGGCTGAGGCCTAATTGCAGCAAGTTTTATATGTGATGTAGTTTGAATGTGGAGGCAGCAGGAGATATTGCCGTCCACACAGCAGGGGAGCAGCAGGCATTACTGAACCTCACTTACACTGGAGCATGTGTTTCTCTCTGTGCAGACAGCACTTCCGAGCAACAACTGGCTGTGCTGAAGCCCAGGGTGAATCATGGAGTAGGCTGAGGCCTAATTGCAGCAAGTTTTATATGTGATGTAGTTTAAATGTGGAGGCAGCAGGAGATATTGCCATCCACACAGAAGGGGAGCAGCAGGCATTACAGAACCCCAGTAACCCTGGAGCATGTGTTTCTCTCTGTGCAGACAGCACTTCCGAGCAACAACTGGCTGTGTTGAAGCCCAGGGTGAATCATGGAGTAGTCTGAGGCCTAATTGCAGCAAGTTTTATATGTGATGTAGTTTAAATGTGGAGGCAGCAGGAGATATTGCCATCCACACAGCAGGGGAGCAGCAGGCATTACTGAACCCCACTAACACTGGAGCATGTGCTTCCCTCTGTGCAGACAGCACTTCCGAGCAAACACTGGCTGTGTTGAAGCCCAGGGTGAATCATGGAGTAGGCTGAGGCCTAAATGCAGCAAGTTTTATATGTGATGTAGTTTGAATGTGGAGGCAGCAGGAGATATTGCCGTCCACACAGCAGGGGAGCAGCAGGCATTACTGAACCTCACTTACACTGGAGCATGTGTTTCTCTCTGTGCAGACAGCACTTCCGAGCAACAACTGGCTGTGTTGAAGCCCAGGGTGAATCATGGAGTAGGCTGAGGCCTAATTAAAGCAAGTTTTATATGTGATGTAGTTTAAATGTGGAGGCAGCAGGAGATATTGCCGTCCACACAGCAGGGGAGCAGCTGGCATTACTGAACCCCACTAACACAGGAGCTAGTGTTTTTTTCTGTGCGGACCGCACTTTCGAGCAACAACTGGCGATGTTGGAGCCCAGGGTAAATCAGTGTGTGGGCTGAGGCCTAATTTCATCATGTTTAATATCTGTTGTAGACTACTACTGATTTTAAACGTGCTGCAACTAGGCCTCTGGCTCCACTCTGTCTCTAGTATTTCCCCTGGCCTCCAAACCCACCAGTTGCTGCTCAGAAGTGGCGTCTACACAATCAACACTTGTTCCTGTGTTACTGGGGTTCAGTAGCGTCAGCTGCACCCCTGATGTGTGTCCGGCAATGTCTCTTGCTCTGTCCACATTCCCACTACTATTAGTGGGAATGTGGATAGAGCAGGAGACATCGCCGGACACACATCAAGGGTTCTACTGACGTTACTGAGCCCCATTAACACAGGAACAAGTGTTGATTGTGCAGACGCCACTTCTGAGCAGCAACTGGCGGTGTTGGAGGCCAGGGGAAATATTACAGACAGAGTAGAGTCAGCAGCCTAATTGGAGCAAGTTTGAAATCAGTAGTAGTGTGAATGTGGAGGCAGCAGGAGATTTTGCCGTTCACACAGCAGGGGAGCAGCAGGTATTACTGAACCCCACTAACACTGGAGCATGTGTTTCTCTCTGTGCAGACGGCACTTCCGAGCAACAACTGGCTGTGTTGAAGCCCAGAGTGAATCATGGAGTAGGCTGAGGCCTAATTGCAGCAAGTTTTATATGTGATGTAGTTTAAATGTGGAGGCAGCAGGAGATATTGCCATCCACACAGCAGGGGAGCAGCAGGCATTACTGAACCCCACTAACACTGGTGCACATGTTTCGTTTCTCTCTGTCCAGACAGCACTTCCGAACAACAACTGGCTGTGTTGAAGCCCAGGGTGAATCATGGAGTAGGCTGAGGCCTAATTGCAGCAAGTATTATATGTGATGTAGTTTGAATGTGGAGGCAGCAGGAGATATTGCCGTCCACACAGCAGGGGAGCAGCAGGCATTACTGAACCTCACTAACACTGGAGCATGTGTTTCTCTCTGTGCAGACAGCACTTCCGAGCAACAACTGGCTGTGTTGAAGCCCAGGGTGAATCATGGAGTAGTCTGAGGCCTAATTGCAGCAAGTTTTATATGTGATGTAGTTTAAATGTGGAGGCAGCAGGAGATATTGCCGTCCACACAGCATGGGAGCAGCAGGCATTGCTGAACCCCACTAACAGTGGAGCACGTGTTTCTCAATGTGCAGACAGCACTTCCGAGCAGCAACTAGCTGTGTTGAAGCCCAGGGTGAATCATGGAGTAGGCTGAGGCCTAATTGCAGCAAGTTTTATATGTGATGTAGTTTGAATGTGGAGACAGCAGGAGATATTGCCATCCACATAGCAGGGGAGCATCAGGCATTATTGAACCCCACTAACACTGGAGCATGTGTTTCTCTCTGTGCAGACAGCACTTCCGAGCAACAACTGGCTGTGTTGAAGCCCAGGTTCAGTCATGGAGCAGGCTGAGGTCTAATTGAAGCCAGTTTTATATAGGTTGTAGACTACTACTGATTGTAACTGTGCTCCACTTAGGCCTCTGGCTCCACTGTCTCTAGCATTTCCCCTGGCCTCCAACACCGCCAGTTGCTGCTCAGAAGTGGCGTCTGCACAATCCACACTTGTTTCTTTGTTACTGGGGCTCAGTCACGTCAGTTGATCCCCTGATGTATGTCCGACAATGTCTCCTGCTCTGTCCACATTCCCACTACTAGTAATGGGAATGTGGACAGAGCAGGAGACATTGCCGGACACACATCAGGGGATCAACTGATGTGACTGAGCCCCAGTAACAAAGAAACAAGTGTGGATTGTGCAGACGCCACTTCTGAGCAGCAACTGGCGGTTTTGGAGGCCAGGGGAAATACTAGAGACAGTGGAGCTAGAGGCCTATGTGGAGCATGGTTGAAAATCAGTAGTAGTGTGAATGTGGAGGCAGCAGGACATATAACCGTCCACACAGCAGGGGAGCAGCTGAAGTTACTGAACCCCACTAACACAGGAGCTAATGTTTCTCTCTGTGCGGACAGCACTTCCAAGCGACAACTGGCTGTGTTGAAGCCCAGGATAAATCATGCAGCAGGCTGAGGCCTACTTGGAGCTAGTTGAGAATATGATCTAGTTTGAATGTGGAGGCAGCAGGAGATATTGCCGTCCACACAGCAGGGGAGCAGCTGGCGTTACTGAACCTCACTAACACAGGAGCTAATGTTTTTCTCTGTGCGGACAGCACTTCCGTGCGACAACTGGCTGTGTTGAAGCCCAGGATCAATCATGCAGCAGGCTGAGGCATACTTGGAACAAGTAGAAAATCGGATGTAGTTTGAATGTGGAGGCAGCAGGAAAGTTTGCCGTCCACACACCAGGGGAGCAGCTGGCATTACTGAACCCCATTAACACAGGAGCTAGTGTTTTTCTCTGTGCGGACAGCACTTCCAAGCGACAACTGGCTGTGTTGAAGCCCAGGATCAATCATACAGCAGGCTGAGGCCTACTTGGAGCTAGTTGAAAATATGATCTAGTTTGAATGTGGAGGCAGCAGGAGATATTGCCGTCCACACAGCAGGGGAGCAGCTGGCATTACTGAACCCCACTAACACAGGAGCTAATGTTTTTCTCTGTGTGGACAGCACTTCCGAGCGACAACTGGCTGTGCTGAAGCCCAGGATCAAACATGCAGCAGTCTGAGGCCTACTTGGAGCAAGTAGAAAATCGGATGTAGTTTGAATGTGGAGGCAGCAGGAGACTTTGCCGTCCACACAGCAGGGGAGCAGCTGGCGTTACTGAACCCCACTAACACAGGAGCTAGTGTTTTTCTCTGTGCGGACGACACTTCCAAGCGACAACTGGCTGTGTTGAAGCCCATGATCAATCATGCAGCAGGCTGAGGCCTACTTGGAGCAAGTTGAAAATATGATCTTGTTTGAATGTGGAGGCAGCAGGAGATATTGCCGTCCACACAGCAGGGGAGCAGCTGGCGTTACTGAATCCCATTAACACTGGAGCATGTGTTTCTCTCTGTGCAGACAGCACTTCCGAGCAACAACTAGCTGTGTTGAAGCCCAGGATCAGTCATGGAGCAGGCTGAGGTCTAATTGAAGCAAGTTTTATATAGGTTGTAGACTACTACTGATTTTCAACCATGCTCCACATAGGCCTCTAGCTCCACTGTCTCTAGTATTTCCCCTGGCCTCCAACACCATCAGTTGCTGCTCAGAAGTGGAATCTGCACAATCCACACTTGTTCCTGTGTTACTGGGGCTCAGTCACGTCAGTTGATCCCCTGATGTGTGTCTGACAATGTCTCCTGCTCTGTCCACATTCCCACTACTAGTTTTTCTCTGTGCGGACGGCACTTCCAAGCGACAACTGGCTGTGTTGAAGCCCAGGATCAATCATACAGCAGGCTGAGGCCTACTTGGAGCAAGTTGAAAATATGTTCTAGTTTGAATGTGGAGGCAGCAGGAGATATTGCCGTCCAAACAGCAGGGGAGCAGCTGGCGTTACTGAATCCCACTAAAACAGGAGCTAGTGTTTTTTTCTGTGCGGACGGCACTTCCAAGCGACAACTGGCTGTGTTGAAGGCCAGGATGAATCATGCAGCAGGCTGAGGCCTACTTGGAGCTAGTTGAAAATATGATCTAGTTTGAATGTGGAGGCAGCAGGAGATATTGCCGTCCACACAGCAGGGGAGCAGCTGGCGTTACTGAACCCCACTAACACAGGAGCTAGTGTTTTTCTCTGTGCGGACAGCACTTCCAAGCGACAACTGGCTGTGTTGAAGCCCAGGATCAATCATACAGCAGGCTGAGGCCTACTTGGAGCAAGTTGAAAATATGATCTAGTTTGAATCTGGAGGCAGCAGGAGATATTGCCGTCCACTCAGCAGGGGAGCAGCTGTCGTTACTGAACCCCATTAACACAGGAGCTAATGTTTTTCTCTGTGCGGACAGCACTTCCGAGTGACAACTGGCTGTGTTGAAGCCCAAGATCAATCATGCAGCAGGCTGAGGCCTACTTGGAGCTAGTCGAAAATATGATCTAGTTTGAATGTGGAGGCAGCAGGAGATATTGCCGTCCATACAGCAGGGGAGTAGCTGGCGTTACTGAACCCCACTAACACAGGAGCTAATGTTTTTGTCTGTGCTGACAGCACTTCCGAGCGACAACTGGCTGTGTTGAAGCCCAGGATCAAACATGCAGCAGTCTGAGGCCTACTTGGAGCAAGTAGAAAATTGGATGTAGTTTGAATGTGGAGGCAGCAGGAGACTTTGCCATCCACACAGCAGGGGAGCAGCTGGCGTTACTGAAGCCCACTAACACAGGAGCTACTGTTTTTCTCTGTGCGGACGGCACTTCCAAGCGACAATTGGCTGTGTTGAAGTCCAGGACCAATCATGCAGCAGGCTGAGGCCTACTTGGAGCTAGTTGAAAATATGATGTAGTTTGAAAGTGGAGGCAGCAGGAGATATTGCCGTCCACACAGCAGGGGAGCAGCTGGCGTTACTGAACCCCACTAACACAGGAGCTAGTGTTTTTCTCTGTGTGGACGGCACTTCCAAGCGACAACTGGCTGTGTTGAAGCCCAGGATAAATCATGCAGCAGGCTGAGGCCTACTTGGAGCTAGTTGAGAATATGATCTAGTTTGAATGTGGAGGCAGCAGGAGATACTGCTGTCCACACAGCAGGGGAGCAGCTGACGTTACTGAACCCCACTAACACAGGAGCTAATGTTTCTCTTTGTGCAGACAGCACTTCCGAGCAACAGCTGTCTGTGTTGAAGCCCAGGATCAATCATGCAGCAGGCTGAGGCCTACTTAGAGCTAGTTGAAAATATGATGTAGTTTGAATGTGGAGGCAGCAGGAGATATTGCCGTCCACACAGCAGGGGAGCAGCTGGCGTTACTGAACCCCACTAACACAGGAGCTAGTGTTTTTCTCTGTGTGGACGGCACTTCCAAGCGACAACTGGCTGTGTTGACGCCCAGGATAAATCATGCAGCAGGCTGAGGCCTACTTGGAGCTAGTTGAGAATATGATCTAGTTTGAATGTGGAGGCAGCAGGAGATATTGCCGTCCACACAGCAGGGGAGCAGCTGGCGTTACTGAACCCCACTAACACAGGAGCTAATGTCTTTCTCTGTGCGGACAGCACTTCCGAGAGAAACTGGCTGTGTTTAAGCCCAGGATCAAACATGCAGCAGTCTGAGGCCTACTTGGAGCAAGTAGAAAATCGGATGTAGTTTGAATGTGGAGGCAGCAGGAGACTTTGCCGTCCACACAGAAGGGGAGCAGCTGGCGTTACTGAACCCCGCTAACACAGGAGCTAGTGTTTTTCTCTGTGCGCACGGCACTTCCAAGCGACAACTGGCTGTGTTGAAGCCCAGGATCAATCATGCAGCAGGCTGAGGCCTACTTGGAGCAAGTTGAAAATATGATCTAGTTTGAATGTGGAGGCAGCAGGAGATATTGCCGTCCACACAGCAGGGGAGCAGCTGGCGTTATTGAACCCCACTAAAACAGGAGCTAGTGTTTTTCTCTGTGCGGACAGCACTTCCAAGCGACAACTGGCTGTGTTGAAGCCCAGGATGAATCATGCAGCAGGCTGACGCCTACTTGGAGCTAGTTGAAAATATGATCTAGTTTGAATGTGGAGGCAGCAGGAGATATTTCCGTCCACACAGCAGGGGAGCAGCTGGCGTTACTGAACCCCACTAACACAGGAGCTAGTGTTTTTCTCTGTGCGGATGGCACTTCCAAGCAACAACTGGCTGTGTTGAAGCCCACGATGAATCATGCAGCAGGCTGAGGCCTACTTGGAGCTAGTTGAACATATGATCTAGTTTGAATGTGGAGGTAGCAGGATATATTTCCGTCTACACAGCAGGGGAGCAGCTGGCGTTACTGAACCCCACTAACACAGGAGCTAGTGGTTTTCTCTGTGCGGATGGCACTTCCAAGCGACAACTGGCTGTGTTGAAGCCCAGGATGAATCATGCAGCAGGCTGAGGCCTACTTGGAGCTTGTTGAAAATATGATCTAGTTTGAATCTGGAGGCAGCAGGAGATATTGCCGTCCACACAGCAGGGGAGCAGCTGGTGTTACTGAACCCCACTAACATAGGAGATAATGTTTTTCTCTGTGCAGACAGCATTTCCGTGCGACAACTGGCTGTGTTGACGCCCAGGATCAATCATGCAGCAGGCTGAGGCCTACTTGGAGCAAGTAGAAAATCGGATGTAGTTTGAATGTGGAGGCAGCAGGAGACTTTGCCGTCCACACAGCAGGGGAGCAGCTAGCGTTACTGAACCCCACTAACACAGGAGCTAATGTTTTTCTCTGTGCGGACAGCACTTCCGAGGGACAACTGGCTGTGTTGAAGCCCAGGATCAATCATGCAGCAGGCTGAGGCCTACTTGGAGCAAGTAGAAAATCGGATGTAGTTTGGCAGGAGACTTTGGCAGGAGACTTTGCCGTCCACACAGCAGGGGAGCACGTGGCGTTACTGAACCCCACTAAGACAGGAGCTAATGTTTTTCTCTGTGCGGACAGCACTTCCGAGCAACAACTGGCTGTGTTGAAGCCCAGGATCATTCAGCAGGCTGAGGCCTACTTGGAGCTAGTTGAAAATATGATCTAGTTTGAATGTGGAGGCAGCAGGAGACTTTGCCGTCCACACAGCAGGGGAGCAGCTGGCATTACTGAACCCCACTAACACAGGAGCTAGTGTTTTTTTCTGTGCGGACCGCACTTTCGAGCAACAACTGGCGATGTTGGAGCCCAGTGTAAATCAGTGTGTGGGCTGAGGCCTAATTTCATCATGTTTAATATCTGTTGTAGACTACTACTGATTTTAAACGTGCTGCAACTAGGCCTCTGTCTCCACTCTGTCTCTAGTATTTCCCCTGGCCTCCAAACCCACCAGTTGCTGCTCAGAAGTGGCGTCTACACAATCAACACTTGTTCCTGTGTTACTGGGGTTCAGTAGCGTCAGCTGCACCCCTGATGTGTGTCTGGCAATGTCTCCTGCTCTGTCCACATTCCCACTACTAGTAGTGGGTGGAATGGAGAGCATGATGGACTGCACCAGTGTGTCTTGGTACTCCCGCATTTTACGCTCCAGTTTCAACGGTGTTATGAGGCTTTGTAAGTTGTCCTGGTAGCGAGGATCTAGGAGGGTGTACACCCAATAATCAGCCATGTTGAGTATGTGGGCGATGTGGCGGTTGTTTCTCAAGCACTGCAGCATGAAATCAACCATGTGCTGCAGACTGCCAACTGCCCAAGAAACGCTGTCCCCTGCTTGAGGCGTCATCTCTGCCTGCTCTGCATAACCCCACCCTCGCTCTACATACTGACTAGAGCATTGTGTACCTCCCTCCTCTGGAGAGATGTCTTCCTCCTCCATTGACTCCTCCTCATCCTCCTCACAAAGTGTCCCCTGCCTAGGCCTTTGTGAGGAACCACGTAGCGCAGACTGTCCAGAAGCAGATGGCATTTGTGACTCCTCATCCTCCACCTCTTCCAAAACCTCCTCCCTTAGTGCTTGCAGTGTTTTTTGAAGCAGGCAGATAAGGGGGACAGTCACGCTGACTAGTGCATCATCTGCACTCGCCATCCTCGTGGAATCATCGAAGGCACGCAAAACGAGGCAGATGTCCTTCATAGAGGCCCACTCAGTGGTGCTGAAGTGTGACCGGCGCACAGTGCGACTTGTTTGCGCCTGATGCAGCTGGTACTCCATTACTGCTGCCTGCTGCTCACACAACCGCTCCAACATATGTAACATTGAATTCCACCTGGTGGGTAGGTCACATATGATGCGATGTTCCGGAAGGCGTAATCGTGCTGCAGAGCTGCAATGCGCGATTTTGCCGTGCTGGAACGCCGCAAGTGAGCGCACTCTATGCGGACCTTGTGCAGCAGTGCATCAAGATCCGGATAGTCCCTCAGAAAGCTCTGCATGACCAAGTTGAGCACATGTGCCAGACATGGGATGTGAGTGAGGTTGCCTAGGCCCAGAGCTGCCACCAGATTTCGGCCATTGTCACACACTACCAAGCCTGGCGGGAGATTCGCTGGCAGAAACCACACGTCGCTCTCCTGCTTGATGGCATTCCAGAACTCCTGCACTGTGTGGCTTTGATTCCCCAAAGAAATTAATTTCAGTACAGCCTGTTGACGTTTGGCCATGGCTGTGCTCATATCGGTGGTAACAGACTCCTGCAGCGCTGATTCTGAGGAACTTGAGTATGAGGAGGAGTCAATGTGTACAGACTGGATTCCTGCAATCCTTGGAGTTGGCAGAACACGTACAGCGCCACCCTCAAGATCTGTACCCGGCTCCACAACATTGACCCAATGGGCAGTGAGGGAAAGGTATCGTCCCTGTCTATGGGTACTGGTCCACGCATCGGTGGTCAGGTGGACCTTGCTACTGACGGCGTTTAGTAGTGCATGTTTCATTTTTCCCTCCACATGCTTTTGTAGGGCAGGGACGGCTTGCCTGCTGAAATAAAAGCGGCTGGGCACGGTGTATTGTGGGACTGCCAATGCCATGAAGGTACGGAAGGTGTCAGTCTCCACCAGCCTGAATGAGAGCATTTGAAGGGCCAGTAATTTGGCAATGCCAGCATTCAGAGCCTGTGCTCGGGGATGGTTTGCCGAGTATGGCCGCCTTTTCTCCCATGCCTGTGCTACCGATGGCTGTAGAGTGGCCTGGAAGTGTGAGGATGAACGGGAGCGTGGTGCTGTGAGTGAAATATCACTGGGTCTCTGGACAACAGTGCCAGAGGTTCTTCCATGGCGATCCTGTGAGGAAGCCGAACCAGCTGTGTGTGAGATGGAGGAAGAAGCTACAACACGAGCTGAAGAGGTGGTAGGTGGTGCTGTAGTTTGGCCTACGTCTTCAGTGTGTCTTTGTAACTCCACCACGTGCTTGGTCCGCACATGTTTCCACATATTTGTGGTATTGAGGTTGCTGACACTTTTCCCTCTTTTGACTTTCTGATGACACAGCTTGCATTTGACAAAGCAAATGTCATCTGCACCTGTGTCTAAAAAGGACCACGCACTGCAAGTCTTGGGAGCGCCCATTTTGGCTTTTGGAAGAGGAATGCTCCTAACGGGTGCCGAAGTGGAGGCTACAGGCAACCAAGTCTGCCCCCTCCCTCTTCCTCCTGTTTTGGCCATTCGGGGAATCTCTTCCTCAGAGCTGCTCCCACCACCTTCCTGTTCCTCACGTCATGATGGGTCAAGGACCTCATCATCTACACTCTCCTCTTCAAACACCTGCTTCTCCTGGGTAGTCTCGCCAGCAACGTACGCACCAGAAAGCGGCACCTGAGTCTCGTCATCATCTGATGCGTACTGAGGTGTGCTGACCATAGGCACTGGCCCTCCCGCCTCTTCAGATTCAGAGGGACAAAGCAGTTGCGCATCACTGCATACTCCCTCTTCTTCACATTCTTGAATGCTGCTTGGCTGGCCCCCTCTTTCCAAGCCAACAGATTCAGATAACAGAAGTAGAGACTGTGATGGCTCCTGTCCAGGGCTCTCTGACTGCCTGGGCACTTTGGCAGGTGGTGAAGAGACAGATGGTTGCTCTTCAGTGCTCTGGCCCTGAGAGGACGTGGAAGTCATTGAAGTCGATGCGTTATATGACATCCATCCGACAGCGGCTTCAATTTGTTCCTCCCGCAGCAGTGGGGTACGGCGAGGTCCTACAAAGCTGTGCATAAAGGACTGTTGCCTGGTAAAACTGGGGGATGCTGACTCACTGGTGCCTGCAGCAGGCACAGAATCCCCACGTCCTCTCCCTGCAGAATCCCCACGTCCTCTCCCTGCTGAAACGCCACGCCCACGTGCCTTACTCCCTGCCTTCTTCATCTTGGTAGACTGATAAAGATAGGCAGAAAAGTACAAAGGGGGGCTTAGTGTGCTTATTCCTGAACAGCTGGTAACAGGTATAAGAAACACTAATTTTATAAAGTGTGTGAACTACAGTTTAATATGACCTAATGTGGCCTACACAACTGTCAAATGGAGTGTTTGGTGAACTTTATTTTGTTTGTTTTTTTTCAAGAAAACAAAAAGGATGTGACCAAAGATTTGAAAGCGATAGTATCACAAACTTTTTGGAGCTATTACAATGCAGGAAGGTAACCTACAATGCAAAAGATGAGGCTCCAAAAAATAGGGTAATACTAATCTGGCTGCGGCTGAAGGGCACAAGCCAGAAAAAAGGCTCCTCTATCTACTCCTATATAGTGTTTGCAACCAACCAATGTACATGGATACGGATGGATGCACACTAATAGGAGAATGAAAAATGAGCTGCAATAAAACAAAAATATGTATGAGGCAGTGAAGCACGCTGAGCGGCCTACAACCAGACATAGCTGCAGGACACACTACAGCGTCAGCTGCACTCACACACAGAGACCTCTCAGACAGCCGTGAACAGTGCAGATAAGTGGGCACTAGCACTGAAAGGCTGCAGAAAGGCTCCGCTGTCTACTCCTATAGTGTTTGCAACCAATGTATATGGATACGGATGGATGCACACTAATAGGAGAATGAAAAATGAGCTGCAATAAAAGAAAAATATGTGTGAGGCAGTGACGCATGCTGAGCGGCCTACAACCAGACGTAGCTGCAGGACACACTACAGCGTGAGCTGCACTCACATACAGAGACCTCTCAGACAGCCGTGAACAGTGCAGAAAACTGGGCACTAGCACTGAAAGGCTGCAGAGAGGCTCCGCTGTCTACTCCTATAGTGTTTGCAACCAACGTATATGGATACGGATGGATGCACACTAATAGGAGAATGAAAAATGAGCAGCATTAAAAGAAAAATATGTGTGAGGCAGTGACGCACGCTGAGCGACCTACAACCAGACGTGGCTGCAGGACACACTACACAGCGTGAGCTGCACTCACACAGAGACCTTGCAGACAGCTGTGAACACTTCTGCAAGGCAAAAGAAAGCTACAGTGGTTGATTATGTAGCCTGGGTAAAGCACAATATGATTTTGAAAATCGCTATTTCTAACTGTCCCTCAGAGTCTTGAACAGCAGCTTGTCCCTAACTGAATTCACAGCAGAGTGAACCCGAAATGGCGGCGGCTTTTATAGTGCATCATGACATCATTTCAGCAGCCAATCACAGCCATGCCATTACTTAACATGCCTACATGCCAAACAGGATGTGCCCACACTTCTGAGGATTGTCATTGGCTGAATCAAATTAAACTGGCTCATAGCATTATGGGAACTTCTGATTCCTGTATTCGATATGCTAAAAGTATCGGAACTCAGTATCGGAATTCCGATACCGCGAATATCGGCCGATACCCGATATTTGCGGTATCGGAATGCTCAACACTACACCTGAGATGACATCACCAGATGCAGACTGGGATTCAGAGGCAGCAACAATACCGCAAAGTGCAAGAATGCGTGGAGAAAAGTTTGTCCCAAGCAAGGGGGAGGCAGGAAAGGAATTACAATCAACACGCACCTTCAGCTCCCTTGACACCAGGAGAACAAGTACTAAAAAGAAAGAGATGAGTTCACAAACTAGATGACCAGTGGGAGGCAGAGCCATACACCGTTATACCTTCAGATTTTAATAACACCAAGGTATGCCTCATCAGCAAGGATGGAGGAGAAACCTCAGAGGCAGTCTCAAGAGATTATCTAAAGGTGTGCCCTGATCAACTGAAAGACAAGGAGGAAGTCCAAGACACTCCACGGCCCACAGTAGAGGTGGAAGAGAAGATCCATACTATCCCTGGAGAATATCCTCGGACGTGGACACAAGTGAATCAGGCTATCATAGTACCAGTCCTAACCTTTCACCAGCCTACTGCACCGGATGAAGCAGAGACTCTTAATGAAATGGCTCCAGTAACAGATGCCACATCTGCAGTGGAATGCGGAAATCTGTCCTCTGCTAGCAGCGAATCTGTCAATCTCATGGTGATTCTAAGAGTGATGAGAAGGCAGTCCAGAATACCAATATTACACAAGTCCACTTATAACGTAGTGACTAGTGCACGAGCAGTAGACATTAAAGAACAAGTCAGGTCATCGAAGATACCAATACTGCGTAGATCCACTTGTAGTACCAGAGGTCAGATCCCTGTCCGTTATAGAGAATACATGATGTAAATAAATTAATAAGAATGTATAGTTGTAACCGTTAAGCATGAGAGCCTACAGAGACTTACTGTATGAACTTTTTAAGTATTTGTAATAACCCGTTAAAGGACAATTGGGCCACATACGTGTGGTCAGAACTTTATTTGTAAATAGTTACCCCAACTTGGCCTTGAAAATAAGCCGCCGGCGTGGCTGAAAAACCCGGCCCATCTACAGAGTGCCCTGTAGCGACGCCCAGGGACGACACACAAAGTGGGCTAAGGCGGTTCCCACCAACCAAACCCCAGGTACAAGGACCAAGATAATTCCTGGATGGCAGCGTAAGGACTGGTCGCTGCAGTAACTTTGTTATTGTTTCTTTTTCTTTTCTGGATTTGATAATTTTTATATTTTTAAGACTTTGTAGATTTTCATTAATTGTTGTTAACAATTCTTGTTATGTTTCCTCAGTCCGGGAGTACTGAACTTCACTGGGGGGAATGTGACGCCCCAGAGTGAGGTTTCACAGTGACATTGCCTCCCTCTAAGGGGTAAAGTCATGCCTGGAGGCAGGAGGGGGCCCCCTGCCAGGTAACATAGATTTAATGACAATTCCTGCTGGAGGTCAGAAAGGGGAGCTGCCTTATAAATTCTGGCCAGCAAAGGGGATTAGTGAGTCAGCTAGGAGTCAGCTGAGAGAGTAAACAGGGAGTTGTCATGGAAACAAGAGCAGCCTGAGGGCTCAGGACACGACAGTTAGTGAGTTGGAGGGGGAAGCTGATCTGTGAAGAGGGAAAGGAGAGGAGCGGAGACAAGAGGCTCTGGGGAAGCTAAAATTGCGTATAGCTGACCCCAGAGCGAAGCGCTGATATAGAAAGAGGACGCCAGAGTCCTAGGCTGAACAGGAGCTGTATGCCCTGTCCGCCAAATCTGGAAGTACAGGGGACTGCAAGTTCCTGGGCGACATTGAGCACCTGAAGGCACGGCAGCAGATCAAGAGCCCGGGTCTCACGGTGAAAAGGACAGTACCCGTGATATAGGCTCACGCTGTCAGCCATACAGGTTAGAAACCATCACGCAAGAGAGGGTCGCAGCTTAGTTACAAACAGCAGGGACATGAAAACAAAGCGCAGAAGGAAGGTCCCAAACCCCACCTGGCAGGGTGGATCCCCTGAATGCCTCCAGGTGAGCCGGACTCAATCCATCACCTGTATGTGGTACCCCGGATTGCAACCACTTGCAAGTAAAAGGTAAAGAAACCTGCACCTTTCTGTGTCCTTCTCTTATTTCTCTGCACCCCAACGTTCACCGCCATCTGAACCATTAATCAGATATCTTTGCCCTGGGGCCCCCGCTCTACCCGTAGGTAGCCGAACCATCTTTGCTGCGTCACCATCAGCCCCAGAGGACCAAAACTGCAGCGTCGGCCACTCATTGCTGAACACCATGGGTGGCGTCACACTTAAACATCACACAACTTTCGTCAATTTTATTACTGGACGCCCAGGGCCACGGACTGGGTCACCGTCACCATGACATCCCCCATTGAAGTTAACGGGCCCCGTACCGAGCAACCTAAGGTCCTGCGGGTGCTCCACATTCGTGTCAAGAAGCTGCCAAACTCTGGGTCTCGTTATTTTAATTTTAAAAAAAATTCTGTAGTGCTGCTGGCTGTAACTGACAGCAACTACTGTCTTGTGATTGCTGACATTGGAGCATATGGGTGTGCCTCTGATGCTCGCATCTTTAGATCTTCAAGATTAGCTAGGCGACTTGCTGACACTAATTTAAATCTGCCCCAACCATGTGTGCTTCCAGGAGCCTCGGGCCCACCTGCACCAATAATCATGGTTGCTGATGAGGGTTTTGTGCTCTCAAGGCACGTTCTTCACCTATTTCCATGTTGATACCCCATTATAATGTGTTTACTGTGGATATGATAAATATGACATGTATTCAATTATGTATTTGGTATGATAATTGTAGCTTATCACCAAATACCTAAGATCCTCACTCATTGTCTGTGGTCTTGAAGGAGAGTGGGTCACCTGGCGATCATATTCACTGCAATGTCCCCATTGTCAATAGTTCAATGCAGTTGAGGCTGTGAGGGGGCGCAGCTTCAGTGACCTCACCACTAGTCAATGAAGCTGCATGCGCCACCACCATCTCCTCATTTCCCAGTAGTTTACAGCCTTGATGGATGACTATTAGCACCATCCTGGTTGTAAAGTGTCTATGGCTCAGATATGGAATACTGCGTGGGACATAATGGTGGACAGGTATGGTATATTGATTATTTGTATTAGAAGTATGTTCTTTAGGTCATATATAGGACATATTTTGAAAATTACATTGGCTTTTTCAAACAAACCACACATAATAACACTTAATCAATGTGTTTTATTTTTATTACAACACATGTATTCATCCAATTGTGTAGCAAAACAAACAAAAAATTATTTAGCAGTAATGAAGGTATCCTACTTTTCTAGGTTATTCATAAATCAACAAAGTCACTATGACTGGAGAAAGATTCGTCGCTGGTATTTTCCGCGTTTCCAAGTTCGGGGCTGGAGGAGTGTGTGCCCATTTGTCTTCTACAGGAAAGATGTATATCTTTGTACCGTGCAAGCCAGTAGATAGAAAAATATTCAGAATTGAGAGTCCTCAGTGATTGATACCTTTTAATGGCTAAATGAAAAGATGGTAACACATTGCAAGCTTTCGAGACTACTCAGGTCTCTTCATTTGTCTTCTAGGCATTGTGGGCTGGAGTGTGATTGGTTGAGGAGGTTGAGTTGGCAAAATTGATGGTGTAACAGATGTAGATGGGGATAAGGTTGTGTTTTGAAAGTCTCACCCAAAAAGGTTTGAGAAACACTTTGTGGCTGAGGTAGTAGTTTGGGAGTCAACAATCTGGCTCAGATATGATTGAGAACTATTATAGTTGTCATCTCTTGGCAGACAGCTGTGCTGACCAAATTGGCTCACCACATACAGTATGTCTGGTGCCTTGATGGCAGTGGATCGCCCGCCATGGCAGTGGGGATACTCAGTACCGGGCCGCCTCTTAAAGTGGCAGTATCATGGTAGCAGTGACCTGACCCGGTCCGTGGCCCTGGGCATCGAATAAAAGGGAATATTTACAGGGGAAAAATAAGCGTTTGTAAAGTGCTCATGAGGCCACCCATGGTTTCTGGTCAGGAGTGACCAGCACTGCAGGGAAGGTCCTCTGGGACTGATGGTGATGCAGCAGAGCTGGTACAGCTCCGCACGGGCAGAGCTTTGTCCCAGGGCAGTTGTGGTCTTAAAGATGTTGTGTTTGAAGATGATAGATTGTACACAAAAAGAAAAGGAGCAAAAAAACCTCTTTTGAATTATATAAAAAAATATATTTTGATAATTCAATCTTAAAAATATATACAAAATTATAATAACATTTCATCATATGGACAAAGGTAAAAGGACAGAAACAGTGATAAATCTGAGGCAACCAGAAAATGTATAGACCAGGACAGCCCCCTGAGGAAGCCCATGTGGCACAGTGGACCTATTTGGGTATGACCTTTTTTCTTACATCTTGGCATTGATCTTTTAACTCCTGATGTCCTTCCCTACTTTGTTAGTAGACAATGTATGGTTTGATATGCGTTGATAAGCATTAGCTGCTACAAGCATTAGATATATATCTACTAGTTGTTTCTATTAATTTGGGTGAAAATCTGGTCTTAAACCCCTGATCTATACATTTTCTGGTTGCCTCAGATTTATCACTGTTTGTGTCTTTTTACCTTTGTCCATATGATGAAATTTTATTATAATTTTATATATATATTTAAGATTGAATTAATAAAATATATTTTTTTATATAATTCAAAAGAAGTTTTTTGCTCCTTTTTTTTTTGTTTACAATTATTGCTCTTGGAGTATACCTGTTGCTCATTATTTTAAGTATTGTGGCATTGGTGTTTTTATTCTTGTTTTTTTGTATTCATTGAAGATGATAGTTGTAGCAGAGTTGGATAGGTGATGCAGGAATAATTAGAGGACTCAACAGAGTGAAGTTTCCTTTACCTTTTACTGAGCTGTGTAGATACAGTCCAGGGCTCAGGTTACAGGTGGTTCTGGAGATTGTCAGCCTGAAAGCAATTTGGGAATCTCCTTATTCAAGTGGGTTGTGAGGCCTCCTCTCTAGTGCTATTCTCTGAGGTACTTGCTGCTGTTAACTCTATTCAAGTTCCTCTCTCTGTCTGCTACTTAGGTAGGACTCCACTCGCATGACAGGCAGCTGTAGCCTGCTTCAGGGATCACTCCTATATGGCGTCTCCGGCTCACATATGCTGCTGTGTCGTCGAGTCTCAGTTGGGGACAGAGGATCTGCGGTCTTCTGTCCTCCGAATTCTGCTGCTGGGGCTTTAGTACCCACACAGCCTCGGACTCCGGGGTCCGGTCTCTGTCGCTCAAGCCTGGGGGTGAGCTCAGCTATGGCTCCTGTCCCCAGCATCCCTCGGCATATCCTCTCTCGACCCTGTTCAGGCACTAACTCACCCTAACTTCCTGCTTCTGACCAGAGGGCAGCTCCCCTGAAGTCGGGTTTAGTGCTCTCTCTGCTGGCCTCGAGCAGGAATTGTGTTGTATGCTGGAACTACCTGATAAGGGGATTCCTTCTTTGCTTCCAGGCATGACATGACTCCCCCCTGGAGGGATGCAAGGCCACTGTCGCAACCAAACTCCTGGGGTGCCACAGCAAAGTGTAGGGCTGTGGCAGAGCGAAATTACCACCACTACTATCCTCCACAGACATGCTGTAGGAGATTGTTTCAGAATGTTGGCTGTAGGTGGTGCTAGGATCTGACATTTGCCAATATTGCTGGCTACTGGCACAGACATGAGGCACTGAGGACGGATCAGACATTTGCCCATATTGCTGGCTACTGGCATGGGCATGAGGCACTGAGGACAGATCAGACATTTGCCCATAATCATGGAAGGAGCAACGGGCAGGAGGAGCCAAACAGGAGCATACATTTGGGGACAAGGATGTCTGTAGGCAGGAGGTGGAGGCATGGAAGAGGGTGCAGGCATGTGGTGTGATTGTTGTGTTGCTGGTCCAGGGTCGGCCCCTGAAGATAGTGTAACAACATTTTGGGCATGTGTTATGTTGGTAGCAGATGGTATCTGTATTGGCTGCTGGGCAGTTCGTCATTGTTCAATGGGCCCTAGCACCTGGTTTGGTTCCTGCTCTCCTTGGCTTGCTGCAAAAAGGGGTCAATATTGCAGCCTGTACCCGTTCCTGCCATTCAATAGGAACTTTGGCTAGGCAGGGAGAGAGGGACCAACAAAACCGCTCTGCAGAATTTTCTGGTGTCAGGGAATTTATTATGGCTAAAACTCGGGCATCAATGAGCTCAGGCAACATACTGTACGTGTGTCTTCATGTCACCTGGTTCGTCTATCTCAGAGACTGTGTGTAAGATACCAAGCTAGATTGGATGTTGATGATACCTTGACCAGCATCAGTGGAGGCTTCTGCAGCTTCAGACACCTTTTCATCAGGCTGTGTTGTTGGAGTCGGGTCCACTGGGGATTCGGTCTCAGATGCAGAGGTACATGGCACTGATCTTGCTGCTGTTGGCGATTCATCTCAGTCTTCAAGGTTGTTATCAGTCCTAAGATAAAAAACATTGTCACATAAACTTTTAAGTTTGTCAAATTTATGTCAACACAAAACTAGTTAAGAGTGACTAGTTTGTGATAACATATGAAGCAATGTATTGAATATATTGCTTTTTTGTACTTTAACATGTACAAATATACTTCTGAAAGGTAAGTATCGATGACAGATTTTCATGAAGGCTTACGAATGTTTGAGATATGGAAATGTGGCAAAATACAGTGTTGTTATGTTAATATGTTAGCAAAGTCATACTGACTTATGGATTGAGCTCCATGATTGGCCGGAGAAGGTTAAGTTTCTGTAGTAGTAGTATTGATTAGAGTTGAGCGATACCATCCGATACTTCAAAGTATCGTATCGGATGGTATCGGCCGATCTTTAAAAAAAGTATCGGTATCGCCGATTCCGATACCGGAAGTCCCATTCAAGTCTATGGGACTTCCGGTATCGGAATAAGAAAAACCCTTTCCTGCCCTTGTACAGCCTCTCTGGGGTCTGTACGGGCCTTTCGGGGGGCTGTGCCGGCCTGCCAGGGGGTCTGTGCAGGCTCCGGTGGTCTGTGCCGGCCTGCCGGGGGGCTGTGCAGGCTCCGGGGGGCTGTGCCGGCCTGCCGGGGGGCTGTGCCGGCCTGCCGGGGGGCTGTGCAGGCTCCGGGGGGCTGTGCCGGCCTGCCGGGGGGCTGTGCCGGCCTGCCGGGGGGCTGTGCCGGCCTGCCAGGGGGTCTGTGCAGGCTCCGGTGGTCTGTGCCGGCCTGCCGGTGGTCTGTGCAGGCTCCGGGGGGCTGTGCCGGCCTGCCGGGGGGCTGTGCCGGCCTGCCGGTGGTCTGTGCAGGCTCCGGGGGTCTGTGCAGGCATCGTCCGATGGGACTACAAGTCCCATCTGGCGATGCCTGCTACCATGACAGTGATTGACACATTAGCCAATGATGGGACAGTAGTAGTCCCATCATCCGGCTAATGTGTTAAATGTAAAAAAAAAAAAAAAAAAAAAAATTACATGCTACATTCATACTACATACTACATACATGCTACATTCATACTACATACTACATACATGCTACATTCATACTACATACTACATACATGCTACATTCATACTACATGCAACATACATACTACATATATACTACATGCATGCTACATACATACTACATGATACATACTACATATATACTACATGCATGCTACATACATACTACATATATACTACATGCATGCTACATACATACTACATGCTACATGCATGCTACATATATACTACATGCATGCTACATATATACTACATGCATGCTACATACATACTACATATATACTACATGCATGCTACATACATACTACATGCTACATGCATGCTACATATATACTACATACATGCTACATATATACTACATACATACTACATATATACTACATGCATGCTACATACATACTACATATATACTACATGCATGCTACATACATACTACATGCTACATGCATGCTACATACATACTACATACATGCTACATATATACTACATACATACTACATATATACTACATACATACCACATACATACTACATGCATGCTACATATATACTACATGCATGCTACATACATACTACATATATACTACATGCATGCTACATACATACTACATGCTACATGCATGCTACATACATACTACATGCTACATACATACCACATATATACTACATACATACAATACATTCATACAATACATACATAGACATACAGTACATATAACATAGAGTAACATACTTACCAATACTTGTCACATTGTTCCCCGAAGCCATTGTCGTCTACGGATTAAATATTAACATAACAAACCACAAAAATACTCACCCACGATCCGAAGCAGTCCACGAGTGTGTCCCACGACGATCTTGGGTAGAGAACTGCAGCATCAGCTGATGCTGCCGTTCTCTACGGGCTGCAGGAATCCAATGACGGAAGGTAGGTATCCTTCCGCACTGTATTCCTCCGCCACTTAAAAAAAAAAAAAGTCCCTAGTCTCACTTTATGCCATTGCTGTGTGGGAATTTCCCACACAGCAATGGCATAAAGTGAGACTAGGGACTTTTTTTTTTTTAAGTGGCGGAGGAATACAGTGCGGAAGGATACCTACCTTCCGTCATTGGATTCCTGCAGCCCGTAGAGAACGGCAGCATCATCTGATGCTGCAGTTCTCTACCCAAGATCGTCGTGGGACACACTCGTGGACTGCTTCGGATCGTGGGTGAGTATTTTTGTGGTTTGTTATGTTAATATTTATTCCGGAAAGACAATGGCTTCGGGGAACAATGTGACAAGTATTGGTAAGTATGTTACTCTATGTTATATGTACTGTATGTCTATGTATGTATTGTATGAATGTATTGTATGTATGTAGTATATATGTGGTATGTATGTAGCATGTAGTATGTATGTAGTATGTATGTAGCATGCATGTAGCATGTAGTATGTATGTAGCATGCATGTAGTATATATGTAGTATGTATGTAGCATGCATGTAGTATATATGTAGCATGTATGTAGTATGTATGTGGTATGTATGTAGCATGTAGTATATATGTAGCATGCATGTAGTATATATGTAGTATGTATGTAGTATGTATGTAGCATGTATGTAGTATATATGTAGTATGTATGTAGTATATATGTAGCATGTATGTAGTATATATGTAGTATGTATGTAGTATATATGTAGCATGCATGTAGTATATATGTAGTATGTATGTAGTATATATGTAGCATGCATGTAGTATATATGTAGTATGTATGTAGTATATATGTAGCATGTATGTAGTATGTATGTAGCATGCATGTAGCATGTAGTATGTATGTAGCATGCATGTAGTATATATGTAGTATGTATGTAGCATGCATGTAGTATATATGTAGCATGCATGTAGTATGTATGTAGTATATATGTAGTATGTATGTAGCATGCATGTAGTATGTATGTAGTATGTATGTAGTATGTATGTAGTATATATGTAGTATGTATGTAGCATGTAGTATGTATGTAGCATGCATGTAGTATGTATGTAGTATTTTTTTTTTTTTTTTTTTTTTTTTTAACATTTAACACATTAGCCGGATGATGGGACTACTACTGTCCCATCATTGGCTAATGTGTCAATCACTGTCATGGTAGCAGGCATCGCCCGATGGGACTTGTAGTCCCATCGGACGATGCTTGCACAGACCCCCGGACATCAGCACAGCCCCCCGGCAGGCCGGCACAGCCCCCCGGCAGGCCGGTACAGACCCCCACAGGGTGCACAGCCCCCCGGCAGGCCGGCACAGCCCCCCGGCAGGCCGGCAGAGACCCCGGGCAGTCCACACAGCCCCCCGGCAGGCCGGCACAGCCCCCCGGCAGGCCGGCAGAGACCCCCGGAAGGCCCGAAATGACGGCGCATCATGATGCGCACACACCGCGCATCATGATGACGTCAGGCCGTCAATCAACTGAACTTCCGATTCCGATGCCGAATTCCGATATTGAAAAAATATCGGAAGTCGGTATCGGAATTCCGATACAGCAAGTATCGGCCGATACCCGATACTTGCGGTATCGGAATGCTCAACACTAGTATTGATGCTTTTTTGAAGCACCTGACATGGAGGGGAGGGGATAAAATTCCCGCTTAAACTGGTCCCTCACTGAGCGCCATCGCAGTTTACCCAAATCAACTGCTGCGAAAGTGTAAAAACCACAAGTCACATTTACGCAAAGACCAAAAGCTTAATTAAACAACAACACAATAGCTATGTTAGATTTCTAAAGTTACTTGGAATAAACATGCTAGAAATAGGAGGAAACCACTATGGTTAAACAAGGCTGTAAGGCTGGTTTCACACTAGCGTTCGATCGCGCAGCGCATCGTGCGCTATCGGGCTCACGCGCAATGTTCCCCTATGTTTAACATGGTGATCGCAGGGTCTTGCGAATGTACACGCTCTTCAGCATTTAGCGTGCGCATTTTACAGGTGTGCGCCCAGACGCGCCGTACGCTACATGTTGCATTTTTTTTCCGGCGACATCGTTAAAAAAATCGCACGCGCACGTGTGCACTCGGTGTGTGCACAAAAGTAGCATTACAGTCTATGTGGTCGCTGACAAGCGCTTGGCACCGCGCACGTCAGCGCCTTGTGCGCGCACATGATTTGAGTAAACAATGTCTAGACACTGGTCTAGAACTCCCCCTAAACAGGCAACATTGTTTTGGAGGAGTGTAAATAAAAGAAGATGTCTTCAGGGTCAGACAATTACTCTACAGACAGCCATGCAGAGAGCAGACAAGAGCCTACAAGTGTGGATTCGAGCTTCAGGAGCCAAAATGAGAGTATTCTTCAACATAATGTCTGTGTGTCCTGTACAATTTTATAATGTACTAATGTTTTGTTTTTTTTTCTTTTCAGCATGTCTTCTTCTGGCTCAATGTATTCGCCAACACGGCAAGAACTGGCCCAAGCTGATCGTGAGGTGAGAATGTTGCTGCCTTTTGCTAAGTATAGCTGCCTCTAGAAATGTGTTTTCATTTTTTCTTTCTTTACAGACATCGGACACGGGCACTGAAGAAGAAGTGAGGGAGCGGTCTGAGCGGCAGCGGTCTGAGCGGGAGCGTTCTGAGCGGGAGCAGTCTGAACGGGAGCCGTCTGAGCGGGAGCCGTCTGAGGATTCTGAGCGGGAGCAGCGTAGTCATATATATTTATTTTTTTTTTCTGTCTTTATTTATCTTGCTTCTTTTCTGTTTCTTTTTGTATCTTTTCCAAAATTCTAAACATTCTATATTTTTTTTTCTAGGTTCCACAACGGGATGACGAAGTCTGCATCGACAATGAGCACCTTATCCGCCTTGTTGAGGAGTGTTTCCCGTTGTGGGACAGCCGTGACCAGCAGTACAAAGACACAGTGGTGACCCGTCAGCTCTAGAATGAGGTGGCCGCAGCGATGATGGATGGCTGGGACAGCGCCTCTGCAGCTTCAAAAAGGGCGTTCAGTAAGTATAAAGATGCTCTGTGATACTGCATTGATTTATGGTCCTGATGGTGCTGGTGTTTTTTTGGCAAGATATATTCTTGCATTTAAAACACCAATGCCATGTGGCACACTGTGATTGATTTGTGTCTTGAACTGCTGCATTGATTTATGGTCCTGATGGTGCTGGTGTTCTTTTGGCAAGATATATTCTTGCATGAAAAGCACCAATGCCTTGTGGAAAACTGTGATTGATTTGTGTCTTCAACTGCTGCATTGATTTATGGTCCTGATGGTGCTGGTGTTTTTTTGCAAGATATATTCTTGCATGAAAAGCACCAATTCCTTGTGGAAAACTGTGATTGATTTTGGTCTTCAACTGCTGCATTGATTTATGGTCCTGATGGTGCTGGTGTTTTTTTGGCAAGATGTATTCTTGCATGAAAAGCACCAATTCCTTGTGGAAAACTGTGATTGATTTTGGTCTTCAACCGCTGCATTGATTTATGGTCCTGATGGTGCTGGTGTTTTTTTGGCAAGATATATTCTTGCATGAAAAGCACCAATTCCTTGTGGAAAACTGTGATTGATTTGTGTCTTCAACTGCTGCATTGATTTATGGTCCTGATGGTGCTGATTTTTTTTGGCAAGATATATTCTTGCATGAAAAGCAACAATGCCTTGTGGAAAACTGTGATTGATTTTGGCCTTCAACTGCTGCATTGATTTATGGTCCTGATGGTGCTGGTGTTTTTTTGGCAAGATATATTCTTGCATTTAAAACAACAATGCCTTGTGAAAAACTGTGATTGCTTTTTCAACTGCTGTCTTGATCCTGTTTTCACTCTTGCTCCTGATGATACTGTTGTTTTTGCTGATACATATATTCTAGCAGAAAACATAACAGTGTCCTCAGTATCCACAGTGACTGCATTGTGTCTAGAATTTTATCTGTGCTGCAGTATTGACTGTTTGCAAAGTTCTATCCGGTTTGTGTGCTGATAATTAAGTTGCCTTAAGTGCATTTTCTAATTTTTTTTTCTTTTTTTCCCAACAGTGAACAAAATCCGCACACGTTGGCGCTCGATGAAGGACCGCTTCAACACTGATGTTCGTGCTGAGGGACAGGTTCGGAGTGGTTCTGCGGCAAGGCACAGAAGAAAGTACCGCTATCATCATGAGTTGGCTTTCCTGAGACCGGTCCTTGCCAGCAGAGCGTAAGTGGTTTTTTTTTGGTTTGTTATTACTATGTGCTTTTCTATTCCACAGATGATGCTTCTTGTAAATGCATGATACTCATGCTTTCCCTTTCTTTCCACAGCACTTGGAGCAGCACTCTGCAAGCGGTTCTTAATCGATCGACCTCGGACCCGTCCCAGCCATCCAACAGCCAGGAAGAATCTTGCAGGTCAGCAACACAGACAGCTGGTGACCAGGAAGCTGGTCCATTAGGTTTTCCCCTGTCTCAGGTCTCTGTCACTGGTTATGCGGGCACTACCCGCCAGCGGCAGAGGGCCTTGGACAGGAATGTCATGCCCGAGTTCATGCACTTGAGCGAGGCCTTTAAGGCCAGCCTCAAGGTGCTGGCCGCCAGAATGGAAAGCAGTTTTTCCCTGATGGAACGTGGTTTTAACCACATGGAACACCACTTCCACTCTGTTGACCAGCGCCTTGACCGTCTGGAGGCCGACCTCAACAGACCAGAGCACGATTTTTTCAGTAAAACTGAACAGGGCATGGCAGAACACCTAAGTCCTGAGCAACAGCTGAGTGTGTTACAGGCCTGCAACACTGCTTACTTGCAGGCTATGCAGCAGAATCGGTATGTTCAGCAGTCAGTGGTGTCATTTCCAACAGTTCCACCGCTGACTCGCTTTACCACACTACCGACTTCTGCTGCATACCACTGCACAGCCACCTGAATTCCCAGCAAAGCCGGACATCACTACACCATCTCAAGTATGAGTGCTGCTGGACACTCCTCCGCCACCACCACTATGGCAAGTGCTGCTCCTGTTTGGAGCACCACCACCGCCACAGCACCACCAGCTTGGAGCCAAACCACCACAGAACCTGCTTGGGCCACCGACACCACCAGTCCACACCAAAGGAGCACCGCCAGCACTCCGCAGCAACAGAGCACCGCCAGCACTCATCAGCAAAGGAGCAACACCAGCACTCCGCAGCAACAGAGCACCACCAGCACTCCTCAGCAAAGGAGCACCGCCAGCACTCCTCAGCAAAGGAGCACTGCCAGCACTCCGCAGCAAAGGAGCACCACCACCACTCATCAGCAAAGGAGCACTGCCAGCACTCCGCAGCAAAGGAATACCGCCAGCACTCTGTAGCAAAGGAGCACCACCACCACTCCTCATGTCAACATAACTGCCACCAATTCTCCTCCTCTGAGTCCCCCAAGAACTTTGGATGAGATCCCAGACAGGCAGCCTCCTGCTCAGAGCACCGACCCAAATTTCTCTCCTAGGAGCACCGCCACTTCTAGCAGCACCGCCACCGCCACCACAGAGCAGCAAAGGGGTGATCCGCATTCCCTATTTTACAGGGCAATGCCACAGTCCACCATCAACAAAAGTAAGGTGGTCACAGGCTGCAAGTCGGTCCGGGCAGGATATTCCTGCGCCAAAGAAGAAGAAAAAAAAACTTTGTTTGTCCATCCACCGTCTCCTCCTAATGTGTCTCAAGCTGGCTCAATGTCCATTCCAGAGCTCCCTTCCCCCAGTACTTTTGTCGCCCCTTCTCCTAGAACCCCTTCCTCTACCTCCAGTCATTCCTCGTCTCTCCACACACCCAAAGTCTCCCAATCTTCCCCCAAACGTCATTCCTAATAATTTTTTTGGGTTCTTTTTTGTTACAAAATAAATGTGCACTTGTGCTTTCAAAAAATTTGGAATGGTTACTGTGCCTATCGCCGACTACACACACTGCGCCGTACACACACTGCGCCGTACACTTAGCGTTTTTGCAACAACATATATCTCCATTACTGTTTCTTGTGTGAGACATGTTTCTTGTGTCAGTCTTGGAGATATGTATGATGTCAACAAACCAAATCTACATGACTTGCCTTTTCAACAACAATCTCTACATTCTAGTAATATTGCACATACTCGATCCAGCAGGGTTCCCCAACTTCAGTCCTCAAGGTCCACCAAAAGATCATGTTATATGGAATCCTCTTTTTTTTGGGCTCTTGTGAAACAGTTATCAACGGAGCTATGGAATTCATTACAACATGATCTGGTGGTGGACCTTGTGGAGTGGAGTTGGGGAACCCTGCTGGATCCAGTCTGTCTGTGCAATATTACTAGAATGTCGACACTGCTGTGAAAAAGACAAGTCATGTAGATTGGTTTCGTTGACAAAACATATCTCCAAGACTGACACAAGAAACGTCAGTAATCGAGATATCTGGTGTATTGCACACACTGAATTGAGCAGGGTTTCCCAACTACAGTATTCAAAGCAAACCAACATAGCATGTTTTTAGTAATTAAATTTGAGTTAAAAAAATGTTTAAAAAAAGTAAACATGATATGTTGGTTGACATTTAGGACTACTTTTTGAAAACCATGGCTATAGAGGATGGTGTTGAGTGCAAGGCATATCTATTGTTCTCATTTAACTATTAGACAAAAAGGCAAGGAACTATAGATATACCTTGTAAATAACCACATAATCTATATAGTCACCTACTCTGGAGTATTAGTGAAATCATGATGCACAAAACATAGCATCATAAATTCACTGATACACCTGGCTACTTGCTAATGGTATTGGGAGTGTAAAAACAGAGAATGCACTCAGTACAGGTATCAAAACAGTTTTTTTTATTAACATACAAAGAACATGCAATAAAATTTTTTTAAACCATTTGCTCTTGCCATTCCACCCGTCCTACATCTGAGTTGAAGTATGCCGCAAATTGGTCCCTCATTTGGCCAACTTCAATGGATGACCGGAGAGGGTGCTGTGTAAATTCAGGCAATGGATTAGGATCAACATCATCAAGATCAAAGTTCGGGTGCTCTCGAGAAAGTACAAAGTTATGTAGAACAACACAGGCTTTGACCATCTGATCCACGGTTTCCAGTTTCAGATTAATAGCTGTGCCAAGAATGCGCCATCTAGATTAAAGTATACCAAAAGCACACTCTACTGTTCTCCTGGCCCTGGTGAGCCTGTAATTGAAAACTTAGAATCATAGAATCATAGAATCATAGAATCGTAGAGTTGGAAGGGACCTCCTGGGCCATCTGGTCCAACCCCCTGCTCAAAGCAGGATTCGCTAAATCATCCCAGTCAGATGTCTGTCCAGCCTCTGTTTGAAGACTTCCATTGAAGGAGAACTCACCACTTCTCGTTGCAGCCTGTTCCACTCATTGATCACTCTAACTGTCAAAAAGTTTTTTCTAATATCTAATCTGTGTCTCCTCCCATTCAGTTTCATCCCATTGCTTCTAGTCTTTCCTTGTGCAAATGAGAATAAAGTTGATCCTTCTCCAATGTGACAGCCCTTTAGATATTTGTAGACAGCTATTAAGTCTCCTCTCAGTCTTCTCTTTTGCAAACTAAACATTCCCAAATCCTGCAACCTTTCCTCATAAGACAGGGTTTGCAGACCGGTCACCATTCTGGTCGCTCTTTTCTGAACTTGCTCCAGTTTGTTGATGTCTTTTTTAAAATGTGGTGCCCAAAACTGGACACAATATTCCAGATGAGGTCTGACCAAAGAGGAGTAGAGGGAAATAATGACTTCACGTGATCTAGACTGTATGCTTCTGTTAATACATCCTAGAATTGCATTTGCCTTTTTTGCTGCTGCATCACACTGTTGACTCATATTCAGTCTGTGATCTATTAGTATACCCAAGTCTTTTTCACATGTGCTGTCACTTAGCCCTATTCCTCCCATTCTATATATGCTTTTTCCATTTTTATTGCCCAGATGTAGTACTTTGCATTTCTCCCTGTTAAAAACCATTCTGTTAGTTGCTGCCCACTTCTCCAGTTTATTTAAATCTTTTTGAATCCTCTCTCTCTCTTCTCTAGTATTAGCTATCCCTCCTAGCTTTGTGTCATCAGCAAATTTAATCAGTTTACCCTCAATTCCTTCATCTAAATCGTTGATAAAGATGTTGAACAATACAGGGCCCAGGACAGAGCCCTGTGGTACCCCACTTGAGACATTCTTCCAACTGGATGTGCAGCCATTTACGACCACTCTTTGGGTCCGATCACTAAGCCAGTTATGAATCCACCTAACAGTTGCCTTGTCCATTCCATACTTAATCATTTTTTCAATAAGGATTGTATGAGAGACTTTGTCAAATGCTTTGCTGAAGTCAAGATATACTATATCTACAGCATTTCCTTGATCCAACCAATCAGTGATACCGTCATAGAAGGAAATTAAGTTAGTCTGACATGACTTATTAGTTACAAACCCATGCTGACTCTGTTTAATCACTTCATTCTTATCCAGGTATTGACATACATGTTGTTTAATAATTTGTTCAAAGATCTTTCCTGGTATAGAAGTCAGACTCACCGGCCTATAGTTGCCTGGGTCCACCTTCTTCCCCTTTTTGAAGATAGGAACAACATTTGCTCTTCTCCAGTCTTCTGGCACTTCTCCTGTTCTCCAAGAATTTTCAAAGATTATAGAGAGGGGTTCAAAAATTTCTTCTGCTATCTCCTTCAGTACTCTGGGGTGTAATTCATCTGGACCTGGAGACTTGAATTCATTTAGGCTAGCTAAGTGTTTCCTCACTATCTTTCTGTTTATAGATATCCTGGATTCTTCTATTCCCTTAATAGGACAGTGAATAACAGTTGATGTTACATTTCCTTTCTGAGAGAAAACAGATGCAAAATAGGAATTTAAAAGTTCAGCCTTCTCAACATCCTGTCTTACCATTTCATCATTTTCATCCTGTAAAAATCCTATAGCATCTTTGACTTTTCTTTTACTTTTGACATATCCCCAAAATCCTTTATTATTGCTTTTGACATCTCTTGCAAGCCTCAATTCATTTTCAGCTTTAGATAATCTGATTTGTGCCCTGCAGGTTCTGCAGACAGCATTATATTCTTCTTTAGATATGCCTCCCTCTTTCCATTTTATAAACATTTTTTTCTTCCTTTTTAGCATGTGCTTAAGTTCTGTGTTCATCCATCCTGGTTTCCTTAACTGCTTCCTATTCTTCCCTCTTCTCGGAATTGTTAACAACTGTGCTTTGAGAATTTCATTTTTCAAGAT
Source organism: Dendrobates tinctorius (assembly GCF_039654945.1). Lineage (NCBI taxonomy): Eukaryota > Metazoa > Chordata > Amphibia > Anura > Dendrobatidae > Dendrobates > Dendrobates tinctorius. The sequence goes on from NW_027361762.1 coordinate 6,893,538, forward strand.
TTCCCATCCTTCCTGGACATTTTTGTCTTTAAGGATATCCAGCCATTGGATCCCTCCAATTCTCTTTCTGAATCCCTTAAAATCTGCCTTTCTGAAATCTAACCTTGACGTCTGAGTCTTCACAGGTCTTCCGCCTCTAGTTATCCAAAATTCTAAAATAGCATGGTCGCTACCTCCTAGGGTCCCAGCCACTTTTACCTCCTCAACCATTTCCTCCCTGTTTATAAGGATTAGATCCAAGGTAGCAGTTCCCCTTGTTTTCTCCCTTACCTTTTGGAAGATAAAGTTGTCAGCAAGAGAGGATAAGAATTTCCTTGACCTGTTAGTTTTGCCTGAGAGAGATTCCCAACAAATGTCTGGATAGTTGAAATCTCCCATGACAACTATGTCATATTTTTTGGAGAACTTGGCCATTTGATGCATAAAGAGTTCATCCATAGCTTCAGCTTGCACAGGCGGCCTGTAGTAAATGCCTACAATGGTGTCCTTTCCATTGTTCTGTCCTTGTATTCTTACCCAAACAGTTTCCACAGAACTCCCAGTCTCTGAAGCTTCAATCTCTGTGCAGATATACGCGTTTCTAACATACAATGCGACACCCCCTCCTCGTTTATCAAGTCTGTTTCTTGCAAATAAGTTGTATCCTTCTAGTCTTGTATTCCAATCATGTGTATTGTCCCACCAAGTTTCAGTGATTCCAATGACATCATATTTCTTTTCCTGTGTTAGTAGTTCCAATTCTCCTTGTTTGTTGCCCATGCTTTGTGCATTAGTATAGAAACATTTTAGTTTGTGATTGGTTTCTCTTTCTCCAATATTTTTATTAATTAGATTCTTTCGTCTTTGTTCTTCCTTTCCACTTCTAATAGCAGAGTTCTCAATAGCATTTGTCAGGTGTATGGCTTTTTCTGGTCTTTTGCTTCCCTTCCCATGTTGTTCTAGTTTAAAGCTCTCCTTCCAAGTGTAGCAAGGCGACTTCCAAATACATGCTTACCAGTCTTCGTAAGGTGCACCCCATCTCTAGCAAGTAGTCCATCGTATAAGTAGTTCACTCCGTGATCCAGAAATCCAAATCGTTGCTGATGGCACCATCGACGTAGCCAGTTGTTCACCTGCAGAATCTTATTCCACCTCCTTGTTCCATGGCCATCCACTGGGAGGATGGAAGAGAAGACCACCTGCACTCCCAGTTCTTTCACTTTCCTGCCTAAGTCTTCAAAGTCTCTGCAGATGGTTTCCAGGTCGTTTCTTGCAGTGTCATTTGTCCCCACATGTAGTAGCAGGAATGGGTAGTCATCTGTAGGTCTGAAGAGTCCTGATATCCTGTCAGACACATCTTTAATTTTTGCACCTGGAAGACAGCACATTTCTCTTGTAGTTATATCCGGTCTGCAGATAGCGGCCTCAGTTCCTCTCCGCAGGGAATCCCCCATGACCACCACTCTCCGTTTCTTCTTCACAACATTTTTCTTTCTCCATCCAGGAGGACTCTGAAGGCGTACAAGGTTGCTGCTTGTTGGCAAAGTCTTATCCTGATGTATTACTTCATTGTTTTCCTGCGTGAGAGCCTGGTACTGGTTTCTGAGCAGTATGGGTGCTGACTGCCTCCTGATCCTCCTGCTTCTCTGGGTCACATGTCTCCATTCCTCTGTTTCTTCAGGTGCACTTCGAATTTCTTCTCTTTCTGTAACATGAAGAGATAATTCTGCTCTGTCCAAGAACTCTTCACCTTCCTTAATGATCTTCAACGTAGCTAACCTCTCTTCGAGATTTTGCAACTTTTCCTCCAACAGGGACACAAGCTTGCATTTGTGGCATGTGAAGTTTGGCTTTTCCACTGGTAAGTCTGTGAACATGTAGCAAGAAATGCAGCTCACCAAATGGCTCCTGGCCTCTTCCATCTTGAGATTTCTTAAAAACGATGAAAGATGAGCCCAAATTCCTCAAGACTCTTCAACTGGTTTTCCGATTTCCTCTTTTCAGCTGCAACGGCCAAAACCCAGTGATCGTTGAGCTCGCGGAGACTCTTCACTTATCCCAGAAGGCACTGGGAATATGCAAATGATCTCCTCAAGACTCTTCCCCTGGTTTTCCGATTTCCTCTTTTCAGCTGCAACGGCCAAAACCCAGTGATCGTTGAGCTCGCGGAGACTCTTCACTTATCCCAGAAGGCACTGGGAATATGCAAATGATCTCCTCAAGACTCTTCCCCTGGTTTTCCGATTTCCTCTTTTCAGCTGCAACGGCCAAAACCCAGTGATCGTTGAGCTCGCGGAGACTCTTCACTTATCCCAGAAGGCACTGGGAATATGCAAATGATCTCCTCAAGACTCTTCCCCTGGTTTTCCGATTTCCTCTTTTCAGCTGCAACGGCCAAAACCCAGTGATCGTTGAGCTCGCGGAGACTCTTCACTTATCCCAGAAGGCACTGGGAATATGCAAATGATCTCCTCAAGACTCTTTTTTGTTGTGGTCCAAGTCCCGGCTGGAGTAGGGTTTCAGCAGGTTTTGGCACATCTGGAGCGCTTCATCACCAACCATTACAAATGGCTGTGGCGGACCTTCGGTGTTGGGAAGAGGCCGTGGCATGGGGAAATTGAAGTTGTTGCCATACAACCTGCTGCCCATGTCCGAGGTCTTAAAAGCCTGGGAGTCATTCCCACGGCCAAATGCCCCAATGTCCACTGCAATAAACATACAGTCTGCATCCGCAATGGCCATCAGTACAGTAGAAAAGTACTTTTTGTAGTTAAAGAACTCAGAGCCTGTTCTTTTGGGCTTGATAATCCGGATGTGTTTCCCATCCACCGCTCCCAAACAGTTAGGGAAATTGCAGACAGTCCAGAATCTTTTGGCGATTTCCAACCACTTTTCTGCGGTTGGCATGGGCATGAATTCGGGACAAAGAACGTTCCAGAGAGCTCGGCAGGTGTCCGCTACAATTCCAGACAACATGGAGATTCCAATCCGGTACTGGAAGTGCAGTGACGAGAGGGTCTCTCCAGTAGCCATGAATCTGTGACACAAAGAAAACAATAATTAATATTAGTGTATACATAATTTTTTTAACACGTTAAATTAAAAAAAAATGAAAAATTCTGCAGCCTTTGGTTCAATACATGCCATCCAAAAATTAACGCAGCTTGCAGTTACCGACATGGCAGAACTGTAATTATGCCAGATTTGGAAGCGTACATGTCACAAGCAAGAAAAATCAACAGGCATTGGTTTAGCAAAACTACCTACCTTAATGTGACCAGGAGCCGTTCCTCAGGAGTAATCGCACGCCGGAGTTGCGTGTCCTGTCTCCGGATGACTTCTTTGACCTGACCAAGCAAATAGATAAAGGTTTCTTGGGTCATCCGGGTATAATCCGTAAACTTCTCCGGGTTTGCCTGTAGCTCACTGTAGAGGGTGTGGTATGCTCCACGGCTCTCCCGGAGTTCAATAATGGGATGTATCCACATACGCCGCTGCTGCAATCTTCGCTGCCTCTCTCTCTCCCTCTGTTCATGGCAAGCAACAGCATAAGCCTGAGCCGTCCTCAAGTCCAGATCCAAGTCAAAGTAAAAGCTCTTCCAGCGCAGATCCATGTTTCTCAAGTCAAATGCAAGCAAATGTGAAGAATTTAGGTGCAAACAGGGTCTATATAAAGAATTTCCATAGACACGCCCACTGGTGTCCCATTGGTGGAGTGTGTTGCAAGAATTTTTCAAGGATTTTTTCTCCTGTTTATTGCGCATAAAAAATGCAAACGCATGAAAAATGCGTACAAACGCATAAAAACGTTGCGATTTTTTGTTGTAATGCGCACAATAACGATGCAAAATAACGCAGCGCTTACCAGCGTTTGCATGCGCTTTTGACATGCATTTCATGTGCGCTCCAAACGTAGTGCAAAAAAACGCTAGTGTGAAAGTAGCCTAAGGGGAGCAATAAGTGACATAAATAAAGCATTTAGAGAATTAAAGCAAGTAGGTAGTGATGAGGCATTAAATAAATACAGAAAATTAAATAAATTCTGTAAAAAGCAAATCAAGGCAGCAAACATTGAGACAGAGAGACTCATTGCCAGAGAAAGTAAAACTAATCCCAAAATATTCTTTAACTACATAAATAGTAAGTGTGGTGTAATTACCACTGTGTCCGCTAGGGGGTGCTGTGTGGATGTCCTAAGAGAGAGGATGAGTGGCAGAATCCTGAAGGACCGTTATGTATCTCAAGGTGGGTGGCCTTGAGATGGAGACTGATGTGTGTGTTGATCAGCAGTGATACTGCTGAGATGCTGTGTCATTGTGTCAGGGAGAAGTCTCCAGGTAGCTGGGGAGATGGGCCGACCCAGTTACCTACAAACCCACCCAGGGGGTGTGTTTAAGAACGCTAGTGCAAAGTGTGTCTGAATGGTTCAAGGACCTGTGATGAGGTCATAGCCATGTGACCCGGTGGGCATGGCTACGGACCATATAAGGTGGGCTGGGTAGGTCACATGTGGTGAATGCAGGGATCTGGTTGGTCTGTTGTGAAAGGTCCCGTTGGAAGATGTGTCTCCTGGCTAACAGCATGTGAAGTGGCTGTGTGTAATGGCTGAACATGCCTGGTGATTCCCTGGAGGGAATGGATGTCTGCAGCATGGAGAAACAGCCATGAGGAAACCCGGACGTGGGTGAGATAACTATGAGGCTGTAGAGCCTGTGTGTGCCAACCTGTGTGACCACAGGGAGGACAGAGAGAAGCTCTGTCAAGGATGCTATGCTGATATGAACTTTATGTTGCTTGCTTTGGTTTATGCTGCATAAATAATCCGCATGGACTATAATGGTTTTATGGAAAACCCGTGCCGGATCTGGTTTTGTGGCGGCTAAGCAGAATTCCCTATGTGAATGACAGCGCTACCTCACAATTGGTGGAGATTGCAAAGGGCAATATTGTAACCTTTTTGCTGGGAGCAACGGAAGAGGACTGCAAAATTCAGTTGCAAAGGGCAACGCTGAGCCAGGAGGGCTGATGGTCGAGAAAGCCGTGTAATAAGCTGACCGGCCACGAGTCTGAGCAGAGCCTGTGATGGCCTGCATTTGGGGAAGCCACTGTCCGGCTGTGGTTCTGGAACCATGGGGCGGCCTAGTGAGTAAGGCACTGTCTGGATCGGTGAGCCCAATGCGGCCGCTTCCCCAGGAGAAAGAGACTGGTGATTGCTAGGGTGCCTCTGCAGAGAAGAGGTACCCGAGGACCTGTGTGGCCGACACAGGTAACGGACAGGTGTTCATGTGATACTGACCTGGGTCAGTGAGTAAGACTGTGTACCTGGATGGTTCAGTGACGAAAGGTCCTGGAGGGTCAGTGGTGGGAGATTCTAGGAGAAAGAATCAGATCCCGTGAGCACGTGGTATGACCTTGGACCTGGTGAGGCGCGAGTGTTGGGCAGTCTCAGGCGGAGACGGATGTCCTGAAGAGCACCCGCCGAGCCCCTGGACCTGGTGAGGCCGGTGTGTGATGAGACCCGGGGAGGAGGGTCGCTCCCTGAATATCACCCGGTGCACCCTGTGTGTTGGACGGTCTCAGGCGGAGACGGAACGTCCTGAATAGCACTCAGACAGGACACATGAGTTTTGTGTGGTGTGCTTTTTTTCTTTTCTCAGCTCAGCCTGCGGTCGCTCAGTGGGAGTCAAGAAGGTGACAAGCGGCTTCCTGTAACTCGGCGGGGTTACGAAGGGGACAAGCGGCTTCCAGTAACTCGGCGGGGTTACGAAGGGGACAAGCGGCTTCCGGTAACTCGGCGGGGTTACGAAGGTGACACCAGCAGCTGTGTGTGAACGGCAGCCGGTGGTGTCGAAGATCGGTGACAGCAGGATCTGTGGTAGTGCCAACAAGGACTTGTGTGGTATCGTAAGAGACATAAACTGTGTGGTGTGAACTGTGTTCTGAGAAGACCGGTATAATGGACATTGGGAAATCCCGAAAGGGTGCGATTGCCCAAATCGGGGTGGTAGCCCAAAAGGGGGTGGAGTCCCAAATTGGGGTAGTAATCCAAAAAAAGGTGGAGTCCCAGAGGGGGGCGGTGACCCAAATCAGGGTGGTAGCCCAAAAGGGGGTGGAGTCCCAGAGGGAGGCGGTGACCCAAAGTGGGGTGGTGGTCCAGAAAGGGGCCGAGTTTGAACAAATGACAGCACTGGTTGGCTCAGTGGGTATGTCTGGGGAACCGCAGTGTTCGTGTGTCGTTTCGAGAGTGTGGGATATTCTTTCCGGGTGATGACTGGCCACAAGTGTGTACCGTGATGCTACACTGTGAAGGAATCTCGGGACGGTTGGACTCAAAGAGTTAGGTGACTCTGGTAGGAACTCCTCTCACTTTCTGTCTGACCGAGAAAATGGTCCAGGTTCGCTATAAACATGGGGTCATGGTGAACTATGCGGTAGACAGTATTGTTTCAGGGACTAGGTCAAATGGTAACGTGGCAAGGACTGAATAAGGCCCTCAGAGAAGAAGTGGATGAACATGTTAAATGAGAAAGAGTCCTGAGACAAACGGCCGAGCACAGGGTCGAGGAGCTCGAGAAAGAAGTATTGGAGGAGCTCAGAGGTCACCTGTCCACCTGGCAAAGTGTGAAAAAGACCCTTAGGGAAGAGGTGGAAGAACTCAAAGAAACTGTAAGAGATCTTCGGCAGGAGAGGAAGTTGGACGAAGACTTACCGCGGGTGAGCACGAGTGATAACAAGACGGAACTGCCAGTATCCATCTTGGCAAAGGGTTGTGAAGAGATAAAATCTTGTGAAGTTGGTGGGCAACGAACGGAAGAAGATAGTCACCCGGTTGGGTCAAATGTAGTGAGGGAAGTGTCCATGGTAAAGCCAGAGCCTCCTGGCCTGGAAGAGAGCAAGACTACGACCTTCAAATCTGTAATCGAGGTACCCAAAGACATGCAAGAAGCCTGTGCTGAGGAAGGTGTGCATGAGGCTTTCAAAGAGGCGGTCAAGGCGCGTAAGGTGCACTGGGCACCTGAGATTCGGCAGTTGGTGATAATATCAGCCAGGGAAGATACAGCAAACCGGGTAGCTGTCCTGAAAGAGATGCATTTACAATGTCTCCACGCCAAACAGCTGATCAGGCGGAGAAATATGAAAGCTGCTTGATGCCTAGAGTTAGCAAGGGAGGCTATGGATCGGCTAGGTTTGCGGAAAGATATGGTTCCGGTACCCAAAGGTCTGATTGGGAGAATCATTGGAAGACTTGGGAAGGTAATGCAAGACCTTGTCAATATCTCCGGTGTGGTGAGGGTGAGGATTCCTCCTGATGATGAAGACCAGGTATTCAGTGAGGTGGGTAGGATTCCCATCATGGTGGTTGTCTCCGTGGAAAGCCTGAGAAACTTTCGGATGCTATTGGAGTATCGAGTGAGGTACCTGCAAGAAATTGAGCAGTTGAGGCGGGGCCGTCGCCGAATCAATAAAGAGGTACGGAACATCAGGTGGCAGCCACTTTCAACCCAAGATGTAAGGTCCCAAATGGTTCCTCCAAGTAGGGACAATGGCGGGTGGCCGAAGAATGTCAGCCAGTAGTAGTTCGACTGGCAGGATGACGATGAGAAACCGTAGTTCCTGTGAAACGTTGAATGAGTCAGACTCAGGCCAGACAGTAGGCTTAACTAAATTTTATGACCGTACCAACCGAGGGAGCTGGTCGGGCAACGGAACAGACAGAGAAAGGAATGTGATGACTAAACAGTGTCTGATGACGCAGACAGACTGTAACTGGAGGGCCAAAGATCAGGGCCGATATTCTGACCGTTGGGGGCGGGGGAGGCCTACAGTAGAGATGAGGCCGGATGACAGATGGAGACGGTTCTCTCGACTTGCAGAGAAAGATGTAGTGAGTGCCCGGTCTCGAGATCCTGGGGTTATGCTGTGTGTTCAACCCCACAGGTTTGAACAGAGGGGGGAAGTATGTGGTGTAATGACCACTGTGTCCGCTAGGGGGCACTGTGTGGATGTCCTTAATGAAAGGATGAGTGGCAGAATCCTGAAGGACTGTTAAGTATCTCAAGGTGGGTGGCCTTGAGATGGAGACTGATGTGTGTGTTGATCAGCAGTGATACTGCTGAGATGCTGTGTCAATGTGTCAGAGAGAAGTCTCCAGGTAGCTGGGGAGATGGGCCGACCCAGTTACCTACAAACCCACCCAGGGGGTGTGTTTAAGAACGCTAGTGCAAAGTGTGTCTGAATGGTTCAAGGACCTGTGATGAGGTCATAGCCATGTGACCTGGTGGGCGTGGCTACGGACCATATAAGGTGGCCAGGGTAGGTCACATGTGGTGAGTGCAGGGTCCTGGTTGGTCTGTTGTGAAAGGTCCCGCTGGGAGATGTGTCTCCTGGCTAACAGCATGTGGAGTGGCTGTGTGTAATGGCTGCACGTGCCTGGTGATTCCCTGGAGGGAATGGATGTCTGCAGCATGGAGAAGCAGCCATGAGGAAACCCTGGCGTGGGTGAGATAACTATGAGGCTGAAGAGCCTGTGTATGCCAACCTGTGTGACCACAGGGAGGACAGAGAGAAGCTCTGTCAAGGATGCTATGCTGATATGAACTTTATGTTGCTTGCTTTGGTTTATGCTGCATAAATAAACCGCATGGACTATAATGGTTTTATGGAAAACCCGTGACGGATATGGTTTTGTGGCAGCTAAGCGATAATCCCCTATGTGAATGACAGCGCTACCTCACAAAAGAAACTAAAAAATGATAGTGTTGGCCCCCTTAAAAATAGTCTGGGCGAAATGGTGGATGGATGAGGAAAAATCCAATATGCTAAATGACTTTTTTTCAACAGTATTTATACAAGAAAATCCCATGACAGATAACATGATCAGTGATAAAAATTCTCCATTAAATGTCACCTGCTTAACCCAGCAGGAAGTACGGTGGCGTCTGAAAATCACTAAAATTGACAAATCCCCGGGCCCGGATGGGATACACCCCCGAGTACTGCAGGAATTAAGTACAGTCATAGATAGACCATTATTTTTAATCTTTAAAGATTCCATAATAACAGAGTCTGTACCACAGGAATGGCGTATTGGAAATGTGGTGCCAATATTCAAAAAGGGGATAAAAACTGAACTTGGAAATTATAGGCCAATGAGCTTAACCTCAACTGTGGGTAAAATCCTGGAGGGTTTTCTAAGAGATACTATACTGGAGTATCTGAAGAAAAATAACCTCATGAGTCATGACCCAATATCAGCATGGGTTTACAAGGGACCGTTCCTGTCAGACTAATCTGATAAGCTTTTATGAAGAGGTAAGTTACGGACTGGACCAAGGAAATGCAGTGGACATGGTGTACATGGACTTTTCAAAAGTTTTTGATACAGTGCCACACAAAAGGTTGATACATAAAATGAGAACAATGGAGATAGGGGAAAATATGTGTAAGTGGGTTAAGAGCTGGCTCGGGGATAGGAAACAAAGGGTGGTTATTAATGGAGCACACTTGGACTGGGTCACGGTTAGCAGTGGGGTACCACAGGGGTCAGTATTGGGCCCGCTTCTTTTTAACATATTTATTAATGACCTTGTAGGGGGCATAGAGAGTAGAATTTCAATATTTACAGATGACACTAAACTCTGCAGAGTAATCAATACAGAGGAGGACAATTTTATATTACAGGAGGATTTATGTAAACTAGAAGCTTGGGCTGATAAATGGCAAATGAGCTTTAATGGGGATAAATGAAAGCTCATGCACTTGGGTAGAACTAACAAGATGTATAATTATGTGCTTAATTGTAAAACACTGGGCAAAACTGTCACTGAAAAAGACCTGGGTGTGTGGGTGGACGACAAGCTCACATTTAGTGGCCAGTGTCAGGCAGCTGCTGCAAAGGCATATAAAATAATGGGATGCATTAAAAGAGGCATAGATGCTCATGAGGAGAACATACTTTTACCTCTATATAAGTCACTAGTGCCACCACACTTAGAATACTGTGTACAGTTCTGGTCTCCGATGTATAAGAAAGACATAGCTGAACTGGAGCGGGTGCAGAGAAGAGCGACCAAGGTTATTAGGGAACTGGGGGGTCTGCAATACCAAGACAGGTTATTACACTTGGGGTTATTTAGTTTGGAAAATCGAAGGCTTAGGGGTGATCTTATTACAATGTATAAATATATGCGGGGACAGTACAAAGACCTTTCTAATTATCTTTTTACTCTTAGATCTGTGACAGGGACAAGGGAGCATCCTCTACGTCTGGAGGAAAGAAGGTTTAAGCATAATCACATGGATTCTTTACTGTAAGAGAAGTGAGACTATGGAACTCTCTGCCATATGATGTTGTATTGAGTGATTGTGCATTTGGAGTTCTTTTGTCTCTTGCCTGATCTGCATGGTTCAGTTAAGTGATTCTTTTGCTAATCCTTTGCATCTAATCTGGTTGTGCCTTTTTTTGCCTTCTGCTTTGTTGCTAGGGTTCAGCGTACTCCCTGCTGGGGGCAGCGCTGGGCCCTGCTCATATGTTAGAGCTTGTGTCAGTTTGTTCAGTCCCCTTTTATGTTAGTATCTTTTGCTTTGCTTCCAGTTCATACCAGAGTGGCGGGGTGAGGTCGTGTGGCCTCAGGTTTTGTGTATATCAGATGTATTGGATTTTTTTAGAGTTTTGTGCATGATTGCAGACAGTATCTTTTCTGTCCTGTCCTGTCTAGACAGCTTGGGCCCCACCGTTTGCTCAGTCTGTTCTCTGCCTGTGTTTGTGTCTCATCTTGTCTCACTGACAATATATGTTTGGGGGCTGTCTATTCCTTTGGGGATCTGCTCCGGGGCAGTTTAGATTTCACCTTTCTGGCTTTAGGCTTAGCTAGTTCTCCGGCTGTGCCGAGGCGTCTAGGGCATCGTAGGAACGCTCCACGGCTACTGCTAGTTGTGTTGATAGGATCAGGGGTCTGTAATCCGCTGAGTTACCAACCTCTCTGGTTTTCTGGTGGCTTAGCCTGTTCCTGCCATCCTCCTCGGTGACCCATTCATAACACCCTTCCATATCCTATACACAAGTGACTTATAATGAACACCATAGCATCGGTTATCTTTTAGGCTCCCAGGAATTGTCCAAGAACATAGGGAGGGAAATAGTGCTGTCATGGAAGGTACCTGGAATCTGAATTACCGGTAGGTCTAATTCTATTTTCTCCAGTCACCTTCCACAACAGTATATGAGGAATACCAACCAATTCTGCACTAGGGTGGACAATTGCCTGAAGAACTTTTTGGCCAAAGGCTAAATCCATATTGGACAGCAAATCCAATCTATAGTGTCTGTACAAAATATGACCCCCACACTGTCCCTCTTATGGTACATGCTCTTTACACTGACCTCTCCTTTCCATACCGGCCCCCTTCTTCACACTGTCCTCTCACACTGTGTCCTCCCAGTATTTATACTGTACTCTGTCATCACACTCCCCCTCCTTGGTATACTGTCCCCGCCTAGTTGTACCCTTACACTGTCTCCCCATGCTATGCCCCACTACTCAATTTCTATTCTGTGCCAGCTCACTTTTCTCCCCCATTCTGTCTCCTGACACTATTCTCCTCCCTCCTTATAATGTCTTTTCTGTTCACCATACTGTCTCCTCGTATATTAACCCCCTCACTTTCTATACTGCTTGCTCACACATACCCCTCACACACTCCCCCACTGTGTCTGCACACATCCTATCACCCTCACTCCTCGTACTCTGTCTACATACATTTTTCACATCGCTACTCATACTGTGTCCGCATACATTCCCCCATTCACTCCCCATACTGTCTGCACTATCCCCACTCACCATACTGTGTCTTCACCTGTCCCCCATCCTGTTTCCTCATACATGCACCCCATTCCCCCATACTGTTTCCTCATACATGCCCCCCATTTCCCAGTACTGTTTCCTCATACATGCTCTGCATCTCTCCCTTTGCTCATTTTTTGTTCTCAAATCTCCCCCCACACATTAAATCCCCCCATCACCAATCCAAATCTCCCCACACACATTAAATCCCCTATCCCCACTCCAAATGTCCCCACACACATTAAATCCCCCATCCCCACTTCAGATATCCCCACACATATTAAATCCCCCATCCCCACTCCAAATCTCCACACTTTAAATCCCCCCCATTCCCCACACAGCCCCTCATCATCCCTCCATTCTCCACACAGCCTCTCATAATCCCCCAATTCCCCACACAGCCCCTCATCATCCCCCAATTCCCCACACAGCCCCTCATCATCTCCCTTCTCTCCACAGCCCCTAATCATCCACCCTTCTCCCCAAACAGCCTATCGTCATCCCCCCATTCCCCACACAGACCCTCATCATCCTCCCATTACCCATACAGACCCTTATCATCCCCCATTCCCCACAAAGACCCTCATCATCCTCCCCTTCTCCACACAGCCCCTCATTATCTCCCCTATTCCCCACACAGCCCCTCATCATCATCTTCCCTATGCAGCCCCACTCAAGTAACATCAACCCCTTTCCAAAATACATCCTCATAGCACTCATACCACGTCCTGCTCCTCATTCCCATTTGTACAGGGGTCCATGATGCAGCCCCTCGGTCCTCTCCTCACACAGCTCCATGATGTAGCCCCTCATTTCCAGCTTCTGTTCTCCAGCGCAGCTTTCTGCTATGGGAGCCTTACTGGACTGAAGAAGGCCCCGTCCCTTGTGATGACATAATCACCTCAAAAAAACAACTCCATCTAGTCCCTACCATCACTGGGAGCTGGCACACTACAACTTCTCTCTGCCAGCTGTCAGCTTGACAGCCGGCACAGAGAACAGCAGACTCCCAGTAAGGGTAGCAGCAGAATGCAGTCACCGGGGTTAGACACTGCAAACCGCTGCATTAGGCGGCTCAACTGCGCACCCCTGCCGGCTGCGCTCAGGGCAGGCCCCTAATTACTCCAGACTCCGTCGCAGCTGTGACCCCGGTAGTTACGCCCCTGGTTAGGGATCACATATATCTGGCGCTCTACAGTATGCTGAGTTCTTACTTTGGGATTTCCATCTAAATCTCTGAGTGACATGATAGATGAAACCCGCCGATCCATTCACTATATTACTCTGGACTTCATCTGGCATCTGTTCAGTGGTGTCCTTTTCAGAGGTGCACAAAACTGTCGGCCTGCGCTTTTATGCATGACTAAAAAGACGGACACCGCCGGATCGCAGGTCTTATGGCGTCCACAGTGCCTCCATCTGCCTCATTATGGGGAATCTTCCACCAGGGGTTCCTTCTCATTCACCTATTTCAGATATTTACATGGAAACCCCGGTGTAACCGCTCAGCGCAGCATAAATGTGCACCGAGCCTTACTGCGATCTTTGGGAGGCAGAATAAAAAAATCAGCAGAATGTGAAAAATTGGTTTTATTTATTTCTTACACCATTCTTCATGCAGTATAAGTGATTAGGCAACTTTATTCTTCGGGCCGATGCGATCACAGCGATACCAGATTTATATCAGGTTTTTATGTTTGGCTGCTGTCACACACTAAAATATGCTTTTTATTGCAAAAACAAGTTTTTGCACCGCTATACTTTGAGAGCTATAATTTCTCCATGTTTTGGCTGATAGAGTCATGCGAGGGCTTGTGTTTTGCGGGTCGAGCTGATGTTTTTATTGGTACCATTTTCAGGCACATGACTTTTTTTGATCGCTTTTTATTCTGATTTTTGGAAGACAGAATGATCAAACACCAGGAATTCAGGAATTGTTTTGTGGTTCTTTTTAAAATGACATTCTGTGTGTAGTAAAATTAATAAGACAGCTTTATTCTTCGGGTCAGTATGATTACAGTGGTATCACATTTATATTTTTTTTATGTTTTGCTGCTTTTTCACAATAAAAACTATTTTGTAGAAAAAATAATTGTTTTTGCATTGCTTTATTCTGAAAGTTATAACTTTTTTATTTTTACACTGTTGGAGCTGCATTGTGGTTTGTTTTTTGCCGGACAAGATGGCGTTTTCATCGCTACCATTTTTATTTTGATTTGAGCTTTTGATCGCATTTTATTCTATGTTTTGTTTGGCAGCATGATGAATAAGCATAGGTTTTTGTTCCGTTTTTTATGGTGTGTACTGAAAGAGTTAACAAGTGTGATAGTTTTATAGGTTGGCTCATTCCGGATGCGGCAATACCAAACGTGTACTTTTTTTGTTTTTACACATATATGTGTTTATTGGTTTAAATTTTTTTCTTCTTTTTTTATTTGGAGCACCCCGCACGTGGCGGCGTGAGAGAGGAGCGCGCACAGTGCAGGCAGGGCCGTGAGGTACTCGGTACCGGGCCTGTCGACTTCAATGGGGGACAGTGTCGTGGCGGCGGTGACCCGGTCCGTGGCCCTGGGGGGTCCATTAAATAATAAAATTGGGGGAAAAGTTGTTTGTGATGTTGTTAGATGTGGTAAAAATGAAGTTAAAGTTTATAGATGAATAAATACGTGACGCCACCTGTGGTATTCTGGTCAGAGGTGACCAGCGCTGCGGTGTTGTTCCGCTGAGACTGTTAAGGGGGTTTTACACTAAGCGATATCGCTAGCAATATCGCTAAAACGTCACTGGTTTTGTGACGTTATAGCGATATCACTAGCGATATCGCTATGTGTGATACTTACCAACGACCGGCTCCCCCGCTGTCCGTCGCTGATCGCGCGAGAATGTCCGGCTCCATTTCTCGTCGGGCGCTTCCTGCTGAGACTTCCTGCTGTGACGACGAGCGACGCGTGGACGTGGGCGGGAGGACGTCAGGATCGCTGTGTGTGAAAGGTGAGTATCGTGCGCTGCGTCGCTGCTGCATCGCTGTGAGATCTTTCTGTATGAAAGCTCACTAGCGATCATTTAGCGATGCACCAGCGATCCTGACCGGGTCGGATCGCTGGTCGGATCGCTGGTGCATCGCTAAATGTAAAAGGGCCTTTAGTGTGTCGCAGCTGAGGTGAAAATAGCTCTCCACAGGTAGAGCAATAGTCCCAGGGCAAAGATGTTAGATTAATAGTTAAGATGGCTGTGAACGTTGGGGTGCAGAGAAATGAGAGGAGGACACAGAGAGGTGCAGTTTCTTTACCTTTTACTGGCAATTGATGGCAATCCGGAGGACCACATACAGGTGCTGAAATGAGTCTAGCTTGCCTGGAGGCATTCGGGGGATCCACCTTGCCAGGTGGGGGTTTAGGACCTTCCTTCTGTGCTTTATTGCATGCTGATTT
The DNA here is from genome assembly GCF_039654945.1 of Dendrobates tinctorius. Taxonomy (NCBI): domain Eukaryota; kingdom Metazoa; phylum Chordata; class Amphibia; order Anura; family Dendrobatidae; genus Dendrobates; species Dendrobates tinctorius. The sequence continues at coordinate 6,908,791 of NW_027361762.1, forward strand.
CACTAACCTATACGGCTGTCAGCGTTAGCCTATTCCACGGGTAACGTCCTTTTCACTGTCAGCCCCGGGCTCCTTATCCGCTGCCGTGCCCTCAGGTGTTCAATGTCGCTCAGGAGTTTACAATCCCCTGTACTTTCAGATTTGGCAATCAGGACATACAGCTCCTGACTACCAAGGACTCTGGCATTCCTTTTCTGTCTATTAGCGCTTCACTCTGGGGTCTGCTATACGCAGTTTTGGCTTCCCCAAAGCCCCTTCTCTCTGCTATCGTCCTTCCTCTCCTGTCAGATCAGCTCTCCGTCTCTAACTGACAGGATCTTCCAGAAAGATCTTTTTACCTCATGTTTCTAACTGGCTTGTCATTTGCTCACAGCTGCTCTCGTTTCTATGATAACTACCTCTGGTGACTTCTAGCTAACTCACCAACCCCCTCTGCTGGCCAGAACTTATAAGGTAGCTCCCTTTTCTGACCTGCAGCAGGAATTGTGATTTAATCTATGTTACCTGGCATGGGGGTCCCCTTTCTGCCTCCAAGCATAACTTCACCTCTTAGAGGGAGGCAATGTCACTGTGACAACTGGACTCTGGGGTGTCACATATTTATTTTGTGATTTTTTTTTAAATATTTTTAAAACCTTTTTTTTTTACCTCTTTTTTAACTTTTTTACTTAGTCCCTGTGTGAGACTTCAATTTTTATTTGCCTGATCACAGGTATCATATAATGCAATGCACATGATTGCATTATTTGAGACCTGTCAGTGTTCCACTGTCATATCGTTTGTTAGACTCAGCTGCTGGCTGAGTCTAACAAGCCACCGTAGGTAGCAGACCCAGAACTCATCACGTGACCTCCGGCTGCAGTGACAATGCGGGATCCCCCCATTGTGATCAGATCTCATAACGGGGCGTCGAGAAGGTGAGTAAAGGCCCCGTCACACACAGCAATCTCGCTAGTGAGATTGCTGATTTTGTGACGCCACAGCGATCTCGCCAGCGAGATTGCTGTATGTGATGGGGATCAGCGAACGCCCCCCCTGCCGGTTATCACTGATCGTGCAGCATCGCCTGGGCCATTTTTCGTTCGCTGGTCTCCCGCTGGCCAGCGCGCATCGCTGCGTGTGGCAGCGAGAGACCAGTGATCAGCGACGCTGGACGCTGGTTTCTAATGTAAACATTGGGTATCCAGGAGCCGCGGCTCTTAGATACCCGATGTTTACCTTGGAAATCAGAGTGTACGCCGGTTTCCAAGGTAAACAGTGGGTATCCAGGAGTCGCGCGGCTCTTAGATACCCTATGTTTACCTTGGAAACCAGCATGTACGTCGGTTTCCAAGGTAAACAGCGGGTATCCAGTTTACATTAGAAACCAGCGTCCAGCGTCTCTGATCCTGATCGCTGGAGCTGTCTATGTGACAGCTCACCAGCGATCAGCCTAACGATGTCCCATCATGTCGGATCGTTGGTGGGATCGCTGGGACATCGTTATTTGTAACGGGGGCTTAAAGCAGTGGTCTCCCTCTGCTATCATATAAATGCCGCATCAAGAAGATAGAAAAGGGTTGGCATCATTGAGACCTGATCTAATCAGGTCCCGATGATGTCACCTGTTAGAGCTACCACAGGAATTTCAGCACTTGCAGGACCCTGGGGGTCCTGAACGCTGCGAGACCACCCACCATTTATAAACGTTGGCGCTGCAGAGAGTCCAGCAAGTGCCGACGTTTATCTACCGTCGGGAAGCGGTTAAAGGATACCACTGAAATGAATTGTTTATATGATATATTACTGTATATTTTTCACTTGATATGTTAATCATGTTTAATTGTAACATCTCTTTAAATATTTGTATGTGCACCCTTAACATTGCTTGAGAAAGGCTCATTGCAGCTGAAACATCACTACGCCACCAGGGTTATTAAAGTCCCTTTTGTACTTTTGAAAATACTGGAGGGCTGCCTCTTTTTTCTGAAGTTATATCTGTCTAATCAATCTATCTCTTCCATATCTATCTGTCTATGTATCTATTATCTATCTATCTATCTATCTGTATCTATCTATTATCTATCTATTATCTATCTATCCCATATCTATCTTTCCCATATCTATCTATCTATCTATCTATCTATCTATCTATCTATCTATCTATAATCCAAAAATTAGAGGCAGCACACCGAAAAGTCGCTATATGATTTATTAAATAGCACGTGATTCTCAGCTATTTGGTGTGTTGCCTCTAATTTTGGGATTATATTTAAAGGGAATCTGTCACCCCATTTTAGCCCTATGAGCTGCGGCCACAGCCATCAGGGGCTTATCTACAGCATTCTGTAATGCTGTAGATAAGCCCCTAATGAAACCTGAAAGATGAGAAAGACACGTTAGATTATACTCACCGGGGGGCAGGGGCGGTGGGTGTCGCGGTCTGGTCCGGTGCCTCCCATCTTCATACGATGATGTCCTCCTCCTTGCTTCTCCCTCGGCTCCTTCACAGGTGTACTTTATCTGCACTGTTGAGAACAGAGTAAACTACCGCAGTGTGCAGGTGCCGGGAAAGGTCAGAGAGGTCCAGAACCTGCTCACTGCAGTACTCTGCTCTGCCCTCAACAGGGCAGATAAAGTACACCTGCGCAGGAGCCGAGGGAGAAGTACGGAGGAGGGCATCATCTCTAGAAGATGGGAGACGCCGGACGGGATGGTGACACCCATTGGACTGGACCGAACGCCGGGGTGAGTATAATATAACTCTTTTTTCTTACCTTTCAGGTTACATCGGGGGCTTATCTACAGCATTACAGAATGCTGCAGATAAGTCCTGATGGCTGTGGCCGCAGCTTATAGGGCTAAAATGGGGTGACAGATTCCCTTTAAAAGGACTGGTATGTACCTGGGAGGATCTGCACCCTATAATTATTGGTGCTGCTTTTTGTTTTTTTTTCTATCTATATCTATCTATTTATCTATCTCATATCAGGTCAATTAAATTAAAAGAGTGGTTTTCTTATACAAATGTTACCCAGAAGGTAAAGGAAAATGAATTGAATTTGCAGAGTGTAACCTTTTTTAAAAAAAAATTAGTTTTACTCTGAATACATATTCAGCAGTAATAGATACATTTATATCTGCCATTAAACAGGAATTACATAAATTGAAAGAAACAACAGGAAAAAGATTTAAATATCCAAATTTGTCAATACAAGAATTGAAAGCCCTTTCTGAACTTGTCCATGACAGCAACATCATAATAAAAACAGCGGATAAGAAGGGGGGCAGTTGTCGTCATGGACAAGGAAGCATATATATGTAAAATCAAAAGGTTAATTAGTGATATGGATGTGTATTAGAAACTGAATAAAGACGCCAAATTTGATATACAGAGTGAAATAAAACAGATTCTAGATAAGGCAAAGAATGATTGAACCATTAACTAGGAACTTTATTATTATCTTTTTGTGAAGCATCCGGTAATACCGATGCTGTATGTTCTACCAAAGATGCATAAATCGCTCAAAAATCCAAACTGACGACCAATCGTCACAGGGTAGACTCAGTTTTCAGCAAAATGGAAATCTTTTTGCATAAAATAATTAATCCTTAATAGGGATGAGCGAGTACTGAAGTATTCAGACTCGCTATACTCGTACCAAGTATACCTTAATACTCGGGTATTCGATACGAATAGCGAGTCCAATGATAGTCAATGGAAAATGTGAGTAATTGTCTGCTGGACCCTACAAAGTGGTCTGGGGGATGAGGAAAAGGCTAAAAAAATGGGTAAATGTTAAAAAAATTTATGCTGTAAACAAGTGTATATAACATGGGAGCACCTGGTCAGGGACTGCACGAGTGGTTTTACACCACTGCTTCACTAGAATGTACAAACACTATTTGAAGTCCTGTGGTTTTTTGCCAGAAGAGCGGGACTCGGACGCCACTTACGCAGTGCCAGTGATATATCAGAAGTGCTGTAAGAGCGACTGATGATGAGGCGATTATCTGACAGCTAAGTGTGTAAGTGGTGTAAGGAGAGCAATCCGCCCTAGGGGTAGGGGCTGTGTTATGGTTAACGCAGGAAGAAGCCACGCATCATCATCACCATCATCACAAGGGATTCACAATTATAAAGCTTGGACTACTGTCCTTGTTGTGCCACTGCCCAATGTGTAGGCATATAAATAGTGTCTTCAAAACATTAGCCCTAGGGGCTGTATCATGGTTGATGAAGGAAGCAAGGCATGTCTGAAGGGCCAAACAATTATGATAAAGCCAGGACTACTAGCATAGAGGTGGCCGTGCCCAGTGTCCAGGCATAGCAATAGTGTCTCCAAAAATTAGCCCAAGGGGCTGTATCATGGTTGATGAAGGAAGCATGGCAGGTCTGAAGGACCAAACAATTATGATAAAGTCAGGACTACTAGCATAGAGGTGGCCGTGCACAGTGTCCAGGCATAGCCATAGATAGTGTCTCCAAAAATTAGCCCTAGGGGCTGTATCATAGTTGATGAAGGAAGCAAGACAGGTCTGAAGGGCCAACAATTATGATGAAACTACGACTACTAGCATAGAGGTGGCCGTGCCCAGTGTCCAGGCATATCAATAGTGTCTCCAAAAATTAGCCCTAGGGGCTGTATCACGGTTGATGAAGGAAGCAAGACAGGTCTAAAGGGCCAAACAACTATGATGAAACTACAACTACTAGCATAGAGGTGGTCGTGCCCAGTGTCCAGGCATAGCAATAGTGTCTGCAAAAATTAGCCCTAGGGGCTGTATCATGATTGATGAAGGAAGCAAGGCAGGTCTGAAGGGTCAAACAATTATGATAAAGCCAGGACTACTAGCATAGAGGTGGCCGTGCCCAGTGTCCAGGCATAGCAATAGTGTCTCCAAAAATTAGCCCTAGGGGCTGTATCATGGTTGATGAAGGAAGCAAGGCAGGTCTGAAGGGCCAAACAATTATGATACAGGCAGGACTACTAGTATAGAGGTGGCAGTGTCCAGGCATAGCCATAATGTTTCCAAAAAATTAGCCCAAGGGGCGGTATCATAGTTGATGAAGGAAGCAAGACAGGTCTGAAGGGCCAAACAATTATGATGAAGCTGGGACTACTAGCATAGAGGTGGCAGTGCCCAGTGTCCAGGCATAGCCATAGTGTCTCCAAAAATTAGCCCAAGGGGCATGATACCATGGTTGATGAAGGAAGAAGGGTCTCACTCTCATCACAAGTGTCTCCGATGGGAAATATTAATTAACGTAACATTGTTTTTAGCTTATTGACCATGAGGTACATGTGTCAGAAGCAGGTTTTGAAAACATGTGTAAGAAGAACAAAAGGGGCTTGTATGGGAAGGGATGGATGTGATCACCAATTTAAAAAAAAAACGTGTTGGGTGACTTTAGGTTGGGATACTGTCATCTGGAGGGCTTAAATACTGTTGCGAAATCCAGTTGACGTGCACCAGAGGCCATGGGATACTCGGCGCTGGGCCCGTTGACTTCATTGGGAAATGTCACAGTGGCAGTGACCCAGTCTGTGGCCTCAGGCAGTCATGTAAAAGGGGTTGAGTTGAATGGGGATAAAGTTTATGTAGTGATTCGTGATGCCACCTGTGGTTTCTAGTCAGATTGACTAGCGCTGCAGTGTTGCTTCTCTGGGACAGATGTTGAGTGCAGCTGAGATGTTGAAGCCCTCCACAGGTAGAGCTGTAGTCCTGTAATAATAGCTGTAATGAGGAGGACACAATGGCTTGCAGTTCAATGGGCTTTACTCACAGCTCTGCTGTACACACAGATGCCCGCTTCGCTGCTGTGTCCACCAGGTGAGGGGTCCAGCCAACTCCCAGATGAGAAGAAATGCACCTTTCCAGCTTTCCCTGTCAGTGTGTGCCTTTCCTGGCCATCTCCAAACAATATGCTGTTTTTCCCGCCTTACTTCCACTCCAGCACTTCACAGTTATCGTTCTGAGCCAGCAGCTGCGAATCCTGTTCAGACAACGCCTCACCGTTTCTGTGACTCTCTATAGCCGCCTTTTCGGTATAGCCGCCTTTTCGGTTGGACTAACTATGGTAGGGGCGATGGTCCATAAAGTAACCAAAGCTGTCGGCTTGCTAGAGGCACCCTGAAGAATGTGATCTAGGCTAGGAGCCGTTCCCTTTCAGACCAGTTTCTCCCTCCACCTGACCTGTAATCAGCGTGGATAAGGGACCCACGGGGAGTTTGCTCCAGCCGTGTCCCAGAAGAACCTTCTTTCCTAGGGAGATTCCCTTGTATTCCAATCCGTTCAGCAGCCTCTAAGCAGTAGAGCTGCTGCAGACATGTCCTTCTGCTTTCCCTCCCTCAGAGGGATCTATTCTTACTTTCTATCCTGCTCCCGCTCTAAACTACGCTCTGCCCACCTCCCAGCACTCTTCGTGTTCCAAGCAGGGAGCCATAAAGGGTGCTCTGCTACACTACTGGTGTGTGTGGGTTGTGGGTGTTGGAGTCTGGTCGGGTGCACTCACCTTACCTGATCGAGTGATACCACACCTCTGGATGAGGTGCAGTACCTTTGTGGCGACTGGATCCTCAGGGGCGCCACATTCCCCCCCGTTAAACCCAGCACTTCTGAGGGCTGCAAGTAAAACAAAAGATGTTACCAAAGGAACATACAAAATTATATTTTTTTTTCAAACAATACTGACTGCAGTCAACACTATATATTTCACTATCAAACTTTTTCTGCTGAGAGAGGTTCCTTTACTATAAATGTTGCCTAAAAATAACTTTATTTTTACTACTTATAACTCTAGGTGCTGCCTGGTGACAACCGCTGACTATGGCTCGTCACCTGGTTCAATTTTTAATCAACATTGTATAAAGTGCTTCATTAAATTGCAATCATTCTTGTGAGTAGTGGACACTGTCCCAGCCGGGTTGTCTTGCAGTGTCTCTTTTGCTGTTGGAGGACCCGCTCTAAACTTCCAACTGTGGTCCTGGGTGGGCTGCAGGACTTGCTGGTACTTTCCTTTAGACCCAATTTTTGGCCACACCCGCTGTTTTTTGTTCAGATCTGAGGTAGTTGTGCAAGGATATTTCCTTCTTTTCAAAAGGTTCAAGCAAAACCCAGAGGGAGCACCTGAAGAGGCGCAAACTATGTACAATGGAAAGTTTTTGGATCACTCCAAATTCATGATCGCTCAGTCTCTGTATCAGAGCAGATTAATGCCAAACTGAGGCAACTAGAAAAAGAAAAACAACAAAGGCAAACAGTGCCAATACCCTCCCGGGTAACTGTCCATGATTTTTAAAACATTCCTACCGGTGGCCCCCTCCTGGGGTGGATTAAGCAGGTTTCTTACTCTGCTTCCAGGTTATGATGGTAGTCCTCCTGTTGAGCTCCTCCTGGTGTAGCTGGGTTGATGGCTGCTTGGGAGAGTGGAGCTGCAGTCTGCTGGTGAGTTGCAGCTGCCTGGGGTTCTGGTCTGGCAGCTGGTGTTACCACTGCCTGGGGCACAGCGGGAGCTGTGGTTTGCACCTGCGGATGGTGTACTGCAGTGGATGTCGCTACCCTTGTTCTGGCAGATGCATAATCCGTTGTGGGGGCCACAACTGCCGTGGTGATTGGTGCCCTCTCTTGCTCATAGGCTGCAATAGATTCCTCAGGGATGTGATGTACGTTAAGGGCGTACCAGCCACGTAGCCCCTCGTGCCGGGTGAAGGTTACGTAATCCCCCCGGTATAAATCACGGCCTGGGTGTCCCTTCCTGAGGTGTGCCTCCACGTCCCGGCGGCTAACAAATAAGTCTAATATTCCCTGGGGGTCCTGGATGAAGCCAAATCCCTTATCCAGATTGAAGTTAAGGACTCTGACCCATCCTGCCAAATCGCGCTGTCTGTACCGCCCTGCATGGGCCTGGTGCTTTCCTTGCAGGTCCAGACCAAGCACGGCCAGCCTGTGCATAACTCGCTCCCTTTGCTCTGCTGCCGGCTTTTCAATTTGCCGCTGGCAGAACTCCTCTCTGGTGAGGTCCTCCAGGCAGCTTTTACGTATGGAGGACGGTGGCGGGACCGCTATCGGTGATGGTCCCTCCCCCTGGGAAGGGTGTCCCGGTCCCAGGCCAGATCTAACACTACCTGCCCAGGTTTTGGAGCAGGCGGGGGACCACCGGGGCCTAGCAGGGCCTCACAGGGTGCAGGGGCGGCGGCCATACCTTGTACTTCCTGAGGATGAGAGCCGGTTTCAGCAGTGGGCATTGGGGCTGCCAGATCAGCAACTGCAGCAGTCACCGACGGCAGTGAAGTCTCTGCAGGTACAGCGTCAGAAGGAGCCAGCTTTGGGACCTGCACAGCCGCATCAGGTCCGGGCAGGGATACAGCCCCTGCCGCAATGTCAGACTCGGGAGCTGGTGGTAGTGTCTCCCTGCAGATGGCGGTGGCCTCCAGCGGCGAGGCCTGGAGAGCTACAGTACATCAGAGTCCGGCAGTGGAGATTCCGGAACAGGATCGCTTTCCCAGTTGGCAGGTACAGAAGGCATGGGAACATCAGGGGCAGACCCCTCCTGGGTGCACTGCCACCTCAGCTCCAGCAAAGCCCGCTTCAGCTGCAGGCTGCAGTCCAGCCGGGCTATCTTCTCCTCCAGCTGCTTTTGGTCCATGGAGTTGTCCGGGCCGGAGCCTTCCACGAATGCGCCGGGGCCGAGAGGCTCCTCTTCTCTGCGCTCTCCTGGTCTCCATCCTGCTTCCATGATGGTGGCTGGGCATTCTGGTTTCTTCTTTGCCCTTCTTCTCGCCGCTGGGCTTTGCTCCTCCTTTTTGGGGCGGTGCCTTCTCCCTTTCCCACCATACCAGGCCAATATCTGACCCCCCCTGGCAGTTGGCCATGTTGCAGTTGCATAGAAATTCAGGCAGGGGAGGCCCAGAACAGTTTGCGCTCCTTTTGGGGCGCCACCCACAATGGAATGCCCCTCAGCACTGCTCTGGCAGCCATTTTGAGAGTCCATTTTACAGTCTTTCATTTTGGTTCTTTTGCACATTTATAGCAATTTTAAATGTAATAAATCTTCAGAACACAGGACCCGGTGATATCAGGCTTCGGCATCCTGTTTGTGACACCAGAATTGACATGCCCCAGAGGTCGTGGGATACTCGGCGCTGGGCCCGTTGGCTTCAATGGGAAATGTCACAGTGGCAATGACCCAGTCCGTGGCCTCAGGTGGTCATGTAAAAGGGGTTGAGTTGAATGGGGATAAAGTTTATGTAGTGACTCGTGACGCCACCTGTGGTTTCTAGTCAGACTGACCAGCGCTGCGGTGTTGCTTCTCTGGGACAGATGTTGGGTGCAGCTGAGATGTTGAAGCCCTCCACAGGTAGAGCTGTAGTCCAAGGGCAGTAGAGATGAGTTTGTAGATAGTGAGGTAGTGTAGAGAGGAAGATGTAGCAGTGCTGGGCAAGTGGCGCAGAAAGAATGTGGAGGACACAATGGCTTGAAGTTCAATGGGCTTTAGTTACAGTTCTGCTGTACACACAGATGCCCGCTTCGCTGCTGTGTCCACCAGGTGAGGGGTCCAGCCAACTCCCAGATGAGAAGAAATGCACCTTTCCAGCTTTCCCTGTCAGTGTGTGCCTTTCCTGGCCATCTCCAAACAATATGCTGTTTTTCCCGCCTTACTTCCACTCCAGGACTTCACAGTTATCGTTCTGGGCCAGCATCTGCTAATCCTGTTCAGACAATGCCTCACCATTTCTGTGACTCTATATAGCCGCCTTTCCAGTTGGACTAACTGTGGTAGGGGCGAAGGTCCATAAAGTAACCAAAGCTGTCAGCTTGCTAGAGGCACCCTGAAGAATGTGATCTAGGCTAGGGGCCGTTCCCTTTCAGACCAGTTTCTCCCTCCACCTGACCTGTGGCCAGCGTGGATAAGGGAGCCACGGGAAGTTCGCTCCAGCCGTGTCCCAGTAGAACCTTCTTTTCTAGGGAGCTTCCCTTGTATTCCAATCCATCCAGCAGCCTCTAAGCAGTAGAGCTGCTGCAGACACGTTCAACTTCTCCCTCCTTGACATTGCTACTGTTCCAGCTAGTCCTTGGTGATGAGCCGATTTATTGAAGATAGTCCAGTTTGTGGACATTTTATCACCACCTCTTTTGGACCTGCTTGGTGTATCTGTTCCCATTAATGCATGCTGTTGCACAAAGTTGGGATCTCTGCTAGCAGTGATGTCTGAGGGTGCTGTTGCCATCAAATGATCGACAACGGCCTTCTTGAAGGATTCCATTGTGAAACCCCTTGGTGACTGCCACAGTAGAGAAGGAAATTTGTCCTTGTACCGTGGGGTCTAGAAAGTTGGCCAACCGGTATAGGTTGCTATTGAAAATGTGGATTACGCGAGGGTCTTGGCACAGACAGTCAGATATGAAGTGTGCCATGTGTGCCAAGCTGCAAAGAAGCAAATGTTCTGTGACCCCTGAAGGAGGAACAGTAGCCATCCTCTCCTCACACTGACTCTCCTCCTCCACTTCAGCCCACCTATGCTGGACAGACATGAAGCTGGGGTTGGGATTCCACTCTGTAGCAAGAGGTGTCCCTTCGGTACCACTGGAAAAGAAGTCCTCTCCCTCCTCATTTTCATCATCATCCCCCAATGTTACCTGATGACATTGGCTGGGCTGGGTAGGATCACCTATTGTGAAATCTTGCTCCATACCCATCTGCTGGGCACGCAAAGATTCCATTTTTTGATTCTGCAGCAATTTTTTTCAGTAGACATAGCATAGGGATGGTTACGCTGATAATAGCCTGATCACCGCTCTGAAGCTTGGTGCAGTACTCAAAGTTATCAAGCACCTCACAAATATCAGCGATCCACACCCACTCAACAGTTGTTATGTGTCTTGGCTGAGTCTCAATGTGACGGGCATGTTTAAGCTGGTATTCAGAAAGTGCCCTCTGCTGCTCACTTACCCTTGCCAACATATGATTAGAGTTGAGCGATACCAGCCGATACTTGAAAATATCGGATCGGAATGGATCGGCCGATCTTAAAAAAAAGTATCGGTATCGCCGATTCCGATACCGGGAACCAATGCAAGTCAATGGGGCCAAAATATCGGAATTAAAAAAAAACCTTTCTTTCCTTGTAGGTTAATTCTACATGAAGAAAAACAACTAAGAATAATGTAGAATGTATTGTGGGAGGTGGAGGAGACATTAAAGCCATAGAGGTTTAGCCCAATCAAATGGAATAGCAGGAATTAAACTTTTTTTTTTAAAGATGTTAGGAGTTACAAAGATATTGACTATGTTAGCCTCATTTATATTTTGCCAGACATGTATGTCTTCTTCTTCTACTTCCTTTTTTTACATTCTTCTTCTTCTTCTTCTACTTCCTTTTTTTACATTCTTCTTCTTCTTCTTCTACTTCCTTTTTTTACATTCTTCTTCTTATTCCTTTTTTTACATTCTTCTTCTTCTTCTTCTACTTCCTTTTTTTACATTCTTCTTCTTCTTCTTCTTCTTCTTCTTCTTCTTCTTCTTCTTCTTCTTCTTCTTCTTCTTCTTCTTCTTCTTCCTTTTCTTACATTCTTCATATTCTTCTTATTCAACAATTATTATTCTACATATTCAGCTTCTTCATCTTCTTCCTATTCTTCTTCATCATATTCTTGTTTGTGTCAGGCATTCCTGTAGTTGTTATCTAGAAAAGTTAGAAGTTTACACCTTCCGTTCTGCCTGTCACAAAAGATTTACAACAGGATTTGTCCGCGTTCAGTTTGGCCTGCAGAAGCAGGCCTTTTCCAGGGGCACCACGAGGAGGAACGGACTCACCCCCATACACTGCTTAGTCTTCTTCTGCTTATAAATAAGATAATATCATTTGCTCAGAGTATTAGTCTTATGCTTAATGTTCTTCTGCTTTGTTTTTTTTATGCTTCTTTGTCTTCTCTCTCTTGTTGTTCTGCATCTTGGTGGTTGTCTTCCTGTTCTTTGTCCTCTTGAACCAGCTGACGGTACTGGCACCCGGAGGGGCAGCAGAAGGAACAAGAGCCAATGGCACTACCGAGGACCAGCTGACGGTGCTGGAACCCGGTTACTAAGCAGGAGGTACCTGTGCTACAAAGCACTACCAAGGACCAGCAGACGTTGCCGGAACTCGGATACCGAGATGGAGGCACCTAGGCCAAAGGCTCTGACGAGAACCAGCTGACGGTGCTGGAACCCGGAGGGGTAGCATAAGCTGCAAGAGCAAATGGAAATAGCGAGGACCAGCTGACAGTGCTGGCACCCGGAGGGGCAGCAGAAGGAATAAGAGCCAATGGCACAACCGAGGACCAGCTGACGGTGCTGGAACCCGGTTACTAAGCAGGAGGTACCTGTGCTACAAAGCACTACCAAGGACCAGCAGACGTTGCTGGAACTCGGATACCGAGATGGAGGCACCTAGGCCAAAGGCTCTGATGAGAACCAGCTGACGGTGCTGGAACCCGGAGGGGTATCAGAAGTTACCCCTGAAAAGCAAAGTTGGCATGCCGCAAGCTGGCCGCAGTTACCGAATCACACAGTCCTACAGGGGGTGCTTGTCCTACTGGCACTATGGAACAAACCTTTCTTACCAGAACCCGCAGTCCACATAGGAAGCACCTAAACTGCTGGCACCCTAGCCTCGGCTAACCCAACCGCAACACGACATGGCAACTTGGGGTGGCAAACTGACATTGACACTTCCCGGAAACAGCAGGCAGGGCTGGAACCAAGCTGGGCAGGAGGGAGTACCCGTGCCAAAGTCAGTTATGAGCAGCAACTGGCGATGTTGGAGCCCAGGACAAGCACTTAGCAGGCTGAGGCCTGATGTGCTGTCAATTGGGAGGCAGCAGGACAGATTGCCATCAAAACAGCAGGGGAACAGCTGACGTTACTGAACCCCACAAACACAGGAGCTAGTGTTTTACTCTGTGAAGACGGCACTTCCGAGCAACAACTGGCTGTGTTGAAGCCCAGGGACAAGCACGGAGCAGGCTTAGGCTGCATTGAAGAAATTTTAAGATCGGTTGTAGACTACTAATTTGAACCAAGCTCCACTTAGGCCTGTGGATTCACTGATTTTCGTATTTCCCCTGTCCTCCAACCCCGCCAGTTACAGCTCCGAAGTGGCGTCTGCACAATCCACACTTGTTCCTGTGTTACAGGTGTTCAGTCCGGTCAGTTAATCCCCTGATGTGTGTCCGGCAATGTCGCCTGCTCTGTCCACATTCCGATAATGGGAATGTGGACAGAGCAGGCGACATTGCCGGACACACATCAGGGGATTAACTGATCGGACTGAACACCTGTAACACAGGAACAAGTGTGGATTGTGCAGACGCCACTTCGGAGCTGTAACTGGCAGGGTTGGAGGACAGGGGAAATACGAGAGACAGTGGAGCCACAGGCCTAATTGGAGCACGGTTAAAAATCAGTAGTGGTACGACTGTGTAGGCAGCAGGAGACTTTGCCATCCACACAGCAGGGGATCAGCTGACATTACTGAACCCCACTGAGACACGGGAGCAAGTATCTCTTTCCGTGTGGACGGCACTTCCGAACTACAACTGGCTGTGTTGAAGCCCAGGAAATAGGAGGGTGTAGGCAGAGGCCTACTGTATTTTGAATGAGTTTACAGCAGGAGAGACTGCCATCCACACAGCAGGGGATCAGCTGACGTTACTGAACCCCACTGAGACACGGGAGCAAGTATCTCTTTCCGTGTGGACGGCACTTCCGAACTACAACTGGCTGTGTTGAAGCCCAGGAAATAGGAGGGTGTAGGCAGAGGCCTACTGAATTTTGAATGAGGTGACAGCAGGAGAGACTGCCATCCACACAGCAGGGGATCAGCTGACGTTACTGAACCCCACTGAGACACGGGAGCAAGTGTCTCTTTCCGTGTGGACGGCACTTCCGAACTACAACTGGCTGTGTTGAAGCCCAGGAAATAGGAGGGTGTAGGCAGAGGCCTACTGAATTTTGAATGAGGTGACAGCAGGAGAGACTGCCATCCACACAGCAGGGGATCAGCTGACGTTACTGAACCCCACTGAGACACGGGAGCAAGTATCTCTTTCCGTGTGGACGGCACTTCCGAACTACAACTGGCTGTGTTGAAGCCCAGGAAATAGGAGGGTGTAGGCAGAGGCCTACTGAATTTTGAATGAGGTGACAGCAGGAGAGACTGCCATCCACACAGCAGGGGATCAGCTGACGTTACTGAACCCCACTGAGACACGGGAGCAAGTATCTCTTTCCGTGTGGACGGCACTTCCGAACTACAACTGGCTGTGTTGAAGCCCAGGAAATAGGAGGGTGTAGGCAGAGGCCTACTGTATTTTGAATGAGTTTACAGCAGGAGAGACTGCCATCCACACAGCAGGGGATCAGCTGACGTTACTGAACCCCACTGAGACACGGGAGCAAGTGTCTCTTTCCGTGTGGACGGCACTTCCGAACTACAACTGGCTGTGTTGAAGCCCAGGAAATAGGAGGGTGTAGGCAGAGGCCTACTGTATTTTGAATGAGTTTACAGCAGGAGAGACTGCCATCCACACAGCAGGGGATCAGCTGACGTTACTGAACCCCACTGAGACACGGGAGCAAGTATCTCTTTCCGTGTGGACGGCACTTCCGAACTACAACTGGCTGTGTTGAAGCCCAGGAAATAGGAGGGTGTAGGCAGAGGCCTACTGAATTTTGAATGAGGTGACAGCAGGAGAGACTGCCATCCACACAGCAGGGGATCAGCTGACGTTACTGAACCCCACTGAGACACGGGAGCAAGTGTCTCTTTCCGTGTGGACGGCACTTCCGAACTACAACTGGCTGTGTTGAAGCCCAGGAAATAGGAGGGTGTAGGCAGAGGCCTACTGAATTTTGAATGAGGTGACAGCAGGAGAGACTGCCATCCACACAGCAGGGGATCAGCTGACGTTACTGAACCCCACTGAGACACGGGAGCAAGTATCTCTTTCCGTGTGGACGGCACTTCCGAACTACAACTGGCTGTGTTGAAGCCCAGGAAATAGGAGGGTGTAGGCAGAGGCCTACTGAATTTTGAATGAGGTGACAGCAGGAGAGACTGCCATCCACACAGCAGGGGATCAGCTGACGTTACTGAACTCCACTGAGACACGGGAGCAAGTATCTCTTTCCGTGTGGACGGCACTTCCGAACTACAACTGGCTGTGTTGAAGCCCAGGAAATAGGAGGGTGTAGGCAGAGGCCTACTGTATTTTGAATGAGTTTACAGCAGGAGAGACTGCCATCCACACAGCAGGGGATCAGCTGACGTTACTGAACCCCACTGAGACACGGGAGCAAGTGTCTCTTTCCGTGTGGACGGCACTTCCGAACTACAACTGGCTGTGTTGAAGCCCAGGAAATAGGAGGGTGTAGGCAGAGGCCTACTGTATTTTGAATGAGTTTACAGCAGGAGAGACTGCCATCCACACAGCAGGGGATCAGCTGACGTTACTGAACCCCACTGAGACACGGGAGCAAGTATCTCTTTCCGTGTGGACGGCACTTCCGAACTACAACTGGCTGTGTTGAAGCCCAGGAAATAGGAGGGTGTAGGCAGAGGCCTACTGAATTTTGAATGAGGTGACAGCAGGAGAGACTGCCATCCACACAGCAGGGGATCAGCTGACGTTACTGAACCCCACTGAGACACGGGAGCAAGTATCTCTTTCCGTGTGGACGGCACTTCCGAACTACAACTGGCTGTGTTGAAGCCCAGGAAATAGGAGGGTGTAGGCAGAGGCCTACTGAATTTTGAATGAGGTGACAGCAGGAGAGACTGCCATCCACACAGCAGGGGATCAGCTGACGTTACTGAACCCCACTGAGACACGGGAGCAAGTATCTCTTTCCGTGTGGACGGCACTTCCGAACTACAACTGGCTGTGTTGAAGCCCAGGAAATAGGAGGGTGTAGGCAGAGGCCTACTGTATTTTGAATGAGTTTACAGCAGGAGAGACTGCCATCCACACAGCAGGGGATCAGCTGACGTTACTGAACCCCACTGAGACACGGGAGCAAGTGTCTCTTTCCGTGTGGACGGCACTTCCGAACTACAACTGGCTGTGTTGAAGCCCAGGAAATAGGAGGGTGTAGGCAGAGGCCTACTGTATTTTGAATGAGTTTACAGCAGGAGAGACTGCCATCCACACAGCAGGGGATCAGCTGACGTTACTGAACCCCACTGAGACACGGGAGCAAGTGTCTCTTTCCGTGTGGACGGCACTTCCGAACTACAACTGGCTGTGTTGAAGCCCAGGAAATAGGAGGGTGTAGGCAGAGGCCTACTGTATTTTGAATGAGTTTACAGCAGGAGAGACTGCCATCCACACAGCAGGGGATCAGCTGACGTTACTGAACCCCACTGAGACACGGGAGCAAGTGTCTCTTTCCGTGTGGACGGCACTTCCGAACTACAACTGGCTGTGTTGAAGCCCAGGAAATAGGAGGGTGTAGGCAGAGGCCTACTGTATTTTGAATGAGTTTACAGCAGGAGAGACTGCCATCCACACAGCAGGGGATCAGCTGACGTTACTGAACCCCACTGAGACACGGGAGCAAGTATCTCTTTCCGTGTGGACGGCACTTCCGAACTACAACTGGCTGTGTTGAAGCCCAGGAAATAGGAGGGTGTAGGCAGAGGCCTACTGTCTTTGTAATGCGGAGACAGCAGGAGAGACTGCCATCTCCACAGCAGGGGAACAGCTGGCAGTGCTGAACCCCACTAACACTTGAACGAATGTGTTTGGCTCTGTGGAGACGACACTTCTGAACACCAACTGACGCTGTTGGAGCCCAGGATTAGGCGAGGAGCAGGCTGGGGCCTACTGGATTTTGGCAGGTGAAGGCAGCAGGAGACTTGCCATCTCCACAGCAGGGGAACAGCTGGCAGTGCTGAACCCCACTAACACTTGAACGAATGTGTTTGGTTCTGTGGAGACGACACTTCTGAACACCAACTGACGCTGTTGGAGCCCAGGATTAGGCGAGGAGCAGGCTGGGGCCTACTGGATTTTGGCAGGTGAATGCAGCAGGAGACTTGCCATCTCCACAGCAGGGGAACAGCTGGCAGTGCTGAACCCCACTAACACTTGAACGAACGTGTTTGGCTCTGTGGAGACGACACTTCTGAACACCAACTGACGCTGTTGGAGCCCAGGATTAGGCGAGGAGCAGGCTGGGGCCTACTGGATTTTGGCAGGTGAAGGCAGCAGGAGACTTGCCATCTCCACAGCAGGGGAACAGCTGGCAGTGCTGAACCCCACTAACACTTGAACGAATGTGTTTGGCTCTGTGGAGACGACACTTCTGAACACCAACTGACGCTGTTGGAGCCCAGGATTAGGCGAGGAGCAGGCTGGGGCCTACTGGATTTTGGCAGGTGAAGGCAGCAGGAGACTTGCCATCTCCACAGCAGGGGAACAGCTGGCAGTGCTGAACCCCACTAACACTTGAACGAATGTGTTTGGTTCTGTGGAGACGACACTTCTGAACACCAACTGACGCTGTTGGAGCCCAGGATTAGGCGAGGAGCAGGCTGGGGCCTACTGGATTTTGGCAGGTGAAGGCAGCAGGAGACTTGCCATCTCCACAGCAGGGGAACAGCTGGCAGTGCTGAACCCCACTAACACTTGAACGAATGTGTTTGGCTCTGTGGAGACGACACTTCTGAACACCAACTGACGCTGTTGGAGCCCAGGATTAGGCGAGGAGCAGGCTGGGGCCTACTGGATTTTGGCAGGTGAAGGCAGCAGGAGACTTGCCATCTCCACAGCAGGGGAACAGCTGGCAGTGCTGAACCCCACTAACACTTGAACGAATGTGTTTGGCTCTGTGGAGACGACACTTCTGAACACCAACTGACGCTGTTGGAGCCCAGGATTAGGCGAGGAGCAGGCTGGGGCCTACTGGATTTTGGCAGGTGAAGGCAGCAGGAGACTTGCCATCTCCACAGCAGGGGAACAGCTGGCAGTGCTGAACCCCACTAACACTTGAACGAATGTGTTTGGTTCTGTGGAGACGACACTTCTGAACACCAACTGACGCTGTTGGAGCCCAGGATTAGGCGAGGAGCAGGCTGGGGCCTACTGGATTTTGGCAGGTGAAGGCAGCAGGAGACTTGCCATCTCCACAGCAGGGGAACAGCTGGCAGTGCTGAACCCCACTAACACTTGAACGAATGTGTTTGGCTCTGTGGAGACGACACTTCTGAACACCAACTGACGCTGTTGGAGCCCAGGATTAGGCGAGGAGCAGGCTGGGGCCTACTGGATTTTGGCAGGTGAAGGCAGCAGGAGACTTGCCATCTCCACAGCAGGGGAACAGCTGGCAGTGCTGAACCCCACTAACACTTGAACGAATGTGTTTGGTTCTGTGGAGACGACACTTCTGAACACCAACTGACGCTGTTGGAGCCCAGGATTAGGCGAGGAGCAGGCTGGGGCCTACTGGATTTTGGCAGGTGAAGGCAGCAGGAGACTTGCCATCTCCACAGCAGGGGAACAGCTGGCAGTGCTGAACCCCACTAACACTTGAACGAATGTGTTTGGCTCTGTGGAGACGACACTTCTGAACACCAACTGACGCTGTTGGAGCCCAGGATTAGGCGAGGAGCAGGCTGGGGCCTACTGGATTTTGGCAGGTGAATGCAGCAGGAGACTTGCCATCTCCACAGCAGGGGAACAGCTGGCAGTGCTGAACCCCACTAACACTTGAACGAATGTGTTTGGCTCTGTGGAGACGACACTTCTGAACACCAACTGACGCTGTTGGAGCCCAGGATTAGGCGAGGAGCAGGCTGGGGCCTACTGGATTTGGGCAGGTGAAGGCAGCAGGAGACTTGCCATCTCCACAGCAGGGGAACAGCTGGCAGTGCTGAACCCCACTAACACTTGAACGAATGTGTTTGGCTCTGTGGAGACGACACTTCTGAACACCAACTGACGCTGTTGGTGCCCAGGATTACGCATGCCGCATGCAGAGGCCAATGGGCAGCGGTTTTTATGGAGGTTGTGGACTACTACTGATTCTAACCATGCTCCACTTAGGCCTCTGGCTCCACTGTCTCTACTATTTACCCTGGCCTCCAACCCCGCCAGCTACATCTCTGAAGTGGCGTCAGCACAATCTACACTTGTTCCTGTGTTACTGGTGCTCAGTCCCATCAGTTGATCCCCTGATGTTTGTCCGGCAAGTTCGCCAGCTCTGTCCTCATTCCCACTACTGGTTATGGGAATGTGGACAGAGCAGGAGACCTTGCCGGACACACATCAGGGGATAAACTGATGGGACTGAGCCACAGGAACACAGGAACAAGTGTAGATTGTGCTGACGCCACTTCAGAGATGTAGATGGCGGGGTTGGAGGTCAGGGGAAATAGTAGAGACAGTGGAGCCAGAGACCTAAGTTGGGCACGGTTAAAAATCAGTAGTGGTTTGAATGTTGATGGAGCTGGTGACTCTGCCGTCCACACAGCAGGGGATCAGCTGGCATTACTGAACCCCAGTAACACAGGAGCTAGTGTGTTTCTCTGTGCAGACGACACATCTGAGCGACAACTGGCTGTGTTGAAGCACAGGGATTATAGTTCAGGTGGTAGAAAAATGAACACACCAGCAGACCTGGATACAGTTGCCAACCACTAATTTAGTCTGTAAGAGGAATGGCAAAGTCTTTGGAGATCCAGGCCTTGTTCATTTTCAGAAAAGTCAGCCGGTCAACATTATCGGAAGATAGTCGCGTGCGACGGTCTGTTAGTACACCACCTGCGGCACTAAAGACACGTTCCGATAATACACTGGCAGCAGGGCAAGCCAGCACCTCCAATGCATACTGGCTAAGCTCTGGCCATGTATCCAGCTTAGAGACCCAAAACTTGAAGGGGGAAGAGCCATCTGGGAGTACAGCGACAGGGCAAGACATGTAGTCTGACACCATCTGACGGAAGCGTTGCCTCCTGCTGACTCGAGGCGTCGCTGATGGTGTAGACAATTGTGGTGGACACACAAAACTTTGCCACATTTGGGCCATAGTGGTCTTGCCTTGTGCTGCGGCACTGCCTCTGCTCCCTCTTTGTGCAGAGTTTCCTCCACTGCCTCGACGCACAGAGCTGCTTTGTAAAGCACTTGCAACAATGCTGTCGGGTGGAATGGAAAACATTATGGACTGCACCAGTGACTCTTCGTACTCCCGCATTTTACGCTCCCGGTTCAATGTTGGTATGAGCCTTTGTACGCTGTCCCGGTAGCGAGGATCTAGGAGGGTGTACACCCAATAATCAGCCGAGACGAGAATGTGGGCGATGCGGCGGTCGTTTCTCAGGCACTGCAGCATGAAATCAACCATGTGCTGCAGACTCCCAACTGCCAAAGAACCGCTGTCCCCTGTTTGAGGCGTGACCTCGACCTGCTCTGCATCACCCCACCCTCGCTGTACATACTGAGTAGAGGTTTGTGTACCTCCCTCCTCTGGAGAGATGTCTTCCTCCTCCATCGACTCCTCCTCATCCTCCTCACAAAGTGTCCCCTGCCTAGGCCTTTGTGAGGAAACACGTAGCGCAGACTGTCCAGAAGCAGATGGCATTTGGGACTCCTCATCCTCCACCTCTTCTGAAACCTCATCCCTTAGTGCTTGCAGTGTTTGTTGAAGCAGGCAGATAAGGGGGACAGTCATGCTGACTAGTGCATCATCTGCACTCGCCATCCGCGTGGATTCATCGAAGGCACGCAAAACGAGGCAGATGTCCTTCATAGAGGCCCACTCAATGGTGCTGAAGTGTGAACGGCGCACAGTGCGACTTGTTTGCGCCTGATGCAGCTGGTACTCCATGACTGCTGCCTGCTGCTCACACAACCGCTCCAACATATGTAACGTTGAATTCCACCGGGTGGGTAGGTCACATATGATGCGATGTTCTGGAAGGCCAAATCGTCGCTGCAGAGCAGCGAGGCACGATCTTGCCGTGCTGGAACGTCGCAAGTGAGCGCACTCTATGCGGACCTTGTGCAACAGTGCATCAAGATCCGGATAGTCCCTCAGAAAGCTCTGCACGACCAAGTTAAGAACATGTGCCAGACATGGGATGTGTGTGAGGTTGCCTAGGCCAAGAGCTGCCACCAGATTTCGGCCATTGTCACACACTACCAAGCCCGGCTGGAGATTCGCTGGCCCAAACCACACATCGCTCTCCAGCTTGATAGCATTCCAGAGCTCCTGCGCTGTGTGGCTTCGATTCCCCAAAGAAATTAATTTGAGTACAGCCTGTTGACGTTTGGCCACGGCTGTGCTCATATCGGTCGTAACAGGCTCCTGCTCTGCTGTTTCTGAGGAACTTGAGTAGGAGGAGGAGTCTATGTGTACAGACTGGAGTCCTGCAATCCGTGGCGTTGGAAGAACACGTACAGCGCCACTCTCCAGATCCGTACCCGGCTCCACAACATTGACCCAGTGGGCAGTGAGGGAAAGGTATCGTCCCTGTCCATGGTTACTGGTCCACGCATCGGTGGTCAGGTGGACCTTGCTACTAACGGCGTTTAGTAGCGCATGTTTTATTTTGCCCTCAACATGTTTCTGCAGGGCAGGGACGGCTCGCCTGCTGAAATAAAAGCGGCTGGGCACGTTGTATTGGGGGACTGCCAATGCCATTAAGTCCCGGAAGGTGTCAGTGTCCACCAGCCTGAATGACAGCATTTCAACTGCCAGAAGTTTGGCAATGCCAGCATTCAGAGACTGTGCTCGGGGATGGTTTGCCGAGTAAGGGCGCCTTTTATCCCATGCCTGTGCTACCGATGGCTGTGATGGATGGGAACGTG
The DNA here is from genome assembly GCF_039654945.1 of Dendrobates tinctorius. NCBI lineage: Eukaryota > Metazoa > Chordata > Amphibia > Anura > Dendrobatidae > Dendrobates > Dendrobates tinctorius. Next base: position 6,930,619 of record NW_027361762.1, read on the forward strand.
CTGTTATGGGTGGAATCTGACAGGGTCTCCGGACAACAGTGGCAGAGGTTCTTCCTTGGCGATCCTGTGAGGAAGCCGAACCAGCAGTGTGTGAGCTGGAGGAAGAGGGCCCAACACGAACTGAAGAGGTGGTAGGTGGTGCTGTACGTTGGCCTACGTCTTGAGGGTGTCTATGCAACTCCAACTCGTGCTTGGTGCGCACATGTTTCCACATATTTGTGGTATTGAGGTTGCTGACATTTCTCCCTCTTTTGACTCTCTGATGACACAGCTTGCATTTGACAAAGCAAATGTCATCTGCAACTGTGTCAAAAAAGGACCACGCACTGCAACTCTTGTGAGCGCCCGGTTTGCCTTTGGAAGGAGGAATGCTCCTAACGGGTGCCGAAGTGGAGGGTACAGGCAACCAAGTCTTCCCCCTCCCTCTGCCTCCTGTTTTGGCCGGTAGGGGAATCTCTTCCTCCGAGCTGCTCCCACCACCTTCCTGTTGCTCACGCCATGATGGGTCAAGGACCTCATCATCTTCCCTCCCCTCTTCAAACAGCTGCTTCTCCGGGGTTGTCTCGCCAGCACCGTACGCACCAGAAAGTGGCAACTGAGTCTCGTCATCATCTGATGCGTACTGAGGTGTGCTGACCATAGGCACTGGCCCACTCGCCTCTTCAGATTCAGAGGGACAAAGAAGTTGCGCATCACTGCATACTCCCTCTTCTTCACATTCAGGAATGCTGCTTGGCTGGCCCCCTCTTTCCAAGCCAACAGATTCCGAGAACAGAAGTAGAGATTGTGATGGCTCCTGTCCATGTCTCTCTGACTGCCTGGGCACTTTGGCAGGTGGTGAAGAGACAGATGGTTGCTCTTCGGTGCTCTGACCCTGAGAGGATGCGGAAGTAATTGAAGTCGATGCGTTAGCTGCCATCCATCCGACAACGGCTTCAATTTGTTCCTCCCGCAGCAGTGGGGTACGTTGAGGTCCTACAAAGCTGCGCATAAAGGACTGTTGCCTGCTAAAACTGGGGGATGCTGATCCACTGGTGCCCGCAGCAGGCCCAGAATCCCCACGTCCTCTACCTGTAGAATCCCCACGTCCTCTCCCTGCAGAATCCCCACGTCCTCTCCCTGCTGAAACTCCACGCCCACGCCCACGCCCCCGCGCCTTACTCCCTGCCTTCTTCATCTTGCAAGACTGCTTAAGATAGGCAAAAAAGGACAAAGGGGGGCCTTAGTGTGCTTATTCCTGAACAGCTGGTTACAGGTACAAGAAACACTAATTTTATGAAGTGTGTGTGTGTGGACTAGACTTTAATAGGAGCTGATGTGGCCTACACAAGTTCAAAATGTAGTGTTTGGTGAACTTTTTATGTGGTTTCTTTGTTTGAAACAAACTCAAAGTATGAGAACAAAGAATTGAAACTGATAGTATCACCAACTTTTTGGAGCTATTACAATGCAGGCAGGTAACCTACAATGCAAAAGATGAGGCTCCAAAAAAATTGGGTAATACTAATCTGGCTGCGCCGGCAGGGCACAAGCCAGAAAAAAAGGCTCCTCTATCTACTCCTATATAGTGTTTGCAACCAACCAATGTTGATGGATACGGATGGATGCACACTAATAGGAGAAGAAAAAATGAGCTGCACTCAGAGACAAATATGTGTGAGGCAGTGACGCACGTTGAGCGTCCTACAACCAGACGTAGCTGCAGGACACTCTACTCAGCGTGAGCTGCACTCACACACAGTCAGAGACCTCTCAGACAGCCGTCAACAGTGCAGCTAAGTGGGCACTGGCACTGACAGGCTGCAGAAAGGCTCCGCTGTGTACTCCTATATAGTGTTTGCAACCACCGTAGATGGAGACGGATGGATGCACACTAATAGAAGAAAAAATGAGCTGCACTCAAATAAAAATATGTGTGAGGCAGTGACGCACGCTGAGCGTCCTACAGCCAGACGTAGCTGCAGGACACACTACTCAGCATGAGCTGCACTCACACACAGTCAGAGACCTCTCAGACAGCCGTGAACAGTGCAGCAAAGTGGACACTAGCACTGAAAGGCTGCAGAAAGGCTCCGCTGTCTACTACTAGTGTTTGCAACCAACGTATATGGATACGGATGGAAGCACACTAGATTGAAATTATTTAAAAAATGCAGCTCAAAAAATAAAAGATGTATGAGGCAGCAGTGATCACACTGGGTGGCCTACAGCCTGACGTGGCTGCAGGACCCACTCCACAGCGTGAGCTGCACTCACACAGCCCTTGCAGACAGCTGTGAAAACAGCGCTGCTAGGGAAAAGCAAGCTACAGTGGTGGTTTATGTAGCCTGGATAAAGCACAATATTGTTTTTAGAATCGCTATTTCTAACTGTCCCTCACAGTCTTCTACAGCAGCCTGTCCCTAACTGAATTCACAGCAGAGTGACCAGAAATGGCGGCTGCGGTGGCTTTTATAGTGCATCATGACATCATTTCGGCAGCCAATCACAGCCATGCCAATAGTTAACATGCCTACATGCCTAACAGGATGTGCCCACACTTCGGAGGATTCCCATTGGCTTAATCAAAGCAAGCAGGCTCATAGCATGATGGGAACTTCCTATTCCGATTCCGATCCCGGAATCCGATATGAAAAAAGTATCGGAATTAAGTATCGGAATTCCGATACCGCTGATATCGGCCGATACCCGATACTTGCGGTATCGGAATGCTCAACACTACATATGATATGTTGAGTTCCACCGTGTTGGCATGTCATAAATGAGTCTGTGGTTTGGCAAATTAAATTGCTTTTGAAGCACTGCAAGACCGGCAACAGCGGTGGAGGAGTGGCAGAAATGGGCGCAAATACAGCGCACCTTCTCAAGTAGGTATGGCAAGTCAGGGTATGTTTTTATAAATTTCTGCACCACTAGGTTCAGCACGTGAGCCATGCAAGGCACGTGTACCAGCTTCCCGAGCTTTAAAGCCGCCACCAGGTTACGCCCATTGTCGCAGACAACCAGACCAGGTTGGAGTTGCAGTGGAGAGAGCCATTAATCGGTCTGTTGCTTTTTTCCTTTCCACAGCTCTGCTGCAGTGTGTGGTGTTTCACCTTAGCAGATCAGCTTCATCAGAGCGTTTTGCCTCTTTGCCGATGCGCTGTTGCACAGCTCCCAACTTGGGAGTGATGTGGAGGATAATTCAGCATAGGATGATGAGGCGGAGGAAGAGGAAGAGGGGAGACTGGACATATATGATGAGGCAGAAACCCTGATTGAGGTTGGGCCCGCTATTTGTGGCGTGGGTAGGATATGTGTTGATGGTCCAGTTTGTGTCTGTGCAACCGCAGCTTGTGAGCAAGAGGTATGATGATCACCTGCTTCCTGCCCAGCAGATTGGAAAGGACATATCACAGGTGACATGGCAGTGGTTTGACCCGCAGTCACAGACACTGATTTGGTACCGTGTTATTCAGCCCACCGACTAGGGTGCTTGGCTGCCATCTGTTTCCGCATACTGGTGGTGCTTTGGTTGCCTTTGCCCTGGCCTCAGCTCAGCTTCCTATGGCAGATGCTAAAGATGACAACATTTGGTTCAGAAGGACTATCGGAAAAAAATTTCCAGACAGCGGCTGAACGCACCCTTGCCTTGACTTGGGGCACAGAGAGATTGCTCTTGGCAACAGTTGACACAGTTCGCACTCTGCTCAAACCAGTAGCCCTTGGTGCTCTTGTTGGTGCTACGTATCCACCTTCATCCTCTGTGCTGCTGTACTGGCTATGCGTGCTAACGGCCCAGGTCGGATCGGTGGTCTCATCATCGACCACCTCGTCGTCCATGTCATCCTAATTCCGTGTTGATATTGGCGACTGGCCAGATGGCAACTGTGTGTCATCACCATCAGCCTCCACTTCTTCACCCGGTATATCACGTGGATGAAAGTGGCTTTCTTCTGAAAGTGGGGTTTCAAGTATTTGGCCATCTTCAACAGACGATACTCCCTCACGTTCCTCTTCAATGTCGCACGGTGAGAGGCCAGAGACAATGCAAGGAAATGGATCAAATAGATTCTCGGAGTGACCAAGGTTGGGGTCAGATGTTTCCTGTGACTCCTGACCGGGTGATGAACTAGGAACAGGTTGAGAATAGGATGACCCAGCGTTATCTGTATGGACAGTAGACTGTTTTGTCATGGACGATTGGGTGCTGCTAGAACATTTCGTTGAGGCCTTATCAGCCATCCAAGACAGTATCTGCTCTTGTTCTTCTGGCTTCCAAGCCCGTTTATGTGCCAGACCAGGAAATTTCGCCAGGAACCTAGATGCATCAACCTTCTTCGATCTCCCAGACTCAGTGCCTTGTTGGGCAACAACGACCCCACGTCCACGTCCCTGTCCCTTCACAACAGCCTTTTTAGGAATTTTGGATTTTTCTGCCATAGTTGCAGATGTTCAGATGCACATATTGGGGAACAAGGAGCACTTAGTGCTTTGTGGAAGGTAGCACTACAGCCTAGTACTGCTTTGTGTTTTACAAACAGCACCGCAGCAGCAGAAAAAAATTGCCCTGAGGTTTAAGGTGAGATTACGCACCCCAGTAACCACATAAGACAGCGGTGCTGCCACTAAAAAATTGCCCTGAGATTTAAGGCAAGAATATGCAGCCCAGACACCACAAAAGACAGCGGTGCTGGCTGCATGTCAGTTGTGCAGTACCGTGTGTGCTATTTGCTGTGAACACAGCAACGCAACTGCACAAAAAAACTGCTTGAGGCTTAAGGCAAGAATACGCACCACAGACACCACACAAGACAGCAGTGCTGCCTGCGTGTCAGTTGTGCAGTACCATGCATGCTATTCGCTGTGAACACAGCACCGCAACTGCACAAAAAACTGCTTTGAGGTTTAAGGCAAGAATACGCAGCCTAGACACCACACAAGACAGCGGTGCTGGCTGCGTGTCAGTTGTGCAGTACCATGCATGCTATTCGCTGTGAACACAGCACCGCAACTGCACAAAAAAATTGCCTTGAGGTTTAAGGCAAGAATACGCAGCCTAGACACCACACAAGACAGCGGTGCTGGCTGCGTGTCAGTTGTGCAGTACCGTGCATGCTATTCACTGTGTGAAAACAGCATGGCAACAGCACGAAAAACTGCCCTAAGGTTTAAGGCAAGAATACGCAGCCCAGACACCACACAAGACAGCGGTGCTGGCTGCATGTCAGTTGTGCTGTACCGTGCGTACTATTCGCTGTGATCACAGCACCGCAACTGCACAAAAAACTTCCCTGAGGTTTAAGGCAAGAATACACAGCCCAGACACCTCATTACTCACCGAGTACCGAGTAACCACGAATATGCTCACTCATCCCTAATCCTTAATAATTATCAAAAGAATCTAAATCTTTTATAAAAGATACAACAGATTTTTTATTGAAGCTAAGTGAGGTAGAACTGTTGTGGATTTTTTGGTTGGGTGAATTTACCCCTGTGCGTACTGTGGCCTGTCCTGTTTAGACAGAGTCTTATTGAACGCTCAAGGAAGGAAAGACGCCAGACTTGGTTGGCAGCAATACCTCCCAGCAAAAACTCTGGAAGTTTATTGAATATACTTGGTTTTATCAGTTGTACAGAAAGGAGTGGTTACTCATTAACATAAAGGCTTTACTTCTTAGCTAATTGGTCAGTTTTAATGCATAAACATATATGGGCGTCGACCTAAGGTGACTTAAGCATCAGATGATATACTGCTCTTTGTCTTACAATGTCAACAATGTTCTGATATCGGCTGGCACATCTGGCCTAAACTTCCTCTTTCTATGTCTGGGACAAATATCACAAGACAATGCTATCATAAGATACCATCTGCTCCCCAGACTCTCTCATGGGGGGGCAGGAGGTCATTTCCACCAACTAGTTACAAGGTTCAAACTGTGAATATGTATCTGTGTGTATATGAGTATATAAGAATACATGAGTATATAGCAGTATATGGAGTATATAGCCTATAGCAGGCAAGTGAGATCAATATGAAATACATATACATATATATTTCCATAACAATCCCCCTTAGATATCACTTGCCCTAAAATCCTGCTCCTGGCCCAAAGCGCTGCAACTCTTTTATGCTGCCAGTGGACTGACATGTGCCTAGTGCATACATCCTCCTCTGTACAGACTTCCGCAAATGGGCGGTCAGGAGATTCGTCCCTAAAGGGGGTGTGGTGCAATGTGATCAAAGCCTCTTAGTTAGCAGTCTATGCAGTCAGTGCATGTGTATTCTCCATCTGGTAGGTAATTTATTCAGTCAGGGAGGTCATCCACAGCATCATTCCAGCTCAGGTGTATCTTCTGGTATGAAGGCCTTTTCGTGCAATGCGATGCGTGGATCCAGGTGGGGATTCTCTCCAGGTCGGTGGTGTCAGCACTTGGAGAAGGGCCATCGGATCTGGGATCGAGTGCTTCTCTTTACAGACTTTTTTTTCACAAACACTCAGCAGTCTCCTGACTTCAGGACGTGCATACCAGGCACCGAATCTGGACCTGGCAATGAGGGAGAAAAACTCGAGAATGGACATTAGCAAAATTCCTGATAAATTCAATTACACATGCAGACAAAGTATCATATTGCATAGTCAACTGCTAAGTAAAGAATACCCCTAAACTGGGTTTTGACACAAATAAAGTTTCATATTGGTGACAGCTTTTTCTGAGCCTATGGGAGTGTCTAATGCCAGGGTTTGTCTGTCTCTTGGGCAGATTTTTTAGCATGCTGCTCTTAAGTGTCCCACCTAGTCTATGGTGTAGGATGGTGAGTAGTGTGTAGGCCTAAGTCTGACCCTACTGCTGATCAGGTCTCTTGTGTTAGGTTTGCTGTGTATGCTGGTCCCCGATCACTTGCTATTGCTTCTGGAAACCCCATATCTGCACACTATTTTTGAGAGTAGCTTCTTTGCAGTAGTCTTCGCCAACTGGTTCCTTACTGGGAAGTCTTCAGGCCAGATGTTTTGGGGTAGACAGTTTGAGGTAGACTAGGTCTGTCTTGAGGTAGACGTTTTGATGTAGACGGTTTCTTGGAGCCCAGTGCTTTTGGCCTTCAGCATCCATCTTTCCTTCTCCTCCTTCCGAGTCTGATCCTGTTACTTCTTGTACAGGTTTCAGGAAGTCATTTCGTCAGGTTTCGTGACTGGGTTGTGGTAACTGACATTCTCTGAGCTGATGGTGGGATTTTAGCTGAGGTTTCGTCTCTGTCCGCGCCTCCCTCTGTATGAAGACTCGGGTTAGACTGTGTCAGAGGAGGACTTGGGACTCTTTGCATTGGAACCGATCCAGCCGACATTCTCCGGGGATGAGGGGGAAGGTCAAACTGTTGTAGCCTTGGGATGCCTTCGGACTCATGCAGTTCGTCTCGGGGGGGACGGGGTAAGTGTTGCCGTGGACTGCTGACCGTAGGACTGTGCTGGAGAAGAAGCTTCCCCACGAGAGCGTGGTGGAGGACAATCTTCTGGAATGTTCTCCATCAAATACGTCCTTTCTGGAAAGGTAGGCACCATTCTTCTGCCTCAGAATTCATATCCACATCAGAGTCTTCGTCCTGGAAGTGATTCAGCTTGTTGGCTGGTGGAGGAGGAGGCAGCACTTCTGTCCAATTCAGAGATGGCATCTTCAACGGTTTTCCCATTGACTTCTGTTTGCCAGGTTTTCTCGTCTTCAGTCGTCATGTAGTAGCCGTCCGGCTCTACGACCGCTCCCATTTTCCATATTGTCTTCCTCTGGCTGCTTCTTTGGCTGCCACGTCTGCTGTTGATGCCCCGTGTCTCTACTGTGTTCAGTTTTCCGTGTGCCTTGGCCTTCAGCACTGCCACCACTTTTAGTAGTTGAAGAGCGTCCAGCAGGTCTCTGATGGCTCCATGGTGCTTCACGGTCGATCCGCTTGCTGTGATGAAGTTTCTTGCAGCCCAGATGGGTCTGAAGTCGGGTGCCATGTCATGCGAGTACCTGGAAGTTTTTGTTCTTCGCAATCTGGCAGGTCTTTCGTCAGCTCTATCAGCTCCACTTCTTGGGCTCTTGGGCTGACAACCTTCTGGACCATAGAATGTCTTGATTGCTGGTCGCTGCAAATCCCGTGTGGAACCTTCCTTCATCATCTGCAAAACTGGAGCCATCTACGGTATCTTGCAGATTTTTCATCTGAGGGTCCATATCCGCATCCCCCCTTGGGAGTGGGAGTAGAGACAGGTAACGGCTGCGAGCACTGAAGAGTGGTGGAGAGCAGCCTTGTCAGGAGGGCGTGTGCTGCGGGTATTGTTTTCATGCAGGAGGGCCCCCCCCCTTGCAACTGGATCCAGGCCGGCTGAGAGGTAGTCTAGAGGCCTCTGGTTTTCCTCCATGGGTCTGTTTTAAGCCTGGCCAGTAGCATGACCTTCTCCATCTTGGTCCTTCTTTTTCCGTTTGGTCAGGATGGGATGGCTTCTCGTACTCAGTGAGGCCTAGAGATGGCGCAGAGACTATGAAGTCTTTCAGTTTCCTGTACGAGATGAAGGCTTCAATGCGTTGATGCAATTGTACAGAGGCTGCATTAACCCTGGAGCACCAGGGGTCCAAGTTCTGCAGTACGAGACTAGACCACCAGGGAGGCCTGCAACTTCAGAGTTGTTGAGGGAGCCATCTTCTCCTCCGCGGTCCTCCGGTCATCTGTCAAGTGTTTCGTCCAGTGGGCGATACAGTGTCTTCAGGAACTTGCTTTTGACACCACTGGACTCTGTTTTGCAGAACTTACGTTGCTGCTCCGTCAGGCAGAGTAGAGGAGACATGGAAAACGCTGTGCGAGTAGCGGCGTCGATGACTTCTGCATGCTCCGCAATCCAGTTGACGGGGATGAGGACAATGCTCAGGCGAGCTGTGAAAAGCTGTTCTGGGCCCTCTTGGGCCTCACTGTCCATTTGTTCCGCACCCCCCCTTTGTGCGTTTTCAGGAACTGGTCGTCCAGGTGAGGGGGAACATTGAGGGAAGCTTCAGGCATATCCATTGCCGTGAGCACCGTTGCTGTGGCTGGCACGTTTGTCAGCAGAGTGTGCAGATCTGGCACAACTGGGGTTTCAAACACGGTTGCCTCGCTCACAGTCCTCAGGTTATGCACCATTCAATCTGATCTGGTTCTCCTTTCACAGTCTTCCTCTTGATCGAGAAAAGCTGGGACCGCATGATGATTCCCATGGGTGAGGCGGCTCAATCTGGCCTTGCTCTTCACAGTGCCGTGAGTGACTCCCATCTTCTGGCACAGGGCTGGCAGGAAACCAGCCGTTTGCTGGCGTCCTCTTCGTCAGAGATGACGTTCAGCTGAGCTTTCTTGCTCTCACAGGGGGTCTTCTTGCTGGGGCGTCTTCTTTACCAGCCAGCAGCAGTTCCTTTCACCCAGCTTGATTTCTGGTCAGCATCTTGTTAATCAATTTGAAGAGCTGAGTGGCAGTCTTCTGGTCCAGGGCCTGGATTAACCTCAGGGAGCACCTTCAGAATCTTGTCCAAGATGATCCTCTGGCGCCGGAGCCGGAAGCAGTGCAGCCATTTCACGAAGCGGGTGTGGTCTCTCTGGGTTGAGAGTTTTCCTGGCCCATGCCAAAGTTCTTAGGCCGTTACTTGAACAGCAGTTCCACTTAGACTTCCGGTTGGTCAGAGGCAGTTTAGCTCTGGGTGATGAGCTGCGGATGCTGGGCCTTCAGAGCGTCCGGGGTTGTAGACTTGAGTGACACCTGCACTGGCGCAACTTGAAGTCTCCCTTGGGCCATAGGCTTCTGGGTGCTATGTCCAGCACCTCCTTGGGTAGGCTTGCACCGGTTGTTCGAGCGAGGCTCTTGTAGGGCCACCAGCATGATTGATTCTTCTTGGGTCTGAGGTGGAGAAGAGGTCAAGGTCACATCTTCATGGGACACTTTGGTCACCTTTAGTTCCTGCAGTAGGTCTGTGCTCATCAGGTGGGGTGGGCAGGTCTCCACCATAAACTGGAACAGGATGGAGCGTCCTGGCTGTGTCCACATGCTCAGGGGATTGCAAGCTGGGGAACGTCTGTCTTGACCTTTAATCCCCATACAAGACACAGAGTGTTCTGATAGACTGGTGGGGTCGGGGATTTTCACTTCTGACTGCACCAGTGTCCACAAGGAAAGATATGACAGCCCCCAGTGATTTGAGGTATTGGGTCCGCTGATAGGGTTTCACATGTCAGGGGCGTGATGTCTGGCGGACCTGGTTTGCCTCTGTCCTATGGACAGGGTTCTTCATTGTCTTCTGTGTTTCTTTCTTGGCCTACTTCTCTGCGGGATGACCTTGGTTGCCAGGGTGCTGTGCACTGGTTCCGGAAATGGCCAAAGTTGCCACAGTTGAAACACCTGACAGGTCTTCTGTCTCTGCAGGGTGGTTGCTCCTCCACGTCAGTGGCCATCACGGGAGGGCCTCTCCTCCGTACTCCTGGGAGGGACTCAATTCTTCTGGCTACTGTAAGAAGGACATCTACTGCTATTGTCCTGTACTCAGGTCTGGCCACTATCAGTAGTTTCTTGATTGGTTCTCTTACTCCATGCACAAAGGCCTGTGCCAACATTTGTCCGTGTACCTGATCATGAATAGTGAAGCCTAAAATTTGGAATACTTGCCTCACTCTGCCATGAAACTCGTCTACAGACTCTGTCTCGGCTTGGCTCATGTTATGCAGGCTGAGTGCTTGTCTGGCGTTGGCCCACTCTCTAAGCTGTTCAATTAGCTTTGATCCTGATTCCCAGGAAAGCACATCTAATTCTGATGGAAGCTTGAAATGTTCCTTCATGATTGGCCAGAATGTTTCACCTGCTTTAACCTCCATTATGGACCAGAGATCACTCCAGATTGCAGCATATGTCTGCTGGCTCTGCTGCATTTTTTGGTAAAATGGCATGGGGTCCATATCTGGGTCTGGCAGGTTTTTTAGAATACTGAACACCTGACTAGGGGTGAAGGGCACATAGTGTAAGAGTTATGGCTCTATCTGCCCCTGCCTACTTGGTTTCTGTGAGTTTCTCCTAGTGCTAGGTAGCATGTCTGTCCCTCCTTCATTTTCATCAGAGGTGGAACTGTGCCATTGTGTGATTGTCTTTCTGTGTGTGTATAGCACTCCCCCCTTCTGAGACTGCAGCTCTGTTTGGCACATAGGATCTCCAGTCTCAGCAAGTGCAGTGTCTGATGGCCCACACCTCCTTTCTGCTATCTGTTGTATCGGGAGGGCACCTGTGTTGTCATGTGTGGGGGGTGATTCACTTTCTTCTCCCGGTGTTATAACTGTCTCTTTAGAGAGAGTGCCCTGTGGAACTAGGGACACTTCATTGTCTGGATCTGGCACTAGGCCAGCAGGTGACGATGAACTGAGAGGTGGGTGAGAAAAAGAAAGAGGGGGAAGGGTGGAGGAGAGATTTGGAATAGGAGGAGAAGTGAGAGATAGTGAAGGAGAGTGGGGTGGAGACAGAAGAGGAGGAGATGGCGAAGACAAGGAGGAGGGAAGAGGAGACGGGTGCGGTGGATGAGAGGGATGAGAGGTGGGCGTTGGTGATGAAGATGAAAAGGGAGGAGAGATAGGAGAGAGAAAAGGAGGAGGAGGAGGAGGGATAGGAGGAGAGATAGATGAGAGAGGGGAGGAGATTTTGCATTGTGAGAATAGCAGAGATAGAGGGAGGAGGGAGATGGGAGGGGGAAGAGTGAGGAGAGAGGAGATGGGGGGGCGGACTGCTTCCCCCCCCTGCCGTCACAGAAGGCATTCTTAGACCTGTGGCCCTTCTCAGACGGCACAGATTAGTATGAAAACACTTTTTCCTACAAGTAAAACAAAAAAAACAATCCTGTCTTGTTCACACTATCTGCTATCACCTTCTGCGCTGTTAAAACCCTCTGTCACTTTAAGAAATGCAGACGGCAATTACTAGCTACTTCCCTTTTTCTTTTCAGTACATCATACCATGCTGCAGCATATGGAGCTGCCCGTAGAAAATGACATGCTTAACTTTCTGAATAACACCTACTGTGTCTGTTCCAAAAACTTCAAAAAAGTGAGTGATTAAACCTTTTAACACCTTGCAACCCCTTTTAACCTGCTTAAAAGGGAAAGAGAAAGAAAACAAGAATATTTAGTGAATAACCCAACGCAGGTAAAAATTATCTTTATAACAAAACTGAAAGAAAGAAGTGAAAACTAAACCTAAAAACTGATAAAAATGTCACAAAAACGTGGAAGAAAAACTCGGAAGAAAAATTAAAAGAGATAAAAAAGGAAAAAAGGAAAAATTTTCAAAAGATTTTAAAAGGATAATAAACCAAAAAGTTGATAAGATCAAAACGTATATAAGCTTTGAAAAAAGAATCCACTCAGAAAAACCAAAAAGACCAAATATATGGAAAAATGGAGGGAAAAGGGAAAGAAAGAACACAAAATTTGGGAAACCTTGGTAAAACGCTGCAAAAATAAAAATAAAAATCTAAAAATTAATACAGCCTCCAACAATAAAAAAAAAGTGTTAATTCAGAATGCAGGCACTCAACTTCCTCTTTTTATGCCTGCGTCTCTGCAAAATCTGAGAACAATGTAATGGGAGGGAGGGGTGAAGTGCCCACTCAGAGCTATACACACTCAGCTTTCCCAAAACTTCTAACCCTGCAGTAACTACCAAAAATGCAAAATAAAAGATAGAATTATGCAAACAGCAGAGTGTAAAACAAAAATGTAACAATATGAAAATATGTATATATCAGGGGCACACCCTGCAGGCAAAAGAGGAAGTTTACAATAATAAAAGGCAAAACTCTTTCTGCTTCAGATCTTTGCAGAAACCTGCAATAAATTCACATATAGACGTCCGGGGAGAGAGATCGAAAGCCCTTGTTTTGTGACGCGTATGTGAAACAGCTGCTGGTAACCGATAACTGCCAACCACACTGGGTGCACTGCGCTGGTGACCCGGGAATGTTAACACGCTGTACCGGACGTCCTAACTGGCTCGTCAGTATCAGTAATGTGATAACTCCCACTATGTTGCCACCACCTGATGCCTGGGCCGGCTTCTCCTGTCCTTCCCTGTGACCAGGTGTGTTGGTGGCAACCTGTCAAGTGGTTTGGCTCGCAATATCTCCCCTAAGCTAACACCACCGCGTGGCCTGGTGTGGGCGCTGTTGTCCCTTCCTGTGCACGGGTGTTTGTTGTGATAGCTTGATGTGAGATTTGCCTCGTGATATCTCCGTAAGGCCCCCACCACCTGTCCCTGGGCAAGGCTTCACCTGTCCTCCCCCTGTGTCCAGGTGTATTTGTGAGGACCTATCTGAGTGGGTCAAACTCCCCCGTTATCGGTCTACCATCAACCATAAACACAAATCTGTCACAATTTCCCACCAACTCTCCCACCCGGATCTTAGACACTCAGGACCACAGTAGACACTTAGCTTATCCCAGGGTTTGGATTTCCTCGTGGACTTTTCAACACTACCTGGGTTTGGTGACCACACTGACCGGCTAGAGTTGCTGACCCAGACTGGGCACAGGGAACATTCAGGTAAGATAACTAGATTTTCTTACCTTACTTATGGAGTTGCGCAAATCTCCGTTCCCATGAGCCAAGACCTTGGCTGGCACCTCTGTCCTCTCCGGTCAGCAGGATCCCCGTGCGTTTTCGTCCACGGCCTCGAGTTGGGCGACAATTTTTGTGGATTTTTTGGTTGGGTGAATTTACCCCTGTGCGTACTGTGGCCTGTCCTGATTAGACAGAGTCTTATTGAGTGCTCAAGGAAGGAAAGACACCAGACTTGGTTGGCAGCAATACCTCCCAGCAAAAACTCTGGAAGTTTATTGAATATACTTGGCTTTATCAGTTGTACAGAAAGGAGTGGTTACTCATTAACATAAAGGCTTTACTTCTTAGCTAATTGGTCAGTTTTAATGCATAAACATATATGGGCGTCGACCTAAGGTGACTTAAGCATCAGATGATATACTGCTCTTTGTCTTACAATGTCAACAATGTTCTGATATCGGCTGGCACATCTGGCCTAAACTTCCTCTTTCTATGTCTGGGACAAATATCACAAGACAATGCTATCATAAGATACCATCTGCTCCCCAGACTCTCTCATGGGGGGGGCAGGAGGCCTTTTCCACCAACTAGTTACAAGGTTCAAACTGTGAATATGTATCTGTGTGTATATGAGTATATAAAAATACATGAGTATATAGCAGTATATGGAATATATAGCCTATAGCAGGCAAGTGAGATCTATATGAAATACATATACATATATATTTCCATAACAGAACTAACTAACAAAGTTATTTTGATGTCTTTCGATGTTACTTCACCCTATATACATCGATTGACTATGAAAGGGGCCTAACAGCAGGGAAAAGAAAAATGTCACTTTTGAAATTATCAAAAGAGGGTCAAGAATTTAGTACATGACTTTTGGATCTCATCCTTAAAAGGAATTACTTCCTCTTTGGGAACGATTTTTATATGCAAAAATGGGATACAGCTATGTGCGCAAATATGGTGTCCGTGTACGCAACTATCATAATGACCACAATGGAGGAGGACTTAGTCTATGTGTCCCATCACTTTCGGCATGTGTTGACGTGGTGGAGATACATAGACAACATCTTCCTCCTCTGGATGGGTACACATAATGAGTTATTTGACTTCCATATGTTTCTGAATCAAATCGATACAAATATAAAATTCACTTGGGTCCACTCAAAAACAAGTCTTCAGTTTTTAGATGTCTGGGTAGAGCAAAAAAGTACAGCACGCCATACAAAACCCATGGACAAGAATGATATATTTAAATAGCAATGTAAACATCCAAAAAGAAACAATGGAATCAATACCGTATAGCCAGTTCCTCAGAGCAGAAAGGATAGTGAGCGATAACATTGAATCCACTAAATCCCTGAATGATTTAACAAAAAACTTTAAGGCAAGGGGATATCCAAAAAACCTATTGGATATGCAACAAAAAAAGTTATATCTTTGGATAGGCTAATCATGTTAAATCAAAATCAAATAAAAAAGAACTTATGAGTCCCTTTAGTAACGACTTATAGTGAGGAGAGCGGATAAATTGCCACAATTGTTAAAAAACACTGGGGAATGTTATCCAAATGCTACCTAACATCAAAGAATTTGAGAATTTGAGATTTTTCTCTTTTAAGTTAGATATTGGCCCCTTGAGGAGTACTACACAAACCACTTTAACGGGGGTAAAAAGGAAGGGCTGCTTTCCTTGCCACTATTTCATCAACCTACCGCATTATAGCAGTATACCAGTTCATGTCCACTTCATGTTAAGAGATCCTTACCTAAATCCCAGTTCCATCGGGTCCCACATATAGTGACCAATGAACATAAACAGAAGATACGACTAGAGGAGATATCTGACAAATGGGATATCTGACAAATTTTCACAATGGGGATACCCTTGTAGAGTCCGTAAACCCATAAACATTACTATGAGAAGTATCCCTAAGAAGAGACATAGAATACCTTTCATGAACACATACCAACCTTATAGGCAGATTATAAAAAACTGCATTTATACCTCATAGACATTGATCACTCTTAGGAAAAGCATATCCCGACTGACATCCCCGAATTTAATGACATACTGATTACAAGCTGCAAGAAACCATCTAATCTTAGAAATCTTCTAGTTATAGCAGACATTGGTTCAAACAGGGCCATCAGTATGTAAAGAACCCTATATACACAATGACGGGGTACTTTTCCATGCCTATACTGTTTACAGGGATCCAACATCACCAAAGGTGATACTATTTCACACCCCAGATCTGGTAATCTCTTTCTGGTCAAGGGATTTTTTACCTGCGATTCTTCATATGTGGTTTACCTTATCAAGTGCCCTTGTGGTCTCGGATATGTTGGTGAAATCACCCAACATATCCAAAACCACATATCCCAATACAAATCTACCTTTAGATGTAGGCGACTCATGTTACCTACCCCTGCACACTTTTCTGTGGCTGGTCATAAAGTATCCCAACTGAAATACCAGATTATTGAAAATGTACCAATGCCCAGAAGGGGAGGAGACAGGATCAAGAGGCTGAAACTTAGAGAAGCCTACTGGATCTTCACATTACAAACACTGGAAACCGGAGGTTTGAATAGGGAATATGAAATTACCTATTAATTATGTTTATACTTGTTTACTGCCTTTAACCAAGTGTTCTTTCCATAATTTCTGATTCCTTTTTTTATTCCCTTTCAGGTTACATAATGAACCTGGTGTTTAACCTTTGTTTTCTACTCCACTTTGCATACACCTTATTTTTCTCCCCCTCTTCTTTTCTTTTGTTCTATATGCCTCTTAGTTTCTTGCTCACACTAGCTACACAATCTCCTCCTCATGCTCTCCTTTCAGTATACGGTCGTTTCTCTCTTTCCTTTTATCCCCTCTTGACTTTCCCTTGTTTCCCTCCATTTTCTTACACAATTCTTTTATTCCTTTCACCATATTCTTTCAGCTATTGTTTCCCCTCTATATGTCTGTGCCTTTTAGCTCCCACTTTCCCTTTGCTATCTCCACGCACATGCACACAGTTCCTCCCACATTCTCCTCTTTTAATATATATTGTTTTTCTTTTTCACTTCCTTGGAGCATGCACACCACTGGCCGTGACGTTCGAGCTTCTCCTGCACCTTTTGGCACACCCGCTCACATGACCAGCCTCCGATTACATGACGCACCCAGATATGACATCTCCGCCGGCTGCATTGAAAAGATCCTGCTACTGCTCACAGTGTACATACCACCACTGCACTCGCTGATATTCCTAACTACGGATAACATTTACTATGTTCCTTTTTCACCTGTTTATATTCCAATTTATTATTGAAGATCGCTGTCTCTCTTACTTAATCCGTTCTGATGTACTACTTTGCGAACAGCCTCTTCTCTCATTTAATTTTGGTTTCATCTCCCCTTATAAGATTGGGAACTATCACTCTTCATTAATCCATCATAACTCTTTTCTGAGTCATTATTTTGGCTTATTATTTATGCATATCACATGATTTTTTCCTATACCTCTCTCCTCCTAGTGGGTCATAAAGGTTCTCCCAGAATAAGACACCCATATCATGTAGATTAGTATTATTACTACCCATCTCTGAGCCGCTGCTAGAGATAATATTTTCTCGTTGAACACATAACTGGCATTACATTCCACATTGCCTTTGTTTGTTCCTTCCATTTTTCTCCCCTCTTCCTTGTGGTCATTGTTTTTTCTTTTTCTTTTAGGAGAATTCACATTAGCCACCACTATTTATTTCTAAATGTATTGTAAATTTGAAAATATGATTTATGGTTTCAAACTGATAGAATGAATATTCAATTTTCCTACCTACAGAAATCCTTGAAAAAAGCCACAAAGGCCGAAATGTTGGATATTTATTTCTGTTTTTCTCATATCTCGGCTGTAACTCCAAGAATTAGAGGTGGTTTTTTTTTCACCGAACAAACTGTTTTGTATGAGTGCCAAAGGTTACTCATCTATATTGACTTTTTCATTTCCTTTGGAGCACCAACAATAATCGCTAAGGAGTGCCGAAACCTCTGACCCATAAACTCTCAGGATAATTACTCGACTTCCCATGTTCCTTGTGGTATATCGGTGAAAAAACGTGGGACTTTAAAACCAGGATTAACCACCACCTGTGAAGCTTCAGGGGTATGGACTGTGTCCGAGAGTGGACCCTCTGGGTCGCGGAACTGAGGCCCCCGGGACGAGCGCATCAGGTGGAGCCGACCTCTATACAGGGACTGTTAGGGGCAGGTCCACGGGGGTAAGACACCGCGACAGCTGGAACCTAGAGGGGCAACTCGAGGGACTGGAATGACTACAGGCTTCAGAGGTTTACAAAGGGACGGGACTCCATGCAGGAGGAGAGAGGAGAAAGCACGGACGACAGACAGACAGTGGCAGGAGTACAGGACAGGGAACTGAGCAGACACTGGAGGATGGAACAGAGACAGGGTACCGGGGAACGTAGGTAGTGGCGCCCGGACAGACAGAACAGAGGACGGGCAGGGAGACAGAACAACAACAGTGGCAGGGACGGCAAGATAGAGACTAGGAAGTGCACGAGACAGGGAAGACCTATAGACTAGAGTTGAGCGACTTTTGTTTTTTTAGGGTCGCGTTTCGTTTCGTGAAACCCGACTTTTCCAAAAGTCGGGTCGAGCAAGATCGTCCGATTATAGGGAAAAGTCGGGGTCGTCCCGAAACACGAAACCCAATGTAAGTCAATGGGGAATAAAAGTCGGCAGTGAGAGGAGGACAGGAAACACACCAACAGTGCCCGTTTGAATGCCAAAAGCATCAATTCTTCTTACTTAAGCTTGTCAACCTTAATTAACTTCATAATATAAGTTACGCACTGAAAAATGGGTGTTATTTGGCTAAAGTTGTGGGGGGGGAGGGCTGGCTGCAGGTTTTCAGGTGCCCTGGGCGAAAGAGCGCCCCTTTAACACATACCACAACTCATCATGCTCCGATACGGCAGATAAATAGCGGTATAGTACAATGAAAAATACCTCACTTTTTACATCTCATGACGAGGCCCATCTATTTCTCCATACAGAATCATTGGTCCCATATAATGTTTGAAACAGTATATGATGAGCTCCACATAATGCTACAGTATATGTTGGTCCCCATGGATGAAGCTCCACTGTCTTATGGGCCCAAATAATGCTCCAAACATAATGGGCCCCATTTCTAATGCTCTAGTGTATAATGGGCCCTGTAAATGCTGCTCCAGTGTCTGATGTCCACCTTTGGAATGTTCCAGTGTATGGTGGGCCCCATCTATCATTCTCCAGAGTATAGTGCTCCCCAAAAATTGCTGTCCCAACATTGAAAACAATCAAATAAGTCTCCTCGCTAGGGAATCCCTGTACTTGTCTGGACAGGTGCTGTAGCTTGCTTAACAGCTCGCCAGCCATTCTCACGCCCAGTATGGATTGCACGTGATTGCACAAAGGTTAGAAAGGGTACCGTATCCCCGGATAACATGTATGGATAGCTTACACATTCAAAATATATGTCTATACAGCATGAGGCAGACTCAGACGGTGATAGGCCCAGTATGGATTGCACGTCATTGCACAAAGGTTAGAAAGGGTACCGTATCCGCGGATAACATGTATGGATAGCGTACACATTCAAAATATATGTCTATACAGCATGAGGCAGGCTCAGACGGTGTTAGGCCCAGTATGGATTGCACGTCATTGCACAAAGGTTAGAAAGGGTACCGTATCCCTGGATAACATGTATGGATAGCGTACACATTCAAAATATATGTCTATACAGCATGAGGCAGGCTCAGACGGTGTTAGGCCCAGTATGGATTGCACGTCATTGCACAAAGGTTAGAAAGGGTACCGTATCCCCGGATAACATGTATGGATAGCGTACACATTCAAAATATATGTCTATACAGCATGAGGCAGGCTCAGACGGTGTTAGGCCCAGTATGGATTGCACGTCATTGCACAAAGGTTAGAAAGGGTACCGTATCCCCGGATAACATGTATGGATAGCGAACACATTCAAAATATATGTCTATACAGCATGAGGCAGGCTCAGACGGTGTTAGGCCCAGTATGGATTGCACGTCATTGCACAAAGGTTAGAAAGGGTACCGTATCCCCGGATAACATGTATGGATAGCGTACACATTCAAAATATATGTCTATACAGCATGAGGCAGGCTCAGACAGTGTTAGGCCCAGTATGGATTGCACGTCATTGCACAAAGGTTAGAAAGGGTACCGTATCCCTGGATAACATGTATGGATAGCGTACACATTCAAAATATATGTCTATACAGCATGAGGCAGGCTCAGACGGTGTTAGGCCCAGTATGGATTGCACGTCATTGCACAAAGGTTAGAAAGGGTACAGTATCCCCGGATAACATGTATGGATAGCGTACACATTCAAAATATATGTCTATACAGCATGAGGCAGGCTCAGACGGTGTTAGGTCCAGTATGGATTGCACGTCATTGCACAAAGGTTAGAAAGGGTACCGTATCCCTGGATAACATGTATGGATAGCGTACACATTCAAAATATATGTCTATACAGCATGAGGCAGGCTCAGACGGTGTTAGGCCCAGTATGGATTGCACGTCATTGCACAAAGGTTAGAAAGGGTACCGTATCCCCGGATAACATGTATGGATAGCGTACACATTCAAAATATATGTCTATACAGCATGAGGCAGGCTCAGACGGTGTTAGGCCCAGTATGGATTGCACGTCATTGCACAAAGGTTAGAAAGGGTACCGTATCCCCGGATAACATGTATGGATAGCGTACACATTCAAAATATATGTCTATACAGCATGAGGCAGGCTCAGACAGTGTTAGGCCCAGTATGGATTGCACGTCATTGCACAAAGGTTAGAAAGGGTACCGTATCCCTGGATAACATGTATGGATAGCGTACACATTCAAAATATATGTCTATACAGCATGAGGCAGGCTCAGACGGTGTTAGGCCCAGTATGGATTGCACGTCATTGCACAAAGGTTAGAAAGGGTACCGTATCCCCGGATAACATGTATGGATAGCGTACACATTCAAAATATATGTCTATACAGCATGAGGCAGGCTCAGACGGTGTTAGGCCCAGTATGGATTGCACGTCATTGCACAAAGGTTAGAAAGGGTACCGTATCCCTGGATAACATGTATGGATAGCGTACACATTCAAAATATATGTCTATACAGCATGAGGCAGGCTCAGACGGTGTTAGGCCCAGTATGGATTGCACGTCATTGCACAAAGGTTAGAAAGGGTACCGTATCCCCGGATAACATGTATGGATAGCGTACACATTCAAAATATATGTCTATACAGCATGAGGCAGGCTCAGACGGTGTTAGGCCCAGTATGGATTGCACGTCATTGCACAAAGGTTAGAAAGGGTACCGTATCCCCGGATAACATGTATGGATAGCGTACACATTCAAAATATATGTCTATACAGCATGAGGCAGGCTCAGATGGTGTTAGGCCCAGTATGGATTGCACGTCATTGCACAAAGGTTAGAAAGGGTACCGTATCCCTGGATAACATGTATGGATAGCGTACACATTCAAAATATATGTCTATACAGCATGAGGCAGGCTCAGACGGTGTTAGGCCCAGTATGGATTGCACGTCATTGCACAAAGGTTAGAAAGGGTACCGTATCCCCGGATAACATGTATGGATAGCGTACACATTCAAAATATATGTCTATACAGCATGAGGCAGGCTCAGACGGTGTTAGGCCCAGTATGGATTGCACGTCATTGCACAAAGGTTAGAAAGGGTACCGTATCCCCGGATAACATGTATGGATAGCGTACACATTCAAAATATATGTCTATACAGCATGAGGCAGGCTCAGACGGTGTTAGGCCCAGTATGGATTGCACGTCATTGCACAAAGGTTAGAAAGGGTACCGTATCCCTGGATAACATGTATGGATAGCGTACACATTCAAAATATATGTCTATACAGCATGAGGCAGGCTCAGACGGTGTTAGGCCCAGTATGGATTGCACGTCATTGCACAAAGGTTAGAAAGGGTACCGTATCCCCGGATAACATGTATGGATAGCGTACACATTCAAAATATATGTCTATACAGCATGAGGCAGGCTCAGACGGTGTTAGGCCCAGTATGGATTGCACGTCATTGCACAAAGGTTAGAAAGGGTACCGTATCCCCGGATAACATGTATGGATAGCGTACACATTCAAAATATATGTCTATACAGCATGAGGCAGGCTCAGACGGTGTTAGGCCCAGTATGGATTGCACGTCATTGCACAAAGGTTAGAAAGGGTACCGTATCCCTGGATAACATGTATGGATAGCGTACACATTCAAAATATATGTCTATACAGCATGAGGCAGGCTCAGACGGTGTTAGGCCCAGTATGGATTGCACGTCATTGCACAAAGGTTAGAAAGGGTACCGTATCCCCGGATAACATGTATGGATAGCGTACACATTCAAAATATATGTCTATACAGCATGAGGCAGGCTCAGACGGTGTTAGGCCCAGTATGGATTGCACGTCATTGCACAAAGGTTAGAAAGGGTACCGTATCCCCGGATAACATGTATGGATAGCGTACACATTCAAAATATATGTCTATACAGCATGAGGCAGGCTCAGATGGTGTTAGGCCCAGTATGGATTGCACGTCATTGCACAAAGGTTAGAAAGGGTACCGTATCCCTGGATAACATGTATGGATAGCGTACACATTCAAAATATATGTCTATACAGCATGAGGCAGGCTCAGACGGTGTTAGGCCCAGTATGGATTGCACGTCATTGCACAAAGGTTAGAAAGGGTACCGTATCCCCGGATAACATGTATGGATAGCGTACACATTCAAAATATATGTCTATACAGCATGAGGCAGGCTCAGACGGTGTTAGGCCCAGTATGGATTGCACGTCATTGCACAAAGGTTAGAAAGGGTACCGTATCCCCGGATAACATGTATGGATAGCGTACACATTCAAAATATATGTCTATACAGCATGAGGCAGGCTCAGACGGTGTTAGGCCCAGTATGGATTGCACGTCATTGCACAAAGGTTAGAAAGGGTACCGTATCCCTGGATAACATGTATGGATAGCGTACACATTCAAAATATATGTCTATACAGCATGAGGCAGGCTCAGACGGTGTTAGGCCCAGTATGGATTGCACGTCATTGCACAAAGGTTAGAAAGGGTACCGTATCCCCGGATAACATGTATGGATAGCGTACACATTCAAAATATATGTCTATACAGCATGAGGCAGGCTCAGACGGTGTTAGGCCCAGTATGGATTGCACGTCATTGCACAAAGGTTAGAAAGGGTACCGTATCCCTGGATAAAATGTATGGATAGCGTACACATTCAAAATATATGTCTATACAGCATGAGGCAGGCTCAGACGGTGTTAGGCCCAGTATGGATTGCACGTCATTGCACAAAGGTTAGAAAGGGTACCGTATCCCCGGATAACATGTATGGATAGCGTACACATTCAAAATATATGTCTATACAGCATGAGGCAGGCTCAGACGGTGTTAGGCCCAGTATGGATTGCACGTCATTGCACAAAGGTTAGAAAGGGTACCGTATCCCCGGATAACATGTATGGATAGCGTACACATTCAAAATATATGTCTATACAGCATGAGGCAGGCTCAGACGGTGTTAGGCCCAGTATGGATTGCACGTCATTGCACAAAGGTTAGAAAGGGTACCGTATCCCCGGATAACATGTATGGATAGCGTACACATTCAAAATATATGTCTATACAGCATGAGGCAGGCTCAGACGGTGTTAGGCCCAGTATGGATTGCACGTCATTGCACAAAGGTTAGAAAGGGTACCGTATCCCTGGATAACATGTATGGATAGCGTACACATTCAAAATATATGTCTATACAGCATGAGGCAGGCTCAGACGGTGTTAGGCCCAGTATGGATTGCACGTCATTGCACAAAGGTTAGAAAGGGTACCGTATCCACGGATAACATGTATGGATAGCGTACACATTCAAAATATATGTCTATACAGCATGAGGCAGGCTCAGACGGTGTTAGGCCCAGTATGGATTGCACGTCATTGCACAAAGGTTAGAAAGGGTACCGTATCCCCGGATAACATGTATGGATAGCGTACACATTCAAAATATATGTCTATACAGCATGAGGCAGGCTCAGATGGTGTTAGGCCCAGTATGGATTGCACGTCATTGCACAAAGGTTAGAAAGGGTACCGTATCCCTGGATAACATGTATGGATAGCGTACACATTCAAAATATATGTCTATACAGCATGAGGCAGGCTCAGACGGTGTTAGGCCCAGTATGGATTGCACGTCATTGCACAAAGGTTAGAAAGGGTACCGTATCCCTGGATAACATGTATGGATAGCGTACACATTCAAAATATATGTCTATACAGCATGAGGCAGGCTCAGACGATGTTAGGCCCAGTATGGATTGCATGTCATTGCACAAAGGTTAGAAAGGGTACCGTATCCCCGGATAACATGTATGGATAGCGTACACATTCAAAATATATGTCTATACAGCATGAGGCAGGCTCAGACGGTGTTAGGCCCAGTATGGATTGCACGTCATTGCACAAAGGTTAGAAAGGGTACCGTATCCCCGGATAACATGTATGGATAGCGTACACATTCAAAATATATGTCTCAGGAGGCAGGCTCAGACGGTGTCAGGCACAGTATGGATTTGACGGCCCAGATTACACAGCGGAGGACCAGGGAGAGGTAAAGATTGCAAATGCTGGGGCCCTGCCCAAGCAAGGGGGGCCCACTCGTGGGCGTCGGTACTGGCACTGGGCCCCTCATAGTACAGCGGTGTGTCTGACGGCGGGTGTGCACCACCGCCGTCAGAGACACTTGATTGCACTATGAGGGACCCTGTGCCAGTGCCCGCGCCCAAGAGTCGGCCTACCCACCTGTCCAGGGCAACGGCACTCGCACGGTGTCGTGCGGTAGGTGGTGACCCCGGCCATGGGGGGGGAGGCAGCACAGTTAGGGAGTTTTAGAAAGTGGCATATGTTGATGTTGGACATTCAGCTGATGCAAAAGGCGAAATTGGTGAAGTACCAGGAAGAGGTGGACCAAAGCAAGCCATTTTTCTGTCACCCTATGTGTCATCAGGGGAAGGTGGGACAAAATCCTTGGAAACCCATGCGTGGTTCATTTTAATGAAGGTTAGATCATCCACATTTTGGGTTAACAGACGGGTCCTTTTTTCTGTAAGGATTGATCCAGCTGCACTGAAGACTCTTTCCGATAGCACACTTGCAGCTGGGCAAGTGAGCTCCTGTAAGGCATATTGGGCCAATTCAGGCCAGGTGTCCAGTTTAGTGGCCCAATAGTCAAAGGGGAATAACCTGTGTGGGAGAACATCGATATGGGAGGAAAAGTAGTTTGTAACCATAGTTGACAACTGCTGTCTCCTGTCACTTTCCATCGATGCAGTATTACCAGTTGTGTGAGCGGTATTTGAAAAATCAGTCCACAACATTGTCATGAAACCCCTATCTCCAACGCCACTTCTGCTGTGTGCACCACGAACACCTCTGCCAAGCTGCCCCCGGCCCGTACGGCTCGTGTGAGAACCATCACCGCTGCTGTGTGCTGGGAATGCCTCAAGCAACCGATTTACCAGAGTTGCTTGTTAATTAGCCAATATTAGGTCAAGGTTCTCCTGTGGCATGATGTTTTGTAATTTGCCTTTATAGCGTGGATCCAGGATGCTGGCCAACCAGTAGTCGTCATCGTTCATCATTTTGGCAATGCGGGGGTCCCTTTTTAGGATCCGCAAGGCATAATCTGACATGTGGGCCAATGTTCCCGGTGTCAATGATGCACTGCGAGTGCTGGGTGGAGGAGCACTTTCTGGCAAATCCACATCCCTCCAGTCACGCACAAACCCTGTACCAGACCTTGCCACGCCAACATTTTCACTTGCCCCACGAGATGCATCCTCCTCCCCTAAGTAATCATCCCCATCATCCTCCTCCTCCTCCTCCTCTTCTTCCTCCACTTCGTCCAGGAGAGGTCCCTGAGCAGACAATGGCTGAATGTCATCAAGGATTCCCTCCTCCTCTTCCTCCTCATCAACATTGGCTGCAGACGCCTGCTCCTTAAGGTGCGTCAAAGTTTGCATGAGCAGACGCATAAGTGGGATGCTCATGCTTAGGATGGCGTCGTCTGCGCTTACCAGCCGTGTGCATTCCTCAAAACACTGAAGGACTTTACAAAGGTCTTTCAGCTTCGACCACTGCACGCCTGTCAACTCCATGTCTGCTCTCAAAGTGCCTGGCCGTGTATCCTCCCACAAATGCATTATGGCCTGCCTCTGCTCGCACAGCCGCTCCACCATGTGCAGGGTGGAGTTCCACCTTGTTGCAATGTCGATAATGAGGCGGTGGTTGGGAAGGTGTAGCAATCGCTGCAGCTTCTGCATACGAACGGAGTGTACAGGCGACCGGCGGATGTGCGCGCACAGTCTTCGCACCTTCTGGAGCAGGGCTGTTAACTCCGGATAATTTTTGAGGAAGCACTGCACCACCAGGTTCAATGTGTGAGCCAAGCAAGGTATGTGGCTGAGTTTTGAAAGGGCTATGGCTGCCACAAAATTACGGCCGTTATCACTAACTACCTTGCCTGCCTCAAGATGTACACTGCCCAGCCATGACTCAGTTTGTCGCTTCAAGTACTCGGCCAGCACCTCGGCGGTGTGTCTGTCGCCCAAACACATCATCTGCAACACAGCCTGCTGACGCTTTCCACTAGCTGCTCGATAGGGGGACACATCGTGTGCAACAGTGGCAGCTGCAGATGGAGTGATCGTACGACTGCGCTCTGTGGACGAGCTTTCGCTTCTGGAGGAGGAGGAGGAGGAGGAGGAGGGTCGAACGCCTACAGCCAACTGTTTCCTATACCGTGGGCTAGGCAGCACTGTCCCACCACCGCTGTCCCCTGTGGACCCTGCATCCACCACATTAACCCAGTGCGCAGTGATGGACACGTAACGGCCCTGGCCATGCCGACTGGACCATGCATCAGTTGTGAGGTGCACCTTTCCGCTCACTGACTGCTTGAGTGCATGGACAATGCGGTCTTTCACATGATGGTGGAGGGCTGGGATGGCTTTACGAGAGAAGAAGTGGCGACTGGGTAGGTCATAGCGTGGTACTGCATAGGCCATGAGTTCGCGGAAAGCTGTGCTTTCCACCAACCGAAAGGGCATCATCTCAAACGAGATTAGTTTGGCAATGTGGGCGTTCAAACCCAGTGTACGCGGATGAGAGACTGAGTACTTTCTTGACCTACTCATAGTGTCTGGGAGGGTGAGCTGGACTTGAGAGCTGCATATGGTGGAAGTAGCGGTGGACAGGGCGGACTGAGAGAGGGTTGATGATGGTGATGGAGTTGGTGTTCTTTCTGATGGCCTAGAATCAGTCTTTCGTTGAAATAACAGTGGGATTCCCTGACTGCTGTGGCCTTGCAACGACACCTCAACATTTGCTGCTGTGCTAACCGGTGGGCTTACAGTGGGGGAAACAATGTAGCGTTGCTGACTACCTTCGTTGTGATCAGTTGCACATGTGGCACTTGAGGTTTGGTGTTGTGTCCACGCTTGCAAGTGCATGCTGGTTAAATGTCTAAGCATGCAACTGGTATTCAAATTTTTCAGATTTTTCCCTCGGCTAAAGGTCTTTGTGCACTTCTTACAGATAACCTTGGCCTTATCATGAGGATTTTGTTCAAAAAAG
The DNA here is from genome assembly GCF_039654945.1 of Dendrobates tinctorius. Lineage (NCBI taxonomy): Eukaryota > Metazoa > Chordata > Amphibia > Anura > Dendrobatidae > Dendrobates > Dendrobates tinctorius. The sequence continues at coordinate 6,958,034 of NW_027361762.1, forward strand.
TGCCACACTGCACTCTTCCTACTTTGGCAGACATTTTGCGGCCTAGCACGCTGTGATCTTTTGACCCTCTGGACAAGCTGTCCAGCAACTCTTTTGATGTTTGGAACCAGTCTTTGGAGTGCTCCGGGCCTGCCAGATAACAGCTGTTGCGATGTCGATGTCTGCTGTGGATGCTCCTCATCTGAGCTATTGGAAGCAGCACCCTCTTCCCCCAATGGATGCCAATCTGGGTCAACAACTGGGTCATCCATCACCTCCTCTTCTATGTCATGTGCACCTTTCTCTGTGTCACCGTGTATGGTGGTATAGTGTGCGGGAAGGGGCACCTGAGTCTCATCAGGGTCAAAATCTGGCTCTGTACACTGCGAGGACAATGTAGTGCTCTGAGTGAATGTACCAGCAGAATCATCCATCAGCGGCTGTGCATCAGTGCACTCCATGTCAGATTCATCTTGGCCTGGGTAATTCACCATTTGACTTGATAATCCAGGCATGGTATGTGAAAACAGCTCCATGGAGTAATCAGTAGTATGGCCTGCGTCATCCTTCAATCTTGGTTGGGGTGAAGGACACAAGGAAAGGTGTGGTTCATGAACATGAGCCTCCAATGATGACTCAGTGCTTTTACTTTTTACAACTGAAGAAGAGGAGGCGATAGAGCTGGAGGCTGAGTCAGCAATGTAAGACAAAACTTTTTCCTGATGCTCTGCCTTTAAAAGCGGTTTGCCAACTCCTAGAAAACTAAGCGTTCGAGGCCTTATGTAGCAAGACGATGACGCAGGGTCAGCACCTCCTGCATTTGGTCCTATTTTGCTCTTGCCACTACCATCAGATCCACCACCAACACCATCATTACCAGCTGCCAACCCCCGCCCAATTCCACGGCCTCTTCCACCAGCCTTCCTCATTTTTGGTAGAAATGTAGACAAAATCCAACAAACTATATAGTAATGTAAAACAAGGTAAAAGGTGTCTATAGGAGAGGGGAGATTTAGAATTTCTGCACACACTTGTGGACAGTGGACACTTTTGGATTGTGTGAGGCCCACTGATATCTGAGCGGTATGTGACACGCTCGACGGCACAGCTGCCTGTGACCAAAGTGACGAGAGGATAATGGAGATTTTGATTCTCTGCGTACACTTTTGGACACTGGACACTTGTAGATTGTGTGAGGCCCACTGATATCTGAGCGCTATGTGACACGCTCGATGGCACAGCTGCCTGTGACCAAAGTGACGAGAGGATAATGGAGATTTTGAATCTCTGCGTACACTTTTGGACACTGGACACTTGTGGATTGTGTGAGGCCCACTGATATCTGAGCGCTATGTGACACGCTCGATGGCACAGCTGCCTGTGACCAAAGTGACGAGAGGATAATGGAGATTTTGAATCTCTGCGTACACTTTTGGACACTGGACACTTGTAGATTGTGTGAGGCCCACTGATATCTGAGCGCTATGTGACACGCTCGATGGCACAGCTGCCTGTGACCAAAGTGACGAGAGGATAATGGAGATTTTGAATCTCTGCGTACACTTTTGGACACTGGACACTTGTAGATTGTGTGAGGCCCACTGATATCTGAGCGCTATGTGACACGCTCGATGGCACAGCTGCCTGTGACCAAAGTGACGAGAGGATAATGGAGATTTTGAATCTCTGCGTACACTTTTGGACACTGGACACTTGTGGATTGTGTGAGGCCCACTGATATCTGAGCGCTATGTGACACGCTCGATGGCACAGCTGCCTGTGACCAAAGTGACGAGAGGATAATGGAGATTTTGATTCTCTGCGTACACTTTTGGACACTGGACACTTGTAGATTGTGTGAGGCCCACTGATATCTGAGTGCTATGTGACACACTCGATGGCACAGCTGCCTGTGACCAAAGTGACGAGAGGATAATGGAGATTTTGAATCTCTGCGTACACTTTTGGACACTGGACACTTGTAGATTGTGTGAGGCCCACTGATATCTGAGCGCTATGTGACACGCTCGATGGCACAGCTGCCTGTGACCAAAGTGACGAGAGGATAATGGAGATTTTGAATCTCTGCGTACACTTTTGGACACTGGACACTTGTGGATTGTGTGAGGCCCACTCATATCTGAGCGCTACGTGACACGCTCGATGGCACAGCTGCCTGTGACCAAAGTGACGAGAGGATAATGGAGATTTTGAATCTCTGCGTACACTTTTGGACACTGGACACTTGTAGATTGTGTGAGGCCCACTGATATCTGAGCGCTATGTGACACGCTCGATGGCACAGCTGCCTGTGACCAAAGTGACGAGAGGATAATGGAGATTTTGAATCTCTGCGTACACTTTTGGACACTGGACACTTGTAGATTGTGTGAGGCCCACTGATATCTGAGCGCTATGTGACACGCTCGATGGCACAGCTGCCTGTGACCAAAGTGACGAGAGGATAATGGAGATTTTGAATCTCTGCGTACACTTTTGGACACTGGACACTTGTAGATTGTGTGAGGCCCACTGATATCTGAGCGCTATGTGACACGCTCGATGGCACAGCTGCCTGTGACCAAAGTGACGAGAGGATAATGGAGATTTTGAATCTCTGCGTACACTTTTGGACACTGGACACTTGTAGTTTGTGTGAGGCCCACTGATATCTGAGCGCTATGTGACATGCTCGATGGCACAGCTGCCTGTGACCAAAGTGACGCGAGGATAATGGAGATTTTGAATCTCTGCGTACACTTTTGGACACTGGACACTTGTGGATTGTGTGAGGCCCACTGATATCTGAGCGCTATGTGACACGCTCGATGGCACAGCTGCCTGTGACCAAAGTGACGAGAGGATAATGGAGATTTTGAATCTCTGCGTACACTTTTGGACACTGGACACTTGTAGATTGTGTGAGGCCCACTGATATCTGAGCGCTATGTGACACGCTCGATGGCACAGCTGCCTGTGACCAAAGTGACGAGAGGATAATGGAGATTTTGAATCTCTGCGTACACTTTTGGACACTGGACACTTGTAGATTGTGTGAGGCCCACTGATATCTGAGCGCTATGTGACACGCTCGATGGCACAGCTGCCTGTGACCAAAGTGACGAGAGGATAATGGAGATTTTGAATCTCTGCGTACACTTTTGGACACTGGACACTTGTAGTTTGTGTGAGGCCCACTGATATCTGAGCGCTATGTGACATGCTCGATGGCACAGCTGCCTGTGACCAAAGTGACGCGAGGATAATGGAGATTTTGAATCTCTGCGTACACTTTTGGACACTGGACACTTGTGGATTGTGTGAGGCCCACTGATATCTGAGCGCTATGTGACACGCTCGATGGCACAGCTGCCTGTGACCAAAGTGACGAGAGGATAATGGAGATTTTGAATCTCTGCGTACACTTTTGGACACTGGACACTTGTAGATTGTGTGAGGCCCACTGATATCTGAGCGCTATGTGACACGCTCGATGGCACAGCTGCCTGTGACCAAAGTGACGAGAGGATAATGGAGATTTTGAATCTCTGCGTACACTTTTGGACACTGGACACTTGTGGATTGTGTGAGGCCCACTGATATCTGAGCGCTATTTGACACGCTCGATGGCACAGCTGCCTGTGACCAAAGTGACGAGAGGATAATGGAGATTTTGAATCTCTGCGTACACTTTTGGACACTGGACACTTGTGGATTGTGTGAGGCCCACTGATATCTGAGTGCTATGTGACACGCTCGATGGCACAGCTGCCTGTGACCAAAGTGACGAGAGGATAATGGAGATTTTGAATCTCTGCGTACACTTTTGGACACTGGACACTTGTGGATTGTGTGAGGCCCACTGATATCTGAGCGCTATGTGACACGCTCGATGGCACAGCTGTGACAAAAGTGACTAGAGGATAAGGGAGATTGGATTGCTTTTAAAAAAGCAGTTTGCGGAGCAGTAGGTAAACAGCAATGCCAGCGTGTCAGGAAGCCTTAGAAGGCAGCCCAACAACCAACACCACTGATACACCACAATATAGCCTCCCCTTGCACTGCACACACAGTGACTGGTGTGTTGTGCAGGCCAAATCGCTAGCAGCAGAAGCAGTTCTTTTGTCTTCTTCCCTGCCTAACGCTCTCCCTACAGAATCAGCAGCAACCTCTCCCTATACTAAGATCGGCAGAAGTAAGATGGCGGTCGGCGTGCACGCCCTTTTATACCCCCTGTGACGCCCACCAAAGCAAGCCAATCACTTGCATGCCCTTCTGAAAGATGGTGGTGACCCGTGCCTAGGTCATCACGTTGCCCACAGTGTCCGTGGATCCTGATTGGCTGAAAAAGAGCGCAAAACAAACTTTTGAAACGCGACTTTGGCGCGTAAGTCGCCGACCTCGTGGCCGACCTCATCCTAGGGTCGGGTTTAGTTTCATGAAACCCGACTTTGCCAAAAGTCGGCGACTTTTGAATTTTTTCGACCCGTTTCGCTCAACTCTACTATAGACAAGCTATAGATGGCCAAATTAGAGCAGGTAGGCACACAATAATCAGGCGTCCTCCCCTTATGGGAGACGCCTGATATATCCCCTGCTGGCGGGCGATTGGCTGACCGCTAATCGGTCGCCGCCCACTGCAGGGTTAAACAACCTGACGGCCGTGCGCCCGAGACCTAGTGCGCATGTGCGGGCCAGCAGCCGTCGGGAGACCAGGGAGGCGAGGCGCGCGTGAGCAGGAGGAGAGGGGAGGCGCGCGTGAGCTGAAGAGAGGAGGAGGCGGCGGCATGCGACGGGCCGGGTAAGTTGAAGCCGCGGGGGGACCCGGTGCTGGGGGAACGGCGGCGGGCACGACCACCGCCTTTACATTACCCCCCTCCTTACATCTCCCCCTTCTGAGATTGGCTAAAAACTTTTTCAGAATTTGTGGGGCATTTACTTTCTCCCGAGGTTCCCAGGACCTCTCCTCGGGACCAAATCCCTTCCAATCGATAAGGAAGAAGGTTCTTCCCTTGACTTTTTTCATGGCCAGAATGTCTTTAATTTCAAAGACGTTATCGTCCCCCATTGGCTGAGGAGAAGAGATAGTAGCAGGACGGAACCAATTGAGAATGACAAGTTTAAGGAGCGAGACATGGAAGGCGTTAGGAACCCGGAGTGAAGCTGGCAATCTCAATTTGTATGCAGCATCATTAATGCGTCCAAGTACTTCAAACGGCCCGATGTACTGAGGGCTCAACTTGTACGAGGGGACTTTCAGACGGAAGTGTTTGGTTGAAAGCCAGACTTTGTCACCTGCATGGTAAGGTGGAAGGTCTCTCTGTCTTTTGTCTGCATGTTTCTTCATCCGGGCACTGGAGTTCACGAGAGCCTCCCTGGTCTCTTTCCAGACTTGCGAAAAGTCAGCGGTGAGAGCATCTGCCGCAGGAACCCCCGAAGACGTGGAAATGGGCAGCGGGACGCCAGGGTTCTGACCTGTAACCACAAAAAACTGTGACTTGGAGGTGGACTCATTAGGATGATTATTGTAAGCAAATTCTGCCCAGGGAAGAAGTGAGACCCAGTTGTCCTGGTGTGCGTTGGAAAAGTGATGCAGGAAGAATGTCAGAACTTGATTGACTCGTTCCACTTGCCCGTTGGTCTGAGGGTGGTAGGCGGAGGAGAAATCCAAAGATGTACCCATGAGCCAACAGAGGGACCTCCAGAAACGAGAGGTAAACTGCACACCTCGATCGGATACGATCCGTTGAGGGAGTCCATGCAGCTTGAAGATCTGATGGACGAAGATCTTGGCCAACTTAGGAGCCGAAGGCAAGCCGGGTAATGGGATGAAATGGGCCATCTTGGAAAAGCGATTTACTACCACAAGGATAGTAGTACACCCAGCAGAGGAAGGCAGATCTGTCATGAAATACATGGCAATTTGCCACCAAGGCGCCTCTGGAACAGGTAGCGGGTGAAGAAGACCAGCGGGCAGATTCCTAGGCACCTTGTTCTGCGCACAAGTAGTACAGGATGCTACAAAATCTTTCACGTCCTGTCGAAGAGAGGGCCACCAATAGTAGCGGAAGAGAAGCAAGCGGGTCTTTTTGATCCCGATGTGTCCTCCAATCTTAGACGAGTGCCCCCAACGTAGCACCTCCAGTCTTCTGCTCTGTGGAATGAAGGTTCTGCCGGGCGGAAGGGTAGAGAGGCTCACGGGAGCTACGGTGATGATTTTCATAGGCTCAATGACATATGATGGATCCTCCTCCATTTCTGGTGATTGCTGAGACCTAGAGAGGGCATCCACCTTGGTGTTCCTATTCCCGGGTCGAAAAAGGAGCTGGAAATCGAAGCGGGAAAAGTACAGCGACCATCTAGCTTGCCTGGCGTTGAGTCTTTGAGCGGACTGAAGATAGGCTAAGTTTTTGTGGTCAGTGAAAATAATAAAGGGATGAACCGCCCCCTCGAGCAGATATCACCATTCCTCCAGCGCCATCTTTATAGTGAGCAACTCCCGATCTCCGATTGAGTAGTTACACTCAGCAGAGGAAAAGAACTTGGAAAAAAAACCACAGGGAACCAGACGTCCGGATGATGCCCGCTGGGAAAGTACAGCCCCAGCCCCGATGGAGGAGGTATCCACCTCTAGGGTGAAGGGCCTGCTGGCTACAGGGTGATGCAAGACTGGTGCAGACGCAAAGGAGCGTTTCAAAGCAAGGAGGCGTCTTCTGCCACGGTGATGATTTTCGTAGGCTCAATGACATATGATGGATCCTCCTCCAATTCTGGTGATTGCTGAGACCTAGAGAGGGCATCCGCCTTGGTGTTCCTATTCCCGGGTCGAAAATGGAGCTGGAAATCGAAGCTGGAAAAGTACAGCGACCATCTAGCTTGCCTGGCGTTGAGTCTTTGAGCGGACTGAAGATAGGATAAGATTTTGTGGCCCGATCTCTGATTGAGTAGTTACACTCGGCAGAGGAAAAGGACTTGGAAAAAAAACCACAGGGAACCAGACGTCCGGATGATGCCCGCTGGGAAAGTACAGCCCCAGCCCCGGTGGAGGAGGCATCCACCTCTAGGATGAAGGGCCTGCTGGCTACAGGGCGATGCAAGACTGGTGCAGACGCAAAGGAGCGTTTCAAAGCAAGGAAGGCGTCTTCTGCCTCAGGAGACCAGGAGTTCGATTTAGTTCCTTTACGGGTCAGGGCCGTGATGGGCTTGGTCACGGAGGAAAAGTGGGGAATAAACTGTGTAATAATTTGCGAATCCCAGGAAGCGCTGAATGGCTTTCACACCGACAGGACGAGGCCATTTGAGGACGGCAGAGAGCTTCTCGGGATCCATCTCCAGACTGGAATCAGTGATAATGTAGCCCAGGAAAGGCAACGAGGTTTGCTCAAACAAGCATTTCTCCAATTTCGCATAGAGATGATTCTCCCGAAGACGTTGCAAGACCAGGCGAACGCTTCTTCGATGCGAGGATAGATCGGGTGAGAAGATGAGAATATCATCTAGGTACACCACAACACAGGAGTACAGTAAATCCCGAAAAACCTCGTTGACGAATTCCTGGAAGACTGCCGGGGCATTGCAGAGTCCTACCGGCATGACCAAATATTCATAATGGCCATGGCGAGAATTGAAAGCCGTTTTCCACTCGTCCCCAGCGCGGATTCGGATCAAATTATAGGCTCCTCGCAGATCCAGTTTGGTAAAGAGCCGGGCTCCCCTCAGCCGGTCGAAGAGCTCTGGGATCAGCGGAAGAGGATACCGATTTTTAACAGTGATATTGTTCAGCCCTTGATAATCAATGCATGGCCTGAGGGATCCGTTTTTCTTCCGGACAAAGAAAAAGCCCGCGCCAGCAGGAGAAGATTTTCAGATGAAACCCTTGGCCAAATTTTCCTGAATGTACTCTGTCATGGCTGAGGTTTCTGCTGGAGACAAGGGGTACGTTCTCCCCCTAGGGGGGGTGGCTCCTGGAATCAACTCGATGGGACAGTCAAAAAACCGGTGTGGCGGCAAGGAGTCTGCTTCCTTCTTACTGAAGACGTCGGCATACGCGTGATACGGAGCCAGGAGTCCTGAAAGGTCGACTGGCTCCTGAGGCGGGTGAGGACAGACCATGGACAACAGACAGCTTTCCTGGCAAGTATGGCCCCAGCGCAGAATCTCCCCAGAGCGCCAGTCCAGAACCGGTTCATGCAACCTGAGCCAGGGTAAGCCAAGGAGAACGGCGTGAGACAAGTTTGGGAGGACATAGAAAGCTATTCTCTCCTGATGAAGAGCTCCCACCACTTCGGCAGTAACCATGGTGATAAGTTCCGGAAGTGGTCTGCCATCCACAGAGGAAATCGCACGTGGGTTTTCCAAGGTAACCACCGGAATCTCGATCTTGTCCACCACCTCTAGCCGAATGAAATTACCAGCCACACCGGAGTTCACATGCGCCTCCACAGATCTACGCTCCCGACCTAGCATAATCAAAGCAGAAATGGTAAGGGGCAGAGAGGAATTAGGGTCACCTAGGGAGGCCTCTCTTACCTGGCCTAGCTGGAGGCGTTTCCCGTTCTCACAGGACAGGTCCGCAGAAAATGATTGGCTCCGCCGCAATACAGACAAAGGCCCTCCGCCATCCTCTCCCTGTGCCGTTGCTCAGACAATCTTAGACAATCAACCTGCATGGGCTCAGGGGCGGAACTGGTAGAGGGTGCTGAGGAACGCAGAATGGGGGCTTGATAGAGCCTAAAGGGTCTCTTCTCCCTGGCTGCTTCGCGAGAACGTTCTAGGAACCGGAGATCAATACGGGTAGCCAGGGATATGAGGTCCTCTAGAGTGGTGGGGGTATCCCAACCAGCAAGCTCATCCTTTATTTTGCCAGAAAGGCCCCTCCAGAAGGCTCCCACCAGGGCCTCATTATTCCACCTGAGTTTCGAAGACAGTGTCCGGAAGCGGATGGCATACTGTCCCACGGTGAGCGAACCTTGACGTAGGTTAAACAGAGCCTCAGTAGTAGAAGCCAACCGCCCAGGCTCGTCAAACACCTTGCGGAACGTGTCAAGAAAATTTTGGATACTAGAGACCACAGGATCATCCCTCTCCCACAAAGGATTCACCCAGGCCAAAGCCTCTCCCTCAAGGTGGGACACGATAAACGCCACCTTGGCACAGTCAGAGGGGTATTGCTGGGGAAATAGCTCAAAGTGCAGTCTGCACTGGTTCAGGAAGCCCCGGCATAGCTTAGGATCCCCGCTATACCTGGGAGGTTTTCCCAGGCGAGGTGGGGGGTGAGATGCTGGATCCCGGGGTTGGACCGAGGCAGCCGCCGAGGACTGTAAGGACAGTAGGCGGTCATCGACGGACGCCATGTAGTTTAAGATGTGGGACTGGGTGTCGCGCTGCTGCGCTAGCTCCTGCTGGACCGTGCTAATATGGGAGCATGCCCTGGGTCGGCAGTTTGAAGGGCGGAAAGTCGGGTGTCCATGGATTTCTTAAAGGACATAATGCGGGTCTGGTTTTCCCGTAAAAAAAAGTAATTCTTTTTGCGTAGCGGCCGCGGCTCCAGCGGGGTCCATAGCCTGATTATACTGTGACGCTTCAGGGGTATGGACTGCGTCCGAGAGTGGACCCTCTGGGTTGCGGAACTGAGGCTCCCGGGACGAGCGCACCAGGTGGAGCCGACCCCTATACAGGGACAGTTAGGGGCAGGTCCACGGGGGTCAGACACCGCGACAGCTGGAACCTAGAGGGGCGGCTCGAGGGACTGGAATGACTACAGGCTTCAGAGGTTTACAAAGGGACGGGACTCCGTGCAGGAGGAGAGAGGAGAAAGCACGGACGACAGACAGTGGCAGGAGTACAGGACAGGGAACTGAGCAGACACTGGAGGACGGAACAGAGACAGGGTACCGGGGAACGTAGGCAGTGGCACCCGGACAGATAGGACAGAGGACGGGCAGGGAGACAGGACAACAACAGTGGCAGGGATGGCAAGACTAAGACTAGGAAGTGCACGAGACAGGGAAGACCTATAGACAAGCTATATGCGGCCAAATTAGAGCAGGTAGGCACACAATAATCAGGCGTCCTCCCCCTATGGGAGATGCCTGATATATCCCCTGCTGGCGGGCGATTGGCTGACCGCTAATCGATCGCCGCCCACTGCAGGGTTAAACAACCCGACGGCCAAACGCCCGCGACCTAGTGCGCATGTGCGGGCCAGCAGCCGTCGGGAGACCAGGGAGGCAAGGTGCGCGTGAGCAGGAGGAGAGGGGAGGTGCGTGTGAGCTGAAGAGAGGAGGAGGCGGCGGCACGCGACGGGCCGGGTAAGTAGCAGCCGCGGGGGGACCCGGTGCTGGGGGAACGGCGGCGGGCACGACCGCCGCCGTTACACCACCGATATACCATAAGGAAAAAGCGGTTGGACTTCTCAGCCCCTAAGCACTATATAGAGATGGGACATGCAGAAAAACAACTGAAATTTAGGATCATAGATATGATCCCCACTTAGGAGAAATGAATAATCCCCACATTCCACTCCCATAGGCGTGAAATGCGGTGAATATTCATTCCCTTTATCAGCGGCACACATGACCGCCAGCAGCTGCACTAAGGCTCCGGCTGACACTGTGCACGGCAGTGACAACCATAGAGGTCTGCAGGAGACCTCTGGTTGACATGTCAACCCATCGGTAACCTGCGATCATGTGACGGGGTAACCGATGGGTGGATTTCTGGCGCAATTGTCAGAAGCGCGTGTTACATGCCACTGTCAGAGGTGGAAAGCGACATTTAACAGGTTAATTCCTTTTTACAGTGCTGTTCCATTTTTCTCTATCTATCTATCTATCTATCTATCTATCTATCTGTCTATCTATCTGTTATCTATACAAAAGGACATACTGCACGAGGGCTGGTCGCTGCTGCAACATGTACAGAGTGACATTCCACCATGTCGGAACATCGCAAATCAAATGGTTAACCGGTGGGTCGAAGGACCTCTGTAGCTATGCAAGTCAATGACCGGTGGGGTGTGATCATCAGAAGTAAGCACACAGCGAGCGTGCTTTCTGCAGCAGCGCATCCAGGCCAGGCTAGTGGCAGAGAAATTGCTGTACCACCCGGTTGAGGATGTAAGCCATGCAAGGCACGTATGTGAGTTTCCGCTAGCGTAGGGCCACCACCAGGTTTGCACCATTAACACACACGGCCTTCCCTGGCTACAGATTCAGTGGAAACAGCCATTGCTCTAACTTGGTCTGGATAGCTATCCGCAACTCTTGAGCTGTGTGACTGCAATCTATAAGGCATATTAATTTTAAGATTGCCTGACTGCGGTGAGCCATGGCTTCGCAGGTGGGGGGATCCTCTCTGCACTGGTGGAACACGTGTCTCATTATAGAGAGGATGAGAATCATAGAATCATAGAATCGTAGAGTTGGAAGGGACCTCCTGGGCCATCTGGTCCAACCCCTTGCTCAAAGCTTGATTTGCTAAATCATCCCAGACAGATGTCTGTCCAGCCTCTGTTTGAAGCCTTCTATTGAAGGACAACTCACCACCTCTCGTGGCAGCCTGTTCCACTCATTGATCACTCTAACTGTCAAAAAGTTTTTTCTAATACCTAATCTGTGTCTCCTCCAATTCTGTTTCATCCCATTGCTTCTAGTCTTTCCTTGCACAAATGAGAATAAAGATGATCTTTCTACAATGTGACAGCCCTTGAGATATTTTTAGACAGTTATTAAGTCTCCTCTCAGTCTTCTCTTTTGCAAGCTGAACATTCCCAAATCCTGCAACCTTTCCTCATAAGACAGGGTTTGCAGACCGGTCACCATTCTGGTCGCTCTTTTCTGAACTTGCTCCAGTTTGTTGATGTCTTTTTTAAAATGTGGCGCCCAAAACTGGACACAGTATTCCAGATGAGGTCTGACCAAAGAGGAGTAGAGGGTAATAATGACTTCACGTGATCTAGACTGTATGCTTCTGTTAATACATCCTAGAATTGCATTTGCCTTTTTTGCCACTGCATCACACTGTTGACTCATATTCAGTCTGTGATCTATTAGTATACCCAAGTATTTTTCACATAAGCTGTTGCTTAGACCTATTTCTCCCATTCTGTATATGCTTTTTTCATTTTTATTGCCCAGATGTAGTACTTTGCGTTTTTCCCTGTTAAAAGCCATTCTGTTAGTTGCTGCCCACTGCTCCAGTTTATGTATATCTTTTTGAATCCTCTCTCTCTCTTCTCTAGTATTAGCTATCTCTCCTAGCTTTGTGTCATCAGCAAACTTAATCAGTTTACCCTCAATTCCTTCATCCAAATCGTTGATAAAGATGTTGAACAATACAGGGCCCAGGACAGAGCCCTGTGGCACCCCACTTGAGATATTCTTCCAACTGGATGTCCAGCCATTTACGACCACTCTTTGGGTTTGATCACTAAGCCAGTTATGAATCCACCTAACAGTTGCCTTGTCCATTCCATACCTAGTAATTTTTTCAATAAGGATTGTGTGAGATACTTTGTCAAATGATGTAGTTGAAGGCCCTAGAGGAGGTGGAGGAGCCAGAAGCAGCGGAGGAAATGTTTGATACAGAGGTTTGTCCAGCAAGCCTTGGGGATTCCAAGACTTGTTGAGCAGTCCTTTAACCGCCTGCCCCCCAGCCACCAGAGGCCCCCAGTGCCCAGTCAGCAAGATATAGTGCCCCTGCCCATGTTCAAGTTTTCTAGTCCAGGTGTCAGTGGTGAAATGCAGCCTGGCAGACAAAGATTTTTTCAGGGAATGGGTGATGATGTCTGGGGGACTGTGTCGGCCATCAACTTTTGGAAACCGTCTCTATCCACCAGGCATAAAAGACAGTATTTCCATGGCCAACAGACTGGAGATGGTTTAGTTCAACTCTTAGCTTTGGCATGTGTAGGATGAAACATTATTTTATGTGACCACAACTGCGGGACCGAGGGATGGCTGCTGTGCTGAGAGAGGGTAGAGTAGGTTAAACAGGACAAACTACTGGACTGTGAGTGAAGTGCAGGTGGAGATGTTATGGTGGATTGAGAAAAATGTGTTCTGCTCGGAGAAACAAACAGTAACCACCTCCACTTCTGTAACAGCTGATGGGCTCTCACTCACCCCAACTGTAGAAAGAAAACAATTGGAGTTTCTGCAGACAGAAACCTGTGTGAGAACACATGGAATGGTGATGGAGGAGGAAGAAGCAGCAGATGTGGTTGACGGGACAGCTGGTGGTTGGTGAGGCCCGCTAGTCCGCATTTTAGCGAAGTGAGATTCCCAGACTAAGGCATATTGATCGCAAAAGGGCGGGTTCATGCATGTAGTGTTTAAATTATTGCAATTTTTGCCTATACTGAGTTTTTTTGCAAATTTGGCAGATAATGTGAGTTGGGTCATTCTTTGAGATCTCAAAAAAGGCCCAGGCTAGGCAACCCTTGTTGCCCTGTGAACTGCAGACTCGATACTGATGCTGGCCACAGCCAGAGTTTTGACTGAGGATGCAGTGCTTGTTGTTGTTGTATCACTCCATGTCTGTGCGGGAAGCCGCAACATATCCTCCTCGTCAAAATGCGCCTCTGGTATCTGAGTCTCATCAGGGTCACTGTGGCACCCTGCGTCTTTACTGCCACAAAAGGGTTAAATATGTACTGTTTTGTATGTGTCTTGTGAGCAATGGGAGTTATGCTTTCTCTGCTAGAGACCACAACACACACACACACACAATTTACCTCACTCCCTTACTTGTCTGAAGCTTAAAGCTTTGCAGACATACCCTAACTGGGAGGGGGAGGAGTTGAGTTGTTGTTCAGTGAAGGAGAAGGTGGAAGGAAGATGGAGAACGCTCCTGGAAGCCATGACATGTGCTCCCTCCAGGAGTAAAGCTAAGAAGAATCAGGGAGGATGGTAAGCTGAGAGACTGTGTGAGTTATACAACCAACAGCAGAGTGTTTTCCCCGGGAAGACTGAAGCAAACTAGGATTAGTGAAGGATTGTGCAAGAAGGAACTTGAGCTTCACACAGGATCCAAGCTGCAAGTTGCCAGAGGAGGAAAACACAGTGAGTAGTGGCTATAATAGAAGTTCCAAACTGTAGGAAGCCTTGGTCCCTTTAGGGATTAGAATAGCAGGAAGCTTACAATGAGTCACATCAGAGGGAAGGATAACTCCTATTTTGGAAAGCAGAGTGTAACCTGGTGAGAGTTGTAATATCTCCTCTGAAATGCAACGGATCTACAGTAAATGATAAAGTGACTTTCCTTGTCTCCTGACTTATTACTCCGTGCCATCTACTTCCATCACAATCTCTGGGGGTCAGCTCTGGTTGGAGAGGGTTAAACATCTGCACTCACCATCTACTCCCCCAGGGATCATCTGCAGTGCCGGATACACTACAGTCGAACACTCCAACTGGCGTCACAAATCACTATATAAACTTTATCCCTAATCAATACTCCCCTTTTACATGACCGCCTGGGGCCACGGACTGGGTCACTGCCACTGTGACACATCCATTAAAGACGATCGGCCTGGTACCGAGTATCTCTTGGGCACATCATTTTGGCGTCACGAATAGGATACCGTGCGTGCCTGAATTCCTACAGGAGCAACAACCTGCAGCAACTGAAGCGGTGAGTCGCACCCCTGCAAGGTTTAACTAGGGGGGGATGTCTAATCCCAGTGACGCTCAGGGTGCAGCAGCTGCAGCTCCCATATTGCCTCTCACCATGCCTTATATACCGGGTGCGACATTGCTGCCACAGTACACTGGCGAATCGCACACCTTAAGTGACTTCAAAGAGAAGCTGCGCAGCATGTTTGAAATTTACCCTATGTCAGAGGAGCAGAAAGTCAGTATACTTACAAGTCAGCTCAGTGGCGCTGCTCAGAGAGAAGTGAAATCTTGGCCAGCGACTGATAAAAAGACTGTAAAAGACATTTTTGCTAAATTATGGGATACTTTTGACACCCGTACTGCTTCAGAAATAAAGATGCGTTTTTTCAGATGCAGACAGAAATCACAGGACACTATTAGAGACTATGCTCTTAATCTGCAGTGTAAGAGATGACAACAAAATGCTGAAAGAGCTGTTCATTGAAGGTCTTCTGTCTGATTCCAGTAAGGCACAACTGCGCATGATGTCATTGCAGAACCCTGACATGGACTTTGATCAGTTTAAGGACAGATCCATCCGTATCTTAAGAGAATCTACCTATGTCTGCACTGAGCCAGTTAAACATCCAGCAGTTAAATACCACCAGGGGGCAGTATCCTCACCCCAGGTGCCTACAGTACAGCATGTGCAGACTCCAGTTGATGATTCTATTGCAGATTTACGGCTGCAAGTACAGGAACTGACTAAAAATATGGCTGGTCTATGTAAACTGTTCAGACTCTCCAGGCTTTTTCCCCCACAGAGAGGAACCAGCTAGCATCAAGCCCAGATGATCTCCCATGGCGACAGCCAAAGAAGATGCCACAACATCAGCAATGACTGACTCGCTCCGGCAGGAGAACAACGGACCGATTTGACTCCTCTGGAAGACCCATCTGCAGACGGTGCAACAAGGTTGATCATATTGAAAGGGAATGTCCTTTAAATGGGCGACCCCTGGGGGCGAGGACCAACCCCCAGGAGTAAGACAATCTGGTCCAACTAACTGGAGAAACAAGTATGTTGGAGGACCTCCACTTATACCCATGGTAGTGGATGGTATCCCCTTCACCGCCCTCATGGATCACAGGTAACCACAATGCCTCACACACTGTACCAGAGATATTGGACTGATGCTGATTTCACCCAACTTTCTGATGGTGACTTGTCACTAATAGTAAGTAATGGTCAACCTCTGACACAGGCAGCGTCGGACTGGCCCACCGGAGAATTCTCCGGTGGGCCCTGGCATCCGGTGGGCCCTGGCACCTGCTGGCATACAGGGCCAGCAGTTGCCTAGGACCCCTGCTGCTCCAGGGGCCCCCATCCAGTGGTGTGTCACTAATAGCGGCAAACACGTCGCTGCTATGGGGGCCCCTGCCAGCGGAGCACCAGCAGGTGACAGGAGACAGGAGGCAGGAGCGTGGGAAGCAGTGAATATCATTTCATGGTCTCCATTCCCCCGGGGCCCCGTCCCACAGCCCAGTAAGCCGCTATGCGGCTGTAAATCAGGGCCAGCGCCGCCCTCAATTGTAATAGGAGAGAGCGTCAGATGATGTCACAGCACCCGCTGTGTGTCTGGCAGACGGGGTAGCTCCTGACACTGAAGCAGGCATCAGCGTGGGAGTGAGGAGGAGAGGTGAGTATTGTGGCTTGTTTTTTTTTATATTTATATCTATCTCTATCTATCTCTATATCTATCTATGTATCTATCTATCTTTCTAACTCTATATCTATCTATCTATATCTATATATCTATCTCTCGCTATAACTATCTATCTATCTATCTCTATATCTATCTATCTATCTATCTATCTATCTATCTATCTATCTATCTTTCTATCTCTATATCTATCTATCTATCTATCTATCTATCTATCTATTTATCTGTCTCTATCTATCTATCTATCTATCTATCTATCTATCTATATATATATATATATATCTACATCTATCTATCTATCTATCTATCTATCTATCTATCTATCTATCTATCTATCTTTATATCTATCTGTCTATCTATATCTATCTATCTATCTATCTATCTACCTACCTACCAATCTATCTATCTATCTATCTATCTATCTATCTCTATATCTATCTGGGTCGCCCTCCCAGGGCTGTGGGGTACTCGGTACCGGGCCGGTGTCAGTGGGATGTGTCACAGCAGCGGTGATCCGGACCGTGGCCCTGGGCGCCCAAGTAATAGGAAGATGTAACGGTGAAATGTAGTTAATGGAATAGTTTGTGACGCCACCTGTGGTGTTCGGCAAGGGAGGTGTTAAGCCGACGCTGCAGACAGATCCTCCGGGACAGATGGTGTGGTGCAGCGATGGATGGGGAGACACTTAGGTGGTGTAGTGTTCGGCGCAGGGGATGTAGCAGTGCCAGGCAGACGGACGCAGGAAGGAATAGAGGACACCAGGGCATGTAGTTCAAAAGCTTTACTCACAGTTTGTAGTGCCCGCTTCTGTGCCGTGTCCTCCGAGTCAGAGACTCAGTCAACCTCCAGGCAAGATGGAATGCTCCCTTCCACACTCCGCCAACTTATGTGCCTTTCCTGAACGTCTCCTCTATAGCGCCTTTAAATGTGAAGATCTCCTAGCACCGTGTTACACTGGAGTTCCTCCTGACAGATGTTCCCAAGAACTCTACTTGCACGGGAGACAGCTGTAGCCTGCTTCGGGGACTCTCTACCCCTAAGTCCCGGCTCTCTATCCATGTTGCTGTTGTGCCCTCAAGTCTTAGATGGGAGTAGTGCATTTACAGCCCACTACTCCACCGGTGTCTGCTGCAGAACCGTTAGTGTTCATACAACCTCGGAGACCGGGCCCCGGCCTTGCGCTTAGAACTTCTAGGCAGGGTTCTTCCTCTAACCCACGTCCTCTTTGCTCCCTTTTACTCCTACGTTCCGTACTTGTCTTATCCCTTCTATGGAAGCTCAGGCTTCAGTTCAATGTCCTTCTCCTTCTTTCCTTTCCCGTGCCAGCTGGCTCAGATCACTGAGGCAGCTGCAGCACTCCTTCCGCCATCCCTCTTCCAGGGATCCCCACTCCTCTCTGAGTGGCTTCCTTCCTCCCTGACCTCCTGTCAGACTGACCTGTAATCCTAAACCATCCCACTCATATATGTATATTCTGAACTCCACCCACCTCCTAGCACGTCTAGTGTTCCAAGCAGGGAACCACCAAAGGTGCTCTGCTTCTCTCTAAGCAAGGAGCCGCAATGTGGTTGTGCTGAACTACTCTATTGTGTGGGGTGCGAGTGTTGGAGCGTGGTCAGGAGCCTCCAACTTACCTGGATGGTGGGGCACCACACCTTAGGAGAAGGTGCAGTACCTCTGTGGCGACTGAGCCTCAGGGGCGCCACATATCTATCATTTATTTATCTATTTATCTCTATATCTATCTATCCATCTATCTCTATATCTATCTATCTATCTATCTATCTATCTATCTATCTATCTATCTATCTATCCCTATATCTTTTTATTTATTCATTATCTATCTTCTATATATCTGTCCATCTATCCATAGATCTATCTATTTATCCCATATCTATCCCTATATCTATCTCTATATCTATCTATTTATCCATTATCCATCTTCTATCTATCAATCTATCCATAGATATATCTATTTATCCCATATCTATCTATCTATCTATCTATCTATCTATCTATCTATCTATCTATCTATCTATCAATCTATCTATCTATCTATCTATCTATCTATCTATCTATCTCTACATCTATCTATATCTATATGTATCTCTATTTATCTCTATCTATTATCTATATCTATATATCTATCTATCGATCTATCTATATATCTATCTTTCTATCTATAGCTATTATCTTTATATCTATCTATTTATCCATTATCTATCTTTTATCTATCTATATATCTATCTCTCCATAGATCTATCTATTTATTCCATATCTATCTCTATATCTATCTATATCTAGAATTATACCCTATGAGGGGGGCCAGCATTATACCCTATGAGGAGGGGGGGATTATAACCTATGAGGGGGAGCATTATACCCAATGAGTGGTGCAGCATTATATTCTATGAGGGGGTGCATTATACCCTATGAGGGGGGCAGCATTATATTCTATGAGGGGGTGCATTATACGCTATGAGGGGCAGCATTATACCCTATGAGGAGGCAGCATTATACCCTATGAGGAGGCAGCATTATACCCTATGAGGGGGCAGCATTATACCCTATGAGGGGGTGCATTATACCCTATGAGGGGGCAGCATTATACCTTATGAGGAGGCAGCAGCATTATACCGTATGAGGGGGCAGCATTATACCTTATGAGGGGGGTAGCATTATAGTCTGTGAGTTGGCTGCATTATATTCTATGAGGGGGCTACATTATATTATATGAGGAGGTTGCATTATACTATGTGAGGGGGCTGCTTTATATTCTATGAGGGAGGCTACCCCAACTCCTGCAACATAATTAAGATTTGTACTATTGTATATTATACCCGGATATTAGCGTGTTTTACCGCACAATTGGTGGTCTTGTATTTATCTCTATGTAGCTACATAGTGGGCCCCAAGAATGATTTTCTCTGGTGGGTCCAAGGTGTTCCAGTCCGACGCTGGACACAGGTGGGGTACAAAGAGGTTGTCATTAAAGTGGGGAAGGTGGAGCTCAAAGCTCAAGGTCTTGTGGTGGTAGAGGTGAACAGAGCAGAGTGTCAACCTATCATAACATTAAGCACAAATGTTATTGAAAATTGCTTAAGTGAGTAGAGTTGAGCGAAATGGGTCGAAAAATTTCAAAAGTCACCGACTTTTGGCAAAGTCGGGTTTCATGAAACGAAACCCGACCCTAGGATGAGGTCGGCCACGAGGTCAGCGACTTAAGCGCCAAAGTCGCGTTTCAAAAGTTTGTTTTGCGCTCTTTTTCAGCCAATCAGGATCCACGGACACTGTGGGCAACGTGATGACATAGGCAGGGGTCACCACCATCTTTCAGAAGGGCATGCAAGTGATTGGCTTGCTTTGGTGGGCGTCACAGGGGGTATAAAAGGGTGTGCACGCCGACCGCCATGTTACTCATGCTGATCTCAGAATAGGGAGAGCTGCTGATGCTGATGATTTTGTAGGGAGAGCGTTAGGCAGGGAAGAAGACACCAAAAACTGCTTCTGCTGCTAGCGATTTTGCCTGTACAACACACCAGTCACTGTGTGTGCAGTGCAAGTGGAGGCAATATTTTGCTGGATCAGTGGTGTTGGTTGTTAGGCTGCCTTCTAAGGCTTCCTGACGGCTGCATTGCTGTTTACCCACTGCTCTGCAAACTGCTTTTTTAAAAGCAATCCCAATTTTTTTTTTTGTCCTGGTGAGGTACTGAGCATGCATTTTTTTACACCATACAGCGGTGCACACTCCTCACACAGTACCGTGTAATGGCTGTTATCACAGCCACAGTGAAGCTATCTCTGTGTCACTCTGTAAGGATAAGTCGAGGACATGTTCCGTTCTTACAGACCTGCACCTTCTAGTTTTGTCTAGCTTTCAAACAGAAAAAAAAAAAAAAACTACTATACCACATCAGGACACAATTGTTGTTGAGATCGGCCCTCCTGATGAGCCCAGATGGGGCAAAACGGGTTGAGGCGCTTCACTTATATGGCAGATGGCGTTTGACATGATGAGTATCTGCAGCATTGATTACTGAGTGTTGAATTATGTCTTTAATGGTACCCGACATTTAATCTAGTGGCATGATCATTGTCACTTTTCATGCAAGTTTTTGGTTATCTATATGATGATTATTTACTCTTGAGCATTTCACTTTTGATATCTGTATAGGGACTCATGTGACTTATCATACAATTCAGTGGTTATTAGCTCAGGGGTTGTGATCTCTTTTTCAACACATATATGCAAAATCCGGTCCACATTGCTTTTTTGGATATGAACATATTACCAGTTGTGGATCTATCTTTATGCTTGCATAGTGATCTGGCGCCATAAGACTTAATTTCATATAAATGAAATTTGATATATTATACGCTGTGGATCTCTTTGCCTTTATCTGTTTGGCTCGTGTCACTATAATGCCATCACATTAATGTGTTCCTTATGCTTTTAATCCTCTTGGGGATTAGGGTCCTCCTTATTGTAGGTGGTCTTTGTCTAATGTTAGGGGTCCCTTTAGTATCGGGGAAGGGATCCCCTAGTGGCTGCAGGGTTCAATAGGGTCCCTAGGGACAGCCATCGTTGAGCGGGGGCACCACAACGTCCCCCCTAGGGTGCCAACCTCCGCGGCAAGGAAGGAGTGAGCGTTAGACTGTATTAGGGACTCCTAGAATTCCCCATTACATGTGTTTATGTAATTGGATGTCATTGGACACGGTTTTGTTTAGTCTTGTTCACTTTGTGGTGTGACCTTTTTGGGTCTTTTAATAATAAAGTATTGCATTTAGGGTTTTTTTATGATTTTTGGTTTGAGACCCTTTGATATTGACATTGATTTTTGCTAGCTTTCAAACAGTTAAATATATTTGCTGTTTGATCACATTCAAAACTATAGAGAGACAGCATGTGTCAGTCCGTATACTTAAAAAACACGGAGCTTGACAATTTTACGTACACCGGACAGCCGTGTACGTGCACGCTCCTCTCTCAGTACCGTGTAACGGCTGTTATCACGGCCACAGTGAAGCTATCTGTGTGTCGCTCTGTAAGGATAAGTTGAGGACATGTTCCGTTCTTACAGACCTACACCTTCTAGTTTTGTCTAGTTTTCAAACAGTTAAATATATTTGCTGTTTGATCACATTCAAAACTATAGAGAGACAGCGTGTGTCAGTCCGTATACTTAAAAAACACGGAGCTTGACAATTTTACGTACACCGGACAGCCGTGTACGTGCACGCTCCTCTCTCAGTACCGTGTAACGGCTGTTATCACGGCCACAGTGAAGCTATCTGTGTGTCGCTCTGTAAGGATAAGTCAAGGACATGTTCCATTCTTACAGACCTGCACCTTCTAGTTTTGTTTAGTTTTCAAACAGTTAAATATATTTGCTGTTTGATCAATTCAAAACTATAGAGAGACAGCGTGTGTCAGTCCGTATACTTAAAAAACACGGAGCTTGACAATTTTACATACACCGGACAGCCGTGTACGTGCACGCTCCTCTCTCAGTACCATGTAATGGCTGTTATCACGGCCACAGTGAAGCTATCTGTGTGTCGCTCTGTAAGAATAAGTCGAGGACATGTTCCGTTCTTACAGACCTGCACCTTCTAGTTTTGTCTAGTTTTCAAACAGTTAAATATATTTGCTGTTTGATCACATTCAAAACTATAGAGAGACAGCGTGTGTCAGTCCGTATACTTAAAAAACACGGAGCTAGACAATTTTACGTACACCGGACAGCCGTGTACGTGCACGCTCCTCTCTCAGTACCGTGTAACGGCTGTTATCACGGCCACAGTGAAGCTATCTGTGTGTCGCTCTGTAAGGATAAGTCGAGGACATGTTCCGTTCTTACAGACCTGCACCTTCTAGTTTTGTCTAGTTTTCAAACAGTTAAATATATTTGCTGTTTGATCACATTCAAAACTATAGAGAGACAGTGTGTGTCAGTCCGTATACTTAAAAAACACGGAGCTTGACAATTTTACGTACACCGGACAGCCGTGTACGTGCACGCTCCTCTCTCAGTACCGTGTAACGGCTGTTATCACGGCCACAGTGAAGCTATCTGTGTGTCGCTCTGTAAGGATAAGTCGAGGACATGTTCCGTTCTTACAGACCTGCACCTTCTAGTTTTGTCTAGTTTTCAAACAGTTAAATATATTTGCTGTTTGATCATATTCAAAACTATAGAGAGACAGCGTGTGTCAGTCCGTATACTTAAAAAACACGGAGCTAGACAATTTTACGTACACCGGACAGCCGTGTACGTGCACGCTCCTCTCTCAGTACCGTGTAACGGCTGTTATCACGGCCACAGTGAAGCTATCTGTGTGTCGCTCTGTAAGGATAAGTCAAGGACTTGTTCCGTTCTTACAGACCTACACTCTAGGGAGATTCCTATTCTTCCCAATTCTATATACACCTTGTAGTTTGTCATACACTAGCCAATTTCTGCCTGTGACATAGCACTGTGATATTCACTGGGCCTCACACAATCCAAAAGTGTCCAGTGTCCACAAGTGTGTGCTGAAATTCAAAATCTCCATTGTCCTCTAGTCACATTTTTCACACCTGCGACATTAAGCCTGTGACATAGCGCTGTGATATTCAGTGGGCCTCACACAATCCAAAAGTGTCCAGTGTCCACAAGTGTGTGCAGAAATTCAACATCTCCGTTATCCTCTAGTGATATTTTTCACACCTGCGACATCGAGCCTGTGACATAGCGCAGTGATATTCAGTGGGCCTCACACAATCCAAAAGTGTCCAGTGTCCACATGTGTGTGCAGAAATTCAAAATCTCCGTTATCCTCTAGTGACATTTTTCACACCTGCGACATCGAGCCTGTGACATAGCGCTGAGATATTCAGTGGGCCTCACACAATCCAAAAGTGTCCAGTGTCCACAAGTGTGTGCAGAAATTCAAAATCTCCGTCATCCTCTAGTGACATTTTTCACACCTGCGACATTGAGCCTGTGACAGCGCTGTGATATTCAGTGGGCCTCATACAATCCAAAAGTGTCCAGTGTCCACAAGTGTGTGCAGAAATTCAAAATCTCCCCTGTCCTATAGACACCTTGTCCCTTGTTTTACATTACTATATAGTTTGTTGGATTTTGTCTACATTTCTACCAAAAATGAGGAAGACTGGTGGAAGAGGCCGTGGAATTGGGCGGGGGTTGGCAGCTGGTAATGATGGTGTTGGTGGTGGATCTGATGGTAGTGGCAAAAGCAAAATAGGACTGAATGCAGGAGGTGTTGAGCCTGCGTCATCGTCTGGCTCCACAAGGCCTCGAAGGCTTAGTTTTATAGGAGTTGGCAATCCGCTTTTAAAGCCAGAGCTTCAGGAAAAAGTTTTGTCTTACATTGCTGACTCAGCCTCCAGGTCTATCGCCTCCTCTTCTGAAGTTGTAAAAAATAAAAGCACTGAGTCATTGGAGGCTCATGTTCATGAACCACACCTTTCCTTGTGTCCTTCACCCCAACCAAGACTGAAGGATGACGCAGGCCATACTACTGATTACTCCATGGAGCTGTTTTCACATACCATGCCTGGATTATCAAGTGAAATGGTGAATTACCCAGGCCAAGGTGAATCTGACATGGAGTGCATTGATACACAGCCACTGATAGATGATTCTGCTGGTACATTCACTCAGAGCACTACATTGTCCTCGCAGTGTACAGAGCCAGATTCTGACCCTGATGAGACTCAGGTGCCCCTTCCCGCACACTATACCACCATACACGGTGACACAGAGGAAGGTGCACATCACATTGAAGAGGAGGTGATGGATGACCCAGTTGTTGACCCAGATTGGCATCCATTGGGGGAAGAGGGTGCTGCTTCCAATAGCTCAGATGAGGAGGAGGAGCATCCACAGCAGACATCGACATCGCAACAGCTGTTTTCTGGCAGGCCCGGAGCACTCCAAAGACAGGTTTCAAAAATCAAAAGAGTTGCTGGACAGCTTGTCCAGAGGGTCAAAATATCACAGCGTGCTAGGCCGCAAAATGTCTGCCAAAGTAGGAAGAGTGCAGTGTGGCACTTTTTTGAACAAAATCCTCATGATCAGGCCAAGATTATCTGTAAGAAGTGCGCAAAGACCTTTAGCCGAGGGAAAAATCTGAAAAATTTGAATACCAGTTGCATGCTTAGACATTTAACCAGTATGCACTTGCAAGCGTGGACACAACACCAAACCTCAAGTACCACATGTGCAACTGATCACAAAGAGGTAGTCAGCAACACTACATTGTTTCCCCCACTGTAAGCCCACCAGTTAGCACAGCAGCAAATGTTGAGGTGTCGTTGCAAGTCCACAGCAGTCAGGGAATCCCACTGTTATATCAACGAAAGACTGAATGTAGGCCATCAGAAAGAACACCAACTCCATCACCATCATCAACCCTCTCTCAGTCCGCCCTGTCCACCGCTACTTCCACCATATGCAGCTCTCAAGTCCAGCTCACCCTCCCAGACACTATGAGTAGGTCAAGAAAGTACTCAGTCTCTCATCCGCGTACACTGGGTTTGAACGCCCACATTGCCAAACTAATCTCGTTAGAGATGATGCCCTATCGGTTGGTGGAAAGCGCAGCTTTCCGCGAACTCATGGCCTATGCAGTACCACGCTATGACCTACCCAGTCGCCACTTCTTCTCTCGCAAAGCCATCCCAGCCCTCCACCATCATGTGAAAGACCGCATTGTCCATGCACTCAAGCAGTCAGTGAGTGGAAAGGTGCACCTCACAACTGATGCATGATCCAGTCGGCATGGCCAGGGCCGTTACGTGTCCATCACTGTGCACTGGGTAAATGTGGTGGATGCAGGGTCCACAGGGGACAGTGGTGGTGGGACAGTGCTGCCTAGCCCACAGTATAGGAAACAGTTGGCTGTAGGCGTTCGACCCTCCTCCTCCAGAAGCAAAAGCTCGTCCACAGAGCGCAGTCGTACGAGCACTCCATCTGCAGCTCCCACTGTTGCACACGAGGTGTCCCCCTATCGAGCAGCTAGTGGAAAGCGTCAGCAGGCTGTGTTGCAGATGATTTGTTTGGGCGATAGACACACCGCCGAGGTGCTGGCCGAGTACTTTCAGCGACAAACTGACTCATGGCTGGGTAGTGTACATCTTGAGGCAGTCAAGGTAGTTAGTGATAACGGCCGTAATTTTGTGGCAGCCATAGCCCTTTCAAAACTCAGCCACATACCTTGCTTGGCTCACACCTTGAACCTGGTGGTGGAGTGCTTCCTCAATAATTATCTGGAGTTAACAGCCCTGCTCCTGTACACTCCATTCGTATGCAGAAGCTGCAGCGATTGCTCCACCTTCCCAACCACCGCCTCATTATTGACATTGCAACAAGGTGGAACTCCACCCTGCACATGGTTGAGCGGCTGTGCGAGCAGAGGCTGGCCATAATGCATTTGTGGGAGGATACACAGCCAGGCACTTTGAGAGCAGACATGGAGTTGACAGGTGTGCAGTGGTCGAAGCTGAAAGACCTCTGTAAAGTCCTTCAGTGTTTTGAGGAATGCACACGGCTGGTAAGCGCAGACGACGCCATCCTAAGCATGAGCATCCCACTTATGCGTCTGCTCATGCAAACTTTGACGCACCTTAAGGAGCAGGCGTCTGCAGCCAATGTTGACGAGGAGGAAGAGGTGGAGGGAATCCTTGATGACATTCAGCCATTGTCTGCTCAGGGACCTCTCCTGGACGAGGTGGAGGAAGAAGAGTAGGAGGAGGATGATGATGGGGATGATTACTTAGGGGAGGAGGATGCATCTCGTGGGGCAAGTGAAAATGTTGGCGTGGCAAGGTCTGGTACAGGGTTTGTGCGTGACTGGAGGGATGTGGATTTGCCAGAAAGTGCTCCTCCACCCAGCAC
This sequence comes from Dendrobates tinctorius, assembly GCF_039654945.1. NCBI lineage: Eukaryota > Metazoa > Chordata > Amphibia > Anura > Dendrobatidae > Dendrobates > Dendrobates tinctorius. Next base: position 6,984,242 of record NW_027361762.1, read on the forward strand.
TCGCAGTGCATCATTGACACCGGGAATATTGGCCCACATGTCAGATTATGCCTTGCAGATCCTAAAAAGGGACCCACGCATTGCCAAAATGATGAACGATGACGACTACTGGTTGGCCAGCATCCTGGATCCATGCTATAAAGGCAAATTACAAAACATCATGCCACAGGAGAACCTTGACCTAATATTGGCTACTAAACAAGCAACTCTGGTTAACCGGTTGGTTGAGGCATTCCCAGCACACAGCAGCGGTGATGGTTCTCAAACGAGCCGTACGGGCCGGGGGCAGCTTGGCAGAGGTGTTCTTGGTGCACATAGCAGAAGTGGCGTTGGAGACAGGTGTTTCATGACAATGTTGTGGACTGATTTTTCACGGACCGTTCACACAACTGGTAATACTGCATCGATGGAAAGTGACAGGAGACAGCAGTTGTCAACTATGGTTAACAACTACTTTTCCTCCCATATCGATGTTCTCCCGCACAGGTCATTCCCCTTTGACTATTGGGCCGCTAAACTGGACACCTGGCCTGAATTGGCACAATATGCCATACAGGAGTTTTAATGTGTAAACTTGGCTACATATATACGTGTTATCCGGTGAAACTGTACCCTTTATCAACTTTCTACAATGTTGTTGAATCCATACTGGGCCTGAGAACGGCTGCCGAGCTGTTAAGCAAGCTACAGCACCTGTGGTTTGGACACGTAATTTTTTCAGGAATGACGGTTAGGCCTAACTCCGGAATTGCGGTTGACCTGAACTTACTGGGAAATCATCGTTCACGGGGAATAATCTGAATCCCAGATCCCCATCACTAACGGAGTTCAGCAGGTTATCTGCACCTGTAAGCGACAAAAGCTGGTCCTTTCAGTGTAGCGTGCATGCAGCCCCGGACATGTTCTGGAATGCTAGACCTGTTATTGCTCGATCTCACGTGCCACAGCCTCGCGTATCCCTCTAGTAAGCTTGACACGTACCGCGGGGCCATGCCGGAGTCTCGTTCGTTAACGGAATAAAGCTGAGAAATCGCTAGCACAACTACAAACGGACATACCACACCACACACAGAATCGACAAAGCTTGCAATCTGTCCATCTTTTCTGTAGCTTGTATGGTAGTGGTTTCCCGGGTGCAGTCCAATTAAGCCACAGGCTCCACTCCTGGTGGTGCCCTTTTGGACATTCCTTTAAGGTTCAGCTTTGCAATCATACTGCCCCCGGAAACCAAAAACTTTGCCTTCAGGGACGCTGTTTGGAGGTTCGTGGGAATAACGCAGCCCAATCAGCAGTCGGCATATGGGTCGCCCTCCCAGGGCTGTGGGGTACTCGGTACCGGGCCGGTGTCAGTGGGATGTGTCACAGCAGCGGTGACCCTGACGGTGGCCCTGGGCGCCCATGTAAATGGCATGGTATAATGGTATGGAGTTCGGCAACATAGATGTTAGGCCGACGCTGCATGCAGGTCCTCTGGGACTGATGGTGTTGTGCAGCAAAGATGGTGAAGCTCCCCACAGGTGGAGCTGGAGTCCCAGGGAAGTGTAGATGTAGTGATGGGGAAAGACACAGGCGGTGTAGGTGCTGGTACCCAGATGTAGCGGTGCTGGAATAACTGTAGGACACCAGAGCGTGCAGTTCCAAAGCTTTACTCACAGTCTGCAGGTTACACAGATGCCTGCCTCCGTGCTGTGTCCTCCGGGTCAGGACCTCTGCCAACCTCTGGGACCAGAATGGAAAGCTCCCTTCCAACACTCCGCCAGCATGTACCTTCCTGAATGTCTCCTTTCTAGCGCTTGTGGGGGAAGCACTCACAGGACCGTGGTTCACTGAAACGCCTCCTGTCTAACAGATGTTCCTCAGACTTTACTTGTATGGCAGACAGCTGTAGCCTTTTCCTTCTGCCTCGCACATGTCGATGCTGGGGCCTCCGAGCCTTAGTTGGGTACAGAGCATTTATAGCTGCTACTTCCCCCGGTTTCTGCTGCAGGAACGTCAGTGTCCCTACAAACTCGGAGACCGGAATCCGGACCATGCGCTCCAGCTAGGAGAGAGCCCTAACTCTGCTCATCCTCCAGCTCCCCTTCTCACGTCCACACACTTCCCCTTCCCTGCACAGAGTGCCCTAACTTACCTAATCCCGACCACAGAGAGCAGCTCCTCAGCAGTCAGGTTCAGAGGTCTCCCTGCTGGCCTGGAGTGGGAAATGTGTTGTGTGTTGGTTTCACTGCTAGAGAGATCCTTCGTTGCTCCCAAGCTTGACAACACACTCCCTAGGAGGAAGGCAATGCCACAGTTGCAACCGTACTCTTGGGGACGCCACAAGTGCACTGAGGCCCAGCCACTGCTGGATGATGCTGCTGGTACATTGACCCAGACCACTACATTCCCCTCGCACTCTACACAGCCAGAATCTGACCCAGAGGAAACTCAGGTTCCCCTTCCTGCATACTATACCACCTTACACGGTGACAAAGAGGAAGGTGCAGATGAAAGTGCAGGTTACTTGAGCAGGTGGGGGGGCATACTCATGGGCGATGGCACTGGCACAGGGCACCGCATAGTATGCAAAAGTGTCTCTGCCGGTGGGAGGGCCTAAACAGCCAAGTGCAGTGAGATGGAAGATGGGGACGACAAGGAGTTCAGAGTAGTGCAGGGATTCCCTAGCAAGGAGACTTATGTAATTGTTTTCAATGTTGGGACAGCAATTTTTGGGGAGCACTATACTCTGGTGAATGATATATGGGGCCCACCATACACTGGAGCATTCCAAAGGTGGACATCAGACACTGGAGCAGCATTTACAGGGCCCATTATACACTAGAGCAGTAGAAATGGGGCCCATTATATATGGAGCATTATTTGGGCCCATAAGACAGTGGAGCTTCATCCATTGAGACCAACATATACTGTAGCATTATGTGGAGCTCATCATATACGGTTTGAAACATTATATGGGAATAATGATTCCGTATGGAGAAATATATGGGCCTCATTACTCTGTATAGCCCACTAAGCGCTGGCCATAATACTGTATGGAGTTATATACTGTCCGTTTTTGGAGGTATTGGAGAATTTAAAATGGATATCAGTCATGAGATGTATGAAGTGAAGTATTTTTCATTGTACTATACTGCTATTTCTCTGCCGTATCAGAGCATCATGAGTTGTGGTATGTGTTAAAGGGGCGCTCTTTGGCCCTGGGCCCACGAAAACCTGGAGCCAGCCCTCCCCCCCACAACTGTAGCCAAATAACCCCCATTTTTCAGTGCGTAACTAGTATTATGAAGTTAATTAAGGTTGACAAGCTTCAGTAACAAGAATTTATGCTTTTGGCATTCAAATGGGCACTGTTGGTGTGTTTCCTGTCCTCCTCTCACTGCCGACTTTAATTCTCCATTGACTTACATTGGGTTTCGTGTTTCGGGACGACCCCGACTTTTCCCTATAGTCGGCCGATTTTGCTCGACCCGACTTTTGGAAAAGTCGGGTTTCATGAAGCGAAACTCGACCCTAAAAAACCAAAAGTCGCTCAACACTATAAGTGAGGTCATCACCATTTTGAAAGACATAGCCGAGTCGACCCCGTACAAAGAACAGCATGCCCTCAATAAAGATATCAAGGCCCTTGTGCAGCAACAGCAGGTGGTGTTAACTGGTGGAGAGATTGGTATCTTAAGGGTGAGTGATCCCTACTCCATTATGCTTCCACCTAGGAGTGAGACCCTCATCTGGTGCAGAGCAGCCATAGGCATCAGAGGACGGGACTACCAAGCTCTCCTTGAACCAGTCTACTCAGATAGCAGACCTACTGTGCTGATGGCCAGGGGAATTGTTGATGTTAAAAGGGGCAGGGTTCTGGTACTGTTCTGAACTGTGGAGAGGAGGAAACTTGCTTGCCCCGTTATGCAACCGTAGCCAAACTATTGACAGTCAGCAACAATGACATTCAGGCTGTAGAACCCTTGACTCAGTCAGAAGCGACGGATGGCAGTGGCTCTTCTGTTCAGATGGAGGAATGGTTCCAAAAGATACATGTTGGCACCGATTCCACTCCTGTACATCAGAAAAATGGACACAGTCAAAAGGCAATACAGTCATCAGGTCAACAATAAGATTAATTTTATTAGAATACAAGTATAAAAATTTATACAGACGGACAGATAAAAGATGGGGCTATAAGGTGGAACAAGTCATTCCAACCACACTACCGAGGCCCAGGACAAAACTGCAGGGAAACAGGCATACAGAAAACATCATGCTAGTGCATATATATCTCACACATAGCTCATCTACGAATAAATATAACCACAGGTATAAGGTAACTATATCGAGCATCCATAGCAGAGAGTCTGGCATAAAGCCATATAAAGTATCAGGCTAATAGCGCAACATCTGCAGGGCTGGGGCTGTGGGAGAGGGACCTCTTTCTGTCAGGCCGGATGTTATTGATAGACCGCGCCCCCTTTTGGACGCGGTATATCGATGACATCCTGTTTGTCTGGCAGGGCACGGCCATCGACTTTGCGCAATTTGTCAAATGCCTCAATAACAGTGATCTTAATATCACCTTGACCTGCGAATGGGATAAAACTAGTATCAACTTCCTTGATGTCACAATCTCTAAGGATAGCAGTGGCAATGTGAAAACGGATATTTTCCGTAAGTCAACTTCTACCAACACACTATTACACACCTCCTCCTGCCATCCACGCCATATGGTTACTTCCATACCGGTGGGACAATTCCTCCGCTTGCGACGTCTATGTTCCACAGATATGGACTTTGAGAAGCGAACGGATGAAATTGAAATTGCGGTTCTTGGAGCGTGGGTACAGTAAGCGGATTATTAAGAAGGCTTACCACAGGGCAAAATATTCTATACGCAATCAGTTGCGCTATAAAAAACATGCTGTGGAATCTGACACTACGAATCAATGTAGGTTTATAACGACGTTTCATCCGTTCTCGGATAGTGTCAGATCCGCATTAACTAAGGCATGGCCCATTTTGCAAGTAGACCCTGTAATTAGTAAATTTTTGCCTAAGCATCCACTTATAACATTTTGACGTGCTAGGAACCTACGCAATCTCCTAACTAGGAGTCATCACGTGGGCCTACAGTCACAAACATTTTTGGATACTGTTCCGATTGGGGGTGGTTGTAGTCCTTGTGGCCGATGTGTCGCATATCTCAACTTTGATAGATGCAATGATTTTTATAATTCCGGTGGTACGAGGAATTATGAAATCAAAAAACGGATTACATGTACCACACGTTATGTCATCTATTTTGCCACCTGCCCTTGTGGGCTGATATACGTTGGGATGACGACCAGACAATTAAAAGTTCGTATTAGAGAACATGTCTTGGGTATCCAGGCGGCCAGCGGACATGATGAGACAACCACCCTCAAAACAATCCCCAAACACTTCAAGTTATTCCATCAATGTGATAGTACCCTTCTAAGAGTTCGGGTATTGATATTTTGGATATAAATATTAGGGGAGGCAAGCTGTCTAAGCGCCTTGGCCAGTTGGAAAGTCGATGGATTTGGACCCTCAATACTGTTCAGCCACTGGGATTAAATGAAAACCTCAGCTTTTCGTCGTTTCTGTAGTCGCCAGCTCTCTGTGTTGTGCTATTCCTCCGCATAAACCGTTTTTATTTGGTTTTAATATTTCTTCTTTTTTACTTATTCTTTTTTAGATGTTCGTTGTATTGAATTTGGCTACCATTACCTGGATATGTCGTGGACGTCCCTCAATCTTTTGTCTTGTTCCACAATCATCGTTGTCTTCTACTTGTGCCATACTTTTGTCTTCTTGGATACATATGTATATGCTTGCCTATGATTATGGTTTAGGGCATTGTATGCCGCTTTATTGACATACATGTATGTATGTGTTTCTTTAGATATATGCATATTCCAACCATGTATTCATAAAATATATATATTTGTAATGTTCTATTCTAGTTTTGGCTATTCTTCATATGTTTCTGTAATACATATGTTAATACATCTAGTTATGGTCCAATATATGAATATATTTTCATTATAGTGATTATTTTGATCAATTGGACCGTTCTAATGTGTTTCACAATTGTATGTATGGATATATTTCTTATATGTATTACCTTGAATGGCCATAAAATGATATATATGGATGTATATATGGGGGGTTTCTGTATTAATCCCTGTATTTTTGTAAAGGATGCTTGGCGGTAATTGGCACGAACTACATTGTGGGATGATTTATTATGTTAATAATGTACTACACTGTGAGAATAATCTCTTGCTACTATATTGTCAGCCTTATTTACAATGCTGGTGTTAATGTGGCCGTTATGTGTATATTACTGCATCTATAATTGCCAATAATAAGGATTTATTAATACCCTGTAATTATATGCATTTATTTATCTGACCACATTTTGCACAGTCTTTGTATAGTTTATGTACATTTTTGCACTATTCCGGCTGTCATTCTTTGCCAGCACTTGTGATGGTGCCTCCAGGACTTGAGATGGTGCGTCCTGTCTCACATTGCGGCGCGCGTGCGCCCTGCTTTTAGCATGTCGGCTGGTTGCAGCTCGGCAGTGCGCTGAGATCTGGATCACGTGGGGCCCCACGTGTCTCTGGCTTTCGGCTGCCCGTTGGAGTGCGATCCGGCGGATGTGACGTCATCAGGGGGCCACGCGGCTGCAATGTTGAATTCCGGGTCTGTTACTATTAATAGACCATACATACAACCTGGAACTTATGCCCCTTGATAAAGGCACGCCGAAATGCGCGTCGGGGCGGATAAGGCTGTCGGGGAAGGTGTTCCATTCTGCTCCTCATAAGGTAATTGCATCCTGATTTTGTGAACCATTATGTTGCGCTATTAGCCTGATACTTTATATGGCTTTATGCCAGACTCTCTGCTTTGGATGGTCGATATAGTTACTTTATACCTGTGGTTATATTTATTCGTAGAGGAGCTATGTGTGAGATATATATGCACTAGCATGATGTTTTCTGTATGCCTGTTTCCCTGCAGTTTTGTCCTGGGCCTCTGTAGTTTGGTTGGAATGACTTGTTCCACCTTATAGTCCCATCTTTTATCTGTCCGTCTGTATACATTTTTATACTTGTATTCTAATAAAATTAATCTTATTGTTGACCTGATGACTGTATTGCCTTTTGACTGTGATTATATCATTGCAGTTGGTCACATACTGTCCTAGTTGGGTGTTTTTTTCTGAGATTGTGTTTCTACTCTGTACAATTTTGGTTGACCTTTTCCACCAATTATGTTCATTGGACTTCTCTTATCAGAAAAATGGAGTGCAGCAGGTGGTGCAAGAATACGAGAGGGTTTTCAATAAGCATTCCTTGGATTTTGGGCAGGTAAAAGGGTTTCAACATAACATCCCCACAGGTGATCACCCACCTATCAAAGAAAGGTATCATCCTGTACCTCCAGCTCATTATCAGTGTCCAAAAGGTATGCTAAGAGAAATGAAACAAGCAGGGGTAATCAGAGATAGCTACAGTCCTTGGGCAGCTCCCCTGGTGTTAGTCAAAAAGAAAGATGGTACAATGCGCATGTTTGTAATTTACAGATAACTTAACAAAATTACTCACAAAGATGCATACCCCTTACTGCACATAAAGGAGTCTCTAGCATCGTTAAAATCAGCTAGGTATTTCTCAACTTTGGACTTAACCAGTGGGTACTGGCAGGTTCCTGTTGCTGAGGCAGACAAAGAAAAAACTGTGTTCACTACTCCTATGGGGCTATGTGAATTTAATTACATGCCATTTGGATTGAGCAGTGCTCCTGGGACGTTTCAGAGAATTATGGAACATTGCCTGGGGCATATGAACTTTGAGATTATGCTATTGTACTTGGACTATGTGATTGTATATTCCAGGACCTATGAGGAACATCTGCAACACCTGGCAAAGGTCTTGAAGGCGTTGTCCAACTTCGGCTTAAAGGTAAAACCATTTAAGTGTCATCTCCTAAAGCCCAAAGTGCAGTATTTAGGCCATGTCCTGAGTTCAGAAGGAGTAGCACCCGACCCAGACAAAGTGACTGTCATCAGAGACTGGCAGGTACCCACCAACATCCAAGAGGTCTGACGATTCCTAGGCCTAGTGGGATACTACAGACTCTTTATCAGGGCCGGACTGAGACAAAAAAGCAGCCCTGCCACACAAACCCCACCAGCCCACAAACTATAACACTCATCAGCCCCGATCAGTGAATTTTTGCTATACTTTGTCGTCCCCTCATCACTCTATTAAAGGAGTTATTTAAAGAGCCACATGTTAATGGCGTCACAGTGCATATGTTTGGACCACAGCTCCATTTACATGGTGCTCTTCAAAGCTACGTTTCCTAGGATCATGGGGGTCCCAGCGGTCAGATCCACAACAAACAGAAAGTCATCCCCTATCCAATCGATAGAGGAGAACGTCCGAATTTGGATAACCCTCCATACAGTATTATGGGCACCACATAGTCCTCCATACAGTATTAAGTGCACAACTTAGTCCTCCAAACATTGTTATTGGTACCACATAGTCTTCTTTACAGTATTATGGGCACCATATAGTCCTCTATAGAGTATTATAGGCAACTCATAGACCTCCATACAGTATTATGGGCACCATATAGTCCTCCATAGAGTATTATGGGCACCACATAGTCCTCCATACAGTATTATGGGCATGACATAGTCCTTGATAGTATTATGGGCACAACATAGTCCTACATACAGTATTATGGGCATCACATAGTCCTCCATACAGTATTATGGGCAACACATAATGCTCCATACAGTATAATGGCCCCATGTATTGCTCCATACAGTACAATGGACCCCACATATTCCTCCATATGGTACAATGAGCCCATATAATGCTCCATACACTATTATGGGCCCCATACATTACTGCATACAGTTTTATGGGCCCCATATAATGGTCCATACAGTATAATGGGCCCTCATACTGTATATTACTTCAAACAGTATAATGGGCCCCATATATTACTTTATACAGTAAAATGGGCCCCATATATTACTTCATACAGTATACTGGGCCCCATATAATACTCCTCCCTGTCCCCACTGCTCTGGCCTCCTCAGTGTATTCTGATCCTCTGCACTGCTTGGCACAGACGATTCGCTGTAGTGATGTCTTTGCACCCTCTGAACTAAGACGTCACAGAGCTCAGATGCAGAGGGAGAACTGTTGTGAGTTCATTTTTCCCTTCACCATTGAAGTCTAATGAACTCCCTCCTCTGGTGAAGGAAGGTAGTGATGCTGATTATCAAACACCTGGGCAGCTAGATGATGACTGGGTGGCTGGAATTGAGGACTGGATATAAGGCTGCCGACGCCCTTCTTCCTGGCTGGTGATTTTCCTGCTGGATTCTTGGAGACCAGTCTGATTCCTGCTTCTCAAAGCTAAGTTTTTCTGCTCTGCTTTGTACTCTTCAGTTTTGTTTTTGTTTTGCCTTGTTTTTTTGGGAGTTCTGCCATCCCCGGTCGGGGGTGAGCTGAATTCCATTTTTGTCTCTGATCTGTTGATCTTTTGCTCTGTCTTCAGAATATACCTGAGTGCTGATATAGTCTTTTGAAGCCTAGCGACTTCAGGGCCTGTTTTTCCTATCAGTCGGTTGGCTCATTTTGATAGGGTTTTTGCGGATGGCAGACAGCAGCTTTCCTATCCTGTCCTATGTAGTTAGCTTGGGCCCCATCATTTGCTCAACCTATCTTTCTATCTGTGTGAGTGTTTTCATCTTGCTTCACCGTCATTATATGTTGGGGGCTGCCTATTGCTTTGGGGTCTGCTCTGGGGCAGCTTAGTTTTTCCCCTTTCTGTCTTTAGGCTATCTAGTTCTCCGGCTGTGATCGAGGGGTCTAGGGCACCGTAGGAACCCCCCACGGCTACTGCTAGTTGTTGTGGATAGGTCCAGGGGTCTGCAATCCGATAGCTGCCAACCTCTCTGGTTTTTCTGGACTTAGCTGGTATTTTGTTTTTTCCTCCTTCGGTGACTCATCATAACAGAATCACCAGCCATACCGCAGATCCTAGGCTACTCAATAGCAGGAGAGAATTGTAACAAAAAAAAAAAAAAGGGAAGAAAAAAAAGTGTCAGAATTTTTTTTTGTGTGCATATTTTTTCCTCTATATCTCTGAGGCAGTAGGGGGAATTTTTCTCTCAATGGAGATGAAGCAATTGTCTGATTGTGTGGAGCAGCTCGCTGCTGAAGTGCGGGGAATTTCCGCCTATCTTGCTCATTCACATGCGGCTGAAAAAAAGATTCCCACTCCTGATGTGTTTTTTGGGGATCGGTCTAAATTCTTGAATTTCAAGAATAATTGTAAATTATTTTTTGCCTTGAAGCCTAACTCGTCGGGGAACTCCACGCAGCAGGTTAAAATTGTCATCTCTTTGCTGCGCGGCGATCCCCAGGATTGGGCGTTTTCTTTGAAACCTGATGATCCTATTCTGAATAATGTGAATGCATTTTTTTAAGCCTTGGGGTTGTTGTATGATGAACCTAATGCTATTGATCAGGCTGAAAAGACCCTGTTGGCATTAAGCCAGGGTCGGCATTTGGCAGAGTTGTACTGTCAAAAATTCCGAAAGTGGGCGGTCCTTACTACCTGGAATGATGGTGCCTTGGCAGCCCTCTTTCGGAAGGGTTTGTCAGAAACTGTAAAATATACTATGGTGGGATTTCCTGTTCCCTCTGGTCTTGACGATTCTATGTCATTAGCCGTTCAGGTGGATCGGCGTTTACGTGAACGCAAAACTATACGAGAGATGTTGCCACCTGTTGAACAAATGTCTGAACCTATGCAATGTGATACAGTTTTGTCTAGGGTGCAATGTCAGGAGTTCAGAAGGCGTAATAAGCTGTGTTTTTTTTGTGAAGATGCCTTGCATATTATTTCTTTCTGCCCTAAACAAGAAAAACGTGCACACACGTTTTCTGTGGGTGGTGTTCAACCTAAGTTTCTTCTGGCAATTACTCTGATCTGCTCCCTGTCCACATTTTCCGCCAAGGCTTTTGTGGATTCGGGAGCAGCCCTGAACCTAATGGACTTGGATTTTGCTAAACGTTGTGGATTTCGTATGACACCCCTGCGGACGCCTATCCCTTTGAGGGGTATTGATGCTAATCCTTTGGCGAAGAATAAACCTCAGTTTTGGACCCAGGTGGTAATGCGGGTCACCCCGGACCATCAAGAAAATTGCAGATTTTTGGTGTTGCATAATTTGCATGATACCATTGTTCAGGGGTTTCTGTTATGACTGAGTCACCGTAGGAGGCAAAAACAGAAATGCTAGCTAAGTCCAGAAAACCAGAGAAGTTGGCAGCTATCGGATTGCAGACCCCTGAACCTATCAACACAACTAGCAGTAGCCGTGGGGGGTTCCTACGATTCCCTAGACCCCTCGATCACAGTCGGAGAATTAAATAGGCCTAAAGAAAGAAAGGGGAAATCTAAACTGCCCCAGAGCAGACCCCAAAGCAAAAGGCAGCCCCCAACATATAATGACGGTGAAGCAAGATGAAAATACTAACACAGACAGAAAGATAGACTGAGCAAAGACGGGGCCCAAGCTAACTAGATAGAAAAGGACAGGAAGGCTGCTGTCTGCAATCCGTGAAAAACCCTATGAAAATAAGAGCCAACAGACTGACAGTGAAAAAGGCCCTGAAGACGCTAGGCTTCAAAAAAGCTATGTCAGTACTCAGGAATATTCTGAAGACAGAGCTACAGGCAAAAGGAGATTCAGCTCACCCCAGCAGGGAATGGAAGAATACAGAAAAGCAAGGAAAACAAAAAACAAATCAAAAATGCTAACAGGCAAAACAGAAAACTTAGCTTTAGAGGAGCAGGAATCAGACTGGTGTCCTAGAAGTCCACAGAGAAATCACCCGCAGGGCAGAAGGGCGTCGGCAGCCTTATATCCAGTCCGTGACTCCACTCAGCCAGTCATCCTCATTAGGCTCAGGTGCCTGATAATCAGGCTCATTACCTTCCTTTACCAGAATAGGGAGTTCACCAGACCTCAGTGATGAAGGGGAAAATGAACTCACAACAGTACCTCCCCCTTGAGGAGGGGTCACCGAACCCTCAACCACGCCACCAGGGCGATCAGGGTGAGCTCGATGAAATGCACGCACCAATCTTTTGGCATGAATATCAGAGGCAGAGACCCAGAAATTATCCTCCTGACCATAACCCTTCCACTTAACCAAATACTGGAGTCTCCGTCTAGCCAGACGGGAATCCAGTATTTTCTCTACCTCATATTCCATGTTACCTTCAACCAATACAGGGTCTGGAGGTGCCACCCCAGGAACAACTGGTTCAACAAACCTCTTCAACAAGGACTTATGGAACACATTATGGATTTTAAATGTGACAGGAAGAGCCAAACGAAAAGAGACCGGATTAATAATCTCCAAAATCTTGTAAGGTCCAATAAATCTAGGCTTAAACTTAGGAGAAGCCACCCTCATAGCAATATTTTTTGATGATAACCACACCATATCACCAATCTTAAACTGGGGACCAATGGTCCTATGTCGATTGGAAAACCGCTGGGCCTTTTCCTGGGAGAGAGATAACTTATCCACCACTTGGTCCCAGATCTGGTGCATTCTCTCCACCACAGTGTCAACACCTGGGCAGGCAGAAGGCTCCACCTGCCCTGAAGAAAATCGAGGATGAAAACCAAAGTTACAAAAAAAAGGTGACATCAAAGTGGCAGAACTAGCTCTATTATTTAAAGCAAATTCGGCCAAGGGCAAAAGTGAAACCCAATCATCCTGATCAGCGGAAATAAAACATCTCAAATACGACTCCAAGGTCTGGTTTGTTCTCTCTGACTGCCCATTGGTCTGAGGGTGAAAAGCAGAGGAGAAGGACAACTGAATTCCCAGCTTGGAACAGAAAGTCCTCCAAAATCTAGACACAAACTGAACTCCTCTGTCAGATACAATGTTCTCAGGAATCCCGTGTAAGCGAACCACCTGTTGCAAAAACAGGGGCACCAACTCAGAAGAAGATGGCAACTTAGGGAGTGGTACAAGATGAACCATCTTAGAGAACCTATCACAAATCACCCAAATAACAGTCATTCTTTGAGAGACCGGCATATCAGAGATAAAATCCATTGAAATATGGGTCCATGGCCTCCTGGGGACCGGCAAAGGCATCAACAAGCCACTAGAGCGAGAACAAGATTTAGACCGGGAGCAAGTCCCACAGGACAGCACAAAATTCCTGACATCACGAGACAAGGTGGGCCACCAAAAAGAGCGACTCACCAGATCTCTAGTACCAAAAATACCTGGATGACCAGCCAATGCAGAGCAATGAACTTCAGACATCACTCTCTTCTTCCACTGGTCAGGAACATACAACTTTCCACTGGGACAATGCTCAGGTTTGTCCTCCTGGAACTCTTGCAGAGCAAGTCTCAAATCGGGCGAGATGGCAGAAAGAACTACCCCTTCGCCTAAGATGGTAGCAGGCTTGGTCACCACAGGAGAATCAGCAAAGAAACTCCTAGAGAGGGCGTCTGCCTTGACATTCTTAGTTCCAGGAAGAAAAGAGACCACAAAATCAAAACGTGTAAAAAACAAGGCCCACCTAGCCTGTCTAGGGTTCAAGCGTTTAGCCGACTCTAGGTAAATCAAATTCTTGTGGTCAGTGAGGACCACAACTTGATGTTTAGCTCCCTCCAACCAATGTCTCCACTCCTCAAATGCCCATTTCATGGCCAACAGTTCCCAATTCCCCACATCATAGTTACGTTCAGATGGAGAGAACTTTCGGGAAAAGAAAGCACAGGGATTCATTTTAGATGTTACAGGATCCTTTTGGGACAAAACAGCTCCTGCACCAATCTCAGAAGCATCCACCTCTACCTGGAACGGGAGTGAGACATCAGGTTGCCGCAAAACCGGGGCGGAGGTAAATCTTCGCTTCAGCTCCTGAAAGGAAGCAACAGCCTCAGGAGACCAATTCAACACATCAGCACCCTTCTTAGTCAGATCAGTCAATGGCTTGGCAATACTACAAAATTTTGCTATAAATTTCCGATAAAAATTAGCAAAACCCAAAAACTTCTGGAGGGCCTTCAAAGAAGTGGGTTGAACCCAATCATAAATGGCCTGTACCTTGGCCGGGTCCATTTCAATAGTTGACGGAGACAAAATAAATCCCAAAAATGAAATCCCCTGTACTCCAAAAAGGCATTTCGATCCTTTGACATACAGGGAATTCTCCCTCAAGATCCGGAACACAGTCCGAATATGTTCCACATGAGAATCCCAATCTTTGGAGAAGATCAAAATATCATCCAGATAGATAATCAAAAATTTATCGACAAAGTCTCGGAAAATATCGTTCATGAAGCACTGGAAGACAGAAGGGGCATTAGTGAGCCCAAAAGGCATCACCAGGTACTCAAAATGTCCCTCCGGAGTATTAAACGCCGTCTTCCATTCATCCCCCTGCTTAATGCGGATAAGATTATACGCCCCCCTGAGGTCAAGCTTGGTAAACCAGCAAGCACCTCTAACTCTAGAGAATAGATCCGAAATCAGGGGTAACGGATACTGATATTTAACAGCAATTTTGTTGAGAGCACGATAATCAATACAAGGCCTTAAAGAACCTTCCTTTTTGGCCACAAAAAAAAAACCGGCACCTAAGGGTGAAAAGGATGGTCTAATATGACCTTTCTCCAACGCCTCCTTAATATAGGACCGCATAGCCTCGTGCTCGGGTACAGATAAATTGAAGAGCCGACCCTTGGGAAATTTACACCCCGGGCTTAGTTCAATTGCACAGTCATAACTCCTATGAGGAGGCAAGGACGCAGACTCATTCTCACTAAATACATCATAAAAGTCCACCAAATAGTCAGGAACATCATGCGACTGAGGAGAGGTGGAAAAAACCCGAGCCTCACTAAAGGCACACCGACAACCCCAACTCACCACAGACACAGATTTCCAATCCAAAACTGGATTATGAATTTGCAACCAGGGAAACCCCAGAACAACGGCATCATGCAGACCATGCAATACCAAAAATCTGCAATTTTCTTGATGGTCTGGGGCGACCCGCATGACCACCTGGGTCCAAAACTGAGGTTTATTTTTAGCCAAAGGAGTAGCATCAATCCCCCTCAAAGGGATAGGCGTCTGCAGAGGTGTCATCGGAAATCCACAATGTTTAGCAAAATCCAAGTCCATTAGGTTTAGCGCTGCTCCCGAATCCACAAAAGCCTTGGCGGAAAATGTGGACAGGGAGCAGATCAGAGTAATTGCCAGAAGAAACTTAGGTTGAACACCACCAACAGAAAATGTGTGTGCAAAGCGTTTCTCTCGTTTAGAACAAAAAGGAAATAATATGTGAGGCATCTCCACAGAAAAAACACAGCTTATTACGCCTTCTGAACTCCTGACATTGCGCCTTAGACAAAACTCTATCACATTGCATAGGTTCAGACGTCTGTTCAACCGGTGGCAACACCTCTCGTGCAATCCTGCGTTCACGTAAACGCCGATCAACCTGAATGGCTAATGACATAGACTCGTCCAGACCAGAGGGAACAGGAAATCCCACCATAGTATCTTTTATGGCTTCTGACAAACCCTTCCGAAAGAGAGCAGCCAAGGCATTATCATTCCAGGTAGTAAGGACCGCCCACTTTCGGAACTTTTGACAGTACAACTCTGCAGAATCTCGACCCTGGTTCAATGCCAACAGGGTCTTTTCAGCCTGATCAATAGCATTAGGTTCATCATACAACAACCCCAAAGCTTGAAAGAATGCGTTCACATTAGTCAAAATAGGATCATCTGGTTTCAAAGAAAACGCCCAATCCTGGGGATCGCCACGCAGCAAAGAGATGACAATTTTAACCTGCTGCGCGGAGCTCCCTGACAAGTTAGGCTTCAAGGCAAAAAATAATTTACAATTATTTTTGAAACACAAAAATTTAGATCGATCCCCAAAAAATACATCAGGTGTAGGGATCTTTGGTTCAACAGCATGCGAACGAGCAAGGTAGGCGGAAATTCCCCGCACTTCCGCAGCGAGCTGCTCCACACGATCAGACAATTGCTTTATCTCCATTGAGAGAGAAAAAAAAAATTCCCCCTATGGCCTCAGAGATATAGAGGAAAGAATATACACACACTTTTTTTTTAAACACAATTCTTTCCTGCTATTGAGTACCCTAGGATCTGCTGTATGGCGGGTGATTCTGTTATGATTGAGTCACCGTAGAAGGCAAAAACAGAAATGCTAGCTAAGTCCAGAAAACCAGAGAAGTTGGCAGCTATCGGATTGCAGACCCCTGAACCTATCAACACAACTAGCAGTAGCCGTGGGGGGTTCCTACGATGCCCTAGACCCCTCGATCACAGCCGGAGAATTAAATAGGCCTAAAGAAAGAAAGGGGAAATCTAAACTGCCCCAGAGCAGACCCCAAAGCAAAAGGCAGCCCCCAACATATAATGACGGTGAAGCAAGATGAAAATACTAACACAGACAGAAAGATAGACTGAGCAAAGACGGGGCCCAAGCTAACTAGATAGAAAAGGACAGGAAGGCTGCTGTCTGCAATCCGTGAAAAAACCCTATGAAAATAAGAGCCAACAGACTGACAGTGAAAAAGGCCCTGAAGACGCTAGGCTTCAAAAAAGCTATGTCAGTACTCAGGAATATTCTGAAGACAGAGCTACAGGCAAAAGGAGATTCAGCTCACCCCAGCAGGGAATGGCAGAATACAGAAAAGCAAGGAAAACAAAAAACAAAACAAAAATGCTAACAGGCAAAACAGAAAACTTAGCTTTAGAGGAGCAGGAATCAGACTGGTGTCCTAGAAGTCCACAGAGAAATCACCCGCAGGGCAGAAGGGCGTCGGCAGCCTTATATCCAGTCCGTGACTCCACTCAGCCAGTCATCCTCATTAGGCTCAGGTGCCTGATAATCAGGCTCATTACCTTCCTTTACCAGAATAGGGAGTTCACCAGACCTCAGTGACGAAGGGGAAAATGAACTCACAACAGGTTTCCCTGGTTGCAAATCCATAATCCAGTTCTGGATTGGAAATCTTTGTCTGTGGTGAGTTGGGGTTGTCGGTGTGCCCTTAGTGATGCTCCTGTTTTCTCCACCTCTCCCCAGTCGCATGATGTTCCTGACTATTTGGCTGACTTTTATGATGTATTTAGTGAGAATGAGTCTGCGTCTTTGCCTCCTCATAGGAGTTATGACTGTGCAATTGAGCTGAACCCGGGGTGTAAATTCCCCAAGGGTCGGCTTTTCAATTTATCTGTACCCGAGCACGAGGCTATGCGATCCTATATTAAGGAGGCATTGGAGAAGGGTCATATTAGACCATCTTCTTCACCCTTAGGTGCTGGGGGTTTTTTTGTGGCTAAAAAGGATGGTTCATTAAGGCCTTGTATTGACTATCGTGCCCTCAACAAAATTACTGTTAAATATCAGTATCCGTTACCCCTGATTTCTGATCTATTCTCCAGAGTTAAAAGTGCTTGCTGGTTTACCAAGCTTGACCTCAGGGGGGCGTATAATCTTATTCGCATTAAGCATGGGGATGAATGGAAGATGGCGTTTAATACTCCGGAGGGACATTTTGAGTACCTGGTGATGCCTTTTAGGCTCACTAATGCCCCTTCTGTCTTCCAGTGCTTCATGAACGATATATTCCGAGACTTTGTGGATACATTTTTGATTATCTATCTGGATGATATTTTGATCTTCTCCAAGAATTGGGACTCTCATGTGGAACATGTTCGGACTGTGTTCCGGATTTTGAGGGAGAATTCCCTGTATGTCAAGGGATCGAAATGCCTTTTTGGGGTACAGAGGATTTCATTTTTGGGATTTATTTTGTCTCCGTCAACTATTGTAATGGCCCCGGCCAAGGTACAGGCCATTTATGATTGGGTTCAGCCCACTTCTTTGAAGGCCCTCCAGACGTTTTTGGGTTTTGTTAATTTTTATCCGAAATTTATAGCTAATTTTTCTGGTATTGCCAAGCCATTGATGGATTTCACTAGGAAGGTTGCTGATGTGCTGAATTGGTCTCCGGAGGCTGTTTCTTCCTTTCAGGAGCTGAAGCGAAGATTCACTTCTGCTCCAGTTTTGCGGCAACCTGATGTCTCACTCCCGTTTCAGGTGGAGGTGGACGCTTCTGAGATTGGTGCAGGAGCGGTGTTGTCCCAAAAAGATCCTGTGACATCTAAAATGAATCCTTGTGCTTTCTTTTCCCGAAAGTTCTCCCCATCCGAACTTAACTATGATGTGGGGAATCGGGAACTGTTGGCCATGAAATGGGCATTTGAGGAGTGGAGACATTGGTTGGAGGGAGCTAAACACCAAGTCGTGGTCCTTACTGACCACAAGAATTTGATTTACCTGGAGTCGGCCAAGCGCTTGAATCCTAGACAGGCTAGGTGGGCCTTGTTTTTCACACGTTTTGATTTTGTGGTCTCTTTTCTTCCGGGCACTAAGAATGTCAAGGCAGACGCCCTCTCTAGGAGTTTCCTTGCTGATTCTCCTGTTGTGACTAAACCTGCTACCATCTTAGGCGAGGGGGTAGTTCTTTCTGCCATCTCGCCCGATTTGAGACGTGCTCTGGAAGAGTTTCAGGAGGACAAACCTGAGCGTTGTCCCAGTGGAAAGTTGTATGTTCCTGACCAGTGGAGGAAGAGAGTGATGTCTGAAGTTCATTGCTCTGCATTGGCTGGTCATCCAGGTATTTTTGGTACTAGAGATCTGGTGAGTCGGTCTTTTTGGTGGCCCGCCTTGTCTCATGATGTCAGGAATTTTGTGCAGTCCTGTGGGACTTGCTCCCGGTCTAAACCTTGTTCTCGCTCTAGTGGCTTGTTGATGCCTTTGCCGGTGCCCAGGAGGCCATGGACCCATATTTCAATGGATTTTTATGTCTGATATGCCTATCTCTCAGAGAATGACTGTTATTTGGGTGATTTGTGATAGATTCTCTAAGATGGTCCATCTTGTACCACTCCCTAAGTTGCCATCTTCCTCTGAGTTGGTGCCCTTGTTTTTGCAACAGGTGGTTCGCTTGCACGGGATTCCAGAGAACATTGTATCTGACAGAGGAGTTCAGTTTGTGTCTAGATTTTGGAGGACTTTCTGTTCCAAGCTGGGAATTCAGTTGTCCTTCTCCTCTGCGTTTTACCCTCAGACTAATGGAGACGGAGAGAACAAACCAGACCTTGGAGTGGTATTTGAGATGTTTTATTTCCGCTGATCAGGATGATTGGGTTTCATTTTTGCCCTTGGCCGAATTTGCTTTAAATAATAGAGCTAGTTCTGCCACTTTGATGTCACCTTTTTTTTGTAACTTTGGTTTTCACCCTCGATTTTCTTCAGGGCAGGTGGAGCCTTCTGCCTGCCCAGGTGTTGACACTGTGGTGGAGAGAATGCACCAGATCTGGGACCAAGTAGTTGATAAGTTGTCTCTCTCCCAGGAAAAGGCCCAGCGGTTTTCCAACCGGCGTAGGACCGTTGGTCCCCAGTTTAAGGTGGGCGATATGGTTTGGTTGTCATCAAAAAATATTGCTATGAAGGTGGCTTCTCCTAAGTTTAAGCCTAGATTTATTGGACCTTACAAGATTTTGGAGATTATTAATCCGGTCTCTTTTCGGTTGGCTCTTCCTGTCACATTTAAAATTCATAATGTGTTTCATAAGTCCTTGTTGAAGAGGTTTGTTGAACCAGTAGTTCCTGTGGTGGCACCTCCTGACCCTTTATTGGTTGAAGGTAACATGGAATATGAGGTAGAGAAGATACTGGATTCCCGTCTGGCTAGACGGAGACTCCAGTATTTGGTTAAGTGGAAGGGTTATGGTCAGGAGGATAATTCCTGGGTCTCTGCCTCTGATATTCATGCCGAAAGAGTGGTGCATGCCTTTCACCATGCTCACCCGGATCGCCCTGGTGGCATGGATGAGGGTTTGGTGACCCCTCCTCAAGGGGGAGGTACTGTTGTGAGTTCATTTTTCCCTTCACCATTGAGGTCTGATGAACTCCCTCCTCTGGTGAAGGAAGGTAGTGAGGCTGATTATCAAACACCTGGGCAGCTAGATGATGACTGGGTGGCTGGAATTGAGGACTGGATATAAGGCTGCCGACGCCCTTCTTCCTGGCTGGTGATTTTCCTGCTGGATTCTTGGAGACCAGTCTGATTCCTGCTTCTCAAAGCTAAGTTTTTCTGCTCTGCTTTGTACTCTTCAGTTTTGTTTTTGTTTTGCCTTGTTTTCTTGGGAGTTCTGCCATCCCCGGCCGGGGGTGAGCTGAATTCCATTTTTGTCTCTGATCTGTTGATCTTTTGCTCTGTCTTCAGAATATACCTGAGTGCTGATATGGTCTTTTGAAGCCTAGCGACTTCAGGGTCCGTTTTTCCTATCAGTCGGTTGGCTCATTTTGATAGGGTTTTTGCGGATGGCAGACAGCAGCTTTCCTATCCTGTCCTATGTAGTTATCTTGGGCCCCATCATTTGCTCAACCTATCTTTCTATCTGTGTTAGTGTTTTCATCTTGCTTCACCGTCATTATATGTTGGGGGCTGCCTATTGCTTTGGGGTCTGCTCTGGGGCAGCTTAGTTTTTCCCCTTTCTGTCTTTAGGCTATCTAGTTCTCCGGCTGTGATCGAGGGGTCTAGGGCACCGTAGGAACCCCCACGGCTACTGCTAGTTGTTGTGGATAGGTCCAGGGGTCTGAAATCCGATAGCTGCCAACCTCTCTGGTTTTTCTGGACTTAGCTGGTATTTTGCTTTTTCCTCCTTCGGTGACTCATCATAACAGAGAACGCTGAGAGAGGGAGCATTAGCAGATAGCTCCTTCACTCATCATCATTTTCAACTGTGTCGGCGCTGGCACCGGAGCCCCACTACTTACGAGCCCCATAGCATGCCAAGTTCCCGACAGCACTTGCCCGCTTTTGCCGGGTGGTGATGTTAACCTTGATATGTGTCATAATTGAGCACAGCCAAATATTAACCAGTGGATGAAATGCTTTTAGGACACACACCCTTAAATCAAAGGTATTTATAAAAAGAAAATAATCAGCACACCGATTAAATGATTAAATAAGAGAAAAGTGGAGGACTCTTTATTAGCCCATGTGGTAATATTTCAATTCCATAGCAGAGAAATGATCTGTAATAGATCCAAACCTTTGTCACATGGGCTAATAAAGAGTCCGCCACTTTGCACAATTCATTGGAGCGCTTTTAATTTTCATAGATACACACACTTACTGTAGAGTAGATGCTTATATTTACACCATGTACACAGGACAGGAGGAGCATACACAATGTACAGAGCTCTACACTATATACTGTGGTAAGAAATAAGTGGAGCTGTGTATATACCATATAGTGTAGAGATGTGCCAGTGTACTGTATATAGTGTGGATTCCACACTATATACACAGCAACATACTATATGAACAGCTCTACACTATATACACACAACTCTACATTATAATTGACAGTATTATACTATATTATGTTACATACTGCTGAATCTATCACATTGAGACTACTGTATATACATATGAATAGACGGGTGCTGGCGCTGATGTATATACGGGTGCTGGGGCTGATGTTTATACAGGTGCTGGGGTTGGTGTATATACGAGTGCTAGGGCTGATGTATATACAGGTGCTGGGGCTGATGTATATACAGGTGCTGGGGCTGATGTACTGTATATACAGGTGCTGGGGCTGATGTATATATGGTGCTGGGGCTGATGTATATACGGTGCTAGGGCTGGTGTATATACGGGTGCTGGGGCTGATGTATATACGGGTGCTGGGGCTGATGTACTGTATATACGGGTGATGGGGCTGGTGTATATATGGGTGCTGGGGCTGATGTATATATAGGTGCTAGGGCTGATGTATATACAAGTTCTGGGGCTTATTTATATACGGGTGCTGGGGCTGATGTATATACGGGTGCTGGGCCTGATGTATATACGGGTGCTGGGGCTGATGTATATACGGGTGCTAGGGTTGATGTATATATGGGTGCTGGGGCTGATGTATATACGGGTGCTGGGCCTGATGTATATATGGGTTCTGGAGCTGATGTATATACAGGTTCTGGGGCTGGTGTATATACGGGTGCTAGGGCTGATGTATATACGGGTGCTAGGGCTGGTGTATATATGGGTGCAGGGGCTGATGTATATATGGGTGATGGGGCTGGTGTATATACGGGTGCTGGGGCTGGTGTATATATGGGTGCTGGGGCTGGTGTACATACGGGTGCTGGGGCTGATGTATATACGGGTGCTGGGGCTGATGTTTAAACAGGTGCTGGGGCTGGTGTGTATACAGGTGCTAGGGCTAATGTATATACAGGTGCTGGGGCTGATGTATATACAGGTGCTGGGGCTAATGTACTGTATATACAGGTGCTGGGGCTGGTGTATATACGGGTGCTGGGGCTGGTGTATATATGGGTGCTGGGGCTGATGTATATACGGGTGCTGGGGCTGGTGTATATACGGGTGCTGGGGCTGATGTATATACAGGTGCTGGGGCTGGTGTACATACGGGTGCTGGTGCTGGTGTATATATGGGTGCTGGGGCTGATGTATATACGGGTGCTGGGGCTGGTGTATATACGGGTGCTGGGGCTGATGTATATACAGGTGCTGGGGATGATGTATATACGGGTGCTGGGGCTGATGTATATATGGGTGATGGGGCTGGTGTATATACAGATGTTGGATCTGATATATATATGGGTGATGGGGCAGGTGTATATATGGGTGTTGGGGCTGGTGTATAAACGGGTGCTGGGGCTGGTGTATATACGGGTGCTGGGGCTGATGTATATACGGGTGTTAGTGCTGATGTATATACAGGTGCTGGGGCTGATGTATATACAGGTGCTGGGGCTGATGTATGTACGGGTACTGGGGCTGATGTATATATGTGTGCTGGGGCTGATGTGTATACAGGTGCTGGGGCTGATGTATATATGGGTGCTGGGGGGTGATGTATATATGGATGCTGGGGCTAATATATACAGGTGCTGGGGATGATGTATATGCAGGTGCTGTGGCTGATGTATATATGGTGCGGGGGGCTGATGTATATATGGGTGCTAGGGCTGATGTATATATGGGTGCTGGGGCTGGTGTATATACAGGTGCTAGGGCTGATGTATATACAGGTGCTGGGGCTGGTGTATATATAGGTGCTGATTAGAGGCTGATCAGTGATGTATATACATACAGCCCATATATACATCAGGCTCAAGTCAGCACCAGTATATACATCACCCCCGCCAGCACCTGTATAAACATCAGCCCCGGCACCTGTGTATTATACAGGTGCTGATATATATACTGGTGCTTAGGCTTACTTATATACTGTTGCTGAGGCTTATGTATAGATAGGTGCTGACTCAAGGCTGATGTATATACAGTGTACAGTGTATGTACATCAGTCATTTTGGGCACAGTGGCTGGTACTGAGGAAAAGAAAGAAAGAATAGAGAGAGAGAGAGAAAGAAAAAATGACAGATTAGAGAAAGAAGGAAAGAACAGAGAGAGAAAGAAACAGAGAGATAAATAAATATTCTATAAAGATACTATAGCAGCATGGCTCCCATTGTAGTGCCCACCTGAGCCTCCCGGTGCAGGACATATCATGATCCGCTCACATGGCCGGCATCCCCGATACCAAGGCAATCCCACTGTCAGTGCTGTCGGACAGGGCCGGCCGGAGAGATTACGGCGCCCTAGGCGAAACTATTTTGTTGCGCCCCTACTATTCTTGGCAAAATAAAAATAAATAAACGAGCGGGATCAAACACCTGTCAGCAGACGATGCAAACGACTCACTTCCGTAGTTTAGCGCCTCCTTTCCATGCGTAAATTGAAGCTCAACGGTTTTTCTTTTAAATTTATGGTAAAAAAATGTATGTACACTTTTCTTTCCATCCCTAAAACTTTTTGCCTTTTGAAAAGATTTTTTATAATTTTTTCTATTTTTTCTCTGGCGCCCCCTTTGGGTCGGCGCCCTAGGCGGCCGCCTAGTTCGCCCATAAGTTCGGGCCGGCCCTGCTGTTGGAGGAGGACAAAGTGATCTGAAGCATACCCTGAAGTGCCTCCTGGGTTGTGTCACAATCTCCTCCTGAAATTACCTCATTTCCGGTCAGCTTCTAGCACGTCACTTCCGGTAGAACATCACGTGCAAGTTTTAAAGTGCTCCTCGGGGCTCCGCCGTGTACTCCTGTGTCCGTGGGAAAAGTAAGCTCCCAGCTGGGGCAGTTTCTCTCTCTCAAAATCGGGACTGTCCCATTGGATGCGGGACGGTTGGGAGGTATGAATGCTCCCCACCATACACCTCATACACGCATGGCTCCGCGCGCCTCATACACACATGGTTCAGCTTTGTATGCCTCGTACACACACGGCTCTGCTCCGTACACCTTGCGCACACATGGCTCCACTCAGTACACACTTGGCTCCACTCTGTAACACTCGTACACATGTGACTCTGCTCCGTACGCCTTGTACATACGCGGCCAAGCTCTGTACACCTTGTACACACATGACTCCACTCCGTAAACCTTGTACACATGCGGCTTTGCTCCATACACCTCGTACACATGCGGCTCCGCTCCATACACATGCAGCTCCACTCCAATCCGTTCACCCCGCACACACGCGGCTTCATTCCGTACACACCCAGATCTGCTCCGCTCCGTAAACACAAGGCTCAGATCTGTGCACTTTGTACACAGGGCTCCGTTCCGTACACCTCGTACACACATGGCTCTGCTCCATACACCTCGTACACCTCCAGCTCCGCTCCATACACCTCGTACACACGCGGCTCCACTCCGTACACCCCATACACGCCAGGCTCTGCTCCACTCCGCACATCTCGTACACACATGGCTCCGCTCCGCACACCTTGTAAACATCCGGCTCTGCTCCTTACACCTCGTACACACACGGCTCCGCTCCATACACTTCGTACACACATGGCTCCGCTCCATCCACCTCATACACGCTCTGCTCCGTACACCTCGTACACACATGGCTCCGCTATGTACATCTCGTACACACATGGCTCCGCTCCGTACAACTCGTACACACGGCTCCACTGCATACACCTCGTACACATGCGGCTCCGCTCCGTACACCTCGTACACACACGGCTCCGCTCTGTACACTTCATACACACATGGCTCCGCTCCGCCCACCTCATACACACTCTGCTCTGTACACATCATACACACACGGCTCCGCTATGTACATCTCATACACACATTGCTCCGCTCCGTACACATCGTACACATGCGGCTCCACTCTGTACACCTTGTAAACACACGGCTCTGCTCCGTACACCTTGTACACATGCGGCTCCGCTCTGTACACCTTGTACACATGCGGCTCCGCTCTGTACACCTCATACACACACGGCTCTGCTCCGTACACCTTGTACACACGCGGCTCCGCTCTGTACACCTTGTACACATGCGGCTCCGCTCTGTACACCTCGTACACACACACAGCTCTGCTACATCCACCTTGTAAACCCCTCCTGACCCCACACAAACTTCCCCCATCCAGCACCATGACAACCAGCACAGCAGACACCAAGAGGCAGGGATGTGCGCACAGGACCTGTGATGAGGTCACATGAGGGGAGGAGTCAGGGGTCACATGATCAGGGGTCTGGACAGAGGATCCTGATCATGGGACCCACTGACTCCTCCCCTCCTGTGACCTCATCACAGGTCCTGTTCGCAGAGAAGAGAGCAGCCAAGCAACGCTGTGAGTGGCTGCAGGGGGGGGTGTCTCTGGAGGGTGAGGATGGGGGGCGTGGTGACGGCTTATCTCCCTGCTATAACCGCTATGCCCGCAGAGGGCCGGCGGCATGAAGAACAGCCAGTCCAGTGACAGCATCAGCTGGCAAGAGGCCAGATGAGCGGATGCTGCCAGCCTGCGGCCCACATGACAGTGGCCCAGCGGGAAAATGCCCGGTTGGGTATATTATCAATTCGAGCCTGCTCTTTATCAAAGACTTTACTAAATTGGCAGCTCTTCTTCAAGATCTCCTAGTTGGCCAACCTAAAAAGGCCAAAGGCAAGAGTCCCCTGATTGAGTGGAATGCTAGGTTGGATGAGTCATTCAACAGCCTTAAGCAAGCACTTACTGGAGAAGAGATCTTTGCGTATCCAAACTATGATCAGCGGTTTATCCTGCACACCGATGCCAGCAATGTTAGGTTAGGAGCTGTCCTATCTCAAGTGCAGCAGGGTAAGGAGAAAGTCATTGCTTATGCCAGTCGGAAGCTTCGTCCTACTGAGAGAAACCCTACCAACTATAGCTCCTTCAAGCTAAAATTCTTGGCTATCGTTTGGGCAGTGACCGAGTCCATTAACCGATCTGGAGACCATCAGGCTTGGTGTCTTGGAACGAAGATGGATGGCTCGGTTGTCCAATTATGAGTTCGTGATTAAATACCGAGCTGGCACTAAAAACGCCAATGCTGATGCTTTGTCCTGTATGCCAAGTGCTCCTGATCCAGCAGAAGATCTAGAAGACCTGGAAGAAATAGAGATGCCAGCATTCCATCGCCACGGTGCCTCCCAAGACTCTAACCACGTGACAGAGAGAAGTCTTGCCGTTCATGAAGTTTCCCTTAATCCACTACCTCACCATGGTTGGGCAGAGATGCAGAGCAGTGACCCGGCTATATGTATAGTCAAAGAACTCCTTGGAGAAGCAGATTCATCTCCAGCTCCTGATTTGCCTGCAGATGTCCAACAGTTGTGGAAAGAGAGAAAGAAGCTGTTCCTTTTTGAAGGCAAGTTGATCCGAAGAGCTATTAACCCACGCATGCATGAACTGGTATGGCAGATCGTGGTCCCCAGAAAAGATGTGCCCATGGTCTTGGAAGCTTACCACAATCAAGCGGGACACTTTGGTTGGAAAAAGATGGAAGTAGCGCCATCCGTGACCGCTTCTTCTGGACAGGTATGAGACGGTCTATTGAACAGTGGTGTAGGGAATGCGGCTCATGTAATCTCAGAAGAAAGAATTCTGCCAATCAAAGGGCCCCCTTGAAGCCCATCATCACTAAACAACCTTTGGAACTGGTGGCCCTAGACCACGTGCAACTAACCCAAATCTGATCAGGGTATACCTATGCCTTAACAATAGTTTATCACTATTCCCGTTTCCTAGTGGTCGTTCCGGTGAAAGACCAAACAGCAACAACAGCTGCAAAGACATTCCAAGAATATTTCTGCAGACCCCATGGCTACCCAGATCAAGTGTTGGCAGACAGAGATCCAGCCTTCGAAGCAGAGGTCTTCCAAGAATTTTGCTCCCTCTATGGATGTAAAAAGATCAGAACTACACCATACCATCCACAAGGCAATGATCTTTGTGAAAAACTGAACCATCTGGTAATCAATTTATTGCAGATCCTACCACTGGAAGAAAGGAACCAATGGCCTGAGAAATTACCTGATTTAATTGAAATGTACAACCATATCCCAACCAGCGCAACAAGATATGCCCCAGCTTACTTGATGCGTGCATGGCCGGGTAAACTCTCCATCGACCTAGAAATGGGAGTCCTAACTCCTGAAACCATATCCAGCCAATTGGACATGGATTGAAATACAAAAAGACAACTGCAGTATCAAAAAGTTCAGCAATGTGTAGAAGAAAGTCTTGCTCAAGCTAAGGAAAAACAGGAAAGGAACTTTAATAGACATGCTGTGGCAACCCCCTTACCAACAGGTGAACAAGTGCTAAAGAAAAAGAAGAAACCACAAGTTAGATGACCAATGGGAGGCTCACCATTACACTATTCAACCATCTAGTTATGACAACAGCAAAGTGTGTACCATCTCCAAAGACGGCAGAAAAACGTGTACTACCGTATCAAGAGACAATCTGAAAGCACGTCCAGCACAATTACGTGAAAGAGTTGAGACTAAGGAAGATTCTCAGCTAAAAGAAAAGACTGATACAAAGGTTCGCACTGTTCTAGGTGAATTCCCTAGTTCTCGGCTACAAATTAACAATGCAGTGGTAGTTCCAGTGATGGTGTTCCCACAAAGGTCTTTACCAGAGACACCAAATTGTTCTGGAAGCAACGAGTCGCTAATGCCAACCACTAACACTTTGCAGGTGGAAGAATCAGAAAACTTGCCCACATTCAGCAGTGAACCTATTGTAGCCATGGCAGGTTCAAAGATTTGTAGGAAGTTGCCTAGTATTCCTATCTTGCACAGATCACAGCGTAGCACACAGGGCCAAACCCCTTCTCGCTATAGAAATTATTTCTAAAATTTTCTAAGATTAATAAGTTAGTTTTGAGTTGTACTTACATTGAACTTTGCCTTAGGTAGCGTTACTAAAAATGTTAAAGAAGTTGTGCCCACATGGACTAATGTGAGATTTCAGTAATTATTATGCCTTATTTTACTACAAGAACTCTTGTAAAGACTCTTAAACTTGAGAAGAAAAATCTGTTCATCATGCCTTGTCAGGAAGCCATCTAAAACAGCCAGTGCAGTGAATTTTCTATTATGGTCTGTGTACCCTGCAGCTGCACTCAGGTGCGACCTAAACAAGCAGAAGTGGTTTTGGGCTGTATTCCACAACTCAACTCAGTTACTGGGACTGTTTACTTATACTCAGGTTAACTGTTATGTCATTTGTTATATGCTTATGTTCCTTGTGTAGCCCGAGGACGTGCTACCTTTAACTAGGGGGGAATGTGGTGCCCTGCATCTTTACCACCACAAAAGGGTTAAATATGTACTGTTATGTATGTGTTTTGTGAGCAATGGGAGTTATGCTTTCTCTGCTAGAGACCACAACACACACACAATTTACTGCATACCCTTACTTGTCTGAAGCTTAGAGCTTTGCAGACATACCCTAGCTGGGAGGGGGAGGAGAAAAGTTGTTATTTCAGTGGAGAAGAACGAGGAAGAAGGCTCTTGGAAGCCATGTTAAGACATGTGCTCGATCCAGGAGTACAGCTAAAGAAGCATCAGGGACCAGCCCCTAGACCATGCATGCTTTCAGAGCAGGGTGCTAAGCTGAAAGACTGTGTGGGATTATACTACCAGCAGAAAAGTGTTTTCCCCAGGATTACAGTAGCAAACTAGGATCAGTGAGGATTGTACAAGAAGGAACGTGAGCTTCACAAAGGATCCAAGTGAAAGTTGCCAGCGGAGAAATGCACAGTGAGTAGAGGCAATACTGGGAAGTTCTAGACTCCAGGAAGCCTTGGTCCCAGAAGGGATTAGAATAGCAGGAAGTTACACTGAGTCACATCAGGGAAAGATAACTCCCATTCTCCAGAGCAGACTGTAACATGGTGAGAGTTTTAATATCTCCTCTGAACTGCACCTGAACTACAGTAAATGATAAAGTGACTTTCCTTGTCTCCTGCCTTATTACTCCATGCCTTCTACTTGCATCACAATCTCTGGGGGTCTGCCCTGGTTGGAGAAGGTTTAACATCTGCACTGCCATCACCACCTACTCCCCCAGGGATCATCTGCACTGCCGACTATCCTACAGTCGAACACTCCAACTGGCGTCACAAATCACTACATAAACTTTATCCCCAATTAACTCTACCCCTTTTACATGACCACCTGGGGCCACGGACTGGGTCACTGCCACTGTGACATCTCCCATTGAAGTTAATGCGCTCAGTACCGAGTAACCCACGGCCCCTCGGGCGCATCAAATGTAGCAAACGTTGGCCAAATTTTGCCTATATTTAATAAAAATGCTTGGGTGTCTGAACATGAATGCAAATTTGAGATTGGCGAACATTCTCCGAATAAGTTCGCTCATCTCTACACACCACCGTGATGGCTAACCCATAACGTACGTTTCAGAGGTGACACACGTAGACATTTTTACTAACACACAGCAAATAGAGATGGGTGAACCCAAACAGTAAAGTTCAGCATCCTTACCGATTACCTACTGTTCGGGCACAGACTCTGAACATGGACGTCACCAGGAAGTCCATGTTACTGTTTGGGTTCAGCGATCGCAGATAACTTCCACTGTGCAGGCAGTGCCATCTTGAAGGAGGATTTTTTTTTCTTCTCTAGCAAGATGGCACCTGTGGTGCCTGCTCAGTATCAGCTATTGGATCACCTCTATTATACACCGATGGCTGCTACTACGCAGGTGCGGTGGGCGCCATTTTAAAATTGATTTTTTTTTATACTCAGGATAACCTCAAACACATTTATTAACAACACAGTAACCATGCGATTATGCTGCAATGCAGGTACCATGGCTGGCACCTGCCTGCAGAAGGATGTTTTTCTTTTTTGCAGTATGTTTATATATTCATTATGTAAACTAGGGGGCAGGTAACTGAGGGATCAGTGACATGTCAGCAGGCTACATTATGAATACCTAATCAAAGCACCACATGTAGAGCCCCTCCAGGCCCACCCCAAAGCATGAGCATATCATTAACTCAAAACTGAAAATAAAGAAACCACTGGAGCCATAGGCGGAGGAGGACATGACTTGGGGATGGGTGGACCTTTACTCCTGCAGCTTTTTTGGTATAGCGGTGTAGATTTTAAGCAAGAGTGATGTTGCTTTCAGAGTAAGAAGCACAGTATGTCTGTGCCTGGGGGGTTACTGTGAGGAGGATGGGGCTTATATAGAGCAGGAAATCTGTGTCTCTCCCTCTTTCTTACACAGGATGAACAGGAGGAAGCATGTCTGCAGTTTCAGGGAGTATAATACTGGGGTTATCACCTCACATCACAGATGATAGGAGCACATTCACCTCAGACATCATGTACTAGTGTAGTATCAGCTCCTACATTATGTATGGGATCAATATTACCTCAGCAATTCATGTAGCTGCCAAGTCCCTCATGTGCATGCTACATTTTCCTCACAGACTGTGAGACAACTTCTGTGTGACCGCCCTGCAGACATGTTTGATATACTACTCTGCATTCACCTCAGACATTGTGTAGTGCAGTGGTCCCCAACCTTTTTTGCACCAGGGACCGGTTTCAAGCAAGACCATTCTTCCATGGCCCGGCAGGGCGGGGATGGAGGTGTGGCAGGGGCGGGGCTTTTGTCATAAGGGGGCAGGGCTATGGACACGGTTGTAGTGTAGCAGTGCATACTTATAATTAAATAACATTTATAATGTGACTCAACTCACCATAGGTTTTGAATGAGTGCTCCATCACCCCCTTCTCCCCATCATTGCCTTCACCCCATCACTCCCTTCTCTCCATCATTGCCTTCACCCCATCACTCCCTTCTCCCCATCATTGCCTTCACCCCATCACTGCCATCTCTCCATCATTGCCTTCACCCCATCACTGCCATCTCTCCATCATTGCCTTCACCCCATCACTGCTGTCTCCCCATCATTGCCTTCACCCCATCACTCCCTTCTCCCCATCATTGCCTTCACCCCATCACTGCCATCTCTCCATCATTGCCTTCACCCCATCACTCCCTTCTCCCCATCATTGCCTTCACCCCATCACTGCCATCTCTCCATCATTGCCTTCACCCCATCACTGCCATCTCTCCATCATTGCCTTCACCCCATCACTGCTGTCTCCCCATCATTGCCTTCACCCCATCACTCCCTTCTCCCCATCATTGCCTTCACCCCATCACTGCCATCTCTCCATCATTGCCTTCACCCCATCACTCCCTTCTCCCCATCATTGCCTTCACCCCATCACTCCCCTCTCCCCATCATTGCCTGCACCCCATCACTGCCATCTCTCCATCACTCCCCTCACGGTCTTCTCCTCATGTCCCCATCTCCTCCAGGGCCAGGCTACACAAACACAGACCAACACACATACACACACACACACAGACATACATACATGTACACACACAGACATACATACACACACACACACCACCTCTCTCCTCTCACCTGCCCGCCGCCCGCGCTTCCTCGCTCTGACACAGCAGCGGCCGCGCTCCTCTCTGTGTCAGTCAGAGACAGGAAGCGCGGGCGGCGGGCAGGAAGCTGGACGCAGTGGACGGGTCCTTGCAGCTCTGCTCCTGCTATTCCCTCTTGCAGGCAGCGGAGCTGCTTGGATCGCTCCCTGGCCGCCGCTAAGAACTGCTGCGCGCCGCCCCAGTCCCCGCTACGCCACTGACCGCCCCTGGCTCCCCTTGTGTCCGCGGACCGGCAAGGGCACTGCAGCGGCCCGGTGCTGGGCCGCGGACCGGCGGTTGGGGACCCCTGGTGTAGTGTGTACTAGTGTAGTATCAGCGCCTACATCATATCTGGGATCAAGATTACCTCAGAAATGCATTTAGCTGCCGTGTTCCCTCACTTATTGCAGAGGCAGCTTTTGTGTGACCTCCCTGCAGACATTTCTGATATACCACATTACTGCTGTATTATACGTACAGAGTCTTCATGAGTTCTGGGTTTATGTATGATAGGACAGAGCAGGGACACATATAGTATCTGCCATTGCTGTGGTGGAGCTGAGCAGTCACACATACTAGAGGCACTGGTAAGAGTGAGAGAGGAGGAGTCGGGGGATGGTATATGTATGATGATGAAGAGCTGCACTTCATGTTAGTGCACTGTATACTGACCCTGCTGTGTGCTGATTACCCCTCCTTCCCAGTTATGGAGTCTGATGATCTGTATGTGACCTCATCTGTTACATACTTTGATGCTGGGCATGCAGATTCAGTGGAACCAGGTTACTCACTATATGTGGTATATGTGTAAAGGCTCTATTGCTGTGCTGTATACTTAACCTGTACCACAGGTCTGTATACATGATATCACTCCTCACTCTGCTATATACGGATCATGCTGGGTATAGATATCCTGTCTCTCCAGGCTATTTTCCTGGCTGTACATATAATCTAGACATGACTTCCAGCTTAGTGCTTGATTTCTGTAGCTATTGCTGCCTTTAGTCCTCTTATGTTACATGCTATCCTGCCGGATATATCCATCCTGTTTCTGTATATTGTCTCCCTCGTATGTTGCATGATCAGAGTATACCCACCAAGAGCTTATTTTATATTACTAAGATGGTGGATAGCACAGGCCTGAATGGTTTATGTCTTATCATGTGTAAAATAAACAATCGGGGAGTAACTCTGCACATTTGAGTGGGCACTATTAACTCAGCACATGGCGGGCAGTGAGTGGGCACTCCTAGTGTGATGCTGCACATTGCTCTGGAAAACACATCATGGGCCCAGTTTTCAGCCCTGTCTCTCATCTATTGTAATTGTATGTAGTAGAGTGACTGACTGGGATACAGAACTTGCAGTTTTCTGCTCACACACCTATGGCTGCAGGCAGCTTATATTAGACCTACATACAGTATTTCTTACAATTTATGCGCAGCTGGTGATTAGAGTCTGTCTGTAACTGCTGTAGAGGAGCAGGCGGCTTCTCATTTAATGTTACAACATATAACACAGCATTGCCCATCTCTGTCTATTTCTGGACCTTACGATGGGGTATTTTCCATTATTAACCTGTTGTATACCTTGGTTGTAAACCTGCATGGTTTTCAACCTCACTTATCTCACATCTTGTGCGGTTGGAGGGGTCTTTGAAGTTGGTTAAATATGGTCTTGGGGATCCAATGGGATATGGTTTCCTCCTTTTGGAATTTAATATGGTTCTGGATCTGGTGAAAGGTGGAGGGGAGTTTCGGCAAGGGTTTTTCAGATCCCCAGGAAATCCAAGTGAACATTGGAACCCTTGTGGTTACGGTGCTCCCGAGCTAGTGGGGTAACGGCTAGGAGTAATTGTTGGTACATTTTATGTTCACTTTATGTTTGGTAATCACCAGATTTTGGGAGCTTCAAGGACTCCTACCAGCGTGTTAATATTGTTTATGCTTTGATGTTTTATTGTATGTTTGTTTTAATAAAGGCGTGAATAATAATTTTAAAAAAAAGGGATCGGTGTATACCCACCAAGTGCTTATTTTATATTACTTAAGATGGCGGATAGCACAGGCCTGAGTGGATTACCTGGAGCCTGGTGGTTGGGGGGGTCCTTGAAGTTGGTTAGAAATTGGTCTGGGGGATCCATTGGGATATGTATTCCTCTTTTTGGAAGTTAATATGGTTCTGGACCAGGTGAAATGTGGAGGGGAGTTTTGTCAAGGGTTTGCCGTATCTCCAGGAAATTCAAGTGAACATTGGAACCCTTGTGGCTTTGATGCTCCCGAGCTAGTGGGGTAACAGGTGGGAGTAATTGTTGGTATATTTTAAGCTTGGTAATTGCCAGATTTGGGAGCTTCGAGGACTCCCCCCAGCGTGTTAATGTTATTTATGCTTTGATGTTTATTTTATGTTTATTTTAATAAGAACATGAATTAAAAATTAAAACAAAAAACAAAAAAAAACAACAGTTATTTGTTTTCCTTTTTGTGGGTCCTTGAAGTTATTTATATATTGGTCAGTAGGGGTAACCATATCAAGTATGGACCTCTGGTTTGGCGGGTGTTCATCACAGTATGACCCCCCCAGGGGTTTGGAAGGGTAACCATTTCAGGTATGGCACCCTGGTTTTGAGGGGTAATCATCTCAGGTATGGCCCTCTTGTGTGGAGGGTAACCATCTCGTGTATGGCCCCCTGGTGTGGAGGGGGTAACCATCTTGGGTATGGCCCCCTGGTATGGAGGGGTGACCATCACGGTATGGCCCCCTGGTCTCCAGAAGCATTTATATTTTATAGGACCCTGTTAGGGTAAAGTCCCTGGGGTCATGGCAATCATATTTTGCATGCCTACAGAATAAATTGGCTCCTCTGAGCCAGGAACAGCGGCTGGAGGGGAGAAGAGACCAAGGTAGGCATGCTTTTCAATACAATCTATAGCTTCAAGGACCCTCTCTTTTTTCATGTGACTTGAGAATGCCGAAGCACGGTTTTTGACTGTTTATATTGACCAAACCATATTTCTTTCAAGGTTGTCGTCTGGACAATGCAGTTAGCTAGTGCATGAAACTGAAGAGCATTGTACCTAATCTGTGTGCCCTTGGGTCAGTCGGAGTGACTAAGGGTAAAGTAATCAAGTGCATTAACACAAAGGGCAGTATGCCTACTCCCGGTGCCCTTTAGCCAGTGGGAGCGGCTAAGGGTAAAGTAATCAAGTGCATTAACACGAAGGGCAATATGCCTATTCCCAATGCCTTTGATCCAGTTGGAGAGGTCAACAGTAAATGTTATCAAGATCATGAAAAACAATTAGCAATGGCATTGCAGGATTATTAATAATGCTTTTGTAGACTTTTTCTGCTTTAGATTTATTTAAATTACTACTTCCAGATATTCTGAAAGTTATTTTACGGTCGGTTATAATGTTGATGTTATATTGTGTAAAGTTTTTAATTACTCCTTATTTATAATATCTTTCTATTGATATGTTCATCACTTTTCGGGTAGTGATAGTAAGTGGGTTTAAGAAATTTTACTGCACAGCTACTGTAAATAATGGTGGTTTCTAAAACTAAAATCTGTGAATTGGTGAATTATTAGAGCTGGCTACAATGGATGCAGTATAATAGTTTTTTGAGGCATGACAGATGTCATTATACAGGTATTCAGATTGTAGCTACGACCTTAATTATGGTTTACTTTTCACATTCCCCATTATGGGATCCTCATTGCAGGATGTTTAGCAACTGTTATTTTGCTGTAGTTACCGTATTATCGATCATAACTTGGTAGCATGGCATTGACCTGTCGGAGCTCTGGAATTTTATTTTTTTCTTTTACTTGTATGCACAGTCTTTCCATAGCATGTAGAAATAGTTGATGGCTTTATTAGGCATGGTTGATGGGGGTCGAGTCCATTTAAGGTGTCAAATGGCCTCTCTGGTGGCGGTTTAGGAGTCAGGTGGAAGTTGCAGACAAGTTAAGGTGGACTCATTTTAACTAATAAAGGATGTAAAACCTCATGGTGGTGAACAGGCTCGGCTTTGGTGGCCAGCCTCAAGGACATTGGAATAGTAACATCAATCATCGGTGGGCACAGTGGTTAAGCACAGGAGTGAGGATAATAGGGTCATTGGTGCACTGAAAGTTTACTGGCTCTGCTTGAATGGCAAGCCAGTGCATGCCACCCCTTTATGGCTGTCTGTCCTGGTTCTGTATGTCAGATAGCTGGGGATATCACAGTACTTGTGAATCCCAATGTACTAGCACTTCACCTGACTCCTACTGTGATTGTTTTAATCCTGTGATTTAAATAAAGCTGTGGCCATTTTGACAACCAAAATAATGTGTTGTGTATTTATTCTAGTACCTAGGTTTACTGTAGTTATGGTGGTTTTAAGATGGAGTGGGGGTCCGTCCCATATCCATAAGTCAAGATTAAAGAACAGCCACAAGACGGATTTCATCAACCAAGGAATCATTTTAATCAGTATAAAAGCGCCGACATGACACTGTGTGTAGGTTAGTGTGCACAATCCTGCTGTCAGTTTGCCTTTAAGTGGGCACCCTGGGATCACTGCTACACAGAAGCTACATTTCTTGCAAAAAGGAGGAATGCAGCAGCACTCAATAGAGACCAATACACATGCGAACACAGAATCTATCATAATTGTAATAAAAAGTAAAAAATGTTTTTTAAAAAATTACTTACAAAAATCAAGGTTCTTAGCACATAAATTGGCCAATTCATGTGAGCCCATCAAAAGTGACAAGGTGACACTTCTCTTATGGTCCTATCATCTAATAAATGCCTCTCTTGTGCTATAAATTCTACAGTGTGAATGGGAAAACCTGCCTCTCCTGGGTTACAAACTTGCGCATTGAAGTAAGCTGGTAGGAACCAGAGTTGATTATAAACACCCTTGGGCTGATGGGTGGGGTGCAGAGTCAGGAAGGAGGAGGTAGCAACCTCCAAAGAATAACTGCATAGAACAAAAAACTTGACCTGCACCTCCATATAGTATGAACAGGTGCCAACTGCAATGAATACATTTCTTGCAAAAAAGAGGAATGCAGCAGCACTCTGTAGAGACCAACACACATGCGAACACAGAATTTATCATAATTGCTGAGTAAACTGTAATAAAAAGTAAAAAAAATTAAAAATGAATTACAAAAGTGAAGGTTCTTAGTGCATTAATTGACCAATTCATGTGAGCCCATCAACCGTGAAAAGGTAATACTTCTCTAATGGGTCCTATCATCTAATAAATTCCTCTCTTGTGCTTTAAAAATCTTATTTTTACTTTTTATTGCAGTTTGCTCTGCAATTATGATAGATTCTGTGTCTTATAGACACCTTTCCATTACTAAAACGTGTGCCATGATCCAGATGGGTTTTGAGTCCTGTCTTTCCATGTTCCCTGTCTGATCATTTCAGAGGTTAACTTTTCTCAGCCTCTGTCTGGTTTCAGGGTTGCTATTTAGTTCCGCTGCATCCTGCAGGTGGGGTCAGCTATAGTTCTGCCTTCGGCGTGTGTATCTGACTCTGGTATATCCTAATTATTCCTGCTGTGATCCCTGACTTGCCCCGTGTCTGTTTTTTCCCTCTGTCTGTCCTGACGCAATGTTTCCTTGTTTGTTTGTTGACTCTCTGGTTTTGACTTGGCTTGCATTCGGACCTGCTTCTGTCTTCTGTTTTTGCCTTATCCGCTTCCGACCGTTCTGACCCCCTGGCTTATTCCTGACCACGTGTACTGCTGTGACGTCTTGTACTTCTGCTCCTGACTGGTTTTTGGCTCTCTTGTCTGACCATTCTTTCATTACCTGTGACACCTGTGCTGCTTGTTGTGAGTTCATTTTCCCCTTCACTACTGAGGCCCGAGGAGCTCCCTCTTCTGGTGAAGAAATGTAGTGAGCCTGATTGTCAAACACCTGGGGCTGATGATGATGATTGGCTGAGTGGAGTTAATGACTGGATATAAGGCTGCCGACGCCCTTCTGGCCTGCGGGTGATTTCTCTGTGGACTTCTAGGAAACCAGTCTGATTCCTGCTCATCTAAAGCTAAGATTTCTGCTTTGCCGTTTTGCATTAGTGTTTTGTTTTCCTTGGTTTTCTGGATTCTGCCATTCCCTGCTGGGGTGAGCTGAATCTCCTTTTGCCTGTTGCTCTGTCTTCAGAATATTCCTGAGTACTGACATAGCTTTTTTGAAGCCTAGCGTCTTCAGGGCCTTTTTTACTGTCAGTTTGTTGGCTCTTATTTTCATAGGATTTTTCACGGATTGCAGACAGCAGCCTTCCTGTCCTTTCCTATCTAAGCTAGCGTGGGCCCCATCTTTGCTCA
Organism: Dendrobates tinctorius; assembly: GCF_039654945.1. Lineage (NCBI taxonomy): Eukaryota > Metazoa > Chordata > Amphibia > Anura > Dendrobatidae > Dendrobates > Dendrobates tinctorius. Next base: position 7,022,643 of record NW_027361762.1, read on the forward strand.
GTCTATCTTTCTGTCTGTGTTTTGTTCTTTCTTCTTGCTTCACCGTCATTATATGTGGGGGGCTGCCTTTTGCTTTGGGGTCTGCTCTGGGGCAGTTTAGATTTCCCTTTCTGTCTTTAGGCTATGTAGTCCTCCGGCTGTGATCGAGGGGCCTAGGGCATCGTAGGAGCCCCCCACGGCTACTGCTAGTTGTGTTGATAGGTTCAGGGGTCTGCAATCCGATAACTGCCAACTTCTCTGGTTTTCTGGACTTAGCTAGCATTTCTATTTTTGCCTCCTACGGTGACTCAATCATAACAGAATCACCCGCCATACCGCAGATTCTAGGGTACTCAATAGCAGGAAAGAATTGTAAAAAAAAAAAAAAAGTGTGTATATTTTTTCCTCTATATCTCTGAGGCCATAGGGGGAATTTTTTTTCTCTCAATGGAGATAAAGCAGTTGTCTGATGGTGTGGAGCAGCTCGCTGCGGAAGTGCGGGGAATTTCCGCCTAGCTTGCTCATTCACATGCTGCTGAACCAAAGATTCCTACACCTGATGTATTTTTTGGGGATCGGTCTAAATTTTTGAATTTCAAAAATAATTGTAAATTATTTTTTGCCATGAAGCCTAACTCGTCAGGGAGCTCCGCGCAGCAGGTTAAAATTGTCATCTCTTTGCTGCGTGGCGATCCCCAGGATTGGGCGTTTTCTTTGAAACCAGATGATCCTATTCTGACTAATGTGAACGCATTTTTTCAGGCCTTGGGGTTGTTGTATGACGAACCTAATGCCATTGATCAGGCTGAAAAGACCCTGCTGGCATTGAACCAGGGTCGTGATTCTGCAGAATTGTACTGTCAAAAATTCCGAAAGTGGGCAGTACTTACTACCTGGAATGATAATGCCTTGGCTGCTCTCTTTCGGAAGGGGTTGTCAGAAGCCATAAAAGATACTATGGTGGGATTTCCTGTTCCCTCTGGTCTTGATGATTCTATGTCTTTAGCCATTCAGGTTGATCGGCGTTTACGCGAACGCAGAGCTGCACGAGAGGTGTTGCCACCTGTTGAACAGATGTCTGAACCTATGCAATGTGATAGAGTTTTTTCCAGAGAGCAGTGTCAGGAGTTCAGAAGGCGTAATAAGTTGTGTTTTTTCTGTGGAGATGCCTCGCATATTATTTCTGTCTGTCCTAAACGCGAGAAACGCTTTGCACACACGTTTTCTGTTGGTGGTGTTCAACCTAAGTTTCTTCTGGCTATTACTCTGATCTTCTCCCTGTACACAATTTCCGCCAAGGCTTTTGTGGATTCGGGAGCAGCTCTAAACCTAATGGACTTGGATTTTGCTAAACGTTGTGGATTTCCGATGACTAGAGTTGAGCGAAACGGGTCGAAAAATTTGAAAAGTCGCCGACTTTTGGCAAAGTCGGGTTTCATGAAACGAAGGTTGGCGAATTACGCCCCAAAGTCGCGTTTCAAAAGTTTGTTTTGCGCTCTTTTTCAGCCAATCAGGATCCACGGACACAGTGGGCAACGTGATGACATAGGCACGGGTCACCACCATCTTTCAGAAGGGCATGCAAGTGATTGGCTTGCTTTGGTGGGCGTCACAGGGGGTATAAAAGGGCGTGCACGCCGACCGCCATCTTACTTCTGCCGATCTCAGTATAGGGAGAGGTTGCTGCTGATTCTGTAAGGAGAGCGTTAGGCAGGGAAGAAGACAAAAAAACTGCTTCTGCTGCTAGCGATTTGGCCTGCACAACACACCAGTCACTGTGTGTGCAGTGCAAGGGGAGACTATATTGTGGTGTATCAGTGGTGTTGGTTGTTGGGCTGCCTTTTCAGGCTTCCTGACAGGCTGGCATTGCTGTTTACCCACTGCTCTGCAAACTGCTTTTTTAAAAGCAATCCAATCTCCCTTATCCTATAGTCACTTTTGTCACAGCTGTGTCTTCGAGCCTGTGACATAGCGCTCAGATATCAGTGGGCCTCACACAATCCAAAAGTGTCCAGTGTCCACAAGTGTCTGCAGAAATTCAAAATCTCCCTTATCCTCTAGTAACTTTGGTCACAGCTGTGCCATCGAGCCTGTCACATAGCGCTCAGATATTCATTGGGCCTCACACAATCCAAAAGTGTCCAGTGTCCACAAGTGTCTGCTGAAATTCAAAATCTCACTTATCCTCTAGTCACTTTGGTCACAGCTGTGCCATCGAGACTGTCACATAGCGCTCAGATATTCATTGGGCCTCACACAATCCAAAAGTGTCCAGTGTCCACTAGTGTGAGAAGAAATTCAAAATCTCACTTATCCTCTAGTCACTTTGGTCACAGCAGTGCCATCGAGCCTGTCACATAGCGCTCAGATATTCATTGGGCCTCACACAATCCAAAAGTGTCCAGTGTCCACTAGTGTGAGAAGAAATTCAAAATCTCACTTATCATCTAGTCACTTTGGTCACAGCAGTGCCATCGAGCCTGTCACATAGCGCTCAGATATTCATTGGGCCTCACACAATCCAAAAGTGTCCAGTGTCCACTAGTGTGAGAAGAAATTCAAAATCTCACTTATCCTCTAGTCACTTTGGTCACAGCAGTGCCATCGAGCCTGTCACATAGCGCTCAGATATTCATTGGGCCTCACACAATCCAAAAGTGTCCAGTGTCCACAAGTGTCTGCTGAAATTCAAAATCTCACTTATTCTCTAGTCACTTTGGTCACAGCTGTGCCATCGAGCCTGTCACATAGCGCTCAGATATTCATTGGGCCTCACACAATCTAAAAGTGTCCAGTGTCCACAAGTGTGAGAAAAAATTCAAAATCTCACTTATCCTCTAGTCACTTTGCTCACAGCAGTGCCATCGAGCCTGTCACATAGCGCTCAGATATTCATTGGGCCTCACACAATCCAAAAGTGTCCAGTGTCCACAAGTGTGAGAAGAAATTCAAAATCTCACTTATCCTCTAGTCACTTTGCTCACAGCAGTGCCATCGAGCCTGTCACATAGCGCTAAGATATTCATTGGGCCTCACACAATCCAAAAGTGTCCAGTGTCCACAAGTGTGAGAAGAAATTCAAAATCTCACTTATCCTCTAGTCACTTTGGTCACAGCAATGCCATCGAGCCTGTCACATAGCGCTCAGATATTCATTGGGCCTCACACAATCCAAAAGTGTCCAGTGTCCACAAGTGTGAGAAGAAATTCAAAATCTCACTTATCCTCTAGTCACTTTGGTCACAGCAGTGCCATCGAGCCTGTCACATAGCGCTCAGATATTCATTGGGCCTCACACAATCCAAAAGTGTCCAGTGTCCACTAGTGTGAGAAGAAATTCAAAATTTCACTTATCCTCTAGTCACTTTGCTCACAGCAATGCCATCGAGCCTGTCACATAGCGCTCAGATATTCATTGGGCCTCACACAATCCAAAAGTGTCCAGTGTCCACTAGTGTGAGAAGAAATTCAAAATCTCACTTATCCTCTAGCCACTTTGGTCACAGCAGTGCCATCGAGCCTGTCACATAGCTCTCAGATATTCATTGGGCCTCACACAATCCAAAAGTGTCCAGTGTCCACTAGTGTGAGAAGAAATTCAAAATCTCACTTATCCTCTAGTCACTTTGGTCACAGCAGTGCCATCGAGCCTGTCACATAGCGCTCAGATATTCATTGGGCCTCACACAATCCAAGAGTGTCCAGTGTCCACTAGTGTGAGAAGAAATTCAAAATCTCACTTATCCTCTAGTCACTTTGGTCACAGCAGTGCCATCGAGCCTGTCACATAGCGCTCAGATATTCATTGGGCCTCACACAATCCAAAAGTGTCCAGTGTCCACTAGTGTGAGAAGAAATTCAAAATCTCACTTATCCTCTAGTCACTTTGCTCACAGCAGTGCCATCGAGGCTGTCACATAGCGCTCAGATATTCAATGGGCCTCACACAATCCAAAAGTGTCCAGTGTCCACTAGTGTGAGAAGAAATTCAAAATCTCACTTATCCTCTAGTCACTTTGGTCACAGCAGTGCCATCGAGCCTGTCACATAGCGCTCAGATATTCATTGGGCCTCACACAATCCAAAAGTGTCCAGTGTCCACAAGTGTCTGCTGAAATTCAAAATCTCACTTATCCTCTAGTCACTTTGGTCACAGCTGTGCCATCGAGCCTGTCACATAGCGCTCAGATATTCATTGGGCCTCACACAATCCAAAAGTGTCCAGTGTCCACTAGTGTGAGAAGAAATTCAAAATCTCACTTATCCTCTAGTCACTTTGGTCACAGCAGTGCCATCGAGCCTGTCACATAGCGCTCAGATATTCATTGGGCCTCACACAATCCAAAAGTGTCCAGTGTCCAATAGTGTGAGAAGAAATTCAAAATCTCACTTATCCTCTAGTCCAGGGGTCCCCAACCGCCGGTCCGCGGCCCAGCACCGGGCCGCTGCAGTGCCCTTGCCGGTCCGCGGACACAAGGTGAGCCAGGGGCGGTCAGTGGCGTAGCGGGGGCTGGGGCGGCGCGCAGCAGCTCTTAGCGGCGGCCAGGGAGCAATCAAGCTGCTCCGCTGCCTGCAAGAGGGAATAGCAGGAGCGGAGCTGCAAGGACCCGTCCAGCTTCCTGCCCGCCGCCCGCGCTTCCTGTCTCTGACTGACACAGAGAGGAGAGCGCGGCCGCTGCTGTGTCAGTGCGAGGAAGCGCGGGCGGCGGACAGGTGAGAGGAGAGAGGTGGTGTCTGTGTGTATATGTATGTCTGTCTGTGTGTGTGTGTGTGTGTATAATGTGTGTACATGTATGTCTGTGTGTGTGTGTACATGTATGTGTGTGTGTGTTGGTCTGTGTTTGTGTAGCCTGGCCCTGGAGGAGATGGGGACATGAGGAGAAGGCCATGAGGGGAGTGATGGGGTGAAGGCAATGATGGGGAGAAGGGAGTGATGGGGTGAAGGCAATGATGGGGAGAGGGGAGTGATGGGGTGAAGGCAATGATGGGGAGAGGGGAGTGATGGGGTGAAGGCAATGATGGGGAGAAGGCAATGATGGGGAGACAGCAGTGATGGGGTGAAGGCAATGATGGGGAGATGGCAGTGACGGGGTGAAGGCAATGATGGGGAGACAGCAGTGATGGGGTGAAGGCAATGATGGAGAGATGGCAGTGATGGGGTGAAGGCAATGATGGAGAGATGGCAGTGATGGGGTGAAGGCAATGATGGGGAGAGGGGAATGATGGGGTGAAGGCAATGATGGGGAGACAGCAGTGATGGGGAGAAGGCAATGATGGGGAGAAGGGAGTGATGGGGTGAAGGCAATGATGGGGAGAAGGGGGTGATGGAGCACTTATTCAAAACCTATGGTGAGTTGAGTCACATTATAAATGTTATTTAATTATAAGTATGCACTGCTACACTACAACCGTGTCCATAGCCCCGCCCCCTTATGACCAAAGCCCCGCCCCTGCCACACCTCCATCCCCGCCCTGCCGGGCCATGGAAGAATGGTCTTGCTTGAAACCGGTCCCTGGTGCAAAAAAGGTTGGGGACCACTGCTCTAGTCACTTTGGTCACAGCAGTGCCATCGAGCCTGTCACATAGCGCTCAGATATTCATTGGGCCTCACACAATCCAAGAGTGTCCAGTGTCCACTAGTGTGAGAAGAAATTCAAAATCTCACTTATCCTCTAGTCACTTTGGTCACAGCAGTGCCATCGAACCTGTCACATAGCGCTCAGATATTCATTGGGCCTCACACAATCCAAAAGTGTCCAGTGTCCACTAGTGTGAGAAGAAATTCAAAATCTCACTTATCCTCTAGTCACTTTGCTCACAGCAGTGCCATCGAGGCTGTCACATAGCGCTCAGATATTCATTGGGCCTCACACAATCCAAAAGTGTCCAGTGTCCACTAGTGTGAGAAGAAATTCAAAATCTCACTTATCCTCTAGTCACTTTGGTCACAGCAGTGCCATCGAGCCTGTCACATAGCGCTCAGATATTCATTGGGCCTCACACAATCCAAAAGTGTCCAGTGTCCACAAGTGTCTGCTGAAATTCAAAATCTCACTTATCCTCTAGTCACTTTGGTCACAGCAGTGCCATCGAGCCTGTCACATAGCGCTCAGATATTCATTGGGCCTCACACAATCCAAAAGTGTCCAGTGTCCACTAGTGTGAGAAGAAATTCAAAATCTCACTTATCCTCTAGTCACTTTGGTCACAGCAGTGCCATCGAGCATGTCACATAGCACTCAGATATTCATTGGGCCTCACAAAATCCAAAAGTGTCCAGTGTCCACTAGTGTGAGAAGATATTCAAAATCTCACTTATCCTCTAGTCACTTTGCTCACAGCAGTGCCATCGAGCCTGTCACATAGCGCTCAGATATTCATTGGGCCTCACACAATCCAAAAGTGTCCAGTGTCCACTAGTGTGAGAAGAAATTCAAAATCTCACTTATCCTCTAGTCACTTTGTTCACAGCAGTGCCATCGAGCCTGTCACATAGCGCTCAGATATTCATTGAGCCTCACACAATCCAAAAGTGTCCAGTGTCCACAAGTGTCTGCTGAAATTCAAAATCTCACTTATCCTCTAGTCACTTTGGTCACAGCTGTGCCATCGAGCCTGTCACATAGCGCTCAGATATTCATTGGGCCTCACACAATCCAAAAGTGTCCAGTGTCCACTAGTGTGAGAAGAAATTCAAAATCTCACTTATCCTCTAGTCACTTTGGTCACAGCAGTGCCATCGAACCTGTCACATAGCGCTCAGATATTCATTGGGCCTCACACAATCCAAAAGTGTCCAGTGTCCACTAGTGTGAGAAGATATTCAAAATCTCACTTATCCTCTAGTCACTTTGCTCACAGCAGTGCCATCGAGCCTGTCACATAGCGCTCAGATATTCATTGGGCCTCACACAATCCAAAAGTGTCCAGTGTCCACTAGTGTGAGAAGAAATTCAAAATCTCACTTATCCTCTAGTCACTTTGGTCACAGCAGTGCCATCGAGCCTGTCACATAGCGCTCAGATATTCATTGGGCCTCACACAATCTAAAAGTGTCCAGTGTCCACTAGTGTGAGAAGAAATTCAAAATCTCACTTATCCTCTAGACACTTTGCTCACAGCAGTGCCATCGAGCCTGTCACATAGCGCTCAGATATTCATTGGGCCTCACACAATCCAAAAGTGTCCAGTGTCCACTAGTGTGAGAAGAGATTCAAAATCTCACTTATCCTCTAGTCACTTTGGTCACAGCAGTGCCATCGAGCCTGTCACATAGCGCTCAGATATTCATTGGGCCTAACACAATCCAAAAGTGTCCAGTGTCCACAAGTGTCTGCTGAAATTCAAAATCTCACTTATCCTCTAGTCACTTTGGTCACAGCAGTGCCATCGAGCCTGTCACATAGCGCTCAGATATTCATTGGGCCTCACACAATCCAAAAGTGTCCAGTGTCCACTAGTGTGAGAAGAAATTCAAAATCTCACTTATCCTCTAGTCACTTTGCTCACAGCAGTGCCATCGAGCCTGTCACATAGCGCTCAGATATTCATTGGGCCTCACACAATCCAAAAGTGTCCAGTGTCCACTAGTGTGAGAAAAAATTCAAAATCTCACTTATCCTCTAGTCACTTTGGTCACAGCAGTGCCATCGAGCCTGTCACATAGCGCTCAGATATTCATTGTGCCTCACACAATCCAAAAGTGTCCAGTGTCCACAAGTGTGAGAAGAAATTCAAAATCTCACTTATCCTCTAGTCACTTTGGTCACAGCAGTGCCATCGAGCCTGTCACATAGCGCTCAGATATTCATTGGGCCTCACACAATCCAAAAGTGTCCAGTGTCCACTAGTGTGAGAAGAAATTCAAAATCTCACTTATCCTCTAGTCACTTTGGTCACAGCAGTGCCATCGAGCCTGTCACATAGCGCTCAGATATTCATTGGGCCTCACACAATCCAAAAGTGTCCAGTGTCCACTAGTGTGAGAAGAAATTCAAAATCTCACTTATCCTCTAGTCACTTTGGTCACAGCAGTGCCATCGAGCCTGTCACATAGTGCTCAGATATTCATTGGGCCTCACACAATCCAAAAGTGTCCAGTGTCCACTAGTGTGAGAAGAAATTCAAAATCACCCCTGTCCTATAGACAGCTTGTACCTTGTTTTACATTACTATATAGTTTGTTGGATTTTGTCTATATTTTTACCAAAAATGAGGAAGGCTGGTGGAAGAGGCCGTGGAATTGGGCGGGGGTTGCCAGCTGATAATGATGGTGTTGGTGGTGGATCTGATGGTAGTGGCAAGAGCAAAATAGGACCGAATGCAGGAGGTGTTGAGCCTGCGTCATCGTCTGGCTCCATAAGGCTTCGAAGGCTTAGTTTTCTAGGAGTTGGCAAACCGCTTTTAAAGCCAGAGCATCAGGAAAAAGTTTTGTCTTACATTGCTGACTCAGCCTCCAGCTCTATCGCCTCCTCTTCTTCAGTTGTAAAAAGTAAAAGCACTGAGTCGTCATTGGAGGCTCATGTTCATGAACCACACCTTTCCTTGTGTCCTTCACCCCAACCAAGATTGAAGGATGACGCAGGCCATACTACTGATTACTCCATGGAGCTGTTTTCACATACCATGCCTGGATTATCAAGTGAAATGGTGAATTACCCAGGCTAAGATGAATCTGACATGGAGTGCACTGATGCACAGCCGCTGATGGATGATTCTACTGGTACATTCACTCAGAGCACTACATTGTCCTCGCAGTGTACAGAGCCAGATTCTGACCCTGATGAGACTCAGGTGCCCCTTCCGCACACTATACCACCATACACGGTGACACAGAGGAAGGTGCACATGACATTTAAGAGGAGGTGATGGATGACCCAGTTGTTGACCCAGATTGGCATCCATTGGGGGAAGAGGGTGCTGCTTCCAATAGCTCAGATGAGGAGCATCCACAGCAGACATCGACTTCGCAACAGCTGTTATCCGGCAGGCCCGGAGCACTCCAAAGACAGGTTCCAAAAATCAAAAGAGTTGCTGGACAGCTTGTCCAGAGTGTCAAAACATCACAGCATGCTAGGCCGCAAAATGTCTGCCAAAGTAGGAAGAGTGCAGTGTAGTACTTTTTTGAACAAAATCCTCATGATCAGGCCAAGGTTATCTGTAAGAAGTGCGCAAAGACCTTTAGCCGAGGGAAAAATCTGAATAATTTGAATACCAGTTGCATGCTTAGACATTTAACCAGCATGCACTTGCAAGTGTGGACACAACACCAAACCTCAAGTGCCACATGTGCAACTGATCACAACGAAAGTAGTCAGCAACGCTACATTGTTTCCCCCACTGTAAGCCCACCGGTTAGCACAGCAGCAAATGTTGAGGTGTCGTTGCAAGGCCACAGCAGTCAGGGAATCCCACTGTTATATCAACGAAAGACTGATTCTAGGCCATCAGAAAGAACACCAACTCCATCACCATCATCAACCCTCTCTCAGTCCGCCCTGTCCACCGCTACTTCCACCATATGCAGCTCTCAAGTCCAGCTCACCCTCCCAGACACTATGAGTAGGTCAAGAAAGTACTCAGTCTCTCATCCGCGTACACTGGGTTTGAACGCCCACATTGCCAAACTAATCTCGCTTGAGATGATGCCCTTTCGGTTGGTGGAAAGCGCAGCTTTCCGCAAACTCATGGCCTATGCAGTACCACGCTATGACCTACCCAGTCGCCACTTCTTCTCTTGCAAAGCCATCCCAGCCCTCCACCATCATGTGAAAGACCGCATTGTCCATGCACTCAAGCAGTCAGTGAGCGGAAAGGTGCACCTCACAACTGATGCATGGTCCAGTCGCCATGGCCAGGGCCGTTACGTGTCCATCACTGCGCACTGGGTTAATGTGGTGGATGCAGGGTCCACAGGGGACAGTGGTGGTGGGACAGTGCTGCCTAGCCCACGGTATAGGAAACAGTTGGCTGTAGGCGTTCGACCCTCCTCCTCCTCCTCCTCCTCCAGAAGCGAAAGCTCGTCCACAGAGAGCAGTCGTACGAGCACTCCATCTGCAGCTGCCACTGTTGCACACGAGGTGTCCCCCTATTGAGCAGCTAGTGGAAAGCGTCAGCAGGCTGTGTTGCAGATGATGTGTTTGGGCGACAGACACACCGCCGAGGTGCTGGCCGAGTACTTTCAGCGACAAACTGAGTCATGGCTGGGCAGTGTACATCTTGAGGCAGGCAAGGTAGTTAGTGATAACGGCCGTAATTTTGTGGCAGCCATAGCCCTTTCAAAACTCAGACACATACCTTGCTTGGCTCACACCTTGAACCTGGTGGTGCAGTGCTTCCTCAAAAATTATCCGGAGTTAACAGCCCTGCTCCAGAAGGTGCGAAGACTGTGCGCGCACATCCGCCGGTCGCCTGTACACTCCGTTCGTATGCAGAAGCTGCAGCGATTGCTCCACCTTCCCAACCACCGCCTCATTATCGACATTGCAACAAGGTGGAACTCCACCCTGCACATGGTGGAGCGGCTGTGCGAGCAGAGGCAGGCCATAATTCATTTGTGGGAGGATACACGGCCAGGCACTTTGAGAGGAGACATGGAGTTGACCGGTGTGCAGTGGTCGAAGCTGAAAGACCTCTGTAAAGTCCTTCAGTGTTTTGAGGAATGCACACGGCTGGTAAGTGCAGACGACGCCATCCTAAGCATGAGCATCCCACTTATGCGTCTGCTCATGCAAACTTTGACGCACCTTAAGGAGCAGGCTTCTGCAGCCAATGTTGATGAGGAGGAAGAGGAGGAGGGAATCCTTGATGACATTCAGCCATTGTCTGCTCAGGGACCTCTCCTGGACGAGGTGGAGGAAGAAGAGGAGGAGGAGGAGGAGGAGGATGATGGGGATGATTACTTAGGGGAGGAGGATGCATCTCGTGGGGCAAGTGAAAATGTTGGCGTGGCAAGGTCTGGTACAGGGTTTGTGCGTGACTGGAGGGATGTGGATTTGCCAGAAAGTGCTCCTCCAACCAGCACTCGCAGTGCATCATTGACACCGGGAACATTGGCCCACATGTCAGATTATGCCTTGCAGATCCTAAAAAGGGACCCCCGCATTGCCAAAATGATGAACGATGACGACTACTGGTTGGCCAGCATCCTGGATCCACGCTATAAAGGCAAATTACAAAACATCATGCCACAGGAGAACCTTGACCTAATATTGGCTAATAAACAAGCAACTCTGGTAAATCGGTTGCTTGAGGCATTCCCAGCGCACAGCAGCGGTGATGGTTCTCACACGAGCCGTACGGGCCGAGGGCAGCTTGGCAGAGGTGTTCGTGGTGCACACAGCAGAAGTGGCGTTGGAGACAGGGGTTTCATGACAATGTTGTGGACTGATTTTTCAAGTACCGCTCACACAACTGGTAATACTGCATCGATGGAAAGTGACAGGAGACAGCAGTTGTCAACTATGGTTACAAACTACTTTTCCTCCCATATCGATGTTCTCCCACACAGGTCATTCCCCTTTGACTATTGGGCCGCTAAACTGGACACCTGGCCTGAATTGACACAATATGCCTTACAGGAGCTCGCTTGCCCAGCTGCAAGTGTGCTATCGGAAAGAGTCTTCAGTGCAGCTGGATCAATCCTGACAGAAAAAAGGACCCGTCTGTCAACCCAAAATGTGGATGATCTAACCTTCATTAAAATGAACCACGCATGGGTTTCCAAGGATTTTGTCCCACCTTCCCCTGATGACACATAGGGTGACAGAAAAATGGCTTGCTTTGGTCCACCTCTTCCTGGGACTTGACCTATTTCACCTTTTGCATCAGCTGAATGTCCAACATCAACATATGCCACTTTCTAAAACTCCCTAACTGTGCTGCCTCCCCCCCCATGGCCGGGGTCACCACCTAGCGCACGACACCGTGCGAGTGCCGTTGCCCTGGACAGGTGGGTAGGCCGACTCTTGGGCGCGGGCACTGGCACAGGGTCCTTCATAGTGCACTCAAGTGTCTCTGACGGTGGTGGTGCACACCCGCCGTCAGACACACCGCCGTACTATGAGGGGCCCAGTGCCAGTACCGACGCCCACGAGTGGGCCCCCCTTGCTTGGGCAGGGCCCCAGCATTTGCAATCTTTACCTCTCCCTGCTCCTCCGCTGTGTAGTCTGGGCCGTCAAATCCATACTGGGCCTGACACCGTTTGAGCCTGCCTCCTGATGTATAGACATATATTTTGAATGTGTACGCTATCCATACATGTTATCTGGGGATACGGAACCCTTTCTCACCTTTGTGCAATCACGTGCAATCCATACTGGGCCTGACACCGTCTGAGCCTGCCTCCTGATGTATAGACATATATTTTGAATGTGTACGCTATCCATACATGTTATCTGGGGATACGGAACCCTTTCTCACCTTTGTGCAATCACGTGCAATCCATACTGGGCCTGACACCGTCTGAGCCTGCCTCCTGATGTATAGACATATATTTTGAATGTGTACGCTATCCATACATGTTATCTGGGGATACGGAACCCTTTCTCACCTTTGTGCAATCACGTGCAATCCATACTGGGCCTGACACCGTCTGAGCCTGCCTCCTGATGTATAGACATATGTTTTGAATGTGTACGCTATCCATACATGTTATCTGGGGATACGGAACCCTTTCTCACCTTTGTGCAATCACGTGCAATCCATACTGGGCCTGACACCGTCTGAGCCTGCCTCCTGATGTATAGACATATATTTTGAATGTGTACGCTATCCATACATGTTATCTGGGGATACGGAACCCTTTCTCACCTTTGTGCAATCACGTGCAATCCATACTGGGCCTGATACCGTCTGAGCCTGCCTCCTGATGTATAGACATATATTTTGAATGTGTACACTATGCTATCCATACATGTTATCCGGGGATACGGTACCCTTTCTCACCTTTGTGCAATCACGTGTAATCCATACTGGGCCTGAGAACAGATGGCGAGCTGTTAAGCAAGCTACAGCACCTGTGGTTTGCACACATAAGTTTTTCATTTTTTCAGGAATGATGGTTAGGCCTAATTCCGGAACTGCGGTTGACCTGCACTTACTGGGAAATCATCGTTCGCGGGTAATAATTGTAATCACAGATCCCCATCACTAACGTTGTTCAGCGGGTTATCTGCACCTGTAAGCGACAAACGCTGGCCTTTTCAGTGTAGCGCACATGCAGCCACGGACATGTAAGGGCATGACACACGTTATTGGCCAATCTCATGTGCCAGAGCCTCACGTGTCCCTCTAGTATGCCAGACTCGGACCGCGGGGCATGACGGAGTCTCGTTCGTTAACGGAACTAAGCTTGCAATGTGTGCATCTGTTCTGTAGCTTGCATGGTTGAGGTTTCCCAGGTGGAGTCGAATTAAACCGTAGGCTCCACTCCTGGTGGTGCCCTTCTGGACATTCCTTTAAGGTTCAGCTTTGCAACCATACTGCCCACGTAAAACAAACACTTTGCCTTCATGAACGCTGTTTGGAGGGTCATGACTCATGGGAATAACGCCGCCCAATCAGTTAACCTGCTAGAGAGATCTTCGTTGCTCCCAAGCATGACATCACACTCCCTAGGAGGAAGGTAATGCCACTGTGGCGACCGTACTCCTGGGGGCGACACAAGTGCACTGATGCCCAGCCACTGCTCGATGAATCTGCTGGTACATTGACCCAGACCACTACATTCCCCTCGCACGCTACACGGCCTGAATCTGACCCTGATGAAACTCAGGTTACCCTTCCCATTTACAGTTCCATCTTACACGGTGACAAAGAGGAAGCTGCAGATGAAAGTGCAGGTTCGGCCCACCCGCCATCAGACACACCACCGTACTATCAGGGGCCCTGTGCCAGTGCCATCGCCAACGAGTGGGCCCCCCCTGCTTGCTCAGGATCACAGCACTTGCAAGGTTGAAATACTGTGCAGTGAGATGGAAGATGGGAACGACGAGGAGTCCAGACTAGTACAGGGATTCCCTAGCGAGGAGACTTATTTGATTGTTTTCAATGTTGGGACAGCAATTTTTGGGGAGCACTATACTCTGGAGAATGATAGATGGGGCCCACCATACACTGGAACATTCCAAAGGTGGACATCAGACACTGGAGCAGCATTTACAGGGCCCATTATACACTAGAGCATTAGAAATGGGGCCCATTATGTTTGGAGCATTATTTGGGCCCATAAGACAGTGGAGCTTCATCCATGGGGACCAGCATATACTGTAGCATTATGTGGAGCTCATCATATACTGTTTCAAACATTATATGGGACCAATGATTCTGTATGGCGAAATAGATGGGCCTTGTCATGAGATGTAAAAAGTGAAGTATTTTTCATTGTACTATACCGCTATTTCTCTGCCGTATCGGAGCATGATGAGTTGTGGTATGTGTTAAAGGGGCGCTCTTTCGCCCAGGGCACATGAAAACCTGGAGCCAGCCCTCCCCCCCCACAACTTTCGCCAAATAACCCCCATTTTTCAGTGCGTAACTTGTATTATGAAGTTAATTAAGGTTGACAAGCTTAAGTAAGAAGAATTGATGCTTTTGGCATTCAAATGGGCACTGTTGGTGTGTTTCCTGTCCTCCTCTCACTGCCGACTTTTATTCCCCATTGACTTACATTGGGTTTCGGGACGACCCCGACTTTTCCCTATAATCGGACGATCTTGCTCGACCCGACTTTTGGAAAAGTCGGGTTTCACGAAACGAAACGCGACCCTAAAAAACCAAAAGTCGCTCAACTCTACCGATGACACCTCTGCAGACGCCTATCCCTTTGAGGGGGATTGATGCTACTCCTTTGGCTAAAAATAAACCTCAGTTTTGGACCCAGGTGGTAATGCGGGTCGCCCCAGACCATCAAGAAAATTGCAGGTTTTTGGTGTTACATAATCTGCATGATACTATTGTTCTGGGGTTTTCCCTGGTTACAAATTCATAATCCAGTTTTGGATTGGAAATCTGTGTCTGTGGTGAGTTGGGGTTGTCAGTGTGCCTTTAGTGAGGCTCCGGTGTTTTCCACCTCTCCTCAGTCGCACGATGTTCCTGATTATTTGGCGGACTTTTATGATGTATTTAGTGAGAATGAGTCTGCGTCTCTGCCTCCTCATAGGAGTTATGACTGTGCTATTGAACTGAGCCCGGGGTGTAAATTTCCCAAGGGTCGGCTCTTCAATTTATCTGTACCCGAGCACGAGGCTATGCGATCCTATATTAAGGAGGCGTTGGAGAAGGGTCATATTAGACCATCCTCGTCACCCTTAGGTGCCGGTTTTTTTTTTGTAGCCAAAAAGGATGGATCATTAAGACCTTGTATTGATTATCGTGCTCTCAACAAAATTACTGTTAAATATCAGTATCCGTTACCCCTGATTTCTGATCTATTCTCCAGAGTTAAAGGTGCTTGCTGGTTTACCAAGCTTGACCTCAGGGGGGCGTATAATCTTATTCGCATTAAGCATGGGGATGAATGGAAGACGGCGTTTAATACTCCGGAGGGACATTTTGAGTACCTGGTGATGCCTTTTGGGCTCACTAATGCCCCTTCTGTCTTCCAGTGCTTCATGAACGATATTTTCCGAGATTTTGTCGATAAATTTTTGATTATCTATCTGGATGATATTTTGATCTTCTCCAAGGATTGGAATTCTCATGTGGAACATATTCGGACTGTGTTCCGGATCTTGAGGGAGAATTCCCTGTATGTCAAAGGATCTAAATGCCTTTTTGGAGTACAGAGGATTTCTTTTTTGGGATTTATTTTGTCCCCGTCAACTATTGAAATGGACCCGGCCAAGGTACAGGCCATTTACGATTGGGTTCAGCCCACTTCTTTGAAGGCCCTCCAGAAGTTTTTGGGTTTTGCTAATTTTTATCGGAAATTTATAGCAAAATTTTCTAGTATTGCCAAGCCGTTGACTGATTTGACTAAGAAGGGTGCTGATGTGTTAAATTGGTCTCCGGAGGCTGTTTCTTCCTTTCAGGAGCTGAAGCGAAGATTCACCTCCGCCCCGGTTTTGCGGCAACCTGATGTCTCACTTCCGTTCCAGGTAGAGGTGGATGCTTCTGAGATTGGTGCAGGAGCTGTTTTGTCCCAAAAGGATCCTGTAACATCTAAAATGAATCCCTGTGCTTTCTTTTCCCGAAAGTTCTCTCCATCTGAACGTAACTATGATGTGGGGAATCGGGAACTGTTAGCCATGAAATGGGCATTTGAGGAGTGGAGACATTGGTTGGAGGGAGCTAAGCATCAAGTCTTGGTCCTCACTGACCACAAGAATTTGATTTACCTAGAGTCGGCTCAGCGCTTGAACCCTAGACAGGCTAGGTGGGCCTTGTTTTTTACACGTTTTGATTTTGTGGTTTCTTTTCTTCCTGGAACTAAGAATGTCAAGGCTGACGCCCTCTCTAGGAGCTTCTTTGCTTATTCTCCTGTGGTGACCAAGCCTGCTACCATCTTAGGCGAAGGGGTAGTTCTTTCTGCCATCTCGCCCGATTTGAGACGTGCTCTGGAAGAGTTCCAGGAGGACAAACCTGAGCGTTGTCCCAGTGGAAAGTTGTATGTTCCTGACCAGTGGAAGAAGAGAGTGATGTCTGAAGTTCATTGCTCTGCTTTGGCTGGTCATCCAGGTATTTTTGGTACTAGAGATCTGGTTAGTCGGTCTTTTTGGTGGCCCTCCTTGTCTCGTGATGTCAGGAATTTTGTGCAGTCCTGTGGGACGTGCTCCCGGTCTAAATCGTGTTCTCGCTCTATTGGGTTGTTAATGCATTTGTCTGTCCCCAAGAGGCCATGGACCCATATTTCAATGGATTTCATCTCTGATATGCCTGTCTCTCAAAGGATGACTGTTATTTGGGTGATTTGTGATAGGTTCTCTAAGATTGTTCATCTTGTACCACTCCCTAAGTTGCCGTCTTCCTCTGAATTGATGCCCCTGTTTTTACAACAGGTGGTTCGCTTGCACGGGATTCCTGAGAACAATGTATCTGACAGAGGAGTCCAGTTTGTGTCTAGATTTTGGAGAACTTTCTGTTCCAAGCTGGGAATTCAGTTGTCCTTCTCCTCTGCTTTTCACCCTCAGACCAATGGGAAGACAGAGAGAACAAACCAGACCTTGGAGTCATATTTGAGATGTTTTATTTCTGCTGATCAGGATGATTGGGTTTCATTTTTGCCCTTGGCCGAATTTGCTTTAAATAATAGAGCTAGTTCTACCACTTTGATGTCTCCTTTTTTTTGAAACTTTGGGTTTCATTCTCGATTTTCTTCAGGGCAGGAGGAGCCCTCTGCCTGCCCAGGGGTTGAGAATGCACCAGATCTGGGACCAAGTGGTGGATAAGTTATCTCTCTCCCAGGAAAAGGCCCAGCGGTTTTCCAACCGACATAGGACCATTGGTCCCCAATTTAAGGTTGGTGATATGGTGTGGTTATCATCAAAAAATATTGCTATGTAGGTGGCTTCTCCTAAGTTCAAGCCTAGATTTATTGGACCTTACAAGATTTTGGAGATTATTAATCCGGTCTCTTTTCGTTTGGCTCTTCCTGTCACATTTAAAATCCATAATGTGTTCCATAAATCTTTGTTGAAGAGGTTTGTTGAACCTGTTGTTTCGGGGGTTGCACCTCCAGACCCTGTATTGGTTGAAGGTAACATGGAATATGAGGTAGAGAAAGTGCTGGATTCCCGTCTGGCTAGACGGAGACTCCAGTATTTGGTTAAGTGGAAGGGTTATGGTCAGGAGGACAATTCCTGGGTCTCTGCCTCTGATATTCATGCCAAAAGATTGGTGCGTGCCTTTCATCGTGCTCACCCTGATCGCCCTGGTGGCGTGGTTGAGGGTTCGGTGACCCCTCCTCAAGGGGGAGGTACTATTGTGAGTTCATTTTCCCCTTCACTACTGAGGCCTGAGGAACTCCCTCTTCTGGTGAAGAAAGGTAGTGAGCCTGATTGTCAAACACCTGGGGCTGATGATGATGATTGGCTGAGTGGAGTTAATGACTGGATATAAGGCTGCCGACGCCCTTCTGGCCTGCGGGTGATTTCTCTGTGGACTTCTAGGAAACCAGTCTGATTCCTGCTCATCTAAAGCTAAGATTTCTGCTTTGCCTTTTTGCATTAGTGTTTTGTTTTCCTTGGTTTTCTGGATTCTGCCATTCCCTGCTGGGGTGAGCTGAATCTCCTTTTGCCTGTTGCTCTGTCTTCAGAATATTCCTGAGTACTGACATAGATTTTTTGAAGCCTAGCGTCTTCAGGGCCTTTTTTACTGTCAGTTTGTTGGCTCTTATTTTCATAGGATTTTTCACGGATTGCAGACAGCAGCCTTCCTGTCCTTTCCTATCTAAGCTAGCGTGGGCCCCATGTTTGCTCAGTCTATCTTTCTGTCTGTGTTTTGTTCTTTCTTCTTGCTTCACCGTCATTATATGTGGGGGGCTGCCTTTTGCTTTGGGGTCTGCTCTGGGGCAGTTTAGATTTCCCTTTCTGTCTTTAGGCTATGTAGTCCTCCGGCTGTGATCGAGGGGCCTAGGGCATCGTAGGAGCCCCCCACGGCTACTGCTAGTTGTGTTTATAGGTTCAGGGGTCTGCAATCCGATAGCTGCCAACTTCTCTGGTTTTCTGGACTTAGCAAGCATTTCTATTTTTGCCTCCTACGGTGACTCAATCATAACAGCTGCTGCTGTGTTACTACGCTGTGTGGGTCCAACCTCTCTTCCCTCACCAGCACCCCCTGGTGAAGGTTGCGCTGTACTGAACTGCAGCAGCACATGACACCATGGCTTGATGTCACCTGACAACACAAAGGTGACATCAACCCCAAAAATATGAACCCCACTTTCCACCGATACAGGGCAAGTGGGAAGAGCCAGGCAAAGCACCAGAATTGGTGCATCTAATAGATGTGCCTTTTCTAGGCAGCTGTGGGCTGCTATTTTTAGGCTGGGGGCCTATATCAATGGCCCCTTACCAGCCTGAGAATACCAGCCTCCAGCTTTCAGCTTTAGCAAGGCTGGTTGTCAAAAATTGGGGGGACCCCATGCTGTTCTTTTTTTATTATTTATTTAAATAATTAAAAAAACAGTGTGGGGACCCCTCTATTCTTGATAACTAGCCTTGCTGAAGTTGACAGCTGAGACTTGCAGCCCCCAGATGTGAGTTTTGCTTGTCTGGTTATAGAAAATAGAGAGTAACCCACTCCAGGTTTTTCATTTATTTATTTATAGAGCAGGCGGGGGCTGATGCAAACTCTCATCAGCCGCTCCTGCTGTCACTGTTATTAGCGGGAGCAGGCGTAGGCTGATGGGAGTAATAGTCCCATCAGTCCCACCTGCTGTCATTGCGATCATTTGAGTACAGCTCTCATCATCATCAGAATGATGAGAGCCGTCTTCAGCACCCAGCTCCAGGGAACAGCGCTTACTGTAGCACTTCTTCCCTGGCGCCCATCCGTATGGTACTGATGTGGCACACAGTTGCCACACATGTGTCACAAGCATTACACACAGGGACACATGGACACTGTCATCTCCAGTACCTTTTTTTTCTGGTACCGGAAATAAATGGACGTGTGAACTGGCCTAAGATAGTTTAAAGCAGGGTTCCCCAATTCCAGTCCTCAAGGCGTACCAACAGGTCATGTTTTCAGGATTTCCTTAGTATTGCACAGGTGATAATTGCATCACCTGTACAATACAAGGGAAATCCTGAAAACATGACCTGTTGGTGGGCCTTGAGGACTGGAGTTGGCGAACCCTGGTTTAAGGAATTTGTTTTCAAACAGATCCCAACAAATTGTGATGTATCCAATTCACGAATAAGCTTATTGTGGATTTAAAGAGTAATCCTCATTTTATGACTTTTTTAGAGAGATATACTTCACTCTTTAAACGTCTCCATTCATGGGAAAAGTCTGTATTTAATGACAAGATATTTAGTGAAAGGAGATGACAGTTGCGGATCTTAAGATTCTGTGGAGAGAGGAGGAGCTAATCAGACAGACATTCTGCCGCAAAGTCTCCTGAAAAGGTTCCTGGACTCTCGTGAATATAATGGTAGGAAATATATCTGCACTCAAACTCCAAATTCCCCAAAGTGAATAAACCATAAGAAAATGGATTTAAAAAGAATTTGTCACCAGGATTTTGCTACCTCACCTGAGAGCAGAATAATGTTAGGGAACAGACCCTGGTTCCTGTGCCTTACTGGGCTGCATGATGTAATTTGGATAAAATGCCTGTTTTTATTGCTGCAGATCTATGATCTCTGAATACTGAGCCGTGTCTATCCCCACCCACACCACTGATTAACAGTTTTCTGTGTATACTGTCAATAAGTACAAAGTGGTGGGAGCAATGTAAGGGCTCATTCATACTAGCATATAAATCGAACAAGTGCAATCCAATACTAAATCGGACCAATGTTATTCAATGAGGCAGTTCTGCATATTTATTCTTGGCTGTATTTGGCATGAGAAATAAATTGCAGCATGCTGAAATTTCTCTCCAAAATTAGTCAAGGCGAGAAAAAATTGCATGCCATAGTGACAACCAGTAGAGATGAGCGACTTTGCCTTTTTTCGGGTCGAGTTGGGTTTCATGAAACCCGACTTTCTCAAAAGTCGGGTCGAACAAAATCGTCTGATTATCGTGAAAAGTCGAAGGCCGACTGAAACACGAAACCCAATGCAAGTCAATGGGGAACCAAGGTCGGCAGGGAGTGGAGGACAGGAAACACACCTACAGTGTATTGAATCTGACTTTTATAGATACATTATCATTCTGTAGCATAGGAAACAGTAACTGGTCCTATCAAGTAACCCCTTTCCCACCAGAGTCATATCCAAAGGCTGTCATGCACGATCGCCGCCATATGTCAGCTGATTTGACAGCTGACACCTGGCACTCATTGCCTGGAGCAGTTCCGCACTGCTCCCCGCACTTTAACCCCTAAATGCTGCAATTGAACTCAATGGCAGCATTTCATGAACAGGCAGAGGGAAGAAAGCCCCCCTGCCCTTGAGTAGGAGACCCCGAAAAGTCACCGTGGGGTCCCGATCATTGCCATGGTGGCCCGATGTCATCATGATGACATCTGGATCATCAGAGCTAGCAAAGTTGCTTGATCATGCTCAGAGCACGATCATCAACTTTGTCAGTGCAGTGCTGACATCTTGCATAGCATAGGTATGTTCCTACATCTCTATGCTATATAAGCGATCAGCCTGCAAAAATGAAAGTCCCACACAACAAAAGCAAATTAAAAAAGTTAAAAAAGTTTTCGGAAACTTGTAAAAATATTTTAAAAAATAAAAAAAAATAAAAAAATCTAAATGTATTGTAGCCATGAATAAATATTTTTATTAAAAAAAATATTAACAATAAACGCACACATATTTGGTGGTACCACCACATTCAGAATGGTCTGACCTATGAAACTAGTTAACCCCTTTAGTGAACACCATAAAAAAATAAGGCAAAAAACATGTTTTATCATCATTCTGCTGAACAAAATTGGAATAACATGCCATCAAAAATGAATATAAATAAACATGGTACTGTTCAAAATGTCATCTTGACATATAAAAAACAATCTGTCATACAGCTCCATCAGTGGAAAAAAAAGTCATCGCTCTCAGAATAAAGCGATGCAAAAATATTTTTTTTTCTGTAATAGTTTTTATTGTGTAAAAGTACCAAAACATAAAAAAATAAACGTGGTATCATTGTAATCTGTAAGCACTGACCTGATGAATAAAACTGCCTCATTAATTTTACCACACGAGGAACGAGATAAAAAAAAATCCTTAACTGCTGCTTTTTTCATTCTGCCTCCCAAAAATTGGAATAGAAAGCGATCAAAAAAAAGTCATGTGTCTGAAAATGGTTCCAATAAAAATTGCAACTCGTCCCGCAAAAAAAGCCCTCACATGACTCTATAGGCCGAAATATGGAAAAATTATAGCTCTCAAAATATGGTGATAGAATGAAAAGCGTTTTTTAGTATGTGACAGCATGCAAACATAATACACAATATAAATCTGGTATCACTGTAATTGCACCAACCCGAAGAATAAAGTCGCCATATCATTTATACCACATGAGGAACGGCGTAAAAAAATAAAACCCATTCTTCACCTGCTGTTGATTTTTCCATTCTGCCTCTCAAAGATCACAGTAAAGCTCGGCGCACCTTTATCCTACACTCTGCACTCAGTGTTTATCTCAAGGTTTCCACGTAAATCTCTAGATGTAAGTACTTATGTCCCCCCAAAAAATTGAGAAAAGTATACAAGGAGTGATACCTTTATTGGCTAACCAGAGAAATTATATTCCCAAGCTTTCAAGGCTGAGAAGGTCCTGTCATCAGGCAATTACTGAGAAGACACGTCAACATTTATATAGGAATTATACAAGGACATGAGATGATGCTTGCTAGAGATAGGCCAAGGAAATCAAATGAAGGTTTTTGTTATACATGTAGATGAGGTGGAAGTGTTCTATTAGACATCTGAAGATCTTCTTCCACCTCATCTACATGTATAACAAAAACCTTAATTTGATTTCCTTGGCCTATCTCTAGCAAGCATCATCTCATGTCCTTGTATAATTCCTATATACCGTATTTTTCGGACTATAAGACACACTGGACCATAAGACACACCCCAATTTTCAGAAGGAAAATAGGGAAAAAAATAATAATGTGTCAAATGGGGGTCCGTCTTACAGTCCGAATTCAGCTTACCTGGGAAGGGATCCGGCACAGGTGGAGGAGTAGTCACAGGGGTCATTCAGTGGTCCAGGCTCGTGTGGTGGCAGCTCTGTGCTGGGGCAGGTTGGTTGTGCTGGGGCAGCTGTGCTGGGGCAAGGGCAGCTGTGCTGGGGCAGCAGCGCTGGGGCCGGTGGGCTGTGCTGGGGCAGGGGCAGCTGTGCTGGGGCAGCTGTGCTGGGGCAGGGGCAGCTGCGCTGGGGCTGGGGCAGGTGGGATGTGCTGGGGCAGCTGTGCTGGGACTGGGGCAGGTGGGCTGTGCTGGGGCAGGGGCAGCTGTGCTGGGACTGGGGCAGGTGGGCTGTGCTGGGGCAGCGGCAGCTGTGCTGGGGCAGGGGCAGCTGTGCTGAGCTGGGGCAGGTGGGCTCTGCGGTGCGGTGGTGGCAGCGGGCTGTGCTTCGATGCAGGGGCGGCGGCTCCGCCGGCATTTCCTCACAGCCCGGAGGCCCCCGCACACCCCTTGCTGGCCGCCGCCATGTTGAGATGGCCTCCGGGAACATGGACACCAGAAAGATGGCTGTCGGTCCGGGAACCACGCATGCGCGGGATCAGATCTCGTCCCGAGATCTCGGGAGACGAGATTCAAATCTCGGCAACGAGATCTCGGGATGAGATCTGAACCCGCGCATGCGCCGTCCCCGGACCGGCGGCCATCTTTCCGGCGTCCATGTTCCCGGAGGCCACTGCAACATGGCGGTGGCCACCAAGGGGTGTGCGGGGGCATCCGGGCTGCGAGGAAATGCCGGCGGAGCCGCCGCCCCTGCCCCGGAGCACAGCCCGCTGCCACCACCGCACTGCAGAGCCCCGCCCGCTTTCACCACCGCACCGCAGAGCCCCGCCCGCTATCACCACCGCACCGCAGAGCCCCGCCCGCTGCCACCACCGCACCGGAGGTTAGTATATTGCGACCCTAAGACACACCCCCCACTTTCCCCCAAAATTTTTTGGGAAAAAAGTGCGTCTTATGGTCCGAAAAATACGGTAAATGTTGCCATCTCTTCTCAGTAATTGCCTGACGATGGGTCCTTCTGAGCCTTGAAAGCTTGCGAGTATAATTTCTCTGGTTAGCCAATAAAGGTATCACTCCTTGAATACTTTTCTCAATTCTTTTGGAACACAAGGACTTACATCTATTTTTCTGGCTAACACAGTACCACAATATTATGTGTATTGTACATCGTGTTAATCTCTAAAATACATGATTCAGACAGAACCCTGGTCAGAAGATTGCCTAAAATGAAGCAGACGGAGTCACTATGGATGCCATAGGATCTATGATCCGGCAGTGTTTGTCTTTTAAGAATTGCATAAAAGTGCTATTGGCCATGGTTTTGTGCACTTCTGAAAAGCAGGACACCACTGAAGGAGTCCAGAGTAACTCTGCTGCCTCATTATAGTAAATGGATCCTTCAGGGGTTTCATATGAATTATGTCACTCATGATGGTTGGGTATTCGAGATTCCTGTTGGGTTTTTTTTAACTCCCTCTTTCACAAATCTACCCTCAGCCCGTAACTTCCCCCAACTAAATACCATAGACCACCACAAAAATGACTCAACACCGTATTTGAATAAATTGGCCACAGCAGCCATTTATTAAAACATTTAACATAACAGTTTCTTTAAACGTTATTCCAAAGGGGGACGGTCCTTGAGGCCCCAAATTGTAACCGCCTCAGGTTCCAGTCCCATAATAATAAACTTGGCCTCCAGGTTGAGTCCTGCCTCTAGACGCTAGGCACCAGCTCAGAGACAATAAGAGACTTGCCCGGCCACTATCCATCATGAATTCCCAGTGATCCAACATTTCAACGTAATCCACCCAAGGGGGAGTCCAGGACCTTAGAGATCCCCCCCTCCAAGCCGCCAATTACTCTCACCACCAACCTCGAAGGCCACCTCCCCCATGCCACACTGCTATGACAAATGATACATAAACATTAGTACTAACATGGATGAGATTACTATGAATTAACTGCATATCAATGTCACTTTCAAGGGCGGGTGGGTGGGAGCTTGTGTTCTCTGTGATAGGAGAGCCTAAAATGGTTGCCCTATAAAATGTCAACCCCCAGTTATTGTATTCCCCTTAACCCCACATACTACCCCTCAGCCCTATCATATATCCACATTCAAAATTCTTAACTCTTACTAAACTGTCCCTCTTAACAAGTATCCTACCCTCTAGTCCCTCTCAACCCCGTCATGCTGTCCTCCCTTTTAAGGCCTGTGGCCTCCTAGTACGGCCTCACTTGACGGTTGGGTATTCAAGATTCCTGTTGGGTTTTTTTAATTCTCTCTTTCACAAAGCTACCCTCAGCCCGTATCTTCCCCCAACTAAATACCATGGGCCGCCACAAAAATGACTCAACACCGTATCTGGATAAATTGGCCACAGCAGCCATTTATTAAAACATTTAACATAACAGTTTCTTTAAATGATATTCCACAGGGGGCCGGTCCTCGAGGCCCCAAATTGAAACCGCCTCATGTTCCAGTTCCATAATAATAAACTTGGCCTCCAGGTTGAGTCCTTCCTCTAGCCGCTAGGCACCAGCTCAGAGACACTAAGAGACTCGCACGGCCACTATCTGTCATGAATTCCCAGTGATCCAACATTTCCACGTAATCCACCCAAAGGGGAGTCCAGGACCTTAGAGATCCCCCCCTCCAATCCGCCAATTACTATCACCACTAGAGATGAGCGACTTTGCCTTTTTTTTAGGGTCGAGTCAGGTTTCATAAAACCAGTCTTTCGCAAAAGTCGGGGTCGAACGAAATCGGCTGACTATAGCGAAAAGTCGGAGGCCGACTGAAACACGAAACCCAATGCAAGCCAATGGGGAAATTAAACTATGAAAAAAAACGAATAAAACAAATGTCCAATATATAAAAATAGATATTTTATTCACAAAATTTAAAACGTATACAAAAAATGGTGAGATCACAAATACCAAATAGAAAAGGGAAATACTGGGAACCAATATAGCATGTGTATATTATACATAAAAATGTATATTCTTTAATACAATCGTAAATATCCAGAGAAAAATATCCATATAAAGTGCAAAATAATAATACTACAGTTAGTTAATAAAATTTAGATAATAAAGTGTAAGTGCAAAAAATGTGCAACACAAGAAAATTTTTTTTAACAATTTTTTATAAAAAAAACTATATCATATTATTTATAAATGGAAATCATTCAATGTGCAAAAAAATGTAAAATTATTTTTTCAAAAAACCTCCCTATATATGCATACAGTCATGGCCAAAAGTATTGACACCCCTGCAATTCTGTCAGATAATATTCAGTTTCTTCTTGAAAATGATTGCAAACACAAATTCTTTGGTATTATTATCTTCAATTAATTTGTCTTAAATGAAAAAACACAAAAAGAATTGTCCTAAAGCCAAATTGGATATAATTCCACACCAAACATAAAAAAGAGGGTGGACAAAAGTATTGGCACTAGTGTTGAGCATTCCGATACCGCAAGTATCGGGTATCGGCCGATACTTGCTGTATCGGAATTCCGATACCGACTTCCGATATTTTTTCAATATCGGAATTCGGCATCGGAATCGGAAGTTCAGTTGATTGACGGCCTGACGTCATCATGATGCGCGGTGTGTGCGCATCATGATGCGCCGTCATTTCGGGCCTTCCGGGGGTCTCTGCCGGCCTGCCGGGGGCTGTGTGGACTGCCCGGGGTCTCTGCCGGCCTGCCGGGGGGCTGTGCCGGCCTGCCGGTGGTCTGTGCACCCTGTGGGGGTCTGTACCGGCCTGCCGGGGGGCTGTGCCGGCCTGCCGGGGGGCTGTGCTGATGTCCGGGGGTCTGTGCAAGCATCGTCCGATGGGACTACAAGTCCCATCGGGCGATGCCTGCTACCATGACAGTGATTGACACATTAGCCAATGATGGGACAGTAGTAGTCCCATCATCCGGCTAATGTGTTAAATGTTAAAAAAAAAAAAAATACTACATACATACTACATGCATGCTACATACATACTACATGCTACATACATACTACATATATACTACATACATACTACATACATGCTACATACATACTACATGCATGCTACATACATACTACATGCTACATACATACTACATGCATGCTACATACATACTACATATATACTACATGCTACATACATACTACATATATACTACATGCATGCTACATACATACTGCATACATACTACATACATGCTACATACATACTACATGCATGCTACATACATACTACATGCTACATACATACTACATGCATGCTACATACATACTACATATATACTACATGCTACATACATACTACATATATACTACATGCATGCTACATACATACTGCATACATACTACATACATGCTACATACATACTGCATGCTACATACATACTACATACATACTACATACATACTACATGCATGCTACATACATACTACATATATACTACATGCATGCTACATACATACTACATGCTACATACATACTACATATATACTACATACATACTACATACATGCTACATACATACTGCATGCTACATACATACCACATACATACTACATACATGCTACATACATACTACATATATACTACATGCATGCTACATACATACTACATGCTACATACATACTACATATATACTACATACATACTACATACATGCTACATACATACTGCATGCTACATACATACCACATACATACTACATACATACTACATGCTACATACATACTACATATATACTACATGCATGCTACATACATACTACATGCTACATACATACCACATACATACTACATACATGCTACATGCTACATACATACCACATACATACTACATACATGCTACATATATACTACATGCATGCTACATACATACTACATGCTACATACTACATGCTACATACATACCACATACATACTACATACATACTACATGCTACATACATACCACATACATACTACATACATGCTACATATATACTACATGCATGCTACATACATACTACATATATACTACATGCATGCTACATACATACTACATGCTACATGCATGCTACATACATACTACATACATACTACATGCTACATACATACCACATATATACTACATACATACAATACATTCATACAATACATACATAGACATACAGTACATATAACATAGAGTAACATACTTACCAATACTTGTCACATTGTTCCCCGAAGCCATTGTCTTTCCGGAATAAATATTAACATAACAAACCACAAAAATACTCACCCACGATCCGAAGCAGTCCACGAGTGTGTCCCACGACGATCTTGGGTAGAGAACTGCAGCATCAGATGATGCTGCCGTTCTCTACGGGCTGCAGGAATCCAATGACGGAAGGTAGGTATCCTTCCGCACTGTATTCCTCCGCCACTTAAAAAAAAAAAAGTCCCTAGTCTCACTTTATGCCATTGCTGCGTGGGAATTTCCCACACAGCAATGGCATAAAGTGAGACTAGGGACTTTTTTTTTTTTTAAGTGGCGGAGGAATACAGTGCGGAAGGATACCTACCTTCCGTCATTGGATTCCTGCAGCCCGTAGAGAACGGCAGCATCATCTGATGCTGCCGTTCTCTACCCAAGATCGTCGTGGGACACACTCGTGGACTGCTTCGGATCGTGGGTGAGTATTTTTGTGGTTTGTTATGTTAATATTTATTCCGGAAAGACAATGGCTTCGGGGAACAATGTGACAAGTATTGGTAAGTATGTTACTCTATGTTATATGTACTGTATGTCTATGTATGTATTGTATGAATGTATTGTATGTATGTAGTATATATGTAGTATGTATGTAGCATGTAGTATGTATGTAGCATGCATGTAGTATATATGTAGTATGTATGTAGCATGTAGTATGTATGTAGCATGCATGTAGTATGTATGTAGCATGCATGTAGTATGTATATGGTATGTATGTAGCATGTAGTATGTATGTAGCATGCATGCAGTATATATGTGTTATGTATGTGGTATGTATGTAGCATGCATGTAGCATGCATGTAGTATATATGTAGTATGTATGTTGTATGTAGTATGAATGTAGCATGTATGTAGTATGTAGTATGAATGTAGCATGTATGTAGTATGCATGTTGTATGTATGTAGCATGTAATTTTTTTTTTTTTTTTTACATTTAACACATTAGCCGGATGATGGGACTACTACTGTCCCATCATTGGCTAATGTGTCAATCACTGTCATGGTAGCAGGCATCGCCCGATGGGACTTGTAGTCCCATCGGACGATGCCTGCACAGACCCCCGGAGCCTGCACAGACCACCGGCAGGCCGGCACAGCCCCCCGGCAGGCCGGCACAGCCCCCCCGGCAGGCCGGCACAGCCCCCCGGCAGGCCGGCACAGCCCCCTGGCAGGCCGGCACAGCCCCCCGGAGACTGCACAGCCCCCCGGCAGGCCGGCACAGCCCCCCGGCAGGCCGGCACAGCCCCCCGGAGCCTGCACAGACCACCGGCAGGCCGGCACAGACCACCGGAGCCTGCACAGACCCCCTGGCAGGCCGGCACAGCCCCCCGAAAGGCCCGTACAGACCCCAGAGAGGCTGTACAAGGGCAGGAAAGGGTTTTTCTTATTCCGATACCGGAAGTCCCATAGACTTGAATGGGACTTCCGGTATCGGAATCGGCGATACCGATACTTTTTTTAAAGATCGGCCGATACCATCCGATACGATACTTTGAAGTATCGGACGGTATCGCTCAACTCTAATTGGCACTGTTCGAAATATCATGTGATGCTTCTCTAATTTGTGTAATTAACAGCACCTGTAACTTACCTGTGGCACCTAACAGGTGTTGGCAATAACTAAATCACACTTGCAGCCAGTTGACATGGATTAAAGTTGACTCAACCTCTGTCCTGTGTCCTTGTGTGTACCACATTGAGCATGGAGAAAAGAAAGAAGACCAAAGAACTGTCTGAGGACTTGAGAAACCAAATTGTGAGGAAGCATGTGCAATCTCAAGGCTACAAGTCCATCTCCAAAGTCCTGAATGTTCCTGTGTCTACCGTGCGCAGTGTCATCAAGAAGTTTAAAGCCCATGGCACTGTGGCTAACCTCCCTAGATGTGGACGGAAAAGAAAAATTGACAAGAGATTTCAACGCAAGATTGTGCGGATGTTGGATAAAGAACCTCGACTAACATCCAAACAAGTTCAAGCTGCCTTGCAGTCCGAGGGTACAACATTGTCAACCCGTACTATCCGTCGGCGTCTGAATGAAAAGGGACTGTATGGTAGGAGACCCAGGAAGACTCCACTTCTTACCCCGAGACATAAAAAAGCCAGGCTGGAGTTTGCCAAAACTTACCTGAAAAAGCCTAAAACATTTTGGAAGAATGTTCTCTGGTCAGATGAGACAAAAGTAGAGCTTTTAGGGCAAAAAGCATCAACATAGAGTTTACAGGAGAAAAAAGAGGCATTCAAAGAAAAGTACACGGTCCCTACAGTCAAACATGGCGGAGGTTCTCTGATGTTTTGGGGTTGCTTTGCTGCCTCTGGCACTGGACTGCTTGACCGTGTGCATGGCATTATGAAGTCAGAAGACTACCAACAAATTTTGCAGCATAATTTTGGGCCCAGTGTGAGAAAGCTGGGTCTCCCTCAGAGGTCATGGGTCTTCCTGCAGGACAATAACCCAAAACACACTTCAAAAAGCACTAGAAAATGGTTTGAGAGAAAGCACTGGAGACTTCTAAGGTGGCCAGCAATGAGTCCAGACCTGAATCCCATAGAACACCTGTGGAGAAATCTAAAAATGGCAGTTTAGAGAAGGCACCCTTCAAATATCAGGGACCTGGAGTAGTTTGCCAAAGAAGAATGGTCTAAAATTCCAGCAGAGCATTGTAAGAAACTCATTGATGGTTACCGGATGCGGTTGGTCGCAGTTATTTTGGCTAAAGGTTGTGCAACCAAGTATTAGGCTGAGGGTGCCAATACTTTTGTCCGGCCCATTTTTGGAGTTTTGTGTAAAATGATCAATGTTTTGCTTTTTGCTTCATTCTCTTTTGTGTTTTTTCATTTAAGACAAATTAAATGAAGATAATAATACCAAAGAATTTGTGTTTGCAATCATTTTCAGGAAGAAACTGAATATTATCTGACAGAATTGCAGGGGTGTCAATACTTTTGGCCATGACTGTATATCATAGGACAATGCCCATACATATAAGATAAGCATAATAGTGTAGGATTATAATAGTATAAACCCATATGCAGCAAACCAGTACTGATATATTAAGAGTTAAAAATATTCAATGTGCACCTATATGCTGCAGATTAAGCGAAACGCGCGTCGGGGTCGGGCGTACACTGGGAACCTTGCATTAACGGACATTAGGTAATTATTTCTCTTGTGAATATGCATATGGGATAATCTCTGTATATAATCCAATACGGTTAGTTAATTTGCAACATGTGGATGTATTTTGGGGATTGTTAACCCTTATATAGTTTGTTTTGTCATTGTCCTGCAGCATATTGGTGTTTAGAGAGGGTTAGTTTACTTATCCCTACTATACTGTCATCAGTCTGCAATATATTGATGCATAAGACTTAATGTAGCCACTTGAATATGCATATGTGATAAATTTTGCATTGAATCTAATATGGCAACTTAATTTGTTACACATAGATAGACTTTGAGGATTATTAACCCTTATTATATTGTACCTGTTTGCAGCATGCATGTGCATGGTAATGTTTGGTCTATTAAACCATATTATACTGTCACCAGTCTGCAGTGTGATATTAATATATAATATTTAATGTGGCCACTTAATCTGCAGCATATAGGTGCTCATTGAATATTTTTAACTCTTAATATATCAGTACTGGTTTGCTGCATACGGGTTTATACTATTATAATCCTACACTATTATGCTTATCTTATATGTATGGGTATTGTCTTATGATATATGCATATATAGGGAGGTTTTTTGAAAAAATAATTTTATATTTTTTTGCACATTTAATGATTTCCATTTATAAATACTATGATATAGTTTTTTTATAAAAAAATTGTTAAAAAATTTTTTTTCTTGTGTTGCACATTTTTTGCACTTGCACTTTATTATCTAAATTTTATTAACTAACTGTAGTATTATTATTTTGCACTTTATATGGATATTTTTCTCTGGATATTTACGATTGTATTAAAGAATATACATTTTTATGTATAATATATACATGCTATATTGGATCCCAGTATTTCCCTTTTCTATTTGGTATTTGTGATCTCACCATTTTTTGTATACGTTTTAAATTTTGTGAATAAAATATCTATTTTTATATATTGGACATTTGTTTTATTCGTTATTTTTCGTAGATTAATTTGGTCTTTTTTCCGAATTGTCCGTCAGTGTATTGTCCATTTGTGCATAAGATTTGGCTATTCATATATGAAATGAGATAGGATTGGCACTATTATCTTGAATTTTCTATGATATAAGTCAATGGGGAAGTAAAGTCGGCAGGGAGTGGAGGACAGTAAACACACCTACAGTGCCCATTTCAATGCCAAAAACATCAGTTCTTATTACTGAAGCTTGTCAACCTTAATTTACTTCATAATAATAGTTACGCATTGAAAACTGGGGGTTATTTGGCTAAAGTTGTGGGGAGGTAGGGCTGGCTCCAGGCTTTCCTGTGCCCTGGGCCAAAGAGTGTCAGTGCGCCCCTTTAACACATACAACAACTCATGATGCTCCGATACGGCACAGAAATATAGGTATAGTACAAAGACAAATACTTCACTGCTTACATGACATGACTGATCTATTTTAAACTGCACAATAGCTCAAAAAAGGACTGTATATTACTCTATACAGTATTATGGCCACCACATTGTGCGCCATACAGAATAATGAGCCCCATATATTTCTCCATACAGACTAATTGGTCACATATAATGTTCCATACAGTATATGATGAGCTCCACATAATGCTACAATATATGATGGTCCCCATGGACGATGCTCCAGTGTGTTATGGGCCCAAATAATGCTCCATATATAATGGGCCCCATTTGTAATGCTCGAGTGTATAATGTGCCCCATAGATGCTGCTCCAGTGTCTGATCTGCCCCATTTAGAATGCTCCAGTATATGATGAGCCCTATGGATGATGCTCCAGTGTCTTATGGGCCCAAATAATGCTCCATATACAATGGGCCCATTTGTAATGCTCCAGTGTATAATGTGCCCCATAGATGCTGCTACAGTGTCTGATCTGCCCCATTTAAAATGCTCCAGTATATGATGGGCCCCATGGATGATGCTCCAGTGTCTTATGGGCCCAAATAATGCTCCATATATAATGGGCCCCATTTGTAATGATCCAGTGTATAATGTGCCCCATAGATGCTGCTTCAGTGTCTGATCTGCCCCATTTAGAATGCTCCAGTATATGATGAGCCCTATGGATGATGCTCCAGTGTCTTATGGGCCCAAATAATGCTCCATATACAACGGGCCCATTTGTAATGCTCCAGTGTATAATGTGCCCCATAGATGCTGCTACAGTGTCTGATCTGCCCCATTTAAAATGCTCCAGTATATGATGGGCCCCATGGATGATGCTCCAGTGTCTTATGGGCCCAAATAATGCTCCATATAATGGGCCCCATTTGTAATCCTCCAGTGTATAATGTGCCCCATAGATGCTGCTCCAGTGTCTGATGTGCCCCATTTAAAATGCTCCAGTATATGATGGGCCCCATGGATTATGCTCCAGTGTCTTATAGGCCCAAATAATGCTCCATATATAATGGGCCCCATTTGTAATGCTCCAGTGTATAATGTGCCCCATAGATGCTGCTCCAGTGTCTGATCTGACCCATTTAGAATGCTCCAGTATATGATGGTCTCCATGGATGATGCTCCAGTGTCTTATGGGCCCAAATAATGCTCCATATATAATGGGCTCCATTTCTAATGCTCCAGTGTATAATGGGCCCTGTAAATGCTGCTCCAGTGTCTGATGTCCCCCATCTGGAATGCTCCAGTATATGATAGGCCTCATGGATGATGGTCCAGTGTATGATGGGCCCTAATAATGCTCAATATACAGTATAATGGGCTCCATTTCTAATGCTCCAGTGTATAATGAGCCCCGTAAATACTGCTCCAGTATCTGATGTCCCCCATTTGGAATGCTCCAGTATATGATGGGCCCCATTTTTAATTAACCCAGGCATGGTATGTGAAAAGAGCTCCATGGAATAATCTGAAGTGTGTGCTGCCGCATCTTTCACTTTTGGTGTGGGTGAAGGACACAAGGAAAGGGGTTGCTCCTGACCAGAAGCCTGCACTGATGACTTAGTGCTTGCATTTTTTTTAAACTTCAGAAGAGGAGGCGATAGAGTTGGAGACTGTTTCAGCAATGTAAGCCAAAAACAGTTCCTGATGCTCCAGCTTTAAAAGCAGTCTACCTACTCCCAGAAAAGGGATCCTTACAGGCCTTCCAGAGCTACACCATGACGCAGGCTCAACACCTCCTGCCTTAGCTGCTATTGTGTTTTTGTCACTAACAGCAGATGCACCAACACCACCATCAGTACCAGGTGGCTCCCCATGCCCATGTCCATGTCCTCTTCTGCCATACTTCCTTCTGTTTTGGAAAATGGACCCAAAATACCAGCAGATATATGGTACTGTATCAGAAGCGTACAGCTCTATACAGTCTAGGGATAACAGTAAATCTCTGTATATATTTCATGAGTCATACACAGACGCTCACAGGCTCAGTATGGAGTACACAATAAAATAAAAAGTTGAAAAAGGGTACAGTATTATCAGATACAAGGTATATATAGTATAGTGTAAACATTAGGAATCTCCGTATATATTTCAGTAGACAGACACAAATGCTCTCAGGCCCAGTATGGATTACACAAGAATATGAAAAGCTGTAAATGGGTAATGTAACACAAGCGTACAGCTATATACAGTGTTGGGGTAATCTTAAATCTCCAAATATATTTCCGGAGTAACAGACAGACTTTCACAGGCTCATTATGGATTACACCAGAATCTAAATAGCAAAAAAGGTTACTGTATCAGAAGCGTACAGCTGCATACAGTGTTGGCCAAATTTGAAATATCGGTATATATTTCCGGAGTCACCCACAGACGCTCACTCAGTCTGGGTTTGACCATAATAAAAAATGTTGTAAAAAAGTACTGGATAACAGATAGCAAGTATATTTATTATAAGGTACAATTGAAATCTCCGTATACATAGTCCCATAGTCACTCTAAGACGCTTACTCAGTATGGATTTGACCTTAATGCTAAATGTCGAACAAAGGTACTGTATAACAAGATACAAGCTGTCTCGAGTATAGGGTAATAATTGGTTTCTCCGATTCACCATATATATAGAAGGCGTAAACCACACATGCTCACTCCCAAAGGATGATACCGTAATAACAAATTTTTAACAAAGGTACAGTATCAGCACATACCAGGTGTATTCAGTCTAGGGGTAATTGTAAATTTCCATCTATACTTCTGGAGTCAGACACAGACACTCACAGGCTCACTATGTATTACACCAGAATTTAAAAGTAGAAAAAGGGAAAGGTATTCGAAGCGTACAACAGTATACAGTGTTGTGGTACTTTTAAATCTTCGTTTATATTTTAATCTCAGTAAGCCAGTCCTGACTCTCCGCTACTGGAAACTACATGGATACAAGTACAGACGGAAAGTTGAGTGTTAGCAGAAATTTGGGAATTACTCATCGTGGGAAAACCTCCCGGTAGATGTTGCAGAGACGATGCAGACCCTCAATTACTGTGTCTGTGGAGACAGCGAAAACGGTTCTTTGTGAAGAAAGGATTTCTTTATCGCAGTAGCGTGGATAACCTCACCGTTACTCGTCTCCATCAAATTGTGATCACAGGGAGAGATGTAGACATAGTCCTCTCTGCCTATCATGTTGTGTCTGGTCATTTTGGAGTGCGAAAGACAGAAGTCACAGGCCGTAGGCGATTCTATTGGATTTGCATGAGAGGAGACATTGAAAAATGCTGGCAGGAATGTCACACTATGACATTTCACAACTGTGAAAGGTGATCATAAAGCACCACTTCATCCGCTTGTAAGTTGGCATACATTACAAATGGTAGCCATTGATCATCTGAAGGTAGAGGCCAGCAGGACAGGCCGTAGCTACATCTTAACCATCATCGATCAATACACCAAATTTCTAGTGGCCATCCCTGTGAAGGATTTAACTGCCCAGACTACACAGCGGTGGAGCAGGGAGAGGTAAGTATTGCAGCTTGCAAGTGCTGTGGCCATGACCAAGCAGTACGCTGGTGTGTCTGACGGCGAGTGGGCCCCCCCACCGTCAGAGACACTGTATTGTACTATGAGAGGCCCTGTGCCAGTGCCGTCGGCCATCAGTGGGCCCATCCACCTGTTCAGAGAAACGGCACTTGCCCGGGTGTGCCAGGTGTTGACCCGAGCCCTTGGGGGGGTGGGCAGCCCAGTTAGGGAGGTTTAAAAAATGGCATATGTTGATGTGTAGGCTGGACATTCAGCTGCTGCAAATGGCGGAATTGGGCAAGTCTGAGGAAGAGGAGAACAAAAGCGAGGCAGTTTTCTGGCAAACTATGTGTCATCAGGGGAAGGTGGGACAAAATCCTTTGAAACCCATGCATGGTTCATTTTAATGAAGGTTAGATCATCAACATTTTGGGTCCTTTTTTCTGTCAGGAATGATCCAGCAGCACTGAAGACTCTTTCAGGTAACACACTAGCAGCAGGGCAAGCGAGCTCCTGTAAGGCATAGTGTGCCAATTCAGGCTAGGTGTCCAGTTTAGAGGCCCAATAGTCAAAGGGGAATGACGTGTGAGGGAGAACATCGATATGGGAGGAGAAGTAGTTTCTAAACATAGTTGACAACTGCTGTCTCCTGTCACTTTTAATCGATGCAGTATTAGCAGTCGTGTGAGCGGTACTTGAGAAATCATTCCACAACATGGTCATCAAACCCCTGTCTCCAACACCACTTCGGCTGTGTGCACCACGAACACCTCTTCCATTGTGCCCACTACAGCTCGTGGGAGAACCAGCACCGCTGCTGTGTGCTGGGAAAGCCTCAAACAAAATGGTTTACCAGAGTTGCTTGTTTGTTATCCAATATTATCTCTAGGTTCTCCTGAGGCATGATGTTGTGTAATTTGCCTTTGTAGCGTGGATCGAGGATGCTGCCCAGCCAGTAGTCATCATTAGTGTTGAGCATTCCGATACTGCAAATATCGGGTATAGGCCGATATTCGCTGTATCGGAATTCCGATACCAAGTACCGATATTTTTACAATATCAGATACCGGAATCGAAAGTTCCCATAATGCAATGAGCCAGTGTTGTGGCTGTGATTGGCTGCTGAAATGATGTCATCATCATGCGCGGTCTAGAATCATAGAATCATAGAATCGTAGAGTTGGAAGGGACCTCCTGGGCCATCTGGTCCAACCCCCTGCTCAAAGCAGGATTCACTAAATCATCCCAGTCAGATGTCTGTCCAGCCTCTGTTTGAAGACATCAATTGAAGGAGAACTCACCACTTCTCGTGGCAGCTTGTTCCACTCATTGATCACTCTAACTGTCAAAAAGTTTTTTCTAATATCTAATCTGTGTCTCCTCCCATTCAGTTTCATCCCATTGCTTCTAGTCTTTCCTTGTGCAAATGAGAATAAAGATGATCCTTCTACAATGTGACAGCCCTTGAGATATTTGTAGACAGCTATTAAGTCTCCTCTCAGTCTTCTCTTTTGCAAACTAAACAATCCCAAATCCTGCAACCTTTCCTCATAAGACAGGGTTTGCAGACCGGTCACCATTCTGGTTGCTCTTTTCTGAACTTGCTCCAGTTTGTTGATGTCTTTTTTAAAATGTGGTGCCCAAAACTGGACACAATATTCCAGATGAGGTCTGACCAAAGAGGAGTAGAGGGAAATAATGACTTCACGTGATCTAGACTGTATGCTTCTGTTAATACATCCTAGAATTGCATTTGCTTTTTTTGCTGCTGCATCACACTGTTGACTCATATTCAGTTTGTGATCTATTAGTATACCCAAGTCTTTTTCACATGTGCTGTTGCTTAGGCCCATTCCTCCCATTCTGTATATGCTTTTTTCATTTTTATTGCCCAGATGTAGTACTTTGCATTTTTCCCTGTTAAAAACCATTCTGTTAGTTGCTGCCCACTTCTCCAGTTTATTTATATCTTTTTGAATCCTCTCTCTCTCTTCTCTAGTATTAGCTATCCCTCCTAGCTTTGTGTCATCAGCAAATTTAATCAGTTTACCCTCAATTCCTTCATGATGCGCGGTCTGTGCGGGCCTGCCGGGGGTCTGTGCGGGCCTGCCGGGGGTCTGTGCGCTCCTGGCGAGGGTCTGTACGGGCCTGCCGGGGGGTCTGTACGGGCCTGCCGGGGGTCTTTGGGGGCCTGCCGGGGGTCTGTATGGGCCTGGGGGGGCCTGCCGGGGGTTGTGTGTGTGTGCAGGCATCGTCTAATGGGACTACAAGTATGTATGTATGTATGTTGTATGAATG
This sequence comes from Dendrobates tinctorius, assembly GCF_039654945.1. NCBI lineage: Eukaryota > Metazoa > Chordata > Amphibia > Anura > Dendrobatidae > Dendrobates > Dendrobates tinctorius. The sequence continues at coordinate 7,061,069 of NW_027361762.1, forward strand.
TAGTATATATGAAGTATGTATGTAGTATGTGGTATGTATGTATGTTGTATGAATGTAGTATATATGTAGTATGTATGGTTTTTTGTTTTTTTTACATTCAACACATTAGCTGGATTATGGGACTACTTCTGTCCCATCATTGGCTAATGTGTCAATCACTGTCATTGTAGCAGGCATAGCCCAATGGGACTTGTAGTCCCATCGGACGATGCCTGCACACACACACAACCCCCGGCAGGCCCGCATAGACCCCCGGCAGCCCGCACAGACCCCTGACAGCCTGCACAGACCCCCGGCAGGCCAGAACAGACCCCGGCAGGCCCGTACAGACCCCCGGCAGCCCGTACAGACCCCCGGCAGACCCGCACAGACCCGGCAGCCCGCACAGACCCCCGGCAGGCCCACACAGGCCCCCGAGAGGCTCGTACAGACCCCGCCCGCACACACAGACATGCACAGTGTCCGCCCACGCACCGCCCACACTGGATGTACAAGTAAAGAAAGGGGTTTTTTAATTCCGATATTTCTGTCCCATTGACTTTAATGGGGTTTCCAGTATCGGAATCGTTGATACCCGATACTTCACAGTATCGGATGGTATCGCTCAACACTAGTCATCATCCTTCATCATTTTGGCAATGCGCGGGTCCCTTTTTAGGATCCGCAAGGCATAATCGCACATGTGGGCCAATGTTCCAGGTGTCAATAATGCACTGCCACTGCTGGGTGGAGGAGCACTTTCTGGCAAATCCACATCTCTACAGTCACGCACAAACACTGTACCTGACCTTGGACCGCCAACATTTTCTCTTGCCCCCTGAGAAGCATCCTCCTGCCCAAAATAATCATCCCCCTCCTCCTCCTCTTCCTCTTCTTTCTCCACCTCGTCCAGGACAGTTCCCTGACCAGACAATGGCTTACTGTCAGCAAGGCTTCCCTCCTCCTCCTCCTCCTCCTGTTCATCCTCCTCTGCTGCAGACACCAGATCCTTAATGTGCATCAAACTTTGCATGAGCAGATGCATAAGTGGGATGCTCATGCTTATGATGGCATCGTCTGCGCTTACCAGCCGTGTGCATTCCTCAAAACACTGAAGGACTTTACAGAGGTCTTTCAGCTTTGACCACTGCACACCTGACAATTCCATGTCTTCCCTCAAACTGCCTGCCCGTGTATCCTCCCACAACTGCATTACAGCCTGCCTCTGTTCGCACAGCCTCTCAACCATGTGCAGGGTGGAGTTCCACCTTGTTGTAATGTCTATGATTAGGCGGTGCTTGGGGAGGTGGAGCTATCGCTGCAGCTTCTGCATATAATGAGTGTACGGCCGAGCGACGGATGTGCAAGCACAGTCTTCGCATCGTATGGAGCAGTGATGTTATCTCCAGATAATTATTAAGGAAGCACTGCACCACCAGGTTCAAAGTGTGAGCCAGGCAAGGTATGTGTGTGAGTTTTGCATGGGCTATGGCTGCCTCAAAATGCAGGCTGACTACCTTGCCTGCCTCAAAATGTAGACAGCTCAGCCATGACTCAGTCTGTCACTGCAAGTAGTCGGCCAGTACCTCCGCGGTGTGTCTGTTGTCACCCAAAGACATCATCTTTAACACAGGCTGCTGACGCTTACCACTAGCTGTTCGATAGTGGGACACCTCATGTGCAACACTGCCAGCTGTGGATGAAGTGCTCATGCGATTGCACTCTGTGGACGAGCTTTAACTTATGGAGGAGGAGGAGGGTTGAAAGCCTACAGCCAACTGTTTCCTATACCGTGGGCTATGCAGCACTGTTCCACCGCCACTTTCCCCTGTGGAGCCTGCATCCACCACATTAACCCAGTGCGCAGTGATGGACATGTAACGGCCCTGGCCATGCCTACTGGTCCATGTATCTGTTGTGAGGTGCACCTTTCCACTCACTGACTGTTTGAGTGCATGGACAATGCGGCCTTTCACATGCCGGTGGAGGGCAGAGATGGCTTTTCGAGAAAAGAAGTGCCGACTGGGTAGGTCATAGCGTGGGACAGCGTAGGCCATGAGCTTGCGGAAAGCTTCGCTAATGAGATTAGTTTGGCAATATAGACGTTCAAACACATTGTATGTGGATGAGAGGCTGAGTACTTTCTTGTCCTACTCAGAGTGTCTGGTAGGGTGAGCTGGACTGGAGAGCTGCATATGGGGGAAGTAGCGGTGGACCGGACGGAGTAAGAGGGGCTTGGTGATGGAATTGGTGGTGATGGCCTAGATTCAGTGTTGTGTTGCAAAACCATTTTGATTCCCTGAGTGCTTTGGCCTTGCGACGACTCCTCCACATTTAGTGCTGGTGGTGTGCTTAACGGTGGCGGTGGTCTTACAGTGGGGGAAGCGATGGAGCGTTGCTGGCTACCTTCAGTCACAGCAGGTGCACATGTGGTACCTGAGGTTTTGCAGTCCGTCCACGCTTGCAAGTGCATGTTGATTAAATGTCTAAGCATGCAACTGGTATTCAAATTTCTGAGTTGTTTACCTCGGTTAAAGGTCCTTCCGCACTTCTTACAGGTAACCTTTGCCTCATCAGTAGGATTTTGGGCAAAGAAGTGACACACTGCACTCTTCCTACTATGGTATACATTTTCTGGCCATGCACGCTGTGCTAAGTTGACCGTCTGGCCAAGCTGTCCTGCAACTCTTTTAGTTTTTTGGTCCACGTTTTTGGACAGCTACAGGCCTGCTAGATAACCGCTGCTGCAATGTCAATGCCTGCTGCGGATCCTTCTCCTTATCTGAACTATTGCCAGCGCCACTCTCCTCCCCAATGGATGCCAATCCGGGTCAAGAACTGGGTCATCCATCACCTCCTCTTCAAAGTCATCTGCACCTTCCTCTTTACCTGCCTCTGTGTCACCGTGTAAGGTGGTATAGTATGCGGGAAGGGGCACCTGAGTATCATCAGGGTCAGATTCTGGCTCAGTAGACTGCGAGGGCAATGTAGTGCTCTGGGTCAATGTATCAGCAGAATCATCTACCAGTGTCTGTGCGTCAGTGCACTCCATGTCAGATTCATCTTGGACTGGGGAATTCAGGATTTGACTGGATAACCCAGGCATGGTATGTGAAAAGAGCTCCATAGAGTAATCTGAAGTGTGGGCTGCCGCATCCTTAACTTTTGGTGGGGGGTTAAGGACACAAGGAAAGGTGTTTTTCCTGACCTGAACCCTGCACTGACGACTCCGTGCTTGCAGGTTTCGACCGCTCAGAAGAGGAGGCAATAGAGCTGGTGGCTGTTTCGGCATTGTACGCCAAAACCTGTTCCTGATGCTCCGGCTTTAAAAGCGGTTTTCCTACTTCAAGAAAAGGGAACCTTACAGGCCTTCTTGGGCCAGAGGATGACGCAGGCTCAACACCTCCTGGCTTAGCTGCTATTGTGCTTTTGCCAGAACCAGCCGATGCACCACCACCATCAGTACCAGTTGCGCCCCCCTGCCCACACCCGCGGACTCTTCCTCCATACTTCCTCATGTTTGGGAAAATGTACCAAAAATACCAGCAGAGAGATGGTACTGTATGAGGAGCGACCAGCTGTGTAAGGTGTATTAAAAAAATTAAATCTACGTATATATTTTGTTAGTCACAGAGGCTCTCCCAGTATGTATTGGACCGTAATCCAACAAGCAGATATATGGAACTGTATCAGAAGTTTACAGCTGTATGTGTTTTTTGTGTAACTAACAATCTCCGTATAAGTATTTACGGAGTGTCACACACACACGCTGACTCTGTATAGATGTGACTTTAATGCAAACGGCAGATGTACAATACTGTTTGAGAATCGGACAGCTCTATATGGTGTCTGTATGGAAAATTGTCAATCTCCGTTTATTTGTATACGGAGTGACATACGCTGTCTCTGTCTAGTTTTGACCATAATCAAACAGCAGATATATAAAACTGTTTGAAAAGCGGACAGCTCTCTAAGGTGTAGGTCTGGAAAAATGGAAAATCTCCTCGGCTTGTTTTTCCAGAGTCACGCACAGATAGCTTGTATTTGTCCGTGATACCAGCCGGTACACGGTAGTGTGTGAGGAGCGTACACCACTATACGGTGACTGTATGGAAAATTGTCAATCTCTGTCTATTTGTATACGGAGTGACATACGCTGTCTCTGTCTAGTTTTGACCGTAATCAAACAGCAGATATACGAAACTGAAAAGCGGACAGCTCTATAAGGTGTAGGTCTGGAAAATTGGAAAATCTCCTCGGCTTGTTTTTCCAGAGTCACACCCAGATAGCTTCTGTTTGTCCGTGATACCAGCCGGTACACGGTAGTGTGTGAGGAGCGTACACCGCTATACGGTGTGTGAAAAAAGAATGCTCGGTAACTCACCAGAACAAAATAATAAAAGTTGGAGTGCTTTGAAAAAAGCAGTTTGAACAGCAGTGTGCACACAGCAATGCAGCTATGAGGTAGCCTTAAAAGGCAGCCTAATCACCACCAGCGCTGCTGCACACAACAAAAATCCTCCCCTTTCACTGCACACTAACTGTACAATGAAAAGTGCTATCAGCAAAAGCAATTTTTTTTCTTCTTCCCTGCCTAACGCTCTCCCTATTCAGAATCAGCAGCAGGACCTCTCCCTAATCTAAGATCGGCAGAAGTAAGATGGCGGTCGGTGGTCACGGCCTTTTATACCCACTGTGATGCCACACAAAGCCAGCCAATCACTTCAATGCCCTTCTCTAAGATGGTGGTGGCCGCTGCCCATGTCATCGCGTTGCCCACTGTGTGCGTCCATCTTCATTGGCTGAGAAAAGGTGCTGGAAACATTATTTGAAACGCAACTTTCGTGCTCAGCTCGGCGACCTCATGGCGACCTCACGCTATGGTTGGGTTTCGATCGGCGAATCCCGACTTTAGCTAAAGTTGGAGTTTTTTGAATTTGACCGACCCGTTTCGCTCAACTCTAATCACGACCAACCTCGAGGACCACCTCCCCCACGCCACCCACACAAATGTTCTGAACCCTCAAACATTTGTGTCCTGCCACACCTTCAAGCCTTTTTCGATGCCTTCTTGTACCGCCAGGCACCACAAGTCCAAACCAACCTTGTTCAGATGAACCCCATCATTTCTCCAAAAATTTCTTTCTCCCGATTCTAAATCAATGTGACGCACCACAATTACCCCATTCCTCACCATAAAACGGGACACCGTCCTATTTAATTTGATCCTGGCTTTATTAACACCGCGTGTCGACCTTGCCCCAATCCACACTTTCCTGTGCACGATGTCGGACCAAACTACAAGCAGTTGGGAAAGCATGGACCAAAGTCTTAACTTATCAAATTTAATGTCGTTAATTAAATCCCTGCACGGACGTTTTCCCAGATCGTTCCCATCCAAATGTGTCACTAACAAGTCAGGCATCCGCTCCAGACGAGCAAAATTGTGAAATTCCGGTAACAATTGACACCACACCATTCCCCGTTTGCCAATCCACCTCAGGATTGCCAAAGTCCTCTGCACGCCCTGCTGCCTCCCTTCTGGATGAACATCCACCCTCAATGCGGCACAAATGACGAAGGAGTGCCCCATAATCCATGTGAACAGCTGTCCCGACTCTGAAACAAAAATTGAAATATCACAACCAAACAAACTTAACCCATGTAAACAGGTTCACAAATCATATCATAGATGGGCAAACATATGAGGGAAAAATCACCGACTCCCACCGCCCAATCCTCTTAACCATGTCATCACCTAACCCTCTCCTAGCAGCTTCAGTAACTGCCCCGATCCGAAACAAATGTCCACAATAATCCTTGGCTGAAATACCCCCTCGTTCCAGACAGCGCCTAAATACCGCTATGAATTAGAAGTGTGATAACACCGAGCCATCTTAGTGCACTAACAATGGCTCTATTCCTTACACCCTCCCCTGTAAAAATTGCCTCATACAATGCAAAGGGCATAGGGGGGAACCATGCACTTTGAAAAGCACCACCTTACAACCCTTTCCTTCCACATCTGTTTTAGAAAATCTCAGAAATATCTCCAGCCTATCGCCATATACATCAACGTCCTGTCTAAGCAACCCCCCTGTACAGGACCTGGAAGCACTGATCAGCTCCCCCAACCGAAAAGCCCCAAAAAAGCCACTTTAAACAGAACTACTTCGCTATGAGAATAGCAAACATCAGCCAATTGCTCGCCTAGTACCAAAAGCACCTCGTAAGACACAGGATGTCTCCCATCTGACAACTTCCATCCTTTACACTTTAAAATCATATGTGACATGCACAAGTGTGAACAAGTCGGTCAGACACTGTTCACGCCACTGGCTGAAACACAACAAGAAAACACAAAATGACAAACTTGGAAAAATACTCTGCAGTAAAGAATATGACAGTAATCAGCAGGTGCTGGATAACAAATACAGGGTATTTAGTCGATACATTTTTTGCAAAAACTGTATAGCAAGCTGCTCCACCACGTGACGGTAACCCTTCATGGAGCAGTCCCTATCTAATGTATTTAAAACCTGAACATGTGAACAGTGTCTAAATGAACAGGATACAGACAGGCGCCCCCCAGTATGGGCTTGTGGTGCAAGGCAGCTCATTTATGTGCATGTCACACAAGAGAGGGGTGGGGTCTCCCAAACCATGCTAAGCAAGGAAAAAACGGATTGAAAACATATGTGACATGCACAAGTGTCAACAAGTTGGTCAGACACTGTTCACACCATCCACTGGCTGAAACACAACAAGAAAACACAAAATGACAAGTGCTCCCCAAAAATTGCTGTCCCAACATTGAAAACAATTAAATAAGTCTCCTCAAATAAGTCTCCTCGCTAGGGAATCCCTGTACTAGTACTACAGACATGATGTCATTGCGCTCTCTGATCAGAATATCACTGTCAGGAAACGCAGAAGACGTCATGGCGGTGGAGCAGGGAGAGGTAAGTATTTCAACTTTGCAAGTGCTGTGATCCAGAGCAAGCAGGGGGGCCCACTCGTTGGCGACGGCACTGGCACAGGGCCCCTCATAGTACGGCGGTGTGTCTGACGGCGGGTGGGCCGAACCTGCACTTTCAGCTGCACCTTCCTTTTTGTCACCGTGTAAGGTGGTACACTATATGGGAAGGGTAACCTGAGTTTCATCTGGGTCACATTCAGGCTGTGTAGAGAGCGAGGGGAATGTAGTGGTCTGGGTCAATGTACTAGCAGAATCATCTAGCAGTGGCTGGGCCTCAGTGCACTTGTGGCGCCCCCAGGAGTACGGTCGCCTAGGGAGTGTGATGTCATGCTTGGGAGCAACGAAGGATCTCTCTAGCAGTTAAACCAACACACAACACATTTCCCACTCCCAGGCCAGCAGGGAGACCTCTGAACCTGACTGCTGAGGAGCTGCTGTCTGTGGTCAGGAGGAGGTAAGTTAGGGCAGTCTGTGAAGGGAAGGGGAAGTGTGTGGACATGAGAAGGGGAGCTGGAGGATGAGCAGAGTTAAGGCTCACTCCTAGCTTGAGCACATGGTCTGGATTCCGGTCTCCGAGTTTGTAGGGACACTGACGTTCCTGCAGCAGAAACCGGAGGAAGTAGCAGCTGTAAATGCTCTGTACCCAACTAAGGCTTGGAGGCCCCAGCAGCGACGTGTGGGAGCCAGAAGGAAAAGGCTACGGCTGCCTGTCATATGGGAAAGTTCCAAGAGAGAGTCAACAGGGGGAACTTCATTGAACTCAGCACTGCGAGTACCTCAGATAAGCGCTAGAACGGAGGCCACACTACCTATCTGCAGAGAGAGAATTCCAAATTGGCTTCCAGGCTGACCAACTCCTTCTCCATCTGTACTCTGGGTCCGGGACGGCAATTACCAAGTACAGGTAAAGCAACTGCATGACTGTGTCTGTCCTCTTTCTCCTGCGCCTGGCGCACGGCTCTGCTACATCCTGCACTGCACACCATCTACCAACTCTTTCATGTGCCCTGCGACAATGGCCAAACCTGTGCAGGGCTTCTACATCTTAGCTGCACCACAACTTCTGTCCCAGAGAAGCGCCACTGCAGCGCTGGTCAATCTACTCAGAAACTACAGGTGGTGTCACGTATCATTCACCTCTAAGCGTAATTCACCCCTTTGCATGGACGCCCAGGGCCACGGAACAGGTCACCACCACTGTGACACATCCCAGGGAGACACTGTCCCGGTAACGATTAACCCCACTGCCCTGCCTTGCCACCCACACTCCATGTCAGATTCTTCTTGGACTGGGGAATTCACGATTTGACTTGATAACCCATGCATGGTATGATAGGAAGTGCTCCATGGACTAATGTGAAGTTTGGCCTGCTGCATCATTCACCTTGGGTGGGGGTGCAGGGCACAAGGAAAGGGGTTCTTCCTGACCAGGAGCCAGCACTTGATGATTCAGTGCTTGCATTTTTTGAAACTTCAGAAGAGGAGGGCTTATTTGCTGGAGTCTGATTCAGCAATGTAAGTCCAAACCAGTTCCTCATGCTCCGGCTTTAAAAACGGTTAACCTACTCCCAGAAAAGGTAGCCTTCCAGGCGTTCCGTAGACAGACCATGACGCAGGCTCAACACCTCCTGCCTTAGCTGCTATTGTGCTCTTGCCATTATCAGCAGATGCACCACCACCATCAGCACCAGCTGGCCCCCCCACGCTCTCGTCCGCGGCCTCTTCCACCAAACTTCCAAATTTAGCACAAAATAGACACAAAATAACATCACATATATGGTACTGTATCAGAAGCGTACAGCTCTATTTAGTCAAAGGATAATTGTCAATCTCCATATATATTCCATCAGTCACACAGAGACACACAAGAATATAAAAAGTAGACAAAGTGTACAGTATCTTCAGATAGCAGGTATATATAGCATAGTTTGAACATTAACATTGTACATCTATATATCATGAGTAGTGTTGAGCCACCCCGCTAGTGTTTTGGTTCATCGCACAGGAGGCAAGTTCGTCGAATGTTCGTCGAACCACACTGAAAACAATGGCAGGCAAACACAAACACATACTAACACATAGAAAACAATTACAAAACACCTTAAAAGGTGTCCCAAAGCCGACAAAATGCTCAGAAGACAAAAATAACATATGGAAAAGGGCAACTACATTTACAAAAGAGGTGGAGGGGTAAAAGGAGGAGGTGGAGGAGACACAGATCTAGGCTTGTCATGCCCTTATGAAGTCAAGAAAGTCTGGACTAAAAATGTAAAAACCAAACCCCAAAAACCAAAATCTGAAAACCAACACGATCATATACCGTCGTACTTCCCACCAATAAATTATGGCAACTGGCGATCGGGCGGCGTTATTCCCATGAACCTCCAAACATCGTCCATGAAGCCAAAGTGTTTGCTTTCTGGGGGCAGTATGATTGCAAAGCTGAATCTTAAAGGAATGTCCAAAAGGGCACCACCAGGAGTGGAGCCTGCGGCTTAATTGGACTCCACCCGGGAAACCACAACCAAAAAAACCTCAAAAAAAGATGCACACATTGACAGCTTTGTCGACTGTGTGTGGTGTGGTATGTCCATTTGTAATTGTGCTAGCGATTTGTCAGCTTTATTCCGTTAACGAACAAGACTCCGGCATGCCCCTGCGGTATGCGTAAAGCTTACTAGAGGGATACGCGAGGCTCTGGCACGCGCAATCGAGCAATAACAGGGCTATCATGGCCTTCCATGTCTGGGGCTACATGCGCGCTACACTGAAAGGACCATCTTTTGTCGCTTACAGGTGCAGATAACGCGCTGAACACCGTTAGTGATTCGGATCTGGGATTCCAATAATTCGCCGTGAACGATGATTTCCCAGTAAGTGCAGGTCAACAGCAATTCCTGATTTCGGCCTAACCGCCATTCCAGAAAAAATGCAAAACATTACGTGTCCAAACCACAGGTGCTGTAGCTTGCTTAACAGCTCTGCAGCCGTTCTCAGGCCCAGTATGGATTCTACAAGATTCGAGAAAGTTGATAAAGGGTACAGTTTCACCGGATAACACGTATATATGTTGCATTGTTTACACATTGAAAACCTATGTGTATCGATCAGGAGGCAGGCTCAGACAGTCTCAGGCCCAGTATGGATTAGACCAGATTGTACAAAGTTGAGATAGGGTACATTATCACCGGATAGCAGGTATATAGAGCATAATTTAAACATTTAAAATCTCCGTGTTCTCTGCATGGATTACACAACAATCTAAAAACTAGAAAAAAGGAAATGTATTTCAAGCGTACACCATGATACACTTTTGGTGGTATTTTTAAATCTTCATTTATATTTCTGTCTCAGTAAGACAGCCCAGACTCTCTGCAATAGGAAATTAGATGCATACAATTATTTATCTAAAGTCTAGTGATTGCAGAAATCTACGAATTACTATACACGGGAACAAGTTCCGTCACAATTCTCAGAGGCGATGCCGACCCTCAATTAATTAGTGTGTGGACACAGCAAAAACCTTTCTTTGTGAAGAAAGTGTTGCTGTATCGCAGTACCATTGATCCCATCGCTGTTACTTATATCCATCCAATTTTGATCAAAAGGAGAGATGTAAACATGGTGCTCACTGCCTATCATGATCTGTCACGTAACTTTGGAGTGCCAAACACAGAACCACAGGCCGTAGGCGATGCAATTGGATTGGCATGAGAGGGAGGGCACATTTAAAAATGTGCGCTGGAATGTCACATGTCTGTGGGTAGGAAAACTGTTAAAGCTGATGAGAAACCACCACTGCATCTCATTGTGAGTCGACGTCCATAAGAAATGGAAGCCATTGATCATCTGAAGCTAGATCCTGGTCAGCGGGACAGGGCATAGCTACTGTACGTCTTAACCATCATCTTCTATCAGTTCACCAAATTTGAAGTGCCAGTCCCAGTGATGGATTTAACGCACCAACCAACCAATCAAAGGACCTCTTAACCATGAAGAACCAGACAGGGTGTATTTATTAAATTATATTTTATTTTATTTATACAGGTGGTTACATTAAAACCAATTAAAACCAAAAAGAGTGCACGTATAGGAACAGTTTCCACAAAATTGTAAAATAATGAGACCCAATTTATATATATATATCAGATATGTGTCAATGAATAAAATAAAATATAATTTAATAAATACACCCTGTCTGGTTCTTCATGGTTAAGAGGTCCTTTGATTGGTTGGTTGGTGCGTTTTATCCTTAGTAGTGTGCAATCACTAATTTTACTAACACTGGTGGTATATAATTTTTATTATTATTATTTTTATGGTTACTAAGAATTGATTGGTTTATTATATTCCAGTGCTGGTGTGTTTTTTCTCCCAGTGATGGATTTGACAGCCCAGACAACACAGCGGAGGAGCAGGGAGAGGTAAACATTGCAAATGCTGGGGCCCTGCCCAAGCAAGGGGGGCCCACTCATGGGCGTCGGCACTGGCACTGGGCCCCTCATAGTACGGCGGTGTATCTGACGGCGGGTGTGCACCACCACCGTCAGAGACACTTGATTGCACTATGAGGGACCCTGTGCAAGTGCCCGCGCCCACGAGTCAGCCCACCCACCTGTCCAGGGCAATGGCACTTGCACGGTTGCCTGCGCTCGGTGGTGACCCCGGCCATTGGGGGGAGGAGGCTGCCCAGTTAGGGAGGTTTAAAAAATGCCATATGTTGATGTGGGACATTCACCTGCTGCTAAAGGTGAGATTGGTCAAGTCCCAGGAACAGGCGGACCAAAGAAAACAATTTTTCTGGCAACCTATGTGTCATCAGGGTAAGGTGGGACAAAATCCTTGGAAACCCATTCATGGTTCATTTTAATGAAGGTTAGATCATCCACATTTTGGGTCGACAGACGGGTCCTTTTTTCTGTCAGTATTGATCCAGCAGCACTGAAGACTCTTTCCGATAGCACACTTGCAGCTGGGCATGCGAGCTCCTGTAAGGCATATTGTGCCAATTCAGGCCAGGTGTCCAGTTTAGCTGCCCAATAGTCAAATGAGAATGACCTGTGAGGGAGAACATCGATATGGGAGGAAAAGTAGTTTGTAACCATACTTGACAAGTGCAGTCTCCTGTCACATTCAATCGATGCAGTATTACCAGTCGTGTGAGCGTGACTTGAAAAATCAGTCCACAACATGGTCATGAAACCCCTGTCTCCAACGTCACTTCTGATGTGTCCACCACCAACACCGCTTCCAAGTTGCCCCCGGCTCCTACGGCTCGTGTGTGAACCATCACCACTGCTGTGTGCTGGGAATGCCTCAACCAACCGGTTTACCAGATTAGCTTGTTTGTTAGCCAATATTAGGTCAAGGTTCTCCTGTGGCATGATGTTTTGGAATTTGCCTTTATAGCGTGGATCCAGGCTGCTGGCCAACCAGTAGTCATCATCGTTCATCATTTTGGCAATGCGGGGATCCCTTTTAAGATCTGCAAGGCATAATCTGACATGTGGGCCAATGTTCCCGGTGTCAATGATGCACTGCGAGTGCTGGGTGGAGGAGCACTTTCTGGCAAATCCACATCCCTACAGTCACGCACAAACCCTTTACCAGACCTTGCAAAGCCAACATTTTCTCTTGCCCCACGAGAAGCATCCTCCTCCCCTAAATAATCATCCCCATCATCATCCTCCTCCCCTTCCTCTTCTTCCCCCACCTCGTCCACGACAGTTCCCTGACCAGACAATGGCTGACTGTCATCAAGGCTTCCCTCCTCTTCTTCCTCCTCATCAACCTCAGCTGCAGATGCCTGCTCCTTAATGTGCATTAAAGTTTGCATGAGCAGACGCATAAGTGGGATGCTCATGCTTATGATGGCGTCGTCTGCGCTTACCAGCCGTGTGCATTCCTCAAAACGCTGAAGGACTTTACAGAGGTCTTTCAGCTTCGACCTCTGCACACCTGTCAACTCCATGTCTGCTGTCAAAGTGCCTGCCCGAGTATCTTCCCACAAATGCATTACGGCATACCTTTGTTCGCACAGCCGCTCAGCCATGTGCAGGGTGGAGTTCCACCTTGTTGCAACGTCGATAATTAGGCAGTGCTTGGGAAGGTGGAGCAATCGCTGCAGCTTCTGCATACGACTGGTGTGTACCAGCGAACGGCGGATGTGCGAGCACAGTCTTCGAACCTTAAGGAGCAGGCCTGTTAAATCAGGATAATTAGTGAGAAAGCACTGCACCACCAGGTTCAAGGTGTGAGCCAAGCAAGGTATGTATCTGAGCTTTGAAAGGGTTATGGCTGCCACAAAATTCTGGCCGTTATCACTAACTACCTTGCCTTCCTCAAGATGTAGACTGCCCAGCCATGACTCAGTTTGTCGCTGAAAGTAGTCGCCCAGTACCTCTGCGGTGTGTCTGTCTCCCAAACACATCATCTGCAACACAGCCTGCTGACGTTTTCCACTAGCTGATCGATAGGGGGACACCTCGTTTGCAACACCGTCAACTGCGGATGCAGTGCTCTTGCGACTGCGCTCTGTGGACCAGCTTTCGCTTCTGGAGGAGGAGGAGGGTCGAATGCCTACAGCCAACTGTTTCCTATACCATGGGCTAGGCAGCACTGTGCCACCACCGCTGTCCCCTATGGACCCTGCATCCACCACATTAACCCAGTGCGCAGTGATGGACACGTAACGGCCCTGGCCATGCCTACTGGACCATGCATCAGTTGTGAGGTGCACCTTTCCACTCACTGACAGCTTGAGTGCATGGACAATGCGGTCTTTCACATGAAGGTGGAGGGCTGGAATGGTTTGCGAGAAAAGAAGTGGTGACTGGGTAGTTCATAGCATGGTGCTGCGTAGGCCATTAGTTCTCTTCAACCAACCGATAAGGCATCATCTCTAATGAGATTAGTTTGGCAATGTGGGTGTTCAAACTCAGTATACGCGGATGAGAGGATGAGTACTTTTTTGTCCTACTCATAGTCTCTGGTAGGGTGAACTGGACTTGAGAGCTGGATATGGTGGAAGTAGCGGTGGACATGGCGGACTGAAAGAGGGTTGATGATGGTGATGGAGGTGATGTTCTCTCTGATGGCCTAGATTCAGTCTTTCGTTGCAATAACAGTGTGATTCCCTGACTGATTTGCCCTTGCGACGACAACTCAACATTTGCTGCTGGTGGTGTGCTAACCGGTGGCCTTACAGTGGGGGAAACAATGTTGCATTGCTGACTACCTTCTTTGGGAGCAGTAGCACATGTGGTACATGAGTTTTGGTAGTCCATCCATGCTTGCAAGTACATGGTGGTTAAATGTCTTAGCATGCAACTGGTATTCAAATTTCTCAGATTTTTCCCTCGGCTAAAGGTTTTTGCGCACTTCTTACAGATTACCTTTGTCTGATCATTAGGATTTTGTTCAAAAAAGTGCCACACTGCACTTTTCCTACTAGGGAAGACAGTTTGAGGCTTTGCACGCTGTCCTTTTTTGACCGTCTGGCCAAGCTGTCCTGCAATTGTTTTGGTTTTTGTAACCCGTTTTTGGACTGCTCCGGGCCTGCCAGATAACAACTGTTGCGGATGCTCCTCCTCCTCTTCTGAGCTATTGGCAGCGCCACACTCTACCCCCAATGGATGCCAATCTGGGTCAACAACTGGGTCATCCATCACCTCCTCTTCAATGTCATGTGCACCTTCCTCTGTGTCACCGTGTTTGGTGGTATAGTATGCGGGAAGGGGCACCTGAGTTTCATCTGCATCAGATTCTGGCTCAGTACACAGCGAGGACAATGTAGTGCTCTGAGTATTTATGTATGTTGTATGTATGTATGTTGCATGCATGTGGTATATATGTAGTATGTATGTTGCATGTGGTATATATGTAGTATGTATGTTGCATGCATGTAGTATATATGTAGTATGCATGTTGCATGCATGTAGTATATATGTTGTATGTATGTTGCATGCATGTAGTATATATGTGGCATATATGTAGTATGTATGTATGTTGCATGCATGTAGTATGTATATAGCATGTATGTAGTATGTATGTAGCATGTAGTATCTATGTAGTATGTTTTTTTGTTTTTTTAACATTCAACACATTAGCCGGATGATGGGACTACTACTGTCCCATCATTGGCTAATGTGTCAATCGTCCCATCGGACGATGCGTGCCAGACCCCCGCAGACTGCACAGACCCCCGGACAGTCGGCACAGACCACCGGCAGGCCGGCACAGCCCCCTGGCAGGCCGGTACAGACACCCGGCAGTCGGCACAGGCCCCCGGGGAGTCGGCACAGACCCCCGGGCAGTCGGCACAGACCCCCGGGCAGGCCGGTACAGACACCAGGGCAGGCTGGTACAGACCCCCGGGCAGGCCGGTACAGACCTCCGGGCAGGCCGGTACAGACACCCGGGCAGGCCGGTACAGACCCCCAGGCAGTCGGCACAGACCCCCGGGCAGTCGGCACAGACCCCCGGGCAGGCCAGTACAGACCCCCGGGCAGGTCAGTACAGACACCCGGACAGGCCGGTACAGACCCCTGGGCAGGCCGGTACAGACCCCCGGGCAGGCCGGCACAGACACCTAGGCAGGCCGGTACAGACCCCCCGGAAGGCCTGAACTGATGGCGCATCATGATGCGCACAGACCACGCATCATGATGACGCCATTTCGTCAGCCAATCAGAGCCACAGCAGTGGCTCTTTGCATTATGGGAACTTCCGATTCCGATATTGAAAAAATATCGGTACTCGGTATCGGAATTCCGATACAGTGAATATCGGCCGATACCCGATATTTGCAGTATCGGAATGCTCAACACTAGTCTCTACACTCCAGGACACTGTGGGATTCAGTCAGGCCCTGTTTATTTAACACCGCAATATGACAGGCAGATTCTCTATGCTGTTGGAAGGGTATATAGAAAACTGTGGAGAATTGGAATGTCTCTACACTTCAGGACACAGTGCGATTCAGTCAGGCCCTGCTTATTTAACACCGCAATATGACAGGCAGATTCTCTATGCTGTTAGAAGGGTGTATAGAGGACTGTGTAGAATTGGAATGTCTCTACACTTCAGGACACTGTGGGATTCAGTCAAGCCCTGTTTATTTAACACCGCAATATGACAGGCAGATTCTCTATGCTGTTAGAAGGGTGTATAGAGGACAGTGTAGAATTGGAATGTCTCTACACTTCAGAACACTGTGGGATTCAGTCAGGCCCTGTTTATTTAACACCCCAAAATGACAGGCAGATTCTCTATGCTGTTAGAAGGGTGTATAGAGAACTGTGGAGAATTGGAATGTCTCTACACTTCAGGACACAGTGGGATTCAGTCAGGCCCTGTTTATTTAACACCGCAATATGAGAGGCAGATTTTCTATGCTGTTAGAAGGGTGTATAGAGGACTGTGGAGAATTGGAATGTCTCTACACTTCAAGACACTGTGGGATTCAGTCAGGCCCTGTTTATTTAACACTGCAATATAACAGGCATATTCTCTATGCTGGTAGAAGGGTGTATAGAGAACTGTGGAGATTTGGAATGTCTCTACACTTCAGGACACAGTGGGATTCAGTCAGGCCCCGTTTATTTAACACTGCAATTTGACAGGCAGATTCTCCATGCTGTTAGAAGGTTGTATAGACGACTGTGGAGAATTGGAATGTCTCTACACTTCAGGACACTGTGGGATTCAGTCAGGCCCTGTTTATTTAACACCGCAATATGACAGGCAGATTCTCTATGCTGTTAGAAGGGTTTATAGAGGACTGTGTAGAATTGGAATGTCTCTACACTTCAGAACACTGTGGGATTCAGTCAAGCCCTGTTTATTTAACACCGCAATATGACAGGCAGATTCTCAATGCTGTTAGAAAGGTGTATAGAGAACTGTGGAGAATTGGAATGTCTCTACACTTCAGAACACTGTGGGATTCTGTCAGGCCCTGTTTATTTAACACAGCAATATGACAGGCAGATTCTCTATGCTGTTAGAAGGGTGTATAGAGGACTGTGTAGAATTGGAATGTCTCTACACTTCAGGACACTGTGGAATTCAGTCAGGCCCTGTTTATTTAACACCACAATATGACAGGCAGATCCTCTATGCTATTAGAAGGGTGTATAGAGGACTGTGCAGAATTGGAATGTCTCTACACTTCAGGACACTGTGGGATTCAGTCAGGCCCTGTTTATTTAACACCGCAATATGACAGGCAGATTCTCTATGGTGTTAGAAGGGTTTATAGAGGACTGTGGAGAATTGGAATGTCTCTACACTTCAGGACACTGTGGGATTCAGTCAGGCCCTGTTTATTTAACACCGCAATATGACAGGCAGATTCTCAATGCTGTTAGAAGGGTGTATAGAGAACTGTGGAGAATTGGAATGTCTCTACACTTCAGGACACAGTGGGATTCAGTCAGGCCCTGTTTATTTAATACTGCAATTTGACAGGCAGATTCTCTATGCTGTTACAAGGGTGTATAGAGGACTGTGGAGAATTGGAATGTCTCTACACTTCAGGACACTGTGGGATTCAGTCAGGCCCTGTTTATTTAACACCGCAATATGACAGGCAGATTCTCTGTGCTGTTAGAAGGGTGTATAGAGGACTGTGCAGAATTGGAATGTCTCTACACTTCAGGACACTGTGGGATTCAGTCAGGTCCTTTTATTTAACACCGCAATATGACAGGCAGATTCTCTATGGTGTTAGAAGGGTGTATAGAGGGCTATGTAGAATTGGAATGTCTCTACACTTCAGGACACTGTGGGATTCAGTCAGGCCCTGTTTATTTAACACCGCAATATGACAGGCAGATTCTCTATGCTGTTAGAAGGGTGTATAGAGGACTGTGTAGAATTGGAATGTCTCTACACTTCAGGACACTGTGGGATTCAATCAAGCCCTGTTTATTTAACACCGCAATATGACAGGCAGATTCTCTATGCTGGTAGAAGGGTGTATAGAGGACTGTGTAGAATTGGAATGTCTACACTTCAGGACACTGGGATTCAGTCAGACCCTGTTTATTTAACACCGCAATATGACAGGCAGATTCTCTATGCTCTTAGAAGGGTGTATAGAGGACTGTGGAGAATTGGAATGCATCTACACTTCAGGACACTGTGGGATTCAGCCAGGCCCTGTTTATTTAACACCGCAATATGACAGGCAGATTTTCTATGCTGTTAGGAGGGTGTATAGAGGACTGTGCAGAATTGGAATATCTCTACACTTCAGGACACTGTGGGATTCAGTCAGGCCCTGTTTATTTAACACCGCAATGTGACCGGCAGAAATTGCCAAGTGTATGACAAACTACAAGTTGTATATAGAATTGGGCAGAACTGGAATCTCCCTAGAGTGTAGTTCTTTAAGAATGGAACTTCTCCTCGACTTATCCTTACAGAGTCACACACAGATAGCTTCACTGTGGCCGTGATAACAGCCGTTACACGGTACTGAGAGAGGAGCATGCACGGACATCGCTGTCCAGTGTATGTAAAATTGTCAAGCTCCGTGTCTAGTATACGGACTGACACACACTGTCTCTCTATAGTTTTGAATGTAATCAAACAGCAAATATACTAAACTATTTGAAAACCAGACAAAACTATAAGGTGGAGGTCTGTAAGAACTGAATAACTCCTCGACTTATCCTTACAGAGTCACACACAGATAGCTTCACTGTGGCCGTGATAACAGCCGTTACACGGTACTGAGAGAGGAGCGTACACCACTGTACGGTGTGTGAAAAATGAATGCTCTGTAACTCACAATGACAAAACAATAAAATCTGGATTGCTTTGAAAAAAGCAGTTTACTCAGCAGTGGGCACACAGCAATGCAGCTACCAGGTAGCCTTAAAATGCAGCCTAATAACCAACAGAGATGATGCACCAAAATATAGCCTCCCCTTGCACTGCACAGTGACTGGTGTGTTGCACAGGCAAAATCGCTAGCATCAGAATCAGTTTTTGGTATCTTCTTCCCTGCCTAACACTCTCCCTACAGAATCATCAGCAGCAGCAGCTCTTCCTATTCTGAGATCAGCATGAGTAACATGGCGGTCGGCGTCCCCGCCCTTTTATACCCCCTGTGACGCCCCACAAAGCAAGCCAATCACTTGCATGCCCTTCTCCAAGATGGTGGTGACTGCTGCCTATGTCATCACGTTTCCCACAGTGTCCGTTCTTCCTGATTGGCTGCAAAAAGGGCGCTCAAGCATCTTTTGAAATGCGACTTTGGCGCAAAAGTCGCAGACCTCGTGGCCGACCTCACGCTAAGGTCGGGTTTCGTTTCATGAAACCCGACTTTGGCGAAAGTCGGCGACTTTTCAATTTTTTCGACCCATTTCGCTCAACTCTAATCAGCAAGTGTTTCTTGTTGTGTTTCAGCCAGTGGGTGGCGTGAACAGTGTCTGACCGACTTGTTCACACTTGTGCATGTCACATATGTTTTTAATCCGTTTTTTCCTTGCTTAGCATGGTTTGGGAGACCTCACCCCTCTCTTGTGTGACATGCACATAAATGAGCTGCCTTGCACCACAGGCCCATACTGGGGGGCGCCTGTCTGTATCCTGTTCATTTAGACACTGTGCACATATTCAGGTTTTAAATACATTAGATAGAGACTGCTCCGTGAAGGGTTACCGTGACATGGTGGAGCAGCTTGCTATACAGTTTTTGCAAAAAATGTATCGACTAAATACCCTGTATTTGTAATCCAGCACTTGCTGATTACTGTCAAATTCTTTACTGCAGAGTATTTTTGCAAATTTGTCATTTTGTGTTTTCTTGTTATGTTTCAGCCAGTGGGTGGCGTGAACTGTGTCTGACCAACTTATTCACACTTGTGCATGTCACATATGTTTCTAATCTGTTTTTTCCTTGCTTAGCATGGTTTGGGAGACCCCACCCCTCTCTTGTGTGACATGCACATAAATGAGCTGCCTTGAACCACAAGCCCATACTGGGGGGCGCCTGTCTGTATCCTGTTCATTTAGAAGCTGTTCACATGTTCAGGTTTGAAATACATTAGATAGGGACTGCTCCGTGAAGGGTTACTGTGACGTGGTGGAGCAGCTTGCTATACAGTTTTTGCAAAAAATGTATCGACTAAATACCCTGTATTTGTTATCCAGCACTTGCTGATTACTGTCATATTCTTTACTGCAGAGTATTTTTGCAAATTTGTCATTTTGTGTTTTCTTGTTGTGTTTCAGCCAGTGGATGGTGTGAACAGTGTCTGACCAACTTGTTCACACTTGTGCATGTCACATATGTTTTTAATCCATTTTTTAAAGCTTAGGATGGTTTGGGAGACCCCACCCCTCTCTTGTGTGACATGCACATAAATGAGCTGCCTTGCACCACAAGCCCATACTGGGGGGCGCCTGTCTGTATCCTGTTCATTTAGACACTGTTCACATGTTCAGGTTTTAAATACATTAGATAGGGACTGCTCCGTGAAGGGTTACCGTGACATGGTGGAGCAGCTTGCTATACAGTTTTTGCAAAAAATGTATCGACTAAATACCCTGTATTTGTAATCCAGCACTTGCTGATTACGGTCAAATTCTTTACTGCAGAGTATTTTTGCAAATTTGTCATTTTGTGTTTTCTTGTTGTGTTTCAGCCAGTGGGTGGCGTGAACTGTGTCTGACCAACTTGTTCACACTTGTGCATGTCATATATGTTTCTAATCCGTTTTTTCCTTGCTTAGCATGGTTTGGGAGACCCCACCCCTCTCTTGTGTGACATGCACATAAATGAGCTGCCTAGCACCACAAGCCCATACTGGGGGGCGCCTGTCTGTATCCTGTTCATTTAGACGCTGTTCACATGTTCAGGCTTTAAATACATTAGATAGGGACTGCTCCGTGAAGGGTTACTGTGACGTGGTGGAGCAGCTTGCTATACAGTTTTTGCAAAAAATGTATCGACTAAATACCCTGTATTTGTAATCCAGCACTTGCTGATTACTGTCATATTCTTTACTGCAGAGTATTTTTGCAAATTTGTCATTTAGTGTTTTCTTGTTGAACTTCCATCCTTTACGCCAACCTTTCACCACCTGAAGTACCAAAAAGGACTTCGTCAAGTCCCATAATCCATGGAACTTAAAGCCAAAGGCCAACCCTGACAAGAAATTATTTAATTTTGGGACCCGATTCCCAATTGTGTCCTAATAACAACAGCAATTTGCTCTCATCTTCTAAGCCCACCCCAAGTCGAGACTTCCACTCCTCCCAGATACCCCAAGACCTCGAAAGATCTGCCAAAGATCTGGATAACAAATCTCTTACTGCCCCAACAGAAGGTTTTATAATTCTTCCAGGCACGCCAGCCCCGTGGATTCTGCCAGAGATGCCAACTCCCGAACTTGGTCCCACTGCGAACAAGAAAGAGCTTCAAGAATGGGATAATTCAATTTTGGCCTAACCTCTGCCATAACCCATAAATTGAAACTCAGGCCCACCCAAACTATATACTGAAGAACTCTTACCACTCTAATAGCCCCTAATGACACACAACCAAAGCAAATCTTATTCTGAACACTCCTTCCCCATAACGATAGTGCCACAGCGATAGGGAAAACGTCACAGAGAACCTCATTGTTCGACCAACCCTTTTCAACCCAAATTGTTGGCCATTGCTCCACCAACCACATGCCTTGAAAAAACAAACTGAAACCCCTCTCTCCCGCTGTACCAACAAAAATGCCCAAAGACTCTGCAAACACCACCGGTGCAATCCAGATCGATTTCCCATTGAAAAGTGACCAAACTTTCAAATCGTCCTTCAACTCCTTCTTCTTTTGCCTGATAAAGTGTGAAGGAACCGTAACTCCCATTGTAGCTAGAGACAACCTCCTGCAAAATCTCCCCATCGGCATAATCTGACAAGCAAAGTTTAATTTGCCTAACAGAGATTGGACCTCTCTCAAAGTCACTTTCTTCAGACCGCAAACTCAACTCACTACAGCTCTCATGTCCAAAAATTTATCCTCAGGAATTCTGCATGCCATAGCGACCGTGTCAATTTCAATACCAAGAAACCTCAGTGACGTAACTGGGCCTACCGTTTTTTCAGACACCAAAGGGACCCCGAACTTTTTGGCCACACCCTCCATTGTATGAAGCAAAACAGAACAATCAAGAGACCGTGCTGGACCAGCAAACAGAAAATCATCTTAGTGAATACACGAATTAAGACCAGACACATCTTTGACCATCCACTCCAGAAACGCGCTGAACGTTTCGAAATAAGAACATGACAACAAACACCCCATCGGCAAACAACGATCAACATAAAACCCCCCATTCCAAAAACACCCCACCAAATGCATGCTGCCTGGATTAACCGGCAACAGGCGGAACGCCGCCTCAATGTCTTTGCTAACAGAGCCCCCTGACCACATTCCCTAACCAAAACCATAGACGTGTAAAAGACCAAACACAACTGGGGATCAATCCCATCATTAACTGACAAACCCTTTGGAAATGAGAGGTGATGTATCAGCCTGAATTTATTTGGCTCTTTTTTTGGTACTACACCCAAAGGTGAAACCCTGATATTATCTATCGGAACCAATAAAAATGGTACGGCCATTCTGCCTAAAGCCACCTCCTTATTCAATTTTTCAGTGACCACATCTGGAAACTCTTGGGCTGATTTCAAATTCTTGGTTGACAACCTCACCTCGACATCTACAAAAGGAATCCTAAAACCGTCCTTAAAACTGTCCCGTAAAAGATCAGCCGCTTCCCTATCCGGGTACCTATTTAGAAACCGCTCCATCTCTGCTAGTCGAATTGGTGTCACCCCTTTTTTCAGTTCCGTCTGCACCTTTCTATTTCCCTGCTCTATAAGATTTTGAGGACCCATGATTGCCACTACAGGAGGCGTGTACGCCCTGTCCTCTGCTGAGCTGGGCCCGTTCCTGGCTGGGCACCAGCCGTACCGACTCCCAGCTCCCCTGTCCTCACTGCTGCACGTGACGAGGAGGAGGCCAACATCTCCCCCTGTTGTAGGTCCTGCCTCACTACAGGATTCCTCCCGCCTCTTGTATTACGTGCATTTGGCCTGTGGCATGTGACCTCAGCCGGAGGGTCCCTGGAGGGGCTCCTCACACGGCGCCGGACCCGGGGGGTTACTTCAGGACTGAGGCGCCCCGGAGGCCTGGTCCTCCGAGGCCGTCGCCCGTCCTGTGGAGCCTGATCGTGCATGCCCCCCCCATCTTGCAGCAGGCCTTGAAGAGATGCCTGCAGCCATCCTGCTCCCCTAGAGCCAGCAGCGACCCCTCAATTGCTGAAGGATTGTCTCTATATCCATTCCACAGGTTGCCCTTTAAAATGTCTACCCCTTTTATTGTATTCCCCTTAACCCCTCCCTTAACCCCTATCAGATATTCACATTCAAAATCCTTAACCCTTACTAAACTGTCCCTCTTAACAAGTATCCTACCCTCTAGTCCCTCTCAATCCCGTCATGCTGTTCTCCCTTTTATCGCCTGTGGCCTGTGGCCTCCCAATACGGCCCCACTGAGATTTAGATGGAAACCCCAAAGTAAGTGTTCAACAAAGAACACAGGACAAATGTGATAACAAACATTGTGTAAAGTGTTCCTAACATAAGCTTCAACTCAATCCACAAAAAAAGCAAGTCTCACTCAGGTCTGTCATCTGTTAATGGAAATATAGGTGCTTCCACATTACTGGTTGCACAAGGACTCTGGAAAAGCAAAATGGCTCCTCGACCCTGAAAATAAATTCAGAAAATTCTGCATTTCTAAATTCAAATGCCCCCTCCTTCTGAACCCCAGTGTGCCTAAACTGCAGTTAGTGTCCACATGTTTGGCAATTCTGAAGCGATGATAGCTTGCCTAATTTACAGGTGCATGTCTCCAGAAGCATAAGCTGGGCATAACGTACTGTTCACTATAAGGTACTGCTCACTACAACAAACTGGTCACTACAGCGTACTGATCACTACAATGGCAGTTTGCAATTTTCACTAAGCATCATTCATTGCTGATTACTTCTGGAAAACACTCATGGAGTCAAGATCGTCACTACACTAGTAGATAAATTCCCATTGGGGTATAATTTCCAAAATGGGGTAGCGTGAGGGAGGATTTTGCTCTTCTAGCACTTAGGGGCTCTGTTTATGGAGTTCGCAAACTATTCTTGGAAAATCTGCGCTCCAGGAGGCAGCCTCTCCACATGGCTAAGCAGTACTGTACAGCCACATATGGGATACTGGCACATTAAGTAGAAATTGTGGGACAAATTATGGTGCTATTTTTACCTACTTCTTGTGTGAAAATGTAAAATCTGGGGCTAAAACAAAGTTTTGGTGGTAAAAAAGTAATTATTTTTTCTTCACTGCCCAATGGTATAAAAATCTATGACACACCCGTGGTGTCAATTTGATCACTGCCCCCCTACATGAACTCGTTGAGAGGGGTAGTTTGTAAAATGGGGTCACTTATGGGGGTTTCTGCTATTCTTGCAATTAAGAAGTTTTCCCAGTCGGTTACGACACCCGCAAACCATAAAAGTAAGATCTGCATTATAATCTGGCGCTCCTTGCCTTCTGAGCTTTGCACTGCGCCTGAAAAATATTTCCTTATTACATGTAGGGTATTGGCGCACACAGGAAAAATGGACCTCAATTTGTTGTAAAAAACTGGCTGCACTGGAGGGATGGCTGCACTGGGAAGATGGGTGCACTGAGGAGATGGCTGCACTGGGGAAACGGGTGCACTGGAGAGACGGGTGCACTGGGGCGACGGGTGCACTGAGGAGATGGCTGCACTAGGGAGATGGGTGCACTGGGTTGATGGCTGCACTGGGGAGATGGCTGCACTAGGGATATGGGTGCACTAGGGAGATGGATGCACTGGGGAGATGGCTGCACTGGGGAGATGGCTGCACTGGGGAGACGGCTGCACTGGGGAGACAGCTGAAGTGGGGAGACGGCTGCAGTGAGGAGACGGCTGCACTGGGGAGACCGCTGCACTAGGGAGACGGCTGCACTGGGGAGATGGCTGCACTGGATTGATGGCTGCACTGGGGAGATGGCTGCACTGGGGAGACGGCTGCACTGGGGAAACGGCTGCACTGGGAAGATGGCTGCACTAGGGAGAAAGGCTACTTTCACATCAGCAATTTTTGCCAAAGTGTCTGCATTAGTCGTACTCACCAATGGGGGAGGCAGCACTAAAAGTGCCTAGGGCAGCATAAACTCTAAATACGGCCCAGGGCACAAGTGGTGTCAATGTCATCACTGCACCACTAGATGAATTCATTGGGAAGAGTAGTATGTAAAATGTGATCACATATGGGGGGTTTCTGTAGTTCTGACACCTTAAGGGCTCTGCCAATGTGACATGGCACCCTCAAACCATTCCAGCAAAATCTGAACTTCAATATGGCAATTCTCCCCTTCTGGCTTTGCACTGTGCCTCAAAAGTAGGGTATAAGCGTACTCAGGAGATATTGCACAACAAATTGCTTGGTGCAATTTTTATGTGACCCTTGTAAAAATAAAAAAAAATTGGGGTTAAATAAAATTTTTGTGGGGAAAATGTGTTTTTTTTTATTTTCATGGCTGTTATGCGTCAGGTTCCTGCCTCTGCACAAGAGGGAACTCATGCCTTGCCTTCTGCGGTCTCCCATTCCTCTCCAGCCAAAGAAGAGGCTGCTCAGCAGAGATGTCAGTCACAGCACCTTGCCCAGGCTAATGCTAGGCGTCTGGCTGCTCCTGCTGGCTCTGCTATTGTATCATGCGTCAGTCAGCAGCAAGCAGATGCTCATGGGACTAAGTCCTGCTTTTCCCCTACTGAGCATGCCCGTGGGATGACCTCTCATTGGAGGTCAGAGGTCACATGCGCAGGTCCCGTTCCTGCTCGAATTGGTCCACTGGGAAGGTCCCGGAAGGACTCCGCTATAAAAGAGTCGCATGGCGGCTTGGCGATGCGCTAGTATAGACTCTTGTGGCTTATGGTGTGTATGATGACGGATGCTTGATACTTCGACTGACTCATTATGATCCCCTCCCTCTGGCTGTGCTTGGGTTCAGAGAATAGGAGTTAGAGTTAGCGCCTACCAGTGGCATTGCATTTGCCACCATGCTCCCAGTCATCAGCACGTGCTAGCATCCGATGGTGCCTATCTGTCCAAGGCACTATCGTACCGCGTCGAGTGTTAGAAACCGCCAGTGTAGCGCCGTGCGCAAGTTGGGCGCTTTCTCAGCCCAACCCTGGGCGATTACTGGCGTTCCCCAGAGCGGCATTGTGCACACTTGCGCACTATATTTGTATTAGTATTTTCTGCTGGCTCCGCAGTTTGTGGCGCCAAGCGCTAGAGGTCTAGAGGGACTCCTGTCCATGTGTCCTAAGGGCAGATTCCAGAGACTCTACACTAGAGCTCTATTTGCCGAGTCCTGTGGAGTTAACAGGCTCCAGCATTTGTGCTAGCGAACTCTGTGAAGTAACAGAGATCGCACCTGTATACATCGGGTCAGCAGTTAATCGCCGTTGTTTAGTTTGCACTCCGCCATTACCGAGCAGCAGTTTACCATCTCTGCATGGTGGACCCCAGGCTACTAATGCACCTCATTTTCATTTTTATTATTTGGTGCATTCCGCCAGCCTAACATTATACTAGCACCAGGGTCTGGCTAGTAATGGCGGACGAGCAGCGACTCCACAGGTACATCCAGCAGCTGGAGGGCAGGTTGGTGGCTCTCGTGCTCTCAGTCTCAGCTGTGGATCTTACTGCGCTCACTGTTCAGGCTGTCTCCCGTGTGTCCACTGCCATCCCTGCTCTGACTTTGTCCCGCCTCCCGCTGCCCGAGAAGTTCTCGGACGATAGTGCTTCTTGTAGGGGTTTCGTGAGCCAGTGCACTATACAGCTGGAGCTGCTGGCTGCACGATTCCCCTCCGAGCAGGCTAAGGTGGAATTTATCATTTCCCTCTTGTCGGGCAGGGCTTTGGAGTGGGCCACACCGCTGTGGAAGTGTGGTGATTAGTGTTGAGCATTCCGATACCGCAAGTATCGGGTATCAGCCGATACTTGCTGTATCGGAATTCCGATACCGACTTCCGATATTTTTTCAATATCGGAAGTCGGCATCAGAATCGGAAGTTCAAAGTTGATTGACAGCCGAAATGACGTCATCATAATGCGCGGTGTGTGCGCATCATGATGCGCCATCATTTCGGGCCTTCCGGGGGTCTCTGCCGGCCTGCCGGGGGGCTGTGCCGGCCTGCCAGGGGGCTGTGTGGACTGCCCGGGGTCTGTACCGGCCTGCCGGGGGGCTGTGCCGGCCTGTCGGTGGTCTGTGCACCCTGTGGGGGTCTGTACCGGCCTGCCGGGGGGCTGTGCCGGCCTGCCGGGGGGCTGTGCTGATGTCCGGGGGTCTGTGCAAGCATCGTCCGATGGGACTACAAGTCCCATCTGGCGATGCCTGCTACCATGACAGTGATTGACACATTAGCCAATGATGGGACAGTAGTAGTCCCATCATCCGGCTAATGTGTTAAATGTTAAAAAAAAATACTACATACATACTACATACATACTACATGCATGCTACATACATACTACATGCTACATACATACCACATATATACTACATGCATGCTACATGCATACTACATGCTACATACATACTACATATATACTACATGCATGCTACATACAGTACATACTACATGCTACATACATACTACATATATGCTACATGCATGCTACATACATACTGCATGCTACATACATACTACATGCTACATACATACCACATATATACTACATACATACTACATGCATGCTACATGCTACATACATACCACATACATACTACATACATACTACATACATACTACATACATACTACATGCATGCTACATGCTACATACATAACACATATATACTACATGCATGCTACATACATACTACATGCTACATACATACCACATACATACTACATACATACTACATACATACTACATGCATGCTACATACATACTACATGCTACATACATACTACATATATACTACATGCATGCTACATACATACTACATGCTACATACATACCACATACATACTACATACATACTACATGCATGCTACATACATACTACATGCTACATACATACTACATATATACTACATGCATGCTACATACATACTGCATGCTACATACATACCACATACATACTACATACATACTACATGCATGCTACATACATACTACATGCTACATACATACTACATATATACTACATGCATGCTACATGCATACTGCATGCTACATACATACTACATACATACTACATACATACTACATGCATGCTACATACATACTACATACATACTACATGCTACATACATACCACATATATACTACATACATACTACATGCATGCTACATACATACTACATGCTACATACATACCACATATATACTACATACATACTACATGCATGCTACATACATACTACATGCATGCTACATACATACTACATGCTACATACATACCACATACATACTACATACATACTACATGCATGCTACATACATACTACATGCTACATACATACTACATATATACTACATGCATGCTACATACATACTACATGCGACATACATACCACATACATACTACATACATACTACATACATACTACATGCATGCTACATACATACTACATGCTACATACATACTACATATATACTACATGCATGCTACATACATACTGCATGTTACATACATACTACATACATACTACATGCATGCTACATACATACTACATACATACTACATGCTACATACATACCACATATATACTACATACATACTACATGCATGCTACATACATACTACATGCTACATACATACCATATATATACTACATACATACTACATGCATGCTACATACAATACATACATAGACATACAGTACATATAACATAGAGTAACATACTTACCAATACTTGTCACATTGTTCCCCGAAGCCATTGTCTTTTACGGAATAAATATTAACATAACAAACCACAAAAATACTCACCCACGATCCGAAGCAGTCCACGAGTGTGTCCCACGACGATCTTGGGTAGAGAACTGCAGCATCAGCTGATGCTGCCGTTCTCTACGGGCTGCAGGAATCCAATGACGGAAGGTAGGTATCCTTCCGCACTGTATTCCTCCGCCACTTAAAAAAAAAAAAGTCCCTAGTCTCACTTTATGCCATTGCTGCGTGGGAAATTCCCACAGAGCAATGGCATAAAGTGAGACTAGGGACTTTTTTTTTTTTAAGTGGCAGAGGAATACAGTGCGGAAGGATACCTACCTTCCGTCATTGGATTCCTGCAGCCCGTAGAGAACGGCAGCATCAGCTGATGCTGCAGTTCTCTACCCAAGATCGTCGTGGGACACACTCGTGGACTGCTTCGGATCGTGGGTGAGTATTTTTGTGGTTTGTTATGTTAATATTTATTCCATAAAAGACAATGGCTTCGGGGAACAATGTGACAAGTATTGGTAAGTATGTTACTCTATGTTATATGTACTGTATGTCTATGTATGTATTGTATGAATGTATTGTATGTAGCATGTATGTAGTATGTATGTAGTATATATGTGGTATGTATGTAGCATGTAGTATGTATGTAGTATGTATGTAGCATGCATGTAGCATGCAGTATTTATGTAGCATGCATGTAGTATATATGTAGTATGTATGTAGCATGTAGTATGTATGTAGCATGCATGTAGTATGTATGTAGTATGTATGTAGTATGTATGTGGTATGTATGTAGCATGTAGTATGTATGTAGCATGCATGTAGTATATATGTAGTATGTATGTAGCATGTAGTATGTATGTAGCATGCATGTAGTATGTATGTAGTATGTATGTAGTATGTATGTGGTATGTATGTAGTATGTATGTGGTATGTATGTAGCATGCAGTATGTATGTAGCATGCATGTAGTATATATGTAGTATGTATGTAGCATGTAGCATGCATGTAGCATGCATGTAGTATGTATGTAGCATGTAGCATGCATGTAGTATGTATGTAGTATATATGTGGTATGTATGTAGCATGTAGTATGTATGTAGCATGCAGTATGTATGTAGCATGCATGTAGTATATATGTAGTATGTATGTAGCATGCATGTAGTATATATGTAGTATGTATGTAGCATGTAGTATATATGTAGTATGCATGTAGTATATATGTAGTATGTATGTTGCATGTAGTATATATGTAGTATGAATGTAGCATGTATGTAGTATGTAGTATGAATGTAGCATGTATGTAGTATGCATGTTGCATGTAGTATATATGTAGTATGTATGTTACATGTAGTATGCATGTTGTATGTATGTAGCATGTATGTAGCATGTAAATTTTTTTTTTTTTTACATTCAACACATTAGCCGGATGATGGGACTACTACTGTCCCATCATTGGCTAATGTGTCAATCACTGTCATGGTAGCAGGCATCGCCCGATGGGACTTGTAGTCCCATCGGACGATGCCTGCACAGACCCCCGAAGCCTGCACAGACCACAGGCAGGCCGGCACAGCCCCCCGGAGCCTGCACAGACCACCGGCAGGCCGGCACAGCCCCCCGGAGCCTGCACAGCCCCCCGGCAGGCCGGCACAGCCCCCCGGCAGGCCGGCACAGCCCACCGGAGCCTGCACAGACCACCGGCAGGCCGGCACAGCCCCCCGGGAGGCCGGCACAGACCACCGGAGCCTGCACAGACCCCCTGGCAGGCCGGCACAGCCCCCCGAAAGGCCCGTACAGACCCCAGAGAGGCTGTACAAGGCAAAAACAGGGTTTTTCTTATTCCGATACCGGAAGTCCCATAGACTTGAATGGGACTTCCGGTATCGGAATCGGCGATACCGATACTTTTTTTTAAGATCGGCCGATCCATTCCGATCCGATACTTTGAAGTATCGGACGGTATCGCTCAACTCTAGTGGTGATCATGTGGTGCAGAATGCCTCACAGTTCTTGGGCACTTTGAAGCAGGTCTTCCTGGTACCGCAAGTCACCCATGATACCACGCTCCGGCTGCTGGCATTGTGACAGGGCTTGTCCATGGTCAGTCACTTCACCATCCAGTTCCGGACTCTGGCCTCTGAGTTGGAGTGGCCAGATAAGGTCTTCATTCCAGCATTCTGGAGAGGCTTGACTGACCATGTGAAGGACGCCCTGGCCACCAGGGAGATTCCCACCACACTGGAGGAGCTTATCACCATCTGCCGAGCGAAGGTTGGAGCGGTCCCAGTGTAGGTAGAGGTTTGCTAAACCTCTGGAATCTCCTGTCCGCTCGAGCTCCTGTGATCTGTCATGTTTGCCGGCAGTCCGGTCACCTTGCCAACTGGTGCCCACAGCGGCTGGGAAAACGCTCGCGCCTAGTGGCCATAGGAGGCGGCTCACTAGAATCAGTGGCATTTTCCTCCAAGTTGTACTTTAAGGGGACACTTGAGTTTGGTTCTTCCACTCTTTCAAGATCCTCGAACAGGTCAACCCTGTGGTCTAATGGCTGTCCCTTCCCCCACGCCTGGGTATCACTGATACCTTCCACGTTTCCCTCCTTAAGCCCGTTCACATGTCCTGGTTCTCCAAGTCATCTGCCGGGACATCAAGCTTGTCCTCGGACGAGTTTGAGGTGAACGCCATTGTTGGCTGCAAGGTGGTACGAGGAAAAAAGTATTATCTAGTGGATTGGAGGGGTCATGGCCTAGAGGATCGGACCTGGGAGCCAGTGGAGAACATCCGCGCTCCACTACTCATTGTGGCCTTTGAGTGTAGCTAGGCTCGGGGGAGGGGGGCCTGGGGGGTAATGTTAGGCATCAGGATCCTTCCTCTGCACAAGAGGGAACTTGAGCCTTGCCTTCTGCGGACTCTCATTCCTTTTCAGCTGGAGAGGAGGCTGCTCAGCAGAGATGTCGGTCCCAGCGCCTTGCCCAGGCTAATGCTAGGCGTCTGGTTGCTCCTCCTGGCTCTGCTATTGTATCATGCATGAGTCAGCAGCAAGCAGATGCTCCTGGGACTAAGTCCTGCTTTTCCCCTACTGAGCATGCCTGTGGGACGACCTCTCATTGGAGGTCAGAGGTCACATGCGCAGGTCCCGTTCCTGTTTGGATTGGTCCACTGGGAAGGTCCCGGAAGGACGCCGCTATAAAAGAGTCGCATGGCCGCTCGGCAATGCGCTAGTATAGACTCTTGTGGCTTATAGTGTGTATGATGACGGATGCTTGATACTGGGAATGATTCATTATAATCCCCTCCCTCTGGTTGTGCTTTATGATCCCCTCCCTCTGGTTGTGCTTGGGTTCAGGGAATAGGAGTTAGAGTCTGCTCCCACCAGTGGCATTGCATTTGCCACCATGCTCCCAGTCATCAGCACGTGCTAGCATCCGATTGTGCCTATCAATCCAGGGCACTATCGTACCACGTCGAGTGTTACAAACTGCCAGTGTAGCGCCGTGCGCAAGTTGTGCGCTTTCTCAGCCCAACCCTGGGTGATTACTGGCGTCCACCACAGCGGCAATGTGCACATTTGCATGCTATATTTGTATTAGTATATTCTGTTGGCTCCGTAGTTTGCGGCGTCGAGCTTTAAAGGTCTAGAGGGACTCCTGTCTGGTGTCCTAAGGGCAGATGTTATGAATGAGTCACCGAGGATGAAAAACAAAAACAAGTTAAGCCACAGAAAACCAGAGAGGTTGGTAACTAAGTGGATTGCAGACCCCTGATCCTATCCACACAACTAGCAGTAGCCGTGGAGCGTACCTACGATGATCCTAGATGCCTCGTCATAGCCGGAGAACTAAATAAGCCTAAAGCAAGAAAAGGGGAAATCTAAACTGCCCCAGAGCAGACCCTGTTGTGAGTTCATTTTCCCCTTCACCATTGAGGTCTGATGAACTCCCTCTTCTGGTGAAGGAAGGTAGTGAGGCTGATTACCAAGCACCTGAGCAGGATGATGATGACTGGATGACAGGAATTACTGACAGGATATAAGGCAGCCGACGCCCTTCTGCCTTGCTGGTGATCTCTCTGAGGGATTCTAGGAGACCAGTCTGATTCCTGCTCCTCAAAAGCTAAGTTTTCTGCTCTACTTTTTGCATTTGTGTTTTGGTTTTGTTTTGCAATGTTTTCCTTGATTTCTGCCATTCCCTGCTGGGGTGAGCTGAATTCCTTTTTGCTCTGTCTTCAGAAAATACCTGAGTACTGATATAGTCTTTTTGAAGCCTAGCGTCTTCAGGGCTTTTTTCCCTATCAGCTGTTGGCTCTTGTTTTGATAGGGTTTTGGCGGATTACAGACAGCAGCTTTTCTATTCTGTCCTATCTAGTTAGCTTGTGCCCCATCATTTGCTCAGCCTATCTTTCTATCTGTGTGAGTGTTTTTTCATCTTGCTTCACCGTCATTATATGTTGGGGGCTGCCTATTGCTTTGGGGTCTGCTCTGGGGCAGTTTAGATTTCCCTTTCTGTCTTTAGGCTATGTAGTTCTCTGGCTGTGATCGAGGGGTCTAGGGCACCGTAGGAACCCCCCACGGCTACTGCTAGTTGTTGTTGATAGGTTCAGGGGTCTGCAATCCGATAGCTGCCAACTTCTCTGGTTTTCTGGACTTAGCTAGTATTTCTGTTTTTGCCTCCTACGGCGACTCATTCATAACAGAATCACCAGCCATACCGCAGATCCTAGGGTACTCAATAGCAGGAAAGTGTGTATATTTTTTGCTCTATATCTCTGAGGCCGTAGGGGGAATTTTTTTTCTCTCAATGGAGATAAAGCAATTGTCCGATCGTGTGGAGCAGCTCGCTGCGGAAGTGCAGGGAATTTCCGCCTACCTTGCTCATTCACATGCTGCTGAACCAAAGATCCCTACCCCTGATGTGTTTTTTGGGGATCGGTCTAAATTTTTGAATTTCAAAAATAATTGTGAATTATTTTTTGTCTTGAAGCCTAACTCGTCAGGGAGCTCCACGCAGCAGTTTAAAATTGTCATCTCTTTGCTGTGTGGCGATCCCCAGGATTGGGCGTTTTCTATGAAACCAGATGATCCTATTCTGACTAATGTGAATGCAATTTTTCAAGCCTTGGGGTTGTTGTATGACGAACCTAATGTTATTGATCAGGCTGAAAAGACCCTGTTGGCATTTTGCCAGGGTCGAGATTCTGCAGAATTGTACTGTCAAAAATTCCGAAAGTGGGCGGTCCTTACTACCTGGAATGATAATGCCTTGGCAGCTCTCTTTCGGAAAGGTTTGTCAGAAGCCGTAAAAGATACTATGGTGGGATTTCCTGTTCCCTCTGGTCTTGACGATTCTATGTCATTAGCCATTCAGGTTGATCGGCGTTTACGTGAACGCAGGACTGCACGAGAGGTGTTGCCACCTGTTGAACAAATGTCTGAACCTATGCAATGTGATAGAGTTTTGTCCAGGGAGCAGCGTCAGGAGTTCAGAAGGCGTAATAAGCTGTGTTTTTTTGTGGAGATGCCTCGCATATTATTTCTGTTTGTCCTAAACGAGAGAAACATTTTGCACACACGTTATCTGTGGGTGGTGTTCAACCTAAGTTTCTTCTGGCAATTACTCTGATCTGCTCCCTGTCCACATTTTCCGCCAAGGCTTTTGTGGATTCGGGAGCAGCCCTGAACCTAATGGACTTGGATTTTGCTAAACGTTGTGGATTTCCTATGACACCTCTGCGGACGCCTATCCCTTTGAGGGGGATTGATGCTACTTCTTTGGTGAAAAATAAACCTCAGTTTTGGACCCAGGTGGTAATGCGGGTCGCCCCAGACCATCAAGAAAATTGCAGATTTTTGGTGTTGCATAATTTGCATGATACCATTGTTCTGGGGTTTCCCTGGTTGCAAATTCATAATCCAGTTTTGGATTGGAAATCTGCGTCTGTGGTGAGTTGGGGTTGTCGGTGTGCCCTTAGTGAGGCTCCGGTTTTTTCCACCTCTCCTCAGTCGCATGATGTTCCTGACTATTTGGCGGATTTTTATGATGTATTTAGTGAGAATGAGTCTGCGTCTTTGCCTCCTCATAGGAGTTATGACTGTGCAATTGAACTGATCCCGGGGTGTAAATTTCCCAAGGGTTGGCTCTTCAATTTATCTGTACCCGAGCACGAGGCTATGCGATCCTATATTAAGGAGGCGTTGGAGAAGGGTCATATTAGACCATCCTCTTCACCCTTAGGTGCTGGGCTTTTTTTCGTGGCCAAAAAGGATGGTTCATTAAGGCCTTGTATTGATTATCGTGCCCTCAACAAAATTACTATTAAATATCAGTATCCGTTACCCCTGATTTCGGATCTATTCTCCAGAGTTAAAGGTGCTTGCTGGTTTACCAAGCTTGACCTCAGGGGGGCGTATAATCTTATCCGCATTAAGCATGGGGATGAATGGAAGATGGTGTTTAATACTCCGGAGGGACATTTTGAGTACCTGGTGATGCCTTTTGGGCTCACTAATGCCCCTTCTGTCTTCCAGTGCTTCATGAACGACATTTTCCGAGACTTTGTGGATACATTTTTGATTATCTATCTGGATGATATTTTGATCTTCTCCAAGGATTGGGATTCTCATGTGGAACATGTTCGGACTGTGTTCCGGATCTTGAGGGAGAATTCCCTGTATGTCAAAGGATCGAAATGCCTTTTTGGGGTACAGAGAATTTCTTTTTTGGGATTTATTTTGTCTCCGTCATCTATTGAAATGGCCCCGGCCAAGGTACAGGCCATTTATGATTGGGTTCAGCCCACTTCTTTGAAGGCCCTCCAGAAGTTTTTGGGTTTTGCTAATTTTTATCGGAAATTTATAGCAAAATTTTCTAGTATTGCCAAGCCATTGACTGATCTGACTAAAAAGGGTGCTGATGTGTTGAATTGGTCTCTGGAGGCTGTTTCTTCCTTTCTGGAGCTGAAGCGAAGATTCACTTCTGCCCCGGTTTTGCGGCAACCTGATGTCTCACTCCCGTTCCAGGTAGAGGTGGACGCTTCTGAGATTGGTGCAGGAGTTGTTTTGTCCCAAAAGGATCCTGTAACATCTAAAATGAATCCCTGTGCTTTCTTTTCCCGAAAGTTCTCTCCATCTGAACGTAACTATGATGTGGGGAATCGGGAACTGTTAGCCATGAAATGGGCATTTGAGGAGTGGAGACATTGGTTGGAGGGAGCTAAACATCAAGTCATGGTCCTCACTGACCACAAGAATTTGATTTACCTGGAGTCGGCCAGACACTTGAGCCCTAGACAGGCTGGGTGGGCCTTGTTTTTTACACGTTTTGATTTTATGGTCTCTTTTCTTCCTGACACTAAGAATGTCAAGGCTGACGCTCTCTCTAGGAGCTTCTTTGCTGATTCTCCTGTGGTGACCAAGCCTTCTACCATCTTAGGCGAAGGGGTAGTTCTTTCTGCCATCTCGCCCGATTTGAGACGTGCTCTGGAAGAGTTCCAGGAGGACAAACCTGAGCATTGTCCCAGTGGAAAGTTGTATGTTCCTGACCAGTGGAAGAAGAGAGTGATGTCTGAAGTTCATTGCTCTGCATTGGCTGGTCATCCAGGTATTTTTGGTACTAGAGATCTGGTGAGTCGGTCTTTTTGGTGGCCCGCCTTGTCTCGTGCTGTCAGGAATTTTGTGCAGTCCTGTGGGACTTGCTCCCGGTCTAAACCTTGTTCTCGCTCTAGTGGGTTGTTGATGCCTTTGCCGATTCCCAGGAGGCCATGGACCCATATTTCAATGGATTTCATCTCTGATATGCCTGTCTCTCAGAGAATCGTGTAAAGTATAGCGTGCACTACTACAAGTTGCACAAGTAGGTTACCCAGACCCATGTGAATAATAAAGTAACTTGGCACTCAACTGAATGATCCTTTTTGAAAATAAGTTTTTAATGTGGCAGTCACAACAATTGGCCTTCGTCAGTCTGCCGACTGATGCAGATGATGAAGTTAAAAGTGGAGAATTATACAAGATCCTATTACAAGGCAGTGATTTTGGAGGTTACTGTAATGACCAACTGTCTATAACACGTGTAGTGCTCTGGTGAATCCGGAAGAAATTGGAACAGGCAATGGAGCTTAAGTCTCTAGGGGCTTTATGCCTGTAAGAGTTTATGCCTGGTGGGTATGGGTTAATATCTTTTGATGCTTGAACCAATTAATGTTAGAGAAAAAATAAATTTCTTATAATCCTAAGAGGTTAATGCCTGGATGTCCAGGGCTAGCAGCGGATACTGCGTCCAGGTCCATACGCCTAGGCACTACACCTGCACCTGTTCATGTAACCTGATCTACTGATACAAGACTGTTAAAGCGTCTCAGGCATTAACCTCTTAGGATTATAAGAAATTTATTTTTCTCTAACATTAATTGGTTCAATAATTCTCCACTTTTAACTTCATCATCTGCAGCAGTCGGCAGACTGAAGAAGGCCAATTGTAGGCCGAAACGTCCTTTGTGACTGCCACAATAAAAACTTATTTTCAAAAAGGATCATTCAGTTGAGTGCCAAGTTACTTTATTATTTGTCTCTCAGAGAATGACTGTTATTTGGGTGATTTGTGATAGGTTCTCTAAGATGGTTCATCTTGTACCACTCCCTAAGTTGCCATCTTCCTCTGAGTTGGTGCCCCTGTTTTTGCAACAGGTGGTTCGCTTGCACGGGATTCCTGAGAACATTGTATCTGACAGAGGAGTTCAGTTTGTGTCTAGATTTTGGAGGACTTTCTGTTCCAAGCTGGGAATTCAGTTGTCCTTCTCCTCTGCTTTTCACCCTCAGACCAATGGGCAGACGGAGAGAACAAACCAGACCTTGGAGTCGTATTTGAGATGTTTTATTTCCGCTGATCAGGATGATTGGGTTTCATTTTTGCCCTTGGCCGAATTTGCTTTAAATAATAGAGCTAGTTCTGCCACTTTGATGTCACCTTTTTTTTGTAACTTTGGGTTTCATCCTCGATGTTCTTCAGGGCAGGTGGAGCCTTCTGCCTGCCCAGGTGTTGACACTGTAGTGGAGAGAATGCACCAGATCTGGGACCAAGTGGTGGATAAGTTATCTCTCTCCCAGGAAAAGGCCCAGCGGTTTTCCAACCGACATAGGACCATTGGTCCCCAGTTTAAGGTTGGTGATATGGTTTGGTTATCATCAAAAAATATAGCTATGAAGGTGGCTTCTCCTAAGTTTAAGCCTAGATTTATTGGACCTTACAAGATTTTGGAGATTATTAATCCAGTCTCTTTTCTTTTGGCTCTTCCTGTTACATTTAAAATCCATAATGTGTTTCACAATTTCTTGTTGAAGAGGTTTGTTGAACCAGTAGTTCCTGGGGTGGCACCTCCGGACCCTGTAGTCGTTGAAGGTAACATGGAATATGAGGTAGAGAAGATACTGGATTCCCATCTGGCTAGATGCAGACTCCAGTATTTGGTTAAGTGGAAGGGTTATGGTCAGGAGGATAATTCCTGGGTCTCTGCCTCTGATATTCATGCCAAAAGATTGGTGCGTGCTTTTCATCGGGCTCACCCTGATCGCCCTGGTGGCGTGGATGAGGGTTCGGTGACCCCTCCTCAAGGGGGAGGTACTGTTGTGAGTTCATTTTCCCCTTCACCATTGAGGTCTGATGAACTCCCTCTTCTGGTGAAGGAAGGTAGTGAGGCTGATTACCAAGCACCTGGGCAGGATGATGATGACTGGATTACGGGAATTACTGACTGGATATAAGGCAGCCGACGCCCTTCTGCCTTGCTGGTGATCTCTCTGAGTGATTCTAGGAGACCAGTCTGATTCCTGCTCCTCAAAAGCTAAGTTTTCTGCTCTACTTTTTGCATTTGTGTTTTGGTTTTGTTTTGCATTGTTTTCCTTGATTTCTGCCATTCCCTGCTGGGGTGAGCTGAATTCCTTTTTGCTCTGTCTTTAGAAAATACCTGAGTACTGATATAGTCTTTTTGTAGCCTAGCGTCTTCAGGGCTTTTTTCCCTATCAGCTGTTGGCCCTTGTTTTGATAGGGTTTTGGTGGATTACAGACAGCAGCTTTTCTATTCTGTCCTATCTAGTTAGCTTGGGCCCCATCATTTGCTCAGCCTATCTTTCTATCTGTGTGAGTGTTTTTTCATCTTGCTTCACCGTCATTATATGTTGGGGGCTGCCTATTGCTTTGGGGTCTGCTCTGGGGCAGTTTAGATTTCCCTTTCTATCTTTAGGCTATGTAGTTCTCCGGCTGTGATCGAGGGGTCTAGGGCACCGTAGGAACCCCCCACGGCTACTGCTAGTTGTTGTTGATAGGTTCAGGGATCTGCAATCCGATAGCTGTCAACTTCTCTGGTTTTCTGGACTTAGCTAGTATTTCTGTTTTTGCCTCCTACGGTGACTCATTCATAACAAGACCCCAAAGCAATAGACAGCCCCCAAACATGTATTGTCGGTGAGACAAGATGAAAACACAAACACAGATAGAAAAATAGGCTGAGCAAACGATGGGGCCCACACTAACTAGAAAGGACAGGGAAGGAAAGATGCTGTCTGCAATCACGCACAAAACCCTGCCAAAAAATGTCCGACACTTTCTGATAACAAAAACCCTGAAGTCACTAGACTTCAATTCCCTATATCAGCACTCTGGTATATTCTGAAGACAGAGCAAAAAGAGACAAATCTGGTCATGGACAAAAAGCAAACTGGCATAAACAGAGACATAAGGATGGAAATTCAGTGCAGCTCCAGCAGGGCCTGGCTGACCACAAAAACTGAGTAAACCAGACAAAATCTCATGTGAAAAAATAACAGAGCACACTTAGCTTGAGAAGGCAGGAACAGAACTGGAAACCAGAACCTCAGGCAGGAAAATATCACCAGTACAAAATTAGGGAGTCAGCTGTCTTAAATCCAGTCAGAGACTCCTGTTGTCCACTCACAGTCCTCCTCCTCAGGTGGCAGGTCTCTGCCATTTAGATCAGCTTCATTACCTACTGTCACCACTAGAGGGAGCCCGGATGGAGAACTCACGACTCCTCTGTCAACACAGCCAGCTCCAAAACCCTCACCAGAAGCCAGAGGTAAACCAGAAAATGAGTTCACAACAGGCAGAGTTCTGAGACTCTACACTAGCTCTCCATTTGCTGAGTCCTGTGGAGTTAACAGGCTCCGGTATTTGTGCCAGCATACTCTGTGAAGTATTGAAAAACAATTCAAAACCATCATAACTATTATTCCTTTTATATCTACCTCTATTATGTGTCTGTATATGTTTGATATGGTTTTTAACTTGTATTAATAAAGATTTATATTTTCTCTATATTTTATTGTGGTTTATGGTTACTCTAACTTTTCTTATGAATTATACTCTGTGAAGTAACAGAGTTCGTTCCTGTATGCACCATGTCAGTAGTTACCCGCCGGTGTTTAGTTTGCATTCCGCCATTACCGAGCAGCAGTTTACCATCTCTGCACGGTGGACCCCAGGCTGCGAATGCACCTCATTATCATATTTATTATTTGGTGCATTCCGCCAGCCTAACAATGGCTCAACATTATAAACTTCTGTGAAGCTCCTGGGGGTTCAACGTGCTCACCACACATCTAAATACATTCCTTGAGTGATCTAGTTTCCAAAATAAGGTCACTTTTGGGGGGGTTTCCATTGTTTAGGCACATCAGGGGCTCTCCAAACAGGACATGGCCTCCGCTAATGATTCCAGCAAGTTGTACATTCAAAAAGTTAAATGACGCTTCTTCCCTCGTTGTCGGCGTACTCAGGATAAATTTCATAACAAATTGTATGGTGCAATTTTTCCTGCTACCAAATTTTGGAGCTAAAAACATTTTTTTCTGAAGAAAATGTGATTTTTTAATTTTCATGGATCAACGTTGTAAACTTCTTTGAAGCACCTGGGGTTCAACGCACTAATCACACCTTTAAATACATTCCTTTAGGGGTCTAGTTTCCAAAATGAGGTCACTTGTGGGGGTTTCCATGGTTTAAGCACACCAAGGGTTACATTTTGGGCTAAATAACATCTAGATAATCTCACAGAAGGGTCTAGTTTCCAAAACGGTGTGCGACATGGCATCTGCTAATTGTTCCAGGAAATTTTGCATTCAAAAAGTCAAATTGCATTCCTTCACTTCTGAGCTCTGTCATGCGCCCGAACATTGGTTTTCCCCCACATATGTGGCATCCGCATGCTCAGAAGAAATTGCACATCAAATTTTTGCAGTCCACTTTTTCCTGTTACCCTTGTGAAAATAAATAAAAGAATTGGGACTACAATACATTTTTTGTGAAAAAAAGTTAAATGTTCATTTTTTTCCACATTCCAAAAATTCTTGTGAAGCATCTGAAGGGTTAATAAACATTT
Organism: Dendrobates tinctorius; assembly: GCF_039654945.1. NCBI lineage: Eukaryota > Metazoa > Chordata > Amphibia > Anura > Dendrobatidae > Dendrobates > Dendrobates tinctorius. Next base: position 7,102,470 of record NW_027361762.1, read on the forward strand.
TGAATGTAGTTTTGAGCACAATGGGTTGTGCAGTTTCTAGAATGGTGACATTTTGGGGTATTTTCTTTCATATAGACCCCTCAAAGTCACTTCAAATGTGAGGCAGTCCTTAAAATACAGTGGGGAAATAAGTATTTGATCCCTTGTAGATTTTGTAAGTTTGCCCACTGACAAAGACACGAACTGGCTATAATTTTAAGGGTAGGTTAATTTTAACATTGGGATATAGAATATCAAAATTAAAATTCAGAAAATCAAATTGTATATATTAAATAAATTTATTTGCATTTTGCAGTGAGAAATAAGTATTTGATATCCTACCAACCATTAAGAGTTCTGACTCCTACGGACCAGTCAGACACTCCTAATCATCTTGTTGCCTGCATTAAAGACAGCTGTCTTACATAGTCACCTTTAGAAAAGACTCCTGTCCAAAGACTCAGTTAATCAGTCAGACTCTAACCTCTACAACACGGGCAAGACCAAAGAGCTTTCTAAGGATGTCAGGAACAAGATCATAGACCTGCACAATGCTGGAATGGGATGCAAAACCATAAGTAAGACGCTGGGTGAGAAGGAGACAACTGTTGGTGCAATAGTAAGAAAATGGAAGAAATACAAAATGACTGGCAATTGATATTGATCTGGGGCACCATGCAAAATCTCACCTTGTGGAGTATCCTTGATCATGAGGAAGGTGAGAGATCAGCCTAAAACTACATGGGGGGACTTGTTAATGATCTCAAAGCAGCTGGGACCTCAGTCACCAAGAAAACCATTGGTAACACATTATGCCGTAAAGGTTTTAAATCCTGCAGTGCCAGCAAGGTCCCCCTCCTCAAGAAGGCACAAGTGCAGGCCCATCTGAAGTTTTGTCAGTGAACACCTGGATGATTCTGTGAGTGATTGGGAGATGGTGCTGTGGTCAGATGAGACAAAAATTGACCTCTCTGGCATTAACTCAACTCGCCATGTTTGGAGGAAGAGAAATGCTGCCTATGATCCAAAGAACACTGTCCCCACTGTCAAGCATGGGGTGCAAACATTATTGTAAGGAAAACACACACCAGAGAGAGCTGGAGGGATTGTTACTAATCTGTGACGGAGCTTACACAGTCACAGCTCTCTGGCACCCCCCCTTACACTAAGGTCAGTCAGGGAACTACACCTAGGATAAGTAGTCGCTGAAGAGGATGCCCTGTCACGTACTGGTAATAGGGGCACTCTGCAGTGAGAGCAGTTTTTATATCACCAGTCCCAGGCCGGGAATATATAAGGCTATGTGCACACGTAGTTTTGAGAGCTGCAGATTTTTCCCCGCAGATTTTTAAAAATCCACAGGTCAAAAATCCTGCGGTTTAGCCCTGAGGTTTCACACCTCACAATTGATAAGGTGTGAAACCGCAGCGGAATCCGCACAAAGAATTAACATGCTGCGGATTGTAACCCGCAGCAAATCCGCACGGAAAAATTTGCAGCATGTGCACAGCGTTTTTTGCTTTACCATTGAAAACAATGGTACTGTACAATGCAGCAGAAACAGCTGCAGACCCGCAGGGCCAAAAACGCTGCGAATCCGCAGCAGAATCCGCAGCGCGTGCACATAGCCTAACCCTCCAGTCCATCATTGCCAGGATCCTTCAATAACACCAGAAAGGTATGCGGCCACCAGTTCCTCATTAGATATAAGCCCAGTCCATTAACAAGCTTAGGCTGGTTTCACATTAGCGCTTTTTAAGCGCACGCACGGCCGGGGGTAGCTCCGCCCCCGAGCCGGCTCTCTGCCCGGCGTGCCCGCCCCTTGCTTGTAGCGCCGCCTCCTAGCGGACAGCGGCGCCTGCGATCGGCGCACCCTATCTTTAGCATAGGGTGCGCAGATCGTGCGCAGGCCATGCGCTAGTTGCGCTTTGACCTGCGCTGCGCACTTTTGACGGTGCGCCGTGCGCGCCAAAATCCGAAAAGTTCGATTTTGGCGCGCACGGCGCACCGTCAAAAGTGCGCAGCGCAGGTCAAAGCGCAACTAGCGCACGGCCTGCGCACGATCTGCGCACCCTATGCTAAAGATAGGGTGCGCCGATCGCAGGCGCCGCTGTCCGCTAGGAGGCGGCGCTACAAGCAAGGGGCGGGCACGCCGGGCAGAGAGCCGGCTCGGGGGCGGAGCTACCCCCGGCCGTGCGTGCGCTTAAAAAGCGCTAATGTGAAACCAGCCTTATATTGGGTCAGAAACCAACTCCAGGTAGAGTATAAGTACTAGACGAACTCACGGACATGGGAAATCGGGTTTTGAGATAAAAGAGCAGCCCAAAATTAATTGATATTTAAATTGCCGAAAGGCACACTAGATACTGTTATAATAATTGTAATAAAGTCCTTTTATGTGCATGTGTATATATGTATATCTATATACATATGTAGATATATATACACAGTATATACATGATTGCATAAGCCATTTATTTTGCCTAGACTTTGAAACTCTTTTTAGCTTACGTATTGTGAAACATATGGGTGTTACTTTTTGTGAACGTTAGCTGGTTTTCCTTGTCTTGTGTGACTTCTCTGGTAGCGCAGATAAGGATAGCTAACAGCTAAGCAAATTGTATGTGCTATTTCTGCAAACGCAATATGTCTCAACACCCTTTCGGCTTTGCTATTTAAACTTTTAAGAATATGTATTGAGTTAGACAGAGGACGGCCCACACCTGGCGTGGCCATCATTCTCTCTCCATGCCGGCATGTCCAATAAAGAAGCATCTTACTTATTCAGGTCTGGATGATTTCTAATTGGAACATAAAAAATCCCTGACATTTTGGTGCATTGGCCGGGAAGTCAACACCTTTCCCTCACCGGTGAGTACTGTAAACCGTGCACGGGGGAGTCTGGGACTCCTTAAGTAAGTCCTCCGCCTTGACATTAGGCGTCACCAGGGGCATTATCAGTTATCCCGGTCTGAGGGAAAGTGACGGATTTCGTATAGTTTAAGGATCTCTGGGAATCGTCTGTATCTGAATACAGGTAAGAACATTTAATAATTTTCATTATAGTCGGTAACCTTGTTAATCCAGTATGAATGTTATTCTTGGAATTGAATGGGAACTGTGATGGTAGACTTTTCCGATTGGGGTTTGTGAGGCTCCTGTAAGTTGGAGGTTTACATGCAATTGGAGTTATAATATCTCCTGTAAGTTGCGAAGCTCCATAAATTTGGGGTTTGTTTGTTCTTTTAAGATATTCCTCTGAATAATAATAATCTTTATTTTTTTTATTTTTGAATGGGTACAAAGCCAGTGTGAGAAGGCTACTGTGGAATAAAAAACTCCGTGTGCACGTTAAATTGATCTAGATGGGAGAATCAAGGGCGATTCTCGTTAGATTAACCCCTTAATGACAGTCAATATGTCTTTTTACTGACCTGAGATGTAAGAGAATATCATCCCCACACAGGTGACGATCCAGCAGCTGTCGGCTGTCCACTATAGCTGACAACTTGACAACTTGCTGTATCCTGCTATACTACTTTGCAATAATTCCTGAAAATCACCTGAAGGGTTAATAAACTACCTGACAGAAGTTTTCAATATGTCAGGGGGTGCTGTTTTTTTTTTTTAAAAAAAAGGGCTACTAAGGGGTTAAGGAATCCGGTATAAGATTAATTTTTGCCGGTATTGTTTGTCTTCTGTACTTTGTTGAATGTTGTTTTCTGTTAAGTGTGCTGTTTTGTCTGTCTTTTAAAATTATAGAACTAAAACGCCATAAATATATGTTTTATGTTACACATGAGACTCCTTGAATGTTATCTTGAGTGAATGTAAATGAGGGAGTCCAGTAGGCGTGGTCAACAGTCATGTGAGGACTGGAGACAAATCATAGGTTATTATAGTGGTATAAATTACCTAGGTACATGTCACCTGATCCCCATAGAGAATATTCTATGTTGTTATGTTATATGTTTTTCTTTTAATAACACAGAGTGACTGAACCCTCCTCGTTTAAAAAGTGGACACAAAGTCAGATTTGTGGCGGTCAAATGGGACCTTATCACGATCACTGAGGAGTTAGTAGAGTCCGCGCCGGTGGTGCTCTGAATACCTGATATTAAGAACGGGAACGTCTCTGTATATAAAGAGACGGTGTCATTGGACTTTATCTCAGCACTTCAGGAATAGGAGTACGAGGGAACTTTAATAATCTCTTGTCTTATATGTCTGTGTATGTGTATATGTCCAGTCCCTAAATGTGGAAGCTGTTGTACGTTGTCAAAAGTCCTTGTGAGTATATGTATCTGCCATATCAGTGACCATAGCCCTTGGGGACTTTCATGTTTGTTACACTGTGTTGTCATACTAGGCCCCTACAGGCCTTCATTGGGCGGAGGTGGCAAGATATAGAGATACAAGCTGGTAAATATCTAGGACATAGTGTAATCAGTGAGGATTATTTAGATCCTGGATATTAGTAACAGTAATTGAATTGTTGCTATTGTTTTTTTATCTTCTTGTTGACATATGAATTTCACTGATATTTGTTAAACTTCTTGCAAGTGGGTAGAAATCCATTGTGCACCAGGGTTTATATTGTATAGTCCTCATCTTGTTTGTCTTTTTGTGTTTAAGAATTTTATGTAACATCATTATGGGACTTTATCCCATAGATATATATATAATATATATATTGTGGTGCAGTGACCGCTGTGTCCGCTAGGGGGCACTGTGTGGGAGTCCCAGGACAGCCGTATAAACATTTCCATTGCCCTGATAGGTATAGGATACTGAAAGATCATAATGATCAGCAGAGGTACTGCTGACTAGTACGTTCTGTTATAATGTGTCAGGGAAGACTGTGTGTGGTTGTGTGCAATAGGACCTTGGGTGAGGTCATAGCCATGTGATCACCTGTGGGTGTGGTTATGGACCATATAAGGTACCTGAGGTCTGGTCACATGGGGGTGAATGCTGGGACCTGATTGGTCCAGTTTGGAAGGTCCCGTGAGGAGAAGGATCTCCTCACTAACAACACGTGTGGACGCTGTGACTAATGGCGATGTGTGCCTGACCGTTCCCAGGGAGAGGGAAGGAACGTTTGCAGTGTAAAGCAGCATGCAAGGTAACCCGGAAATGGGACTGCTACTGAGAGACTGTATAGCCTGCTGGCTAGATGAAGCACAGCCTGTGTGACTAGGAGGGCTAAAGAGGAGCAGAGCTCCAGTGTGAAGATACCCTGCTGACTGCTATAAGACTGTTGCATGTTACTGCTGGAGGTTTATGAAGGATGAATAAACCTCATGGATAGAGTTGAGCGATACCGTCCGATACTTCAAAGTATCGTATCGGATGGTATCGGCCGATCTTTAAAAAAAGTATCGGTATCGCCGATTCCGATACCGGAAGTCCCATTCAAGTCTATGGGACTTCCGGTATCGGAATAAGAAAAACCCTTTCCTGCCCTTGTACAGCCTCTCTGGGGTCTGTACGGGCCTTTCGGGGGGCTGTGCCGGCCTGCCAGGGGGTCTGTGCAGGCTCCGGTGGTCTGTGCCGGCCTGCCGGTGGTCTGTGCAGGCTCCGGGGAGCTGTGCCGGCCTGCCGGGGGGCTGTGCCGGCCTGCCGGGGGGCTGTGCAGGCTCCGGGGGGCTGTGCCGGCCTGCCGGGGGGCTGTGCCGGCCTGCCGGGGGGCTGTGCAGGCATCGCCCGATGGGACTACAAGTCCCATCGGGCGATGCCTGCTACCATGACAGTGATTGACACATTAGCCAATGATGGGACAGTAGTAGTCCCATCATCCGGCTAATGTGTTAAATGTTAAAAAAAAAAAAAAAAAAAATACTACATACATACTACATGCATGCTACATACTACATGCATGCTACATACATACTACATACATGCTACATACATACTGCATGCTACATGCATGCTACATACATACTACATATATACTACATGCATGCTACATACATACTACATGCTACATACATACTACATATATACTACATACATACTGCATGCTACATACATACTACATGCATGCTACATACATACTACATGCATGCTACATACATACTACATGCATGCTACATACATACTACATGCATGCTACATGCATGCTACATACATACTACATGCTACATACATACCACATACATACTACATACATACTACATGCTACATATATACTACATGCATGCTACATACATACTACATGCTACATACATACCACATACATACTACATACATACTACATACATACTACATGCTACATACATACTACATATATACTACATACATACTACATACATGCTACATACATACTGCATGCTACATACATACTACATGCATGCTACATACATACTACATGCATGCTACATACATACTACATGCATGCTACATACATACTACATGCATGCTACATGCATGCTACATACATACTACATGCTACATACATACCACATACATACTACATACATACTACATGCTACATATATACTACATGCATGCTACATACATACTACATGCTACATACATACCACATACATACTACATACATACTACATACATACTACATGCTACATACATACTACATATATACTACATGCATGCTACATACATACTACATGCTACATACATACCACATACATACTACATACATACTACATACATACTACATGCTACATACATACTACATATATACTACATACATGCTACATACATACTACATGCTACATACATACCACATACATACTACATACATGCTACATATATACTACATGCATGCTACATACATACTACATATATACTACATGCATGCTACATACATACTACATGCTACATGCATGCTACATACATACTACATACATACTACATGCTACATACATACCACATATATACTACATACATACAATACATTCATACAATACATACATAGACATACAGTACATATAACATAGAGTAACATACTTACCAATACTTGTCACATTGTTCCCCGAAGCCATTGTCTTTTCCGGAATAAATATTAACATAACAAACCACAAAAATACTCACCCACGATCCGAAGCAGTCCACGAGTGTGTCCCACGACGATCTTGGGTAGAGAACTGCAGCATCAGCTGTTGCTGCCGTTCTCTACGGGCTGCAGGAATCCAATGACGGAAGGTAGGTATCCTTCCGCACTGTATTCCTCCGCCACTTAAAAAAAAAAAAAAGTCCCTAGTCTCACTTTATGCCATTGCTGTGTGGGAAATTCCCACGCAGCAATGGCATAAAGTGAGACTAGGGACTTTTTTTTTTTTAAGTGGCGGAGGAATACAGTGCCGAAGGATACCTACCTTCCGTCATTGGATTCCTGCAGCCCGTAGAGAATGGCAGCATCATCTGATGCTGCAGTTCTCTACCCAAGATCGTCGTGGGACACACTCGTGGACTGCTTCGGATCGTGGGTGAGTATTTTTGTGGTTTGTTATGTTAATATTTATTCCGGAAAAGACAATGGCTTCGGGGAACAATGTGACAAGTATTGGTAAGTATGTTACTCTATGTTATATGTACTGTATGTCTATGTATGTATTGTATGAATGTATTGTATGTATGTAGTATATATGTGGTATGTATGTAGCATGTAGTATGTATGTAGTATGTATGTAGCATGCATGTAGCATGTAGTATGTATGTAGCATGCATGTAGTATATATGTAGTATGTATGTAGCATGTATGTAGTATGTATGTGGTATGTATGTAGCATGTAGTATGTATGTAGCATGTATGTAGTATATATGTAGTATGTATGTAGCATGTAGTATGTATGTAGTATGTATGTAGTATGTATGTAGCATGTAGTATGTATGTAGTATGTATGTAGCATGCATGTAGCATGTAGTATGTATGTAGCATGCATGTAGTATATATGTAGTATGTATGTAGTATGTATGTAGTATGTATGTGGTATGTATGTAGCATGTAGTATGTATGTAGCATGCATGTAGTATATATGTAGTATGTATGTAGCATGTAGTATGTATGTAGTATGTATGTAGTATGTATGTAGCATGTAGTATGTATGTAGTATGTATGTGGTATGTATGTAGCATGTATGTAGCATGCATGTAGTATGTATGTAGCATGCATGTAGTATGTATGTAGCATGCATGTAGTATGTATGTAGTATGTATGTAGTATGTATGTAGTATGCAGTATGTATGTAGCATGTATGTAGTATGTATGTAGTATATATGTAGTATGTATGTAGCATGTAGTATGTATGTAGCATGTAGTATGTATGTAGCATGCATGTAGTATATATGTAGTATGTATGTAGCATGCATGTAGTATGTATGTAGTATGTATGTAGCATGCAGTATGTATGTAGCATGTATGTAGTATATATGTAGTATGTATGTAGCATGCATGTAGTATGTATGTAGCATGTAGTATGTATGTAGCATGTATGTAGTATGTATGTAGTATATATGTAGTATGTATGTAGCATGCATGTAGTATGTATGTAGTATTTTTTTTTTTTTTTTTTTTAACATTTAACACATTAGCCGGATGATGGGACTACTACTGTCCCATCATTGGCTAATGTGTCAATCACTGTCATGGTAGCAGGCATCGCCCGATGGGACTTGTAGTCCCATCGGACGATGCTTGCACAGACCCCCGGACATCAGCACAGCCCCCCGGCAGGCCGGTACAGACCCCCACAGGGTGCACAGACCACCGGCAGGCCGGCACAGCCCCCCGGCAGGCCGGTACAGACCCCGGGCAGTCCACACAGCCCCCCGGCAGGCCGGCACAGCCCCCCGGCAGGCCGGCAGAGACCCCCGGAAGGCCCGAAATGACGGCGCATCATGATGCGCACACACCGCGCATCATGATGACGTCAGGCCGTCAATCAACTGAACTTCCGATTCCGATGCCGAATTCCGATATTGAAAAAATATCGGAAGTCGGTATCGGAATTCCGATACAGCAAGTATCGGCCGATACCCGATACTTGCGGTATCGGAATGCTCAACACTACTCATGGACTATGATTTGTTGGAAAATCCTGTGCCAGATGTGTTTTTGATCGCTGCAAGCGAGTGTCCCCCAACCCTGAATGACAGCGCTACCTCACTATATATATACACTCACTGGCCACTTTATTAGGTACACCATGCTAGTAAGGGGTTGGACCCCCTTTTGCCTTCAGAACTGCCTCAATTCTTCGTGGCAGAGATTCAACAAGGTGCTGGAAGCATTCCTCAGAGATTTTGGACCATATTGACATGATGGCATCACACAGTTGGCGCAGATTTGTCGGCTGCACATCCCTGATACGAATCTCCCGTTCCACCACATCCCAAAGATGCTCTATTGGATTGAGATCTGGTGACTGAGGAGGCCATTTGAGTACAGTAAACTCATTGTCATGTTCAAGAAACCAATCTGAGATGATTCGAGCTTTATGACATGGCGCATTATCCTGCTGAAAGTAGCCATCAGATGTTGGGTACATTGTGGTCATAAAGGGATGGACATGGTCAGCAACAATACTCAGGTAGGCTGTGGCGTTGCAACGATGCTCAATTGGTACCAAGGGGCCCAAAGAGTGCCCAGAAAAAATTCCCCACACCATGACACCACCACCACCAGCCTGAACCGTTGATACAAGGCAGGATGGATCCATGCTTTCATGTTGTTTACGCCAAATTCTGACCCTACCATCCGAATGTCGCAGCAGAAATCAAGACTCATCAGACCAGGCAACGTTTTTCCAATCTTCTACTGTCCAATTTCGATGAGCTTGTGCAAATTGTAGCCTCAGTTTCCTGTTCTTAGCAGAGAGGAGTGGTACCCAGTGTGGTCTTCTGCTGCTGTAGCCCATCTGCCTCAAAGTTCGACGCACTGTGCGTTCAGAGATGCTCTTCTGCCTACCTTGGTTGTAACGGGTGGCAATTTGAGTCACTGTTGCCTTTCTATCAGCTCGAACCAGTCTGCCCATTCTCCTCTGACCTCTGGCATCAACATGGCATTTCCGGCCACAGAACTGCCGCTCACTGGATTTTTTTTCTTTTTCGGACCATTCTCTGTAAACCCTAGAGATGGTTGTGCGTGAAAATCCCAGTAGATCAGCAGTTTCTGAAATTCTCAGACCAGCCCTTCTGGCACCAACAATCATGCCACGTTCAAAGGCACTCAAATCACCTTTCTTCCCCATACTGATGCTCGGTTTGAACTGCAGGAGATTGTCTTGACCATGTCTACATGCCTAAATGCACTGAGTTGCCGCCATGTGATTGGCTGATTAGAAATTAAGTCTTAACACACAGTTGGACAGGTGTACCTAATAAAGTGGCCAGTGAGTGTATATATATATATATATATATATGTATATTTTAAGACCTGGTCCTCATTGTAAGGCAGGATTGTTATTGACCATTTCATCTGAAGGCTGGAAAGTTATTAAGATTGTAGCAAGAGGGTATCCCTGGAGTGAAACTGGATATGGTCCTTTCTCATCAGGTACCCAGAGAGAACAGTCTTCAGATCAGATGTGCAATGTGTCCTTATTGGTAACTTATAGGCCTAACTCAGATAGATTATAACAAATAGAAAGTAAAAATTGCATATCCCTGACATTGTCTTTTTAGTATTGAACACTAGGAGTAGGCACTTCCCAGAGCACACAGTCCTGAGGTGGGGAGATAAGCTGTGAACATGAGGATTGTTGTGGAATGTGGTTGTGGTTTTGAGATAAGAAGGGGCCACTAGGAGACCCTGAGTGTGTCTTTTGACAGATGGGTTGCATTTGATGATAAACTTAGTTTCATAAAATGTGAAAATTTGGTACAAGAAATGTGTAATGAGAGGAAATATTTAATTTGGCTAAAGTAGAAATAAATTTATAAAACACTGTATTTCCAGAAGTAGCCGTCCTTGTGGGAAGCCATGAGGTCACTTTTCTTGTTGATTCAGGAGCCACTAGAACCTTAGTACATCCAGAAGAGATACCGACTATTGGACTGTCTGCTGCCTGCATAGTGGTAAAAGGAGCAAGTGGTAAGACACAGAGAACCATTGTCTACGCCTGTGGAGACACCGGGCCCTTGGCACAGGTAAAAGTGCAATTACACAAATTATAATATCAACAGTGTGGGAGGGATATGATGCAAGCCCTGAGCCTGGGAATAATTCCTACTGCTGCAGGACTATAGGTGAAATCCATGGCTGAGACAATGGTGTTCCAGGGGTATGGGGAATCTAGATATTATTACAGTCTAGATCTAATGACTGCAGGACCATCCTTTATTACTGAGTCCTTCATCAAGGAAGCAATAGATAAAGGTATACACATGTAGATGTTCACACACCAGAAGGACTACACTGCACCATGTATTGTAGGTATTTTAGCGGTCCTGATGTAAAATATGAGAATTGTCATGCTCTAGATTGTTCTTTACACACCATATACTGGAATTATAAAGGGAACTGTGTCAGCAGTTGTAAACTGTCAGAACAAATTAAATTGTTGTTTTTGCTTTTTAGAGGCACCGTGCCACATGTTTCCCTCTCCAGATGTAAAGGTAGATCATGGAAATTCCTTGGTGATTTTGTTGAAGAGTGTAAGGAAAGTAACGATGGGAGGATTTGGGTGATGGCTCATTTTGCAATGCCAGACTGCAGGCATATTCAGAAGTACTAAAGTGGAACATCATTTCTAAACCCAGTGTCCACCTTCAGCGAGGCAGGGGAACGAGTGAGAAATGCTGATCCTCTCCTAGAATTAGAGGAAGAATTGACCACATACCAAGAATCTTTGTGGTCCTCATGACCTGCAGATGTGGGATTGATAATAAGGGTGATTATATCCTGTCCAGCTCACCTTGTAACACAACCTTGTTTCCAGTAGGGAGGGCGCCCCCATCTGTAAACGAGGCTGTGATTCCAAGAGCCCCCACAGGGCCAGACCCCCATACTCTGCTGAATGACTGGAGGCCGGAACATAAGGTCTTTACAGTGATATCAGTAATGTCTTCAGCATTCTGGTACATCCAGATAGCTAGGTTTGGTTTGTATTCACATATAAGGGGAGCAGGTATACATTCACCAGAATCCCACAAGGGTACTGTGAATCACCTACTATTGTTTTCCAGGTAAAATCGGCTAATCTAGCTCAATGTGAGTCACCAGAAGGTAGCCAGATGCTCTTATATGTGGTGTGCTCTCAGTGAGAGAAACAAAATAAGAATCTTGTGGGTATGATACCTTTTAATGGCTAACAAATAATAGTGAATGTTGTTACAAAGCAAGCTTTCGGGACTGCTTATGTCCCTTCATCAGGCTGATATGACAAAATTTTTTGAAGAAACCTTATTTATATACAGTTTAAAGCACAACATTTCAATAAACAAACAATGAGCTTGAAGAGAGAATCCTTAATTAGGTAAGATCAGATAGGTAGTATGAAAAGTTCTGAAGATCAAAGGGCTACTTGGAGTAGATAGCTCAGATATGGTAATGGATCATAAAACCTTCTGACAAATTGAGTCCTGTGTGAATAGAATCAAAGATAGTAATGAATTTATGCTCCCACACTCTCTGATGAGTCTGTGATTTAAAATTGCCTTTTAAAATGACAGCTTTCATATTGCCTATGTTGTGTCCTGGACCACAGAAATGTTTAGCCACAGGTAAATGGGTTTTTTTGTCTGTAATTGTATGACGATGAGACCTCATCCTTGCTCTCAGTCTCTGTCCTGTTTCTCCAACATAGAGGCCACCCACAGGACATATACAGTCATATGTAAAAGTTTGGGCACCCCTATTAATGTTAACCTTTTTTCTTTATAACAATTTTGGTTTTTGCAACAGGTATTTCAGTTTCATATATCTAATAACTGATGGACTCAGTTATATTTCTGGATTCAAATGAGGTTTATTGTACTAACAGAAAATGTGCAATCTGCATTTAAACAAAATTTGACCAGTGCAAAAGTATGAGCACCCTTATCATTTTCTTGATTTGAACACTGCTAACTACTTTTTACTGACTTCCTGAAGCACTAAATTGGTTTTGTAACCTCATTGAGCTTTGAACTTCATAGCCAGGTGTATCAAATCATGAGAAAAGGTATTTAAGGTGGCCACTTGCAAGTAGTTCTCCTATTTGATTCTCCTATGAAGAGTGGCATCATGGGCTCCTCAAAACAACTCTCAAATGATCTGAAAACAAAGATTATTCAACATAGCTTTTCAGGGGAAGGATACAAAAAGTTGTCTCAGAGATTTAACCAGTCAGTTTCCACTGTGAGGAACATAGTAAGGAAATGGAAGAACACAGGTACAGTTCTTGTTAAGCCCAGAAGTGGCAGGCCAAGAAAAATATCAGAAAGGCAGAGAAGAAGAATGGTGAGAACAGTCAAGGACAATCCACAGACCACCTCCAAAGACCTGCAGCATCATCTTGCTGCAGATGGTGTCACTGTGCATCGGTCAACAATACAGCGCATGCATAACGCCTTTTTGTATGACCAAACAACTCAATCTTTGTTTCATCAGTTCACAGCACCTTCTTCCAAAATGTAACTGGCTTGTCCAAATGTGCTTTTGCATACCTCAGGCGACTCTGTTTGTGGGGTGCTTGCAGAAACGGCTTCTTTCGCATCACTCTCCGATACAGCTTCTCCTTGTGCAAAGTGCGCTGTATTGTTGACCGATGCACAGTGACACCATCTGCAGCAAGATGATGCTGCAGGTCTTTGGAGGTGGTCTGTGGATTGTCCTTGACTGTTCTCACCATTCTTCTTCTCTGCCTTTCCGATATTTTTCTTGGCCTGCCACTTCTGGGCTTAACAAGAACTGTACCTGTGTTCTTCCATTTCCTTACTATGTTCCTCACAGTGGAAACTGACAGGTTAAATCTCTGAGACAACTTTTTGTATCCTTCCCCTGAAAAGCTATGTTGAATAATCTTTGTTTTCAGATCATTTGAGAGTTGTTTTGAGGAGCCCATGATGCCACTCTTCATAGGAGAATCAAATAGGAGAACTACTTGCAAGTGGCCACTTTAAATACCTTTTCTCATGATTTGATACACCTGGCTATGAAGTTCAAAGCTCAATGAGGTTACAAAACCAATTTAGTGCTTCAGGAAGTCAGTAATAAGTAGTTAGGAGTGTTCAAATCAAGAAAATGATAACGGTGCCCATACTTTTGCACCGGTCAAATTTTGTTTAAATGCAGATTGCACATTTTCTGTTAGTACAATAAACCTCATTTGAATCCAGAAATATAACTGAGTCCATCAGTTATTAGATATATGAAACTGAAATACCTGTTGCAAAAACCAAAATTGTTATAAAGAAAAAAGGTTAACATTAATAGGGGTGCCCAAACTTTTACATATGACTGTATTGCATAGAATTAAATACACCACATTGGAAGAGGAACATGTGAATGTCCCTGGGATCTTATAGTCCTGCTGTGTGTTGGGAATTTGGATTTTGCCTTTGGTCTCTATATGAATGCAGGTTTTGCATCTTCTCCCATTGCAAGGATATGTTCCTCTTGGTGAATCAGAGGGCATTGAACTTCGGATAATGATGTTTCTTAGATTGGGAGGTTGTCTGTAACATAGCAAGGGGGGGTCTTCGAATAGTGTTTTTAACCGGTCATCCTTGTGTAGGCTATGGTGTAGTTTCTTAGCCATTTTTCTGAGTATTTCAAGCTGTGGGTTGTAGGTCACTACCAGAGGTACACGATGATTTTCCTCTTTTTTTCTGTATTGAAGTACTTGACTTCTAGGGATCCTTGTGGCCCTAACGATCTGATCATCAATGGAGGTGGGATGGTAACCTTGATTTAAAAATTACATTTTAAGCTGGGTTAGGTGTTCATCCCTGTCCTTGGGACTGGAACAGATACGGTTATATCTGAGGGCCTGGCTGTAGACAATGGATTTCTTAATGTGTTTAGGATGAAAGCTGTCCCATTTGAGGTATGTGGGACGGTCAATTGGTTTCCGATATACTGATGTAAGGAATGAACCATTTTGGATTTTTATGGTGGTGTCTAGGAAGTTGATTTTTGTTTTTGAATGGTCTAATGTCAAGTTTATGGTTGGATGAAATTTGTTGAATTTGTCATGGAAATTTAGAAGTTCTTGTTCAGGCTCAGTCCAGATTATTAATATGTCATCAATGTAATGGAAATAGGCAAAGGGTTTGATGGAGCAGGATGCTAAAAAGTCATTTTCCAGTTTAGCCATGAAGAGATTAGCGTACTGGGGTGCCATTTTACTTCCCATAGCGGTGCCGGTGCGTTGTAGGTATCGCTCCTCACCGAAAGAGAAAACGTTGTGTGTGAGGATGAATCTGGTAAGTGCTATTACAGACTTGGGGGGGATCCCATTGGCCTCAAGAAACATTCGGCAGGCCGCTAGTCCATCTTCGTGTGGGATGTTGGAATATAAGGATTCAACGTCCATGGTGGCTAAGATGGTGCTGTCGGGGAGGGGACCTATCGTGGATAGCTTATTAAGCAGGTCTGTAGTGTCCTGTATATAGCTGGCTGTCTTCCTTACCAGCGGCTTGAGGATGTTTTCAATCCACCCTGAAAATTTTTCAGTTAGTGTTCCCACCCCTGAGATGATTGGCCTCCCTGGGTTGCCTGGCTTATGAATCTTGGGAAGCATATAGAAAGTTCCCATCCTTGGATTCTCGGGTATTAAATCCAGAAGGTTTATGGGGTCTGTACATAGACCTTTGATAACTCTTTTCAACTCCCTCAGATATTTTGGAGTTGGGTCATCATCCAGTTTGGTGTAGTACTGTATATCCATCAGTTGTCTGTCAGCCTCTTTGATGTAGTCAGTTGTATTAAGGAGAACTATGGCACCACCTTTATCCGCAGGCTTAATAGTGATCTCCCTGTTGTTCTTAAGGCCGTGAATCGCCTTTTTCTCCTGCAAACTTATATTAGATGTTTCCTTTGCTTTTTTATCCAATATCGTGGACTGCATCGAATGTCTAAATGAGTCAATATATTGGTCCAAAATGGTGTTGCGGCCAGAGGGAGGTGTCCAGTCAGAGTTTTTCTTATTCTCTAGTTTGACTTGAGTTTGGCTGCCCAGAAGCCCCAAGTCCTCTTTGACAGAGAAGAACTCCTTCAGTCTAAGTCTCCTGAAGTATTGTTCCATGTCACTACAAAGTTCTGTTTTGTCTAGAGGTTTTGTAGGACAGAATGTGAGACCTCTGGAAAGTACATTAAGTTCTAGATTAGTGGGTTTGTAAGATGACAGATTAATAACACAGCTGACTGTACCTGTGTCCTTCTGGTGGTTTTGCCCCATGCTGTAGTGTTTAGGAGGGTCTTGACTGGTGCTGGAATGTAATCCTGCTTTCATTCGAAGTCTGTGGAGTTTCTTTTTCTTGTTGTATATTAAGTACGACTGCAGTGTTGTATAGAAAAGCTGCATTTTCTGCTGTAAGTCACCAGCAATTGTACTCCTTAAAGTTTGTATTTCCATTTGGACCGTTTTCTTGGTGCTGTAGAAAACATGAATAAGGTGGTTCCGTAGTCTCTCCGAAGTCCTGTAGCAGAGGTGTTGTGAGTAATGAGTATTGTAGGTATTCCGAATGGGATTCTTTAAGCTTAGTCCTTTGGGTATTAAGTGCTCCTTCTTGCATATTGTTAAAAAGAAGATGTCGCTATCCAGTTGTGCCAGTTTCTTCAGACGATCTTTCAGTTCCATAGATGTACGGTACATTCTGGTATCCTCCATTTAGTAAAACGAAAAACGAAAACCAAACCACTTTTTTCGTTTTACTTATATGTGGTGACATGCTATTGGTACTTAAAAAAAAAAAAATGGTAACAAAAGGGGGTTATCTTTAAAGATGACCTATATGTATAAACTGCCCAGTAACCTCCTAAGATATGTCACAGTATTGAGCCATGGCATAAGCTATGTCTCAACAGGAGGGATGATAGAGGTCATATCTTACGTATTTATGATGTATGGCTTTACTAACTATTAAAATTTTTGTTTAATCTGCATTACTTGTGCAAAAAATAATTCCTAAGGGAATCTGAGACCAAAGAGAGGACAATGTCCTCACCCTGAATACTTATTCCAACACATTTGTATGGATTTTATTGAACAAGTGTGAGGGAAAAAGTACGGTCTTGTTATTATGGATGCTTTCAGAAGGTGGATTGAAGCTTTTCCAGCTGTCCACTCTGATGCATTAATGGTACCGAAGGCCCTTCTAAAGGAAGTCATACCCAGATTTGGAGTTCCAGAAAATATATAGTAAACTAAGTAATGTTATTATTACCTAAAACATTGTCAATTGAGTTGGGAAACCACTGTGCCCGTCATCCTCAGTCAGCCGGACTGCTTGAAGAACACAGTGGGATCTTGAAAAATAGGTTGACAAAGACCATGCAGGAAACAGGAAAAATTGGTTGCACTGTCTCTTATTGGTTGTACTAAATATGTATGTCACATGAACACCTGTAGTGCTGACAGCCTTTGAAGTCATATACGGGAGATCTTTTCTGTTACCTCAGCTAAAATCCTTTAAAAGGATAGATGAGGAAGTTGATTGTACATTAGCAGAATATATGGCTAAAATATTAACTCACAAAGAAGTTTCTACTTGTAGTTTTGTTCCAGGAAACCCACCAACAAAACCTGAGATCATGAAACCTGCAGATTGGGTCCTTGTGAAGGTGATAAAGAAGAGACACCAGCACCATCCTAAGTGGGAAGGTCCTTACCAAGTCCTGTTGACTAGAGTTGAGCGACTTTTGTTTTTTTAGGGTCGAGTTTCGTTTCATGAAACACGACTTTTCCAAAAGTCGGGTTGAGCAAAATCGTCCGACTATAGGGAAAAGTCGGGAGTCCGACCGAAACACGAAACCCAATGTAAGTTAATTTAAACGGGAATTAAAGTCGGCAGTGAGAGGAGGACAAGAAACACACCTACAGTGCCCATTTGAATGCCAAAAGCATCAATTCTTATTACTTAAGCTTGTCAACCTTAATTTACTTCATAATACTAGTTGCGCACTGAAAAATGGGGGTTATTTGGCTACAGTTGTGGGGGGGTAGGGCTGGCTCCAGGTTTTCGTGGGCCCAGGGCCAAAGAGCGCCCCTTTAACACATACCACAACTCATGATGCTCCGATACGGCAGAGAAATAACAGTATAGTACAATGAAAAATACTTCACTTCTTACATCTCATGACTGATATCCATTTTAAATTCTCCAATACCTCCAAAAACGGACAGTATATAACTCCATACAGTATTATGGCCAGCGCTTAGTGCGCTATACAGAGTAATGAGGCCCATATATTTCTCCATATGGAATCATTGATCCCATATAACGTTTCAAACCGTATATGATGAGCTCCACATAATGCTATAGTATATGTTGGTCCCAATGGATGAAGCTCCACTGTCTTATGGGCCCAAATAATGCTCCATATATATTGGCCCCCATTTCTACTGCTCTAGTGTATAATGGGCCCTGTAAATGCTGCTCCAGTGTCTGATGTCCACCTTTGGAATGCTCCAGTGTATGGTGGGCCCCATATATCATTCACCAGAGTATAGTGCTCCCCAAAAATTGCTGTCCCAACATTGAAAACAATTACATAAGTCTCCTTGCTAGGGAATCCCTGCACTACTCTGAACTCCTTGTCGTCCCCATCTTCCATCTCACTGCACTTGGCTGTTTAGGCCCTCCCACCGACAGAGACACTTTTGCGTACTATGCGTTGACCTGTGCCAGTGCCATCGCCCATGAGTATGCCCCCCCACCTGCTCAAGGAACCTGCACTTTCATCTGCACCTTCCTCTTTGTCACCGTGTAAGGCCTCTTTCACACATCAGGTTTTCGCCGTCAGGCGCGATCCGGCGCTTTTGACAAAAACCGGGTCCGGCGAAATGCAATGCCGGATCCGGTTTCCCCCCCATTGACTTGCATTTGCGCCGGATCGTGCCGGATGGCCATGCGTTTCATCCGGTTTTCGCCGGATCCGGCAATGTGTCGCGATCCGGCGTCTGGAAAAAACGGCTACTGTAACGTTTTTTGTCTCCGGCGAAAAAGCCGGACACGCCGGATCCGGCGTGTCCAGCTTTTTTAAACAATGAAAGCCTATGAGCGCCGCAATGCGCCAGATCCGGCGACAGCCGGATCCGGTGGCCGGATCCGGTTTTTTTGGTCTGAGCATGCTCAGTAGCTCTGCCCACAAGACACATATATAAAAGCATGACAGTGGGACCCTCAGCCACACCCAACATGCCACCCAAGACAGCAACCAGGCGCAGGAGAAGGCAGGAGACCACTGCAGCAGCACCATCAGCACCACCACCCCAAATGGAGCAGCATGCTGAACAACGGGAGGGGAGTCCAGCAGCAGATGTGAGACGGTAATTATCAAATCCCCCATTCCTCCAAACTAGGGTCATGGAATATCAAGATATTCATTGCCCCTTTGTTTCTCTTTATTCAACAGCCGCCCAAGAGATGCAGCAGCAGCAACAGTGGCAGCACTGGAAGCACTGGCAGCAGCAGTACCACCACCCACAGGCATGGAGTCTGGCCAGCAGGAAGACAGCACATCTTCTTCTGGGAGCCCTCCCTCGCATCGTCAGCGTTTGACGGTAAGTTTTTATTTCCAAAATCCATCATCTCTGTAATATATGTCTATTCATTGCCTTTTATTTCAAAACAGGAATCACAAGATGAAGAGGAGCTCCCAGAAGAAGAAGGAAGGGGTGGACAGACACCTGGAGTGGGCTCACAATTGGTAAGTTTTTTGCATCAAACGCAGAAACACAACATCACACTACACACAACACATAGAAAACAATGTTCTGCAGACCACACACAGCAAACAAATGCCTACATCCACAGACATAACATTTTTTGTTTTCTTCTCTAGTCTTCCCAATCTGGTGCTCGGCAAAGAGGTCCTCGCAGTGCCTCCCAGGGTCGTCGGTGACAGCAACGCGGCGGTCACCAGCATGTAAGTATAAATATTTTTGCTTTGTTTTTTTGCACTTTTTATTTCATTTCTTTTGTGTAGGCAAATTATGTTATTTTTGTCTTTTTCTTTAACAGCCTTCACAGCGTGCTCCCGACTCTGACGGTGAGGATGGAGGGATTGATGTGGACCACCTCATCGATCTCGTCAGAGAAAGGGAGCCGCTATGGAATATGGCTGACTGCCGCCATGCTGACCTGATCGTTACCCGACGACTCTGGGAGGAAATCTGTTCGCTCCTTGTGGACCGCTGGGAGGACCTCGATGCTCGGGCCCAGATTAAAGAGCGTAAGTATATACAGTACCGGTTGCTTGATGTAAACCAGTGTTTCCCGAACTCCAGTCCTCGTGGTCCCCACGGATCATGTGTTCAGGATTTCCATTTACTATGGAAATCCTGAAAACATGACCCCTGGGGACCATGAGGACTGGAGTTTGGGAAACACTGATGTTGTATACTAACCACTCTTTTCTCGTTTCAGGGGACAGAATTGTGAAGCGGTGGCGGTCTGTGAGGGATCGTTTCAAGAAGGAGTTCAATAAAGAGATGCGGGCCCCGAGTGGATCTGGAGGATGCAGGAGCAAGTACAAGTACGCACAAGCCCTGTCGTTCCTCCGG
This sequence comes from Dendrobates tinctorius, assembly GCF_039654945.1. Classification (NCBI taxonomy): domain Eukaryota; kingdom Metazoa; phylum Chordata; class Amphibia; order Anura; family Dendrobatidae; genus Dendrobates; species Dendrobates tinctorius. The sequence goes on from NW_027361762.1 coordinate 7,123,124, forward strand.
GAAACAATGGTCACCAGAAGGTAAATATTACACACCACATGTGAAAAAAAATGTTTAGATGTAACTTTTTTTTTTCAGCCAGGGCCATACCATGTCACTATTTTAATTGTTTTTTTTTCTCTTTATTCCACAGCACGGTGAGCAGCACTCGGGAGCCTGCACGATTGGACCCTTCTGAGGCGATCCCTGAGGAGACCGGCACCGAGGGACACTTCGACCGCCCCGGTACATCTGCACCTTCCCAGCCTTCCCACACATTCGACCCATCTGTCCCATCCACCAGCACAGGAGCATCGTGGCCGCCTACATTACATGAAGCTGCTGGTGAGGAGATCGATTTCCCTTTACCCCACCCTTCTGCCCCTGCCACCTCTAGTACACCTGCGGGTACTGGGCGGCAGCGGCAGAGGGGTCTGGAAAAGACTTATGCGCCAGAGTTCTTGCATCTGAATGCATCTTTCCAGAACTGTCTAAAAGTCTTGTCATAGCAAATCTCCGCAGGCTTTCAGCAGATCAACTCCAGCATTCTGGAGGTGAAGACACTTCTGCAAACCATGCATTCAGAAGCAAGATCTTCGCCAAACCACACCTTTTTCAGGTCTGTTGTGGAGCGCATGGAAACGCTCTCTCCTACCCAGCAGATGCATGTAATGCATTCATGCCACGGTGCTCTCCAGCACGTTACCTCCCAACCTCCTCCTCCCACCACAGTAGTTCCTCCACCTGCACCCCCTCCAGCCACTTTCCATCCTCCCCCTCCTATTACATACCATCCACCTCCCCAGCAACAGCCACCTCCCCAGTACCAGCAACCTCCCCAGTACCAGCAACCTCCCCAGTACCAGCAACCTCTCCAGTACCAGCAACCTCTCCAGTACCAGCAACCTCCCCAGTACCAGCAACCTCCCCAGTACCAGCAACCTCTCCAGTACCAGCAACCTCCCCAGTACCAGACATCTCCCCACTTCCAGCAACCTGCCCCGTACCAAAATCCTTCCCCGTACCAAACTCCTTCCCCTTACAACTTGCCATCAACATCATCTGCTCCTACAGTCCCTGCCCAACCCTCCACTCCACCGCCCACCACCTCTTCTGCCTCCCACATGTCCACCCATTCTGTAGCTTTTTCCACACCTTCACCTCTAACTGTTCCTTCCCCACCACGATCCCAGTCCTCTCTCCACACTCCCATTGTCGAAGTGTCCCGCAGCCCCTCCAGCACTATTTCCACCCCACACTACACCGAGTTATAATGTTTTTTGTTGTAATAAAAATGCCCATTTGGTTGGTTTCAAACATTTATTAAAAAAGTTTTTTAAACTTTAAAAACATTTTACAAAAAAAAAATATTTTAAATAAAAGTTAAATTATCGTTTTACAATGGTTGTCTGTCATTTCTTTCTGCGGCGAACTATGTTTAAAAAAAAGGTTAAATACAGGGTATTTCAAAGGTAAAAAGGTATTCAAAACCAGGCATATAACTGTAGGTAAATTTTACCTTTTTGCCACAGTTGTGTTCCTGGTTGTGTTTGAAGCAAAGTATTTCACCTAAAAAGTTGTGTTTATTGTTGGTGATTTCCTAACAATGTACACAACTTTTGTTACAAGGTGAAATACTTTGCATAAAACACAACCAGGTACACACCTGTGGCCTAAAGGTAAAAATAGTAAGACCATGACAAGATAGCCAACTTTGGTTGGCAAAGGTATATACTGTTGCTACAGAAGGTACACAAGTTTGGTTAAGGGCACAAATCTTTCACACTCTGTCATCCTGCCAGTGTACTCTGCCTTGAGGTGACATAAAGTATAGTGCAAAATTGTCCCTCATTACTGAAACCGTCACAGAACTTCTAGTGGTAATGTCATGGTAATCTTGCAAGGTGGTTTCTTCAGAGGTGTCCTCAATGGAAATGGGTTCCTTGCAGCTAACAAAATTGTGGAGTACCACGCAAGCTTTGATCACCTCGTCCACAGTTTCTGTCTTGAGGTTGATCGCAGTCAATAGGACCCACCATTTGGCTGTCAGAATACCAAAGGTACATTCAACCATTCTTCTTGCTCTTGTGAGGCGGTAATTAAAAATGCATTTTGTTCTTGTCAATCCTCTGCTAGAGTACGGTTTCAAAAGGTGTTCTGACAGCTGGAAGGCTTCATCCCCTACACAGACAAATGGCATAGGTGGACCAGATGTTTGCGGCAGCGGTCTAGGGGGTGGGAACTGGAAGGTGTTTCCATACAGTTTACGCCCCATGGCAGACAGTTTGAAAACTTGAGAGTCATTGGAGCGGCCATAGGCCCCAATATCAACAGCAATAAATTTGTATTCCGCGTCAGCGATGGCCATGAGGACAATTGAAAAATATTTCTTGTAATTGAAATATTCCGATCCCGATCCGGCTGGCTTTACAATGCGGATATGTTTCCCGTCCACAGCGCCCAAGCAGTTCGGAAACTGACATATCTGTAGAAACTTGTCAGCAATTTCAATCCACCTCTCTGTTGTGGGCTCTGGTAAAAACTCTTCAGCTAAGGAGTCCCACAGTGCACGGCATGTGTACTTCACTATTCCAGATATGGTGGAAATCCCGAGTCTGTACTGGAAATGCAGTGACGAAAGGGATTCTCCAGTTGCAAGAAATCTGTGGGGAATTAAAAAACAATCAATTAGTTTTAAATCACAGCATTACATACCAAAACTCAGCTATAACACTTGGAGATACAAACTACCACCAACAAGATTGCAGTGAAAGTGTGCTCTGATGCAAGCACATCCAATAAATGTGGCTTACCTTAAAGTCACCATCAGACGCTCTGCGGGTGAAACAGAGAAGCGGCAAGAGGTGTCCGCTTTTCTTATGAGGTGTGCGATGCGCTCCACAACTATACGCATAACGATTAGGTACTTTACTAAATAACATGCCGCATATATATATTTTTTAGGAGCTCCATTCCATACAGCATATTTGCATTTATTCTATATCAGCATCTGCTTTGTGTGGACTGCTGTTTTACACAAATACCAGAGTTTTGTAAGATAAATGCGTAATGCATTGGCCTTATGCCTGGCCTTTTTTTTTTTTTTCTCGTATTCCACAACTTACATGTTCACTGGGTAGTGTGCATGGACCTTTTCATGGCAAATCAATGATTCGATACTCTCAGTGTCCTAGATGGACTCATGTGTAGTATTGTGATTTCTTGTATGAATATACAGTCATGGCCAAAAGTATTGACACCCCTGCAATTCTGTCAGATAATATTCAGTTTCTTCTTGAAAATGATTGCAAACACAAATTCTTTGGTATTATTATCTTCAATTAATTTGTCTTAAATGAAAAAACACAAAAAGAATTGTCCTAAAGCCAAATTGGATATAATTCCACACCAAACATAAAAAAGAGGGTGGACAAAAGTATTGGCACTGTTCGAAAAATCATGTGATGCTTCTCTAATTTGTGTAATTAACAGCACCTGTAACTTACCTGTGGCACCTAACAGGTGTTGGCAATAACTAAATCACACTTGCAGCCAGTTGACATGGATTAAAGTTGACTCAACCTCTGTCCTGTGTCCTTGTGTGTGCCACATTGAGCATGGAGAAAAGAAAGAAGACCAAAGAACTGTCTGAGGACTTGAGAAACCAAATTGTGAGGAAGCATGTGCAATCTCAAGGCTACAAGTCCATCTCCAAAGTCCTGAATGTTCCTGTGTCTACCGTGCGCAGTGTCATCAAGAAGTTTAAAGCCCATGGCACTGTGGCTAACCTCCCTAGATGTGGACAGAAAATAAAAATTGACAAGAGATTTCAACGCAAGATTGTGCGGATGTTAGATAAAGAACCTCGACTAACATCCAAACAAGTTCAAGCTGCCTTGCAGTCCGAGGGTACAACATTGTCAACCCGTACTATCCGTCGGCGTCTGAATGAAAAGGGACTGTATGGTAGGAGACCCAGGAAGACTCCACTTCTTACCCCGAGACATAAAAAAGCCAGGCTGGAGTTTGCCAAAACTTACCTGAAAAAGCCTAAAACATTTTGGAAGAATGTTCTCTGGTCAGATGAGACAAAAGTAGAGCTTTTAGGGCAAAAGCATCAACATAGAGTTTACAGGAGAAAAAAGAGGCATTCAAAGAAAAGTACACGGTCCCTACAGTCAAACATGGCGGAGGTACTCTGATGTTTTGGGGTTGCTTTGCTGCCTCTGGCACTGGACTGCTTGACCGTGTGCATGGCATTATGAAGTCAGAAGACTACCAACAAATTTTGCAGCATAATTTAGGGCCCAGTGTGAGAAAGATGGGTCTCCCTCAGAGGTCATGGGTCTTCCAGCAGGACAATAACCCAAAACACACTTCAAAAAGCACTAGAAAATGGTTTGAGAGAAAGCACTGGAGACTTCTAAGGTGGCCAGCAATGAGTCCAGACCTGAATCCCATAGAACACCTGTGGAGAAATCTAAAAATGGCAGTTTAGAGAAGGCACCCTTCAAATATCAGGGACCTGGAGTAGTTTGCCAAAGAAGAATGGTCTAAAATTCCAGCAGAGCATTGTAAGAAACTCATTGATGGTTACCGGATGCGGTTGGTCGCAGTTATTTTGGCTAAAGGTTGTGCAACCAAGTATTAGGCTGAGGGTGCCAATACTTTTGTCCGGCCCATTTTTGGAGTTTTGTGTAAAATGATCAATGTTTTGCTTTTTGCTTCATTCTCTTTTGTGTTTTTTCATTTAAGACAAATTAAATGAAGATAATAATACCAAAGAATTTGTGTTTGCAATCATTTTCAGGAAGAAACTGAATATTATCTGACAGAATTGCAGGGGTGTCAATACTTTTGGCCACGACTGTAACATCATATACGGCCTCAGGAGAATTGGCTAAAACGATCTTCTTTTTGAAGATATGTGGGCTTTCATCATGGAGGGATTTGTTGTGCGGGTGCACTGCCCAGTTCTGGATAGAGTGGTATCAGTGATCTCCCTCCACCAGATGGGACACCAGGGCATGGTGCACCGTTTGTGCGGATGCGCCGCCCCACTTTAGATATGGCGATCGGAGCGACCTTCTTCCGCCGGAAGGGACCCCGAGATGGCCTGAGATGCAGGCGCGATTTTTTATCTCTATCTGACCTCCTTCCGCCGGATGTCACCTTGGTTATGGTGATTTGAGTGACCTTCTTCCGCCGGAAGGGACACCGGAATAGCCTGAGATGCAGGCGCGATCTGTTTCTGATGTGGGTGACCTTCATCCGCCGGATGTCATTGTAGATATGGCGATTTGAATGACCTTCTTCCGCCGGAAGGGATGTCGGGATAGCCCGAGATGCAGGCGCGATGTCTTATCTCTGATGTGAGTGGCCTTCTTCCGCCGGATGTCACATTTGAAATGCAAACTCACGTTCACTGATTATTGTGCTCCGCCTCTCTATATGTTATCATGCAGGTACTTACCGCAGCTGTTTCTTATTGTGTATAACGAGCATAATATATATTGTATGTTGGTCAGACCAGTCCTTCAGCCCCTGACGAAGCTACCTTTGGGTAGCGACACGCGTCGGGCATTTTCCACAGGCTCCCTCTAACTTTGGTATGATACGGCTGCTACATATTCAAATGCACATGTCATGTGCTATTTTTGAGCATGACCTTGTGGCTCTGTGTATTATTTTCTCCAGGGCCTAGATGCATTTTGAGATACTTTTCTCGTTTCTAGACTATGTCCTTCTTTTACAATTCAGGGCAGTTAGATCCATTATATATTGTATTTAGCAGTCTGCTATTGGGTTCTTATTGTGTCCATAAAATTCAATTTTTTCCATGCATGTTTTTGTATCACATTTATATGGTTCAAATCATTGTTCTTATGGACTTACTATTTGTCTTCATTATACCTGTACCATTAGTTATAGGGGTACCTGTATAGGTTATATTATTAACCTTTTCTTGGGTGTATTGTCATTTTATGACTTTTAGATGTTTTTAATGTTTGGTCTGTCTGACATCTAATAAAAATTGAAATTTTTTGTGATTCAATGTGGTGATCCCAGTTTTTGGTCAATAGCTTTCTCTTTTTTGACTATTTGGCTCTTTATATTGACCATTGGTGTATCCCCTATCTATTGCTGGTGGTGCCCTCCCTATCTCCAGTGTTGCAGTTTGTTGTTTGTGGCCTCATAAGCCACTTTTCTTTTGTGGGAGTGTTGGCACACGTTGCCTTGTATTGTTATTATGGATTTGGCTGCTAGAGAGGCGGCCTGGAATAATCAGTCTCAGGGGATTTTTGAGGATGTAACAACGACACCCTCTCCCTTGATTAATGGTTCTAAACATTCTGATTTTGATAGCATCTCCAGAGATCTGGTTAATCTACACAAATCCCTAACCAAGACATGGTGGAACATCAAGAGTCTCGAGGAGTACAAAAGATATGGTCTTGTTCCTCGAGGCCTGAGGGTTCAGATCTTTCCAGCCTGGGAGGCTGAGTGTGCTTTTCAAAAAACATGGGAAAGTGGGTTATTTCAATGCTCTACTATTCTTATGAATTTACTTATTGAACATGATAGAACATCACTTATTAACATTAAGGAGCAAATTAAAATTTGTGCGTCCAAATTGTCTGGATATGATGTAAAAACAATGGAACCTCTCCAGATCCGCTTGAAGAACACTATTGAATTGTACGAGAAGGACATAATTGGTGGTAAAAAACGTAAATTTAAACTGGACCAAATGGATTTTAATAATGGGAAAGCCTATAAGTGGGTGCACAGGGGAAATAAAAGACGTTTTTTTCCCGATAATTCATCTAATAATGATAATTCAACAGCAGTGGAAACCCAGTCGAGCGATTTTTTATCCTCAGAGCAGAGCGACACAGAAGTCGCTGCAGGAGGGGCAGACATAGGAAAAGATCAAAAAAAGAAAACCAGAGGGTACAGACAATGGTCCCCCAAATATCGGAGGGAGACCAGGCAGAGGCGGAAGTATTGAGCACTCCGCTGGCCCTCACCACTCCTCAAACAACAGGATCTGAGCCTGACCAGGGTAAGCTGTTAATCATCAACCTGTCATCACATGAATTATCCAAGACCGAAATTTCGGTTTTACAATGGGGTCTTTCTTTTTGTCCCATGAATCCCTTAGATAAATTCACATTGGTCAAAGATTTATACATGTTTTGCAGGCAATTGACTTTCAAATTAATGTATCATCATCCTTCCATTGTTGATAGCTTGCCGATGGAAGAGAGACAGGTCTTAAGGGACCTTATCTCGTTGTTGGAAGAAAATGAACACCCTATGACCAGGAAACGTTTCAAGGGACGTCTACCTTCCCAGGCCACCCCCAGTTTCTCACTCTTTCCTGTAATACAGATCTTTTTTGAAGCGGTGAGTAGGGATATACGATCACTTGATGACAGACCTAATCACCTGAATAATATGAATCAATCTGAAAAGAAGGCCATACGTATGCTTGGTAATAACAAAGATCTGATTATCAGGGAGGCAGATAAAGGGGGCAATATTGTTATCTGGCCTGCTGAAATGTATGTAAAGGAGGCAAAAAGACAATTAAACAACTCTTTGTTTTACCAGCTACTCCCATCTGACCCCACTGTTGTGTTTAATTCAAAATTAGACAGGTTACTTTCCATGGCTATGGAACACAATGTCATCAACCAAAAAGAAAAATACTTCCTGACTATCCACCATCCGAGGGTCCCTACCTTTTATATGTTGCCTAAAGTGCATAAATCGATTCAAGAACCACCAGGTAGGCCGATTGTATCTGGGATAGGGGGGATCTTCGAGAAACCATGTATTTATGTCGATTTCTTTTTGCAACCACTAGTAACCACTCTTGACTCCTTTATTAAGGATACATCACATCTATTGGTTGTACTTAGTGATTTACAAATCCCCCCGAATACTCTGATCATTACTCTTGATGTCGAATCATTATACACCAACATACGGCATGACTTGGGAATTCGGGCGGTTTCCTTCTTTTTGGAGCAACATACCACCGGAGACCGACAACACAATTCCTTCATCGTTGATCTACTGCACTTTATTTTGGACAAGAATTATTTTGTCTTTGATCGCTCCTTCTATAGGCAGGTATCAGGGACCACGATGGGGGCACGGTGTGCGCCTTCGTATGCCAATTTATTTTTGGGGTGGTGGGAGGTGGAGTTTGTGTATAAATTGGTGGTTTTTAAAAAACATGTTTTCAAATGATTCCGGTATATAGATGATGTGCTGCTCTTTTGGACTGGTTCAATGGATGAGTGTCGTAGCTTTATTTTGTTGCTTAACGACAACCCCTTTAATATCCGTCTCACAGCTAATTATGTGGACTCAGCGGCGGAATTCCTTGATCTCAATTTGAAGATTGAAGATGGCACTGTGAAGACCTCTCTTTACCGGAAACCTACTTCCACCAACAGCATTTTACATTATTCAAGCTTCCACCCCGATCACCTAAGAAATGGCATTCCGAAGGGTCAATTTTACAGGGTAAGGAGAAATTGCTCTGAACAGCATGATTTTGCCATACAGGCACATGATCTGACAAATCGTTTCAAGAACAGGGGTTATCCCAAAAAAGTAATCTCTAGAGCTTTCCAGTCGGCCATGAGTAGTGACCGGAGACAACTATTACTCCCTAGAATTAGGAGCGCCACTAAACCCATTGGGTTAATTACTACCTACAACAATCAGTGGCGTAACATACGCGGTATTTTGTCTAAATACTGGGATATGTTAACAAATGATCCAAGACTAGCACCTCATATCGAGTCCAGACCCACTTTGATAGCAAGAAGGGCACCCTCCCTTAAAGACTCTCTCTGCCACAGTCATTATAAGAGGCCCACACACAGACTAAACAGGGGCACTCGTTTGGTGGGTACCTTTGCCTGTGGTGGATGTAACATCTGCCATCTGACAGTGGGTAGGGAGGGGGTGGTTCTTCCTACTCTAAAATTTCCAATTTTTTCTAAAATGTATTTTAAATTTGGTGTACGCTCTGGTTTGTTGTTGTCCAAAGATCTACATTGGCCAAACCACGCAGGAACTTCGTAAAAGGATTCAGCAACATCTCTCTAATATCAACACGGCGAGGGCTGACAAAGAAAAAGGTAAAACTTTAAGCTCAGTGGCTTTACACTTTTTGCGTGAGCACAATAGTTGTAACACTGGCATACGAGTAATGGGACTTGAATCCATTCCATCAGATATCCGTGGAGGAAACATTTCTTTGGAGTTATTGAAACGAGAGTCTAAATGGATTTTCAATCTCAAGAGTCGGGCACCATTGGGACTGAATGAGGATCTCCTCTTTACCGGTTTTTATAAACAGATATGATGATTGTTGATCTTCTGTACATTCTATTCGCAGAATCCATTAACTCATACCCGGTATGGTTTGGACTTCCATCCCTGGAGTATCAGCTTCAAGTACACCTCGTCCCATAGGACTCTCCATCGTAGGACTCTTATGTCCTGCCTGATGAATAACTGGATAATGCCTGAATATGGATCTGGCCGGACATTTTTGGACCTTGGACTTTGTCAGAATTATTTACCATTTATGGATGTTGTTCGACTTTGTCTATTTTGACATTGGACAGTTCATTTTGGTTTCACCATTTGATATGTGTACCCACAATGGGCTCATTTTATATTTGAGATGGATGTTAGATGATTTTTTTGGTATCTATGTTCTTCATGATATCGCTTGGTATCTTCCGATTTATTGAGGCTTTAAGGACTTTATGCCGGATATTGTATTCTGTCTGTACATTCACATTGAACCAGTTATTTTTGTCCATGGCTTTTACTCTGAGTACTATCTGGTGTTGTATTATTAATCCCCTTTTTTTTTTTTTTTCTTTTTTTTTTATATATTACTTTATTATATGGTGGATGTCTTAGTTACACCACCCATGTCTATTGTGTTCTTTTGTAGACCGTCTAGGGTGGAGCCTGTGGAATATTACAGTGACCTGGAACCTTATGGTGTCCAGGATCACTTTGATTGTATCTTTTGAGGCCGTGTAATGGCAAATAAAAAATATTTTTCTGGCATCTATTTGGATCTGCATACTTCTCTTTAAATTAACAACACCTTCTTTTAAGATGGGACATTGTATATTTGGGCAGGGTAGGCTGCAAGCATCATATGCTTTGATTGTCCCTTATTTGATTAGTGACATCTATAGCTGTATATCCAACACTGCAGCTTCTAATTACAAAGTGTGTGTTATGTCTTATGACCTCTTTATTTAATGACTTGTGTAAGTTACAACCAGCTGATACCAGGACAATGTTTTTTGATGCATATTAAGGTGGTATATCAACTATACGCATAACGATTAGGTACTTTACTAAATAACATGCCGCATATATATATTTTGTAGGAGTTCCATTCCATACAGCATATTTGCATTTATTCTATATCGGCATCTGCTTTGTGCGGACTGCTGTTTTACACAAATACCAGAGTTTTGTAAGATAAATGAGTAATGCATTGGCCTTATGCCTGGCCTTTTTTTTTTTTTTTTTTTTTCTCGTATTCCACAACTTACATGTTCACTGGGTAGTGTGCATGGACCTTTTCATGGCAAATCAATGATTCGATACTCTCAGTGTCCTAGATGGACACATGTGTAGTATTGTGATTTCTTGTATGAATATAACATCATATACGGCCTCAGGAGAATTGGCTAAAATGATCTTCTTTTTGAAGATATGTGGGCTTTCATCATGGAGGGATTTGTTGTGCGGGTGCACTGCCCAGTTCTGGATAGAGTGGTATCAGTGATCTCCCTCCGCTGGATGGGACACCAGGGCATGGTGCACCGTTTGTGCGGATGCGCCGCCCCACTTTAGATATGGCGATCGGAGCGACCTTCTTCCGCCGGAAGGGACCCCGAGATGGCCTGAGATGCAGGCGCGATTTTTTATCTCTATCTGACCTCCTTCCGCCGGATGTCACCTTGGTGATGGTGATTTGAGTGACCTTCTTCCGCCGGAAGGGACACCGGAATAGCCTGAGATGCAGGCGCGATCTGTTTCTGATGTGGGTGACCTTCATCCGCCGGATGTCATTGTAGATATGGCGATTTGAATGACCTTCTTCCGCCGGAAGGGATGTCGGGATAGCCCGAGATGCAGGCGCGATGTCTTATCTCTGATGTGAGTGACCTTCTTCCGCCGGATGTCACATTTGAAATGCAAACTCACGTTCACTGATTATTGTGCTCCGCCTCTCTATATGTTATCATGCAGGTACTTACCGCAGCTGTTTCTTATTGTGTATAACGAGCATAATATATATTGTATGTTGGTCAGACCAGTCCTTCAGCCCCTGACGAAGCTACCTTTGGGTAGCGACACGCGTCGGGCATTTTCCACAGGCTCCCCCTAACTTTGGTATGGTACGGCTGCTACATATTCAAATGCACATGTCATGTGCTATTTTTGAGCATGACCTTGTGGCTCTGTGTATTATTTTCTCCAGGGCCTAGATGCATTTTGAGATACTTTTCTCGTTTCTAGACTATGTCCTTCTTTTACAATTCAGGGCAGTTAGATCCATTATATATTGTATTTAGCAGTCTGCTATTGGGTTCTTATTGTGTCCATAAAATTCAATTTTTTCCATGCATGTTTTTGTATCACATTTATATGGTTCAAATCATTGTTCTTATGGACTTACTATTTGTCTTCATTATACCTGTACCATTAGTTATAGGGGTACCTGTATAGGTTATATTATTAACCTTTTAATGGGTGTATTGTCATTTTATGACTTTTAGATGTTTTTAATGTTTGGTCTGTCTGACATCTAATAAAAATTGAAATTTTTTGTGATTCAATGTGGTGATCCCAGTTTTTGGTCAATAGCTTTCTCCTTTTTGACTATTTGGCTCTTTATATTGACCATTGGTGTATCCCCTATCTATTGCTGGTGGTGCCCTCCCTATCTCCAGTGTTGCAGTTTGTTGTTTGTGGCCTCATAAGCCACTTTTCTTTTGTGGGAGTGTTGGCACACGTTGCCTTGTATTGTTATTATGGATTTGGCTGCTAGAGAGGCGGCCTGGAATAATCAGTCTCAGGGGATTTTTGAGGATGTAACAACGACACCCTCTCCCTTGATTAATGGTTCTAAACATTCTGATTTTGATAGCATCTCCAGAGATCTGGTTAATCTACACAAATCCCTAACCAAGACATGGTGGAACATCAAGAGTCTCGAGGAGTACAAAAGATATGGTCTTGTTCCTCGAGGCCTGAGGGTTCAGATCTTTCCAGCCTGGGAGGCTGAGTGTGCTTTTCAAAAAACATGGGAAAGTGGGTTATTTCAATGCTCTACTATTCTTATGAATTTACTTATTGAACATGATAGAACATCACTTATTAACATTAAGGAGCAAATTAAAATTTGTGCGTCCAAATTGTCTGGATATGATGTAAAAACAATGGTGGAACCTCTCCAGATCCGCTTGAAGAACACTATTGAATTGTACGAGAAGGACATAATTGGTGGTAAAAAACGTAAATTTAAACGGGACCAAATGGATTTTAATAATGGGAAAGCCTATAAGTGGGTGCACAGGGGAAATAAAAGACGTTTTTTTCCCGATAATTCATCTAATAATGATAATTCAACAGCAGTGGAAACCCAGTCGAGCGATTTTTTATCCTCAGAGCAGAGCGACACAGAAGTCGCTGCAGGAGGGGCAGACATAGGAAAAGATCAAAGAAAGAAAACCAGAGGGTACAGACAATGGTCCCCCAAATATCAGAGGGAGACCAGGCAGAGGCGGAAGTATTGAGCACTCCACTGGCCCTCACCACTCCTCAAACAACAGGATCTGAGCCTGACCAGGGTAAGCTGTTAATCATCAACCTGTCATCACATGAATTATCCAAGACCGAAATTTCGGTTTTACAACGGGGTCTTTCTTTTTGTCCCATGAATCCCTTAGATAAATTCACATTGGTCAAAGATTTATACATGTTTTGCAGGCAATTGACTTTCAAATTAATGTATCATCATCCTTCCATTGTTGATAGCTTGCCGATGGAAGAGAGACAGGTCTTAAGGGACCTTATCTCGTTGTTGGAAGAAAATGAACACCCTATGACCAGGAAACGTTTCAAGGGACGTCTACCTTCCCAGGCCACCCCCAGTTTCTCACTCTTTCCTGTAATACAGATCTTTTTTGAAGCGGTGAGTAGGGATATACGATCACTTGATGACAGACCTAATCACCTGAATAATATGAATCAATCTGAAAAGAAGGCCATACGTATGCTTGGTAATAACAAAGATCTGATTATCAGGGAGGCAGATAAAGGGGGCAATATTGTTATCTGGCCTGCTGAAATGTATGTAAAGGAGGCAAAAAGACAATTAAACAACTCTTTGTTTTACCAGCTACTCCCATCTGACCCCACTGTTGTGTTTAATTCAAAATTAGACAGGTTACTTTCCATGGCTATGGAACACAATGTCATCAACCAAAAAGAAAAAGACTTCCTGACTATCCACCATCCGAGGGTCCCTACCTTTTATATGTTGCCTAAAGTGCATAAATCGATTCAAGAACCACCAGGTAGGCCGATTGTATCTGGGATAGGGGGGATCTTCGAGAAACCATGTATTTATGTCGATTTCTTTTTGCAACCACTAGTAACCACTCTTGACTCCTTTATTAAGGATACATCACATCTATTGGTTGTACTTAGTGATTTACAAATCCCCCGAATACTCTGATCATTACTCTTGATGTCGAATCATTATACACCAACATACGGCATGACTTGGGAATTCGGGCGGTTTCCTTCTTTTTGGAGCAACATACCACCGGAGACCGATGACACAATTCCTTCATCGTTGATCTACTGCACTTTATTTTGGACAAGAATTATTTTGTCTTTGATCGCTCCTTCTATAGGCAGGTATCAGGGACCGCGATGGGGGCACGGTGTGCGCCTTCGTATGCCAATTTATTTTTGGGGTGGTGGGAGGTGGAGTTTGTGTATAAATTGGTGGTTTTTAAAAAACATGTTTTCAAATGATTCCGGTATATAGATGATGTGCTGCTCTTTTGGACTGGTTCAATGGATGAGTGTCGTAGCTTTATTTTGTTGCTTAACGACAACCCCTTTAATATCCGTCTCACAGCTAATTATGTGGACTCAGCGGCGGAATTCCTTGATCTCAATTTGAAGATTGAAGATGGCACTGTGAAGACCTCTCTTTACCGGAAACCTACTTCCACCAACAGCATTTTACATTATTCAAGCTTCCACCCCGATCACCTAAGAAATGGCATTCCGAAGGGTCAATTTTACAGGGTAAGGAGAAATTGCTCTGAACAGCATGATTTTGCCATACAGGCACATGATCTGACAAATCGTTTCAAGAACAGGGGTTATCCCAAAAAAGTAATCTCTAGAGCTTTCCAGTCGGCCATGAGTAGTGACCGGAGACAACTATTACTCCCTAGAATTAGGAGCGCCACTAAACCCATTGGGTTAATTACTACCTACAACAATCAGTGGCGTAACATACGCGGTATTTTGTCTAAATACTGGGATATGTTAACAAATGATCCAAGACTAGCACCTCATATCGAGTCCAGACCCACTTTGATAGCAAGAAGGGCACCCTCCCTTAAAGACTCTCTCTGCCACAGTCATTATAAGAGGCCCACACACAGACTAAACAGGGGCACTCGTTTGGTGAGTACCTTTGCCTGTGGTGGATGTAACATCTGCCATCTGACAGTGGGTAGGGAGGGGGTGGTTCTTCCTACTCTAAAATTTCCAATTTTTTCTAAAATGTATTTCAACTGTAGGTCTAGAAATTTGGTGTACGCTCTGGTTTGTTGTTGTCCAAAGATCTACATTGGCCAAACCACGCAGGAACTTCGTAAAAGGATTCAGCAACATCTCTCTAATATCAACACGGCGAGGGCTGACAAAGAAAAAGGTAAAACTTTAAGCTCAGTGGCTTTACACTTTTTGCGTGAGCACAATAGTTGTAACACTGGCATACGAGTAATGGGACTTGAATCCATTCCATCAGATATCCGTGGAGGAAACATTTCTTTGGAGTTATTGAAACGAGAGTCTAAATGGATTTTCAATCTCAAGAGTCGGGCACCATTGGGACTGAATGAGGATCTCCTCTTTACCGGTTTTTATAAACAGATATGATGATTGTTGATCTTCTGTACATTCTATTCGCAGAATCCATTAACTCATACCCGGTATGGTTTGGACTTCCATCCCTGGAGTATCAGCTTCAAGTACACCTCGTCCCATAGGACTCTCCATCGTAGGACTCTTATGTCCTGCCTGATGAATAACTGGATAATGCCTGAATATGGATCTGGCCGGACATTTTTGGACCTTGGACTTTGTCAGAATTATTTACCATTTATGAATGTTGTTCGACTTTGTCTATTTTGACATTGGACAGTTCATTTTGGTTTCACCATTTGATATGTGTACCCACAATGGGCTCATTTTATATTTGAGATGGATGTTAGATGATTTTTTTGGTATCTATGTTCTTCATGATATCGCTTGGTATCTTCCGATTTATTGAGGCTTTAAGGACTTTATGCCGGATATTGTATTCTGTCTGTACATTCACATTGAACCAGTTATTTTTGTCCATGGCTTTTACTCTGAGTACTATCTGGTGTTGTATTATTAATCCCCTTTTTTTTTTTTTTTCTTTTTTTTTTTATATATTACTTTATTATATGGTGGATGTCTTAGTTACACCACCCATGTCTATTGTGTTCTTTTGTAGACCGTCTAGGGTGGAGCCTGTGGAATATTACAGTGACCTGGAACCTTATGGTGTCCAGGATCACTTTGATTGTATCTTTTGAGGCCGTGTAATGGCAAATAAAAAATATTTTTCTGGCATCTATTTGGATCTGCATACTTCTCTTTAAATTAACAACACCTTCTTTTAAGATGGGACATTGTATATTTGGGCAGGGTAGGCTGCAAGCATCATATGCTTTG
The DNA here is from genome assembly GCF_039654945.1 of Dendrobates tinctorius. NCBI lineage: Eukaryota > Metazoa > Chordata > Amphibia > Anura > Dendrobatidae > Dendrobates > Dendrobates tinctorius. The sequence continues at coordinate 7,139,186 of NW_027361762.1, forward strand.
ATTGTCCCTTATTTGATTAGTGACATCTATAGCTGTATATCCAACACTGCAGCTTCTAATTACAAAGTGTGTGTTATGTCTTATGACCTCTTTATTTAATGACTTGTGTAAGTTACAACCAGCTGATACCAGGACAATGTTTTTTGATGCATATTAAGGTGGTATATCAACTATACGCATAACGATTAGGTACTTTACTAAATAACATGCCGCATATATATATTTTTTAGGAGCTCCATTCCATACAGCATATTTGCATTTATTCTATATCGGCATCTGCTTTGTGCGGACTGCTGTTTTACACAAATACCAGAGTTTTGTAAGATAAATGAGTAATGCATTGGCCTTATGCCTGGCCTTTTATTTTTTTTTTTTCTCGTATTCCACAACTTACATGTTCACTGGGTAGTGTGCATGGACCTTTTCATGGCAAATCAATGATTCGATACTCTCAGTGTCCTAGATGGACACATGTGTAGTATTGTGATTTCTTGTATGAATATAACATCATATACGGCCTCAGGAGAATTGGCTAAAATGATCTTCTTTTTGAAGATATGTGGGCTTTCATCATGGAGGGATTTGTTGTGCGGGTGCACTGCCCAGTTCTGGATAGAGTGGTATCAGTGATCTCCCTCCGCTGGATGGGACACCAGGGCATGGTGCACCGTTTGTGCGGATGCGCCGCCCCACTTTAGATATGGCGATCGGAGCGACCTTCTTCCGCCGGAAGGGACCCCGAGATGGCCTGAGATGCAGGCGCGATTTTTTTATCTCTATCTGACCTCCTTCCGCCGGATGTCACCTTGGTGATGGTGATTTGAGTGACCTTCTTCCGCCGGAAGGGACACCGGAATAGCCTGAGATGCAGGCGCGATCTGTTTCTGATGTGGGTGACCTTCATCCGCCAGATGTCATTGTAGATATGGCGATTTGAATGACCTTCTTCCGCCGGAAGGGATGTCGGGATAGCCCGAGATGCAGGCGCGATGTCTTATCTCTGATGTGAGTGACCTTCTTCCGCCGGATGTCACATTTGAAATGCAAACTCACGTTCACTGATTATTGTGCTCCGCCTCTCTATATGTTATCATGCAGGTACCTACCGCAGCTGTTTCTTATTGTGTATAACGAGCATAATATATATTGTATGTTGGTCAGACCAGTCCTTCAGCCCCTGACGAAGCTACCTTTGGGTAGCGACACGCGTCGGGCATTTTCCACAGGCTCCCCCTAACTTTGGTATGGTACGGCTGCTACATATTCAAATGCACATGTCATGTGCTATTTTTGAGCATGACCTTGTGGCTCTGTGTATTATTTTCTCCAGGGCCTAGATGCATTTTGAGATACTTTTCTCGTTTCTAGACTATGTCCTTCTTTTACAATTCAGGGCAGTTAGATCCATTATATATTGTATTTAGCAGTCTGCTATTGGGTTCTTATTGTGTCCATAAAATTCAATTTTTTCCATGCATGTTTTTGTATCACATTTATATGGTTCAAATCATTGTTCTTATGGACTTACTATTTGTCTTCATTATACCTGTACCATTAGTTATAGGGGTACCTGTATAGGTTATATTATTAACCTTTTAATGGGTGTATTGTCATTTTATGACTTTTAGATGTTTTTAATGTTTGGTCTGTCTGACATCTAATAAAAATTGACATTTTTTGTGATTCAATGTGGTGATCCCAGTTTTTGGTCAATAGCTTTCTCTTTTTTGACTAATGCGCTCCACCAAGTAATCAAAATTCTCCATTTTCATCCGAACAAATTTATCCGGGTTTCGTCTAAGGTCCATGCAGAGTGTAGAATAGACCCCACGCGTCATTCTCTTGGCTGTGATGGGGTGGATCCACAAACGTCGTCTACGATGCCTGATGCGCTGCTGTCTCGCTCTCTCCTTCTCCAGAACAATCACCCTCAAACGATTCGCCTCCGCTGTAAAATCCGCCAAATTCTTCAAAATATTTCCAATCACAACATCCATCTTCGCCAGTAACTTGCTCTTCTCTCCAACCTGCACTTTCTCCTCTACAACCTGTCAAAGAAGGGCTGTAGGAACACGATATATATAGTTTTTCAGTAGCCAATCCCGTTCGGAAGGCCACAAGGGTCAATTTTAAAAACCGGACCCGGCGTAATCCGTCAAAAAACGGAACAAAAACCGGATTAACCGGATGAGACGGATCCGGTTTTGTCTGTCAAGAACAAGACGGATCCGGCAGAAAAACGGATCCATCACATCCGGTTTTACGAAACATTTGCCGGATCCGGCGCTCCGGCACGACGCCGGATCGCGCCTGACGCCGAAAACCTGATGTGTGAAAGTAGCCTAAGGTGGTATAGTATGTGGGAAGGGGAACCTGAGTTTCCTCTGGGTCAGATTCTGGCAGTGTAGAGTGCGAGGGGAATGTAGTGGTCTGGGTCAATGTACCAGCAGCATCATCCAGCAGTGGCTGGGCCTCAGTGCACTTGTGGCATCCCCAAGAGTACGGTCGCCACTGTGGCATTACCTTCCTCCTAGGGAGTGTGTTGTCAAGCTTGGGAGCAACGAAGGATCTCTCTAGCAGTGAAACCAACACACAACACATTTCCCACTCCAGGCTAGCAGGGAGACCTCTGAACCTGACTGCTGAGGAGCTGCTCTCTGTGGTCGGGAGGAGGTAAGTTAGGGCACTCTGTGCAGGGAAGGGGAAGTTTGTGGACGTGAGAAGGGGAGCTGGAGGATGAGCAGAGTTAAGGCTCACTCCTAGCTGGAGTGCATGGTCCCGATTCCGGTCTCCGAGTTTGTAGGTACACTGACGTTCCTGCAGCAGAAACCGGGGGGAATTGGCAGCTATAAATGCTCTGTACCCAACTAAGGCTCGGAGGCCCCAGCATCGACGTGTGGGAGCCAGAAGAAAAAGGCTACAGCTGTCTGCCATACAAGTAAAGTCTGAGGAACATCTGTTAGAAAGGAGGCGCTTCAGTGACCAACGGTCCTGTGAGTGCTTCCCCCACAAGCGCTAGAAAGGAGACGTTCAGGAAGGTACATGTTGGCGGAGTGTTGGAAGGGAGCTTTCCATTTTGGTCCCGGAGGTTGGCTGAGGTCCTGACCCGGAGGACACAGCACGGAGGCAGGCATCTGTGTAACCTGCAGACTGTGAGTAAAGCTTTGGAACTGCACGCTCTGGTGTCCTACAGTTACTCCAGCACCGCTACATCTGGGTACCAGCACCTACACCTCCTGTGCCTTTCCCCCATCACTTCATCTACACTTCCCTGGGACTCCAGCTCCACCTGTGAGGAGCTTCACCATCTTTGCTGCACAACACCATCAGTCCCAGAGGATCTGCATGTAGCGTCGGCCTAACATCTATGTTGCTGAACACTACAGGTGGCGTCAAACTATCTATATAAACTCTTTACCATTATACCACGCCATTTACATGGGCGCCCAGGGCCACCGTCCGGGTCACCGCTGCTGTGACACATCCCACTGACACCGGCCCGGTACCGAGTACCCCACAGCCCTGGGAGGGCGACCCATATGCCGACTGCTGATCGGGCGGCGTTATTCCCACGAACCTCCAAACAGCGTCCATGAAGGCAAAGTTTTTGGTTTCCGGGGGCAGTATGATTGCAAAGCTGAACCTTAAAGGAATGTCCAAAAGGGCACCACCAGGAGTGGAGCCTGTGGCTTAATTGGACTCCACCCGGGAAACCACAACCATGCCACCTAAAGAAAAGATGCACACTTTGAAAGCTTTGTCGGTTCTGTGTGTGGTGTGGTATGTGTGTTTGTAGTTGTGCTAGCGATTTCTCAGCTTTATTCCGTTAACAACCGAGACTCTGGCATGCCCCCGCAGTACGTGTCAAGCTTACTAGAGGGATAAGCGAGGTTCTGGCACGTGAGATCGAGCAATAACAGGTCTAGCTTTCCTGTACATGTCCAGGGCTGCATGCACGCTACACTGAAAGGACCAGCTTTTGTCGCTTACAGGTGCAGATAACCTGCTAAACTCCGTTAGTGATGGGGATCTGGGATTCAGATAATTCCCCGCGAACGATGATTTCCCAGTAAGTTCAGGTCAACCGCAATTCCGGAGTTAGGCCTAACTGTCATTCCTGAAAAAATTATGTGTCCAAACCACAGGTGCTGTAGCTTGCTTAACAGCTCGGCAGCCGTTCTCAGGCCCAGTATGGATTCAACAACATTGTAGAAAGTTGATAAAAGGTACAGTTTCACCGGATAACACGTATATATGTAGCCTAGTTTACACATTAAAAATATATGTCTATAGATAAGGAGGCAGACTCAGATGTTCTCAGGCCGTATGGCTTTGACCAGATTGTACAAAGTTGAGAAAGGGTACTTTATCACTGGATAGCAGGTATATATAGCATAGTTTAAACATGTAAAATCTCCGTGTTCTCAGTATGGATTACACAGCAATCTAAAAAGTGGAAAAAAGGAAATGCATTTGAGGCGTACACAACTATACACTTTTGGTGTTATTTTTAAATCTTCATATATATTTCTGTCTCAGTAATACAGTCCAGCCTCTCCGCAATAGGAAATGAGATGCATACAATGACTGACATAAAGGCTAGTGATTGCAGAAATCTAGGAATTACTATTCACGGGAAAAACTTCCATCACAATTCTCATAGGCGATGCTGACCCTCAATTAATTTGTGTGTTGAGACAGTGAAAACATTTTTTTGTGAATAAAGTCTTGCTGTATCGCACTTCCGTTGATTCCATCACTGTTACTCATCTCAATCAAATTTTTATCACAGGGAGCGATGTAAACATGGTGCTCACTGGCTATCATGATCTGTCACGTAACTTTGGAGTGCAAAAGACAGAAGCCACAGGCCGTAGGCGATTCTATTTGATTGGCATGAGAGTGCACATTTTAAAATGTGCGCCGGAATGTCACACGTTTGTGAGTAGGAAAACTGAGAAAGCTGATGATAAACCACCACTGCATGTCATTGTGAGTCGACGTCCATAAGAAATGGAAGCCATTGATCATCTGGAGCTAGAGCCCGGCCAGCAGAACAGGGCATAGCTACATCTTAACCATCATCTTTCAGTTCAATCAATTTGTAGTGGCACTCCCAGTGAAGGATTTGACAGCCCAGACTACACAGCAGAGGAGCAGGGAGAGGTAAACATTGCAAATGCTGGGGCCCTGCCCAAGCAAGGGTGGCACACTCGTGGGCGTCGGTACTGGCACTGGGCCCCTCATAGTACGGCGGTGTGTCTGACGGCGGGTGTGCACCACCACCATCAGAGACACTTGATTGCACTATGAGGGACCCTGTGCCAGTGCCCGCGCCCAAGAGTCGGCCTACCCACCTGTCCAGGGCAACGGCACTCGCACGGTTTCGTGCGCTAGGTGGTGACCCCGGCCATGGGGGGGGCAGCCCAGTTAAGGCGGTTTACAAAGTGGCATATGTTGATGTGGGACATTCAGCTGCTGCAAAAGGCGAAATAGGTCAAGTTTGCGGAATAGGAGGAGGACCAAAGCAAGCCATTTTTCTGGCAACCTATGTGTCATCAAGGGAAGGTGGGACAAAATCCTTGGAAACCCATGCATGGTTCATTTTAATGAAGGTTAGATCATCCACATTTTGGGTTGACAGACGGGTCCTTTTTTCTGTCAGGATTGATCCAGCTGCACTGAAGACTCTTTCCGATAGCACACTTGCAGCTGGGCAAGCGACCTCCTGTAAGGCATATTGTGCCAATTCAGGCCTGGTGTCCAGTTTAGCGGCCCAATAGTCAAAGGGGAATGACCTGTGTGGGAGAACATCGATATGGGAGGAAAAGTAGTTTGTAACCATAGTTAACAACTGCTGTCTCCTGTCACTTTCCCTCGATGCAGTATTACCAGTTGTGTGAGCGGTACTTGAAAAATCAGTCCACAACATTGTCATGAAACCCCTGTCTCCAACGCCACTTCTGCTGTGTGCACCACGAACACCTCTGCCAAGCTGCCCCCGACCCGTACGGCTTGTGTGAGAACCATCACCGCTGCTGTGTGCTGGGAATGCCTCAACCAACCGGTTTACCAGAGTTGCTTGTTTATTAGCCAATATTAGGTCAAGGTTCTCCTGTGGCATGATGTTTTGTAATTTGCCTTTATAGCGTGGATCCAGGATGCTGGCCAACCAGTAGTCGTCATCGTTCATCATTTTGGCAATGCGGGGGTCCCTTTTTAGGATCTGCAAGGCATAATCTGACATGTGGGCCAATGTTCCCGGTGTCAATGATGCACTGCGAGTGCTGGTTGGAGGAGCACTTTCTGGGAAATCCACATCCCTCCAGTCACGCACAAACCCTGTACCAGACCTTGCCATGCCAACATTTTCACTTGCCCCACGAGATGCATCCTCCTCCCTTAAGTAATCATCCCCATCATCATCCTCCTCCTCCTCTTCTTCCTCCACCTCGTCCAGGAGAGGTCCCTGAGCAGACAATGGCTGAATGTCATCAAGGATTCCCTCCTCCTCGTCAACATTGGCTGCAGACGCCTGCTCCTTAAGGTGCGTCAAAGTTTGCATGAGCAGACGCATAAGTGGGATGCTCATGCTTAGGATGGCGTCGTCTGCGCTTACCAGCCGTGTGCATTCCTCAAAACACTGAAGGACTTTACAGAGGTCTTTCAGCTTCGACCACTGCACACCTTTCAACTCCATGTCTGCTCTCAAAGTGCCTGGCCGTGTATCCTCCCACAAATGCATTATGGCCTGCCTCTGTTTGCACAGCTGCTCAACCATGTGCAGGGTGGAGTTCCACCTTGTTGCAATGTCGATAATGAGGCGGTGGTTGGGAAGGTGGAGCAATCGCTGCAGCTTCTGCATACGAATGGAGTGTACAGGCGACCGGCGGATGTGCGCACACAGTCTTCGCACCTTCTGGAGCAGGGCTGTTAACTCTGGATAATTGTTGAGGAAGCACTGCACTACCAGGTTCAAGGTGTGAGCCAAGCAAGGTATGTGGCTGAGTTTTGAAAGGGCTATGGCTGCCACAAAATTACGGCCGTTATCACTAACTACCTTGCCTGCCTCAAGATGTATACTGCCCAGCCATGACTCAGTTTGTCGCTGAAAGTACTCGGCCAGCATCTCCGCGGTGTGTCGGTCGCCCAAACACATCATCTGCAACACAGCCTGCTGACGCTTTCCACTAGCTGCTCGATAGGGGGACACCTCGTGTGCAACAGTGGCAGCTGCAGATGGAGTGCTCGTACGACTGCGCTCTGTGGATGAGCTTTCGCTTCTGGAGGAGGAGGAGGAGGGTCGAACGCCTACAGCCAACTGTTTCCTATACCGTGGGCTAGGCAGCACTGTCCCACCACCGCTGTCCCCTGTGGACCCTGCATCCACCACATTAACCCAGTGTGCAGTGATGGACACGTAACGGCCCTGGCCATGCCGACTGGACCATGCATCTGTTGTGAGGTGCACCTTTCCACTCACTGACTGCTTGAGTGCATGGACAATACAGTCTTTCACATGATGGTGGAGGGCTGGGATGGCTTTGCGAGAGAAGAAGTGGTGACTGGGTAGGTCATAGCGTGGTACTGCATAGGCCATGAGTTCACGGAAAGCTGCGCTTTCCACCAACCGATAGGGCATCATCTCTAACGAGATTAGTTTGGCAACGTGGGCGTTGAAACCGAGTGTACGTGGATGAGAGACTGAGTACTTTCTTGACCTACTCATAGTCTCTGGGAGGGTGAGTTGGACTTGAGAGCTGCATATGGTGGAACTAGCGGTGGACAGGGCGGACTGAGAGAGGGTTGATGATGGTGATGGAGTTGGTGTTCTTTCTGATGGCCTAGATTCAGTCTTTCGTTGATATAACAGTGGGATTCCCTGACTGCTTTGGCCTTGCAACGACACCTCAACATTTGCTGCTGTGCTAACTGGTGGGCTTACAGTGGGGGAAACAATGTAGCGTTGCTGACTACCTTCTTTGTGATCAGTTGCACATGTGGTACTTGAGGTTTGGTGTTGTGTCCACGCTTGCAAGTGCATGCTGGTTAAATGTCTAAGCATGCAACTGGTATTCAAATTTTTCAGATTTTTCCCTCGGCTAAAGGTCTTTGCGCACTTCTTACAGATAACCTTGGCCTGATCATGGAAGACATTTTTGCGGCCTAGCACGCTGTGCTATTTTGACTGTCTGGACAAGCTGTCCAGCAGCTCTTTTGATTTTTGGAACCTGTCTTTGGAGTGCTCCAGGCCTGCCAGATAACAGCTGTTGCGATGTCGATGTCTGCTGTGGATGCTCCTCCTCCTCATCTGAGCTATTGGAAGCAGCACCCTCTCCCCCAATGAATGCCAATCTGGGTCAACAACTGGGTCATCCATCACCTCCTCTTCAATGTCATGTGCACCTTCCTCTGTGTCACCGTGTATGGTGGTATAGTATGCGGGAAGGGGCACCTGAGTCTCATCAGGGTCAGAATCTGGCTCATTGCACTGCGAGGACAATGTAGTGCTCTGAGTGAATGTACCAGCAGAATCATCTATCAGTGGCTGTGCATCAGTGCACTCCATGTCAGATTCATCTTGGCCTGGGTAATTCACCATTTCACTTGATAACCCAGGCATGGTATGTGAAAACAGCTCCATGGAGTAATCAGTTGTATGGCCTGCGTCATCCTTCAATCTTGGTTGGGGTGAAGGACACAAGGAAAGGTGTGGTTCATGAGCATGAGCCTCCAATGACGACTCAGTGCTTTTATTTTTTACAACTTCAGAAATGGAGGCGTTAGAGCTGGAGGCTCAGTCAGCAATGTAAGCCAAAACTTTTTCCTGAAGCTCTGGCTTTAAAAGCGGTTTGCCAACTCCTAGAAAACTAAGCCGTCGAGGCCTTGTGGAGCCAGACGATGACGCAGGCCCAACACCTCCTGCATTCGGTCCTATTTTGCTTTTGCCACTACCATCAGATCCACCACCAACACCATCATTACCAGCTGGCAACGCCCGCCCAATTCCACGGCCTCTTCCACCAGCCTTCCTCATTTTTGGTAAGAATGTACACAAAATCCCACAAACTATATAGTAATGCAAAACAAGGTACAAGGTGTATATAGGACAGGGGAGATGTAGAATTTCTGAACACACTTGTGGACACTGTTGGATTGTGTGAGGTCCAGTGAATATCACACCGCTATGTCACAGTCTCAATGTCGCAGGTGTGAAAAATGTCACTATAGGACAGGGGAGATGTAGAATTTCTGAACACACTTGTGGACACTGTTGGATTGTGTGAGGCCCAGTGAATAAACACAGCGCTATGTCACAGGCTCAATGTCATAGGTGTGAAAAATGTCACTATAGGAAAGGGGAGATGTAGAATTTCTGAACACACTTGTGGACACTGTTGGATTGTGTGAGGCCCAGTGAATATCACACCGCTATGTCACAGTCTCAATATCGCAGGTGTGAAAAATGTCACTATAGGACAGGGAGATGAAGAATTTCTGAACACACTTGTGGACACTGTTGGATTGTGTGAGGCCCAGTGAATATCACACCGCTATGTCACAGTCTCAATGTCGCAGGTGTGAAAAATGTGACTATAGGACAGGGGAGATGTAGAATTTCTGAACACACTTGTGGACACTGTTGGATTGTGTGAGGCCCAGTGAATATCACACCGCTATGTCACAGGCTCAATGTCGTAGGTGTGAAAAATGTCACTATAGGACAGGGGAGATGTAGAATTTCTGAACACACTTGTGGATACTGTTGGATTGTGTGAGGCCCAGTGAATATCACACTGCTATGTCACAGGCTCAATGTCGCAAGTGTGAAAAAAGTCACTATAGGACAGGGGAGATGTAGAATTTCTGAACACACTTGTGGACACTGTTGGATTGTGTGAGGCTCAGTGAATATCACCCCGCTATGTCACAGGCACAATGTCGTAGGTGTGAAAAATGTCAGTATAGGACAGGGGAGATGTAGAACTTCTGAACACACTTGTGGACACTGTTGGATTGTGTGAGGCCCAGTGAATATCACACCGCTATGTCACAATCTCAATGTCGCAGGTGTGAAAAATGTCACTATAGGACAGGGGAGATGTAGAATTTCTGAACACACTTGTGGACACTGTTGGATTGTGTGAGGCCCAGTGAATATCACACCGCTATGTTACAGGCAGAAATTGGCTAGTGTATGACAAACTACAAGGTGTATGTATAATTGTGCAGAATGGGAATCTCCCTAGAGTGTAGGTCTGTAAGAACTGAACAAGTCCTCGACTTATCCTTACAGAGTCACACACAGATAGCTTCACTGTGGCCGTGATAACAGCCGTTACACGGTACTGAGAGAGGAGCCTGCACGTACACCGCTGTCCGGTGTCCGTAAAATTGTCAAGCTCCGTGTTTTTTAAGTATTCGGACTGACACACACTGTCTCTCTATAGTTTTGAATGTGATCAAACAGCAAATATACTTAACTGTTTGAAAACCAAACAAAACTAGAAGGTGGAGGTCTGTAAGAACGGAACATGTCCTCGACTTATCCTTACAGAGTCACACACAGATAGCTTCACTGTGGCCATGATAACAGCCGTTACACGGTACTGAGGGAGGAGCGTGCACGTACACCACTGTCCGGTGTCCGTTAAATTGTCAAGCTCCGTGTTTTTTAAGTATACAGACTGACACACGCTGTCTCTCTATAGTTTTGAATGTGATCAAACAGCAAATATACTTAACTGTTTGAAAACCAGACAAAACTAGAAGGTGGAGGTCTGTAAGAATGGAACATGTCCTCGACTTATCCTTACAGAGTCACACACAGATAGCTTCACTGTGGCCGTGATAACAGCCGTTACATGGTACTGTGTGAGGAGCGTACACCGCTGTATGGTGTGAAAAAATGCACGCTCAGTACCTCACCAGGACAAAAAAAAATTTGGATTGCTTTTAAAAAAGCATTTTGCAGAGCAGTGGGAAAACAGCAATGCAGCTATCAGGAAGCCTTATAAGGCAGTCTAACAACCAACACAGCTGATCCAGCAAAATATAGCCTCCACTTGCACTGCACACACAGTGACTGGTGTGTTGTACAGGCAAAATCGCTAGCAGCAGAAGCAGTTTTTGGTGTCTTCTTCCCTGCCTAACGCTCTCCCTACAGAATCATCAGCAGCAGCAGCTCTCCCTATTCTGAGATCAGCATGAGTAACATGGCGTTCGGCGTGCATGCCCTTTTATACCCCCTGTGATGCCCCCCAAAGCAAGCCAATCACTTGCATGCCTTTCTCAAAGATGGTGGTGACCCCTGCCTATGTCATCACGTTGCCCCCAGTGTCCGTGGATCCTGATTGGCTGAAAAAGGGCGGAAAACAAACTTTTGAAACGCGACTTTGGCGCTAAGGTCGCAGAGCTCGTGGCCGACCTCATCCTAGGGTCGGGTGTCGTTTCATGAAACCCGACTTTACCAAAAGTCGGCGACTTTTGAAATTTTTCAACCCGTTTCGCTCAACTCTACTGTTGACTTCTACTGCGGTCAAGATTGCAATGGAATTTAGGGGTTTGGGTAAGAGTTAGGGTTAGTTAAGGGGGGTTAGGGTTAGGGTTTGGGTTAGGGTTAGTATGGATTGGTTAAGGATTAGGGTTTAGGGTTAGTTAGGATTTAGGGTTAGGGTTTGGGTAGGGTTTGGTTAACGGTTAGGGTTAGTATGGTTTGGTTAAGGGTTAGGGTTAGGGTCAGGGTTAGGGTTAGGGTCAGGGTTAGGGTATGGTTTGGTTAAGGGTTAGGGTTAGGGTCAGGGTTAGGGTCAGTAAAGTCATGGTTTATGTTAGTGTGAGGGGCCAACTAATGTTGGAAAAAAACGCAAACGCAGTAAAAACGCACTAAAAACGCATACAAATGCATAAAAACGCTGCGTTTTTTTCATGCATGCTCATAAAAATGCTTGAAAAAAACGCAGCATTTGCATGCGTTTGTATGCGTTTTTTCAATGCTTTTTTTGCGGGAATAACGCGCTGCAAAACAAAGCAAGTGTGAAAGTAGCCTTATGAGCTCTGATAGCAGAGGGGATGGATGTGTGTGACTGGCGTAAAGCAGCATGGACAATTGTAGCCCGAGACTATAGGTATATGCATTATGGCTACATAGATTTAAAGCCTGATTCTCCATTAGGAAAAAGGAGATCCCCTTACACAAATAAGAATAATTGTAATCAGCTACTGAGAACTTTTAAAAAACCTTAAGATGAGGGATCAAAGGTTATAGGAGCTGATATGTCAGGAACAGACCCAATAGGACATTTCTACATAGAAGTTCAGAATAATAGCATACATAGACCCAAGGAAGGTATGCCAGAGAGAACCATAACAGAGTCCATAGGGTTCATAGTTAGATTGTCTAACCTAACTTATGAAGATAAACTAGCTCTAGAGAGAGGCTATGAGGAGAAGAATGAATGGTTAGAATGGCTTAAATACATTGCAGAAAGCTTAAAAAATTAAGTTATATAGTAAAACTTATGTCTGCTCAGAAAGGGAAGGAGAATGTAAAATGTTATCATTTTTATATCCTCCACTAGAGAAACCGGATATCCCACCACAGGTGATTGCTAATCCTGGTAACTATACTTGTTTTAGTCTTCCAGGGCATGGGCACGACTTCGGAAAGCTCCAAGGCGACTCTTGTAGAGAACGGATCATTGTCTCCCAGAGGGCCAAGTACTCAGCCATATGGTCAGACCACACTACCCTGAGAGCGGATGTATGGTGGTTATGCGATGATAAAAGGATAAGAGCGAGACTACCACATGGTTCCTGAGGGGATTGTGCAGTGGTCCAGCCAATCATGCCGTTCCACCTGTTGTCAACAGGGATATGGCCAAAGGTACGTAGTGGAAGAGACAGAAGCGTGAAACTCCGCAAGGAGCCTTCCATTCTAGTATCTACAGAGATGACATTGGAGTTCCCAGGGGAGTGCCCAACGAGTACAAGGCTAGGATCCAGGTAGCAGCCTGGTGGGAATCCATAATTTGGTGGGTGATTATAGAAATGAATGTAGATTGAATAAACTACTTATACTATAACCAACAGAGATTTGTTAATTATACCCGAGATGCAGTTAAAGGGACAGCTGAGCAATTAGGACCAACTCCTCTTATGGCTTGGCAGAATAGGATGGCATTAGACAAGTTCTTAGCAGAAAAGGGAGGTGTATATAAAATGTTTGGAGGATTTTGTTGCACCCTTTATCCCTAATACAGATTCTGATTGAAGTATCTCCAAAGCTTTTGATGGACTGACTGCCCTGTCTAATGAATTAGCTGAGAACTCTGGATATGACGACATATTCCTGGACTGAAGGATGGTTTGGGAAATGGTCCGGATTACTCATTTCTGCGTTGACATCTCTTACCATCGTGGCCGGAGTGCTGATTGTTTGTGGATGCTGTGCTATTCTATGCATTAGAGGACTTGTTCAAAGACTGATTGACTCTGCCATAACAAAAAGTATGCATCAAGGAATGGAGACCTTGGAATCCAACGGAATAATTAAAATTTTGGGACTTAATGATAAATATACTGAACATATTACGCTCCCTCTAGATTATATGAAGATCTTCTGTGAAATCTGACAAAAAGAAATCTGTCCCCAATGTGTACAGATAAATGATTTTATTACAAGATGAGGGAATGTTATAATAATTGTAATAAAGTCCTTTTATGTGCGTGTGTATATATGTATATCTATATACATATGTAGATATATATACACAGTATATACATGATTGCATAAGCCATTTATTTTGCCTAGACTTTGAAACTCTTTTTAGCTTACGTATTGTGAAACATATGGGTGTTACTTTTTGTGAACGTTAGCTGGTTTTCCTTGTCTTGCGTGACTTCTCTGGTAGCGCAGATAAGGATAGCTAACAGCTAAGCAAATTGCATGTGCTATTTCTGCAAACGCAATATGTTTCAACACCCTTTCGGCTTTGCTATTTAAACTCTTAAGAATATGTATTGAGTTAGACAGAGGACGGCCCACACCTGGTGTGGCCGTCATTCTCTCTCCATGCCGGCATGTCCAATAAAGAAGCATCTTACTTATTCAGGTCTGGACGATTTCTAATTGGAACATAAAAAATCCCTGACAGATACTACAAAAATATACAGGGTAATATACAGAGGTTACAGCCAGTAGTACAGATAAAAGTAGAGTACAGTTTGGGGATAACAGTTAACCGCATGTGTCACGTTATTTGTCTGTATATCTTGTGGAGGAGGGGAAGCTCTCGCATCCACAGGCACCTTCTTAGTTTCGGGTTCATCTCCACATGTGAGGTGACGTGGCTTTCATGGCAGAACAAAGACAAAGGCTAAAGGTGGGTAGCTAGCTTTTAACCCTTAGCACTGTATCCAGGACAGCTAGAGAAATATTAGATGCAGGGGTGCATGTGGAGGGCTCCCAAGGTTCTGATGGTATATTGGATTTACCCCTGAGATACACGGTTCTCTTATAATTCATCTCTGGGTGTCGGTGCCCAAGTATCTGGAGCTTCCATTGATGCTGGCTGCCTTGCACAAAAGACAGCAGGGGGTCCTAGCTCTGCCCCTCCTTACCTTCATTAAAACGTGACCTCTAATTCTCTGGCCATTTGGAAAAGTTCTTTTCTTTTGGGGATTTGTGTTCTTCTCCTAAGTGTGGGGTCCATTTTAGGAGTGGAGTCAGATCTCTGGATAATATGTTGGGCCTGAATTAATAAATCCAAAATGGAGTCTCCCTCATCCCTCACAATTATGTTTGAAGGTGTTTCTCTCCTAAAGGCACAGGATTACTTCACCGCATCAATGGGAGACTGGATGGAGCCATGTACCGTAAAATCCTGAGTGACAACCTCCTTCCCTCCACCAGGACATTAAAAATGGGTAATGGCAGGGTCTTACAGCAAGACAATGACCCAAAACGTACAGCCAAGGCAACAATGGAATGGCTCAAAAAGAAACACATTAAGGTAATGGAGTAGCCTAGCCAGTCTCCACACCTTAATCCAATAGAAAACTTATGGAGGGAGTTGAACTCCGAGTCGCTAAGTGACAACCTCAAAATCTTAATGATTTAGACATGATCTTCAAAGAGGAGTGGGAAGAAATACCTCCAAACATGTGCACAAACCTCATCATCAGCTACAAAAAATGTCTGACTGCTGTGGTGGCCAACAAGGGTTTTGCCACCAAGTATTAAGTCTTGTTTACCAGAGGGATCAAATACTTATTTCTCACTGCAAAATGCAAATAAATTCATATAATTTATACAATGTGATTTTCTGGATTTTATTTTTGATATTCTATCTCTCAATGTTAAAATTTAACCTACCCTCAAATTATAAACTGTCCATGTCTTTGTTAGTGGGCAAACTTACAAAATCAGCAAAAGATCAAATACTTATTTCCCCCACTGTAAATGGTTTTGTAAATTTTGTTGGAAAAATGAGAAACAGTTGGTCAAGTTTTAACTAGAATCACTGTACTCGGTGTACTCGGCGAGCACCGAGCATTTCCGGGATTACTCGGCGGGAACTCGGGTCTCCACCCAGCATTTTTGGCAGAATTTAGAGGCCCAGTCACGCTGCAGGGATTGTCTGCCAGGCTATGAAATGCCGCAGCCATCTTAGTTGTGGTTGTGCAGTGATTGGCTGGCCGCACAACATCATCAGGGGTATAAGAGACCGGACGCCGCCCTGCTCGGCGCATTCAGCTCTATTGTGAGAGCGTGTAGGGAGAGTGGCTGCCTTGATAGAGTCAGAATTGGAAATTTCTTAGTGTGGGGTTAAGCATGCTAAATACTCCCATCCAGCTAAACCAACAGTCCTTCTAAGGTAAGGACTAATTCCAGAGTATATAGGTGCCAGTGTTAGGCAGGCATGGTAGTGTACATCACTGTATACACATCAGTGCAAGGCCTTCAGGCACTGTACGTGTGTATATACAGAATTGCATACATCAAGCGGGTCCATTCACTTCCTGTGTTCTGGTGCTGCTGCTGCTACCTGTGGGATATATTAGCCATATATAGCTACCCCCAGGTGTAATTGGAATACAGGCCACACATTTTTTGGTGTGGTATCTCTGTGCTAGCTCATATATGTGCGTGCTCAAAGTTTGGCCAGTTTATGGCTTTTTTCTATTTTTTGCCTGGCTGTCAGTTTTGGATAAATACAGCAGCATTTAGACAAAAAAAATACAGGCCACATTTTTTGGTGTGGTATTCTGTATCAGCTCATATATGTCCGTGCTCGAAGTTTGGCCAGTTTACGGCTTTTTTCTCAGTTTTTCATGCCTGTCAGCTTTGGTTAAATACAGCAGTATTTAGGCTAAAAAAAACAGGCCACACATTTTTTGGTGTGGTATCCCCAAGCCAGCTCATATATGTGCGTGCTCAAAGTTTGGCCAGTTTACGGCTTTTTTCTCTTTTTTGCCTGGCTGTCAGTTCTGGTTAAATACAGCAGTATTTTGGCAAAAAAAAAAAAATACAGGCCACACATTTTTTGGTGTGACATCTCCATGCCAGCTAATATCTGTGCATGCTCAAAGTTTGGCCAGTTTACGGCTTTTTTCTCTTTTTTTTGCCTGGCTGTCAGTTCTGGTTAAATACAGAAATATTTAGGAAAAAAAAATATAGGCCACACATTTTTTGGTGTGGTATGTCCGTGCAAGCTCATATCTGTGCGTGCTCAAAGTTTGGCCAGTTTATGACTTTTTTCTCAGTTTTAACTGCCTATCAGTTTTGGTTAAATACAGCAGTATTTAGGCAAGATAAAAATACAAGCCACACATTTTTTGGTGTGGTATCTCTGTGACAGCTCATATCTGTGTGTGCTCAAAGTTTGGACAGTTTATGGCTGTTTTCTTTTTTTTTTTTGCCTGGCTGTCACTTTTGGTTAAATACAGCACTAGTTAGCCCAAAAATAAAAAAAACAGAGCACATTTTACAGTGGGGTCTATCACTGACACGCCTCATGCATCCGTGTGTCAAAAATTGAGGCATTTAGGCCGAAATTTCCTTTTTTTGGGCAGTTTGTCACTCTCGTTATATCCAGCTGTCTTTTGCACCCACCATAAAAAAAACAAACAAACATATTTTACAGTGTGGTATATCTGTGACAAGCCTCATACGTCCGTGTGATAAAAATTTGTGGATTTTAGGCCGGTACTCCATTGTTTGGCTGTCTGGTACTCAAGTTATATACAGCAGTATGTTGCATTTTTACAAAAGAACAGGCCACATTTTACAGTGGGGTCTATCTCTGACACACCTTGTACATCCATGAGCCAAAAATTGAAGCATTTAGGCCAAAATTCCCTTTTTTGGGCAGTCTGTGACTCTTGTTATATACACGCAGTGCCTGGGCTGACAAACATTTCCCCTTGGGGGGTACATTTATTAAATTATACCCTGGGCATCATAAACACCTTTGCCAAAAATTGAGTGACTTTTGCATCACGGAATACGTTCACCCTGGTGTTCTACTGGTTGTGGATGATGAGGATGAGGATAAGGAGGAGGATAACACCAAATAGACCAAATCAGGAAGCAGATACCCATGTGTGGTTGTGAAGAGGAGCATGAGAATACACCTCCACAAAAAATACAATGTGTTTGAGTTTATGTTTCACTGTTTTCATTTGGTGGTGTCCATAAGTCTTGCCCAATCCAGCCCTTGTTCATTTTAATAAGAGTCAGCCTGTCAGCATTGTCAGTTGACAGGCAGATGCGCTTATCTGTTATAATTCCACCAGCGGCAGTAAAAACATACTCTGACAGAATGCTAGCAGCAGGGCAGGCCAGCAACTCCAAGGCGTAGAGAGCCAGTTCATGCCATGTGTCCAGCTTGGATACCCAATAGTTAAAAGTCACAGAGGAATCCCGGAGAACGTTTGTACGATCTGCAAGGTACTCCCTCAGCATATTCCCAAACATTGCACTTCTTGTGCCAGCACCCCTTGCCTCTGTGCCGACACGATGGGTGGGTCTGAGTAAACTCTCCCAGAACTTTGCCATTGTAACCCTGCCTGAGCTGGATTGTACTTCTGTCTCTCTCGCTTGGACTCCTTGATTGTACAACACACTCTGACATCTGCTGCCAGCGTTCTCACATGGGAATTTTTTCAGTAATTCTGCTACAAGAGCCCTCTGGTACCGCAACATTTTTGTACACCTCTCTGCCTCTGGAAGAAGAGATTGAAAGTTGTCCTAGTAGCGTGGGTCTAGAAGTGTCATCAACCAGTAATGAGTGTCACTGAAAATTTTGATAATGCGAAGGTACGGGAAATGCAGCACAACATAAAGTCAGGCCAATGCATCCCAGACTGCTAACAGGAAGCAGTTCCATGTCGTCACCAAGAGGACGACTGAACATGCTGTCCTCCTCCTCCTTGTCCTCAGGCCTACAACACTTACAACAAACCTCAGTAAGATCATAGTACAAATATCATTGTAAATAACTTCTTGTAAATACACCCCTGTATTTTTAAGCTCCCCCACCTCATTTTAGATTGTAAATTGTCACGAGCAGGATTGTTTTGTTTGAGCTAAATTTTTGCTATCATTGTTACCTAGTGTAGATTGTAAGCTGTCACGAGCAGGGTAGTTTTATTTGGGTTAAATTATTGGATTATTGTTATCGTTGTTATTTAGGACTGTAGTGTTTGAAACTGTTAAATTGTAAATATGTTTTCGCTGTATAATAACTTTCAATATTCAAATTAGAACAAAGATAAGCAGGATGAAGATGTTAATTATGGTGTCATTGACGCTCACCCTCTGGGTTGAGTCCTCAAAGTTTTGGAGGATGGTACACATGTCAGACATCCATGTCCACAGCTCAGATGTTATGTGTGAAGACAGAACTGAATACCAACAACCTTGTTGATGCTAGTAGACTAGTCACCAACTGTCCTCTACTGCTCAGAAATCCTTTCCTACATCTGCAGTGTAAAGTTCCAAGGCCTAGGGGCATCACACACTTGTTGGTGAGCCAGAAGCAGCAAGCGCTGCTGGATCACGGCAAAGGCGGATGAAGCTGTAGCTGACTTTCTAAAATGGAAATTTAGAGCATTGTATTTTTACCAGCAGATCTTCCAGCTCCGTGTCGCTTTTCAAAAAACATTGACCAATTTGGTTAAGCACAAGAGCCAGGCATGGCACGTGTGTGAGCTTGCCTCGCCAAAGAGCTGCCACCAAGTTCCACCCATTGTCACACACAAATATGCCTGGCTGTGGGTTCAGCGGTATCATCCACCGATATGCCTGCTATTTCATAGCTGTCCACAACTCTTCGGCATTGTGGCGTTTTCCACAGAAGCATATTAGCTTCCTCACTGCCTGTTCCCTCTTTGATTAGGCAGTGCTGTAGTGCTTCCAGCTTGTGACTGATGTGCTACTTTTTTGAGCTGGAGGCTGAAGAGAAGGCAAAGGGGGGCAGTGCACTATGCACCTGAAGCGCCGACGCTGCAGCAAAATTCAGCAGACAGACCCCATGAACTAGAGACATGGGGCCAGCGTAAGAGAAATCGGGCAAGATATCAAAGATTTTTGGCATAGACAAGCAGCTCATATGAAGCTGAGTAGCGTGCTCCATCGTTAGAGCTGTGGCACTGCAAAGGACAGTTCCCAATGTCTCCCGCCACTAAAAGCGGTACTGCCATTTACCAAGGCGCCGTTTGGCCAGTTACCGCCAGAGAGCGAGGCGTCATGTGCTCCTTGACTGTGAGTACAGCGCACGTGCGCAGTAGAGAGAGCCAGTTCTTGCCACATGTTCAGCGTGGATAACCAATTAGAAGGCACAGAGGAATGACAGAGGACATTGCTACGGTCAGCAAGGTACTCCCTCAGCATTTTCAAAAACTTGCACTTCATGTGAGAGTCCCCTATGCCTCAGGGACAGGGCGATGGGAGGGTCTGAGAAAACTCACCCCAAACTTATCCCACCTCTGCCACCAATATGTCACCAACTGCAGGGATTTATGTATATCCTGCTTTCCCATTCCGGTTTGGAACTTGCAGCTCTCCGACGCCCCCCTTATCCTCAGGTCAGTGAGAGAACTGCACCCAGGATAAGTAATCGCTGGATGGGCTGCCTGGATGTGTACTGTCTGTTAGGCAAGCTGCAGTAAGGGAAATATAACTACTCAGAGCTGCAGCCAGGCAATAAGCTTATAAAACCCATTCCATCACTGCTAGCTTTACCAGACAAGCACAGAACACACTTCTCTGCCACCAGCTCCGATTCTTAATTAATCATGGGTCCAGAGCTGACCCAAATTAGTAGTGTAATTCACTTTGGAGGACGGGATCATACATTATAGAGCAAGGAGAAACAAAGCTAGTAATTTTATATATTTTACTCCAAAAGGTAGGCAGTGTTTACAAAAGGTATAAAAGATATTACAAAGGGAGACAATTGAAAATATGTACAAGACAATTTCAAAATAACAGGGATTAAAAGAAGAGAAGTCCTGTAATGTAAAACTATCTTAGCTGGTTGCACACAGTGTCTGGAACCAATGGATGGTTGCTCCGCTGGAGCCTTACCCTTCAACAGTACGACTTTTCTGTACAACACAAAAAGGCAGCGAACATGGTAATGCCGATGAGTTGTACCGCCGGGGCGAACCCTCTGAGGTACGCTTGGCCAATTACCGTCAGGTAATGCCTCCGTAGTGCCTTCTAAAAGGGGGAGGTGTAATGTAAAATGTCTGTAGGGTATGATGTTTTCTGTTGGAACCTTCCAGAATCTCCCCTTTCCTTCAGAGGACATTGTAGACTGTCAGCTGCAGCATTACCCTCACCTCCCCCCTCTGCCTGCTGGGAACAGGAAACCGGGCATTTCCTCTCGAAGCCTCCTACTTCCCCCATCCACCCCCAGCACAGCTAAGTGGAAAAGATGTCCCTTTGTTCTGAAACCACGAGGTTTGATACAGGTATAGGAAATATTAAAGAAGCCTAGCATGTGCTTCGCTCATGACAGAGATATAAAACCCACATTTCTGCGAAGGGCACGAGGCCAGCTTTCTAATTCCTAATTTTCAGTTATAAACTCTCCAGAAACTGAGATATGGATTGCTCCCAAATGGAGTGTCCTAGTTATGGCAAGTTTGATGTTGTCTTGGTGGGTTCGTTGAACTACAACCAATGATACCATATATGTGTCTGTGCGAACTTCCCTCATGAAGATATGGTTATTATAAAGTTAGTAAAGAATCATAACTTAGAGAAAGGGTGGTTGGACCTCACCAGACCGCCCATTTCGTGAGGTCACAGACCCTGGACTATAAGGTATTCCCTACCAAATTCCAGTCGTTGGAGCTACAGAGTCCGTGCTGACAAGATGTGCAGATGAGTGGAGAAGTGTGGCTCCGAATTCTCCCCCCACATGGTCTGCCTGATACCGACTAAGTACATGTGAGTGTTACTTTCTGTCTTTTTATCCCTTTATGTTATATTTGTATTGTACATATTTGATGTCTCAACTTTATAGGAACTTTTATCTATGTAATTACTGCCCGCATTTTGGGAATAAATGATAAAAATCTATTAGTTTGTCTCCATGCTCTAAGAAACGAACTATGCGCCTTTTTTAGATAATCGCTGCTAATTTGGGGGTTTGCCATGGACCATCTTAATTAACTCTTTGATTAAGTAAAGCATGGCTGGTGGCAGCGTGGTGTGTGCAGTTGGTTAGGCTAGATGGCAGTACGTATGGGTCTTACATGTTGAATGAGGGGCTGCCGCCACAGCAGTGATAATTCCCTACTGCAGTAGTCTAAGTGCCCGTACACAACAAGCAGCCCATCCGGTGCTGTCCATCACAATTTGGCGACAGTGGTCAGCTGTTCATCACTTATTGGTGGCAGAGCGGTGGGATAATCCTAGAGCATTAGTGATTTGGTTTGAGCAATCATTCCTCTCACTAAAGACCTGCACGGTTCCTGTGGGAATCCTGCATCATAGGTTTTGGAGAACAGACTCAGTCGTTACTAGTTCTGAGACATTTTTGTGTACTTGCAAGTATTCCCTCCCTTTTCTTCGTTTTTCTTTTCTATCTTTTATTTGGCAACCATGGTGGCAAGAGGAGAACCCTGGTACACACAGCAGAAAAAGGAAAATCTTGCTGTAGTATGCACGTACCGGGGCCTTGATGCCACGCACAAGAGCAAAAGCCAGCTGGTCGCGGCTCTGGTACTGCTGGAGAACGACCAGAGCCCAGCGGATGCAGAAGTTGGCCCAAGTGACAATGGGGCTGCAGCAGAGGCTCCACTCCTGAGCGCTGGCCCCACATTCAACCAGAGCACGCTGGACCCCTACCTGCAAGCCTTGGACGCACTGCCTGCCGAAGACAGTGAGGGACAGGTGAGGCTGATCCAGCAATATCGGCAGGAGGCCCGAGCTGAAAGAGAGGCTAAACGAGAGGCTGAGAGAGCCGAGCACCAAGCGCAGAGGTCCCATGAACTGGAGGTGCTCCAGCAAGGGGGAATGCCCCCACAGCCCGAAGCGGTGAGCCCAGCAGCATCCAGACTCCTAAACCCTGGCCAGAGCATTTTCCCGTGATGGAAAAGGACGGGGACT
This sequence comes from Dendrobates tinctorius, assembly GCF_039654945.1. Lineage (NCBI taxonomy): Eukaryota > Metazoa > Chordata > Amphibia > Anura > Dendrobatidae > Dendrobates > Dendrobates tinctorius. The sequence goes on from NW_027361762.1 coordinate 7,161,813, forward strand.
TGGACACATTTCTGTGAGCCTTTGAGAAAGTCTGCCGACAGTACCGGTTGGATAAGGCCCAATGGGCCAGGTACTTGACCCCAGGGCTAAAAGGCAAAGCTCTGGAGGTGTTTGCTTCTCTTCCGTCTGAAGACGATGACAACTATGATGCCATAAAGCAGGCCCTGATCACCAAATACCGGCTGACACCTGAGGTATACCGAAAGAAGTTCCGGAACCTGCAACGTGGCCCACACGATAGCTATAGCGATGTGGCGCAAGGACTCAGTACCCACTTTGAGCAGTGGATCCATGGACTCTCAGTGAACACCTTTTAGCTGCTATGGGACCTCATAATCAAAGACCAGTTCCTGCATCTCTGCCCAGCTGAGGTCCGACAGTTCATCCTGGACCGCGAACCATCGAATGCAGACAAAGCGGCGCAGATCGCCGACAACTATGAGGACAACCGGAGGCCAGAGACGCAGAGGCCCGTCACCCCCAGCTGGAGAGGGGGTAAGCCTGCAACCAACCCCAGTGTCCCAGCTAGCCGTCACTCTGGAGGCCCTGGCCCAGTTGCCAACGCCAGGCCTGTTACTGACAGTCGCAAGTGTTACAACTGCGATCGGACTGGTCACCTCCGTTCCACCTGTCCGGAAAAGCCGAAGAACCCCCCAGCCAAGACCTCTGGGCCCAACGCCTCTCTTCTTTTGGTGGGAGGTGTGGTTGGGAGGATTGACAACAACATTCAACCTGTCCAGGTGGGGGCCCACTTGTTACAGGCCTCAAGGACACCGGGGCTGAACGAACCCTCATCCGTCCTGGACTGGCGACCCCTGAAGAGTTTGTTGAAGGGAAAACCCTGACTGTCACCGGGATCGGGGGTACCCGCTGTCCCTTGCCAGTGGTCCGGGTATTCCTTGATTGGGGTGCTGGGAGCGGGGTGAGGGAAGTGGGAGTGTCTGAAAACCTGCCCACTGATGTTTTATTGGGGACTGACTTGGGGAGGTTGGTTGCATACTATGTCCCTGACCCCCCTCCCCAATCTCATAATAAGGGTAACGTTAACCCTGATGATGATGATGATGATGATGGGAAACTGAATGTGTTACCTGCTAATGACTTGATGAGTAATGATGCAACTAATAACCATTCTCTCCCCAGGAATGATGCTGATGGTGATGTAACTGTACCAAAGAAATCTGATAACCATTCTTTTCCTAGGAATGACGATGATGATGTATCTGTGCCGACTGAACCTGTTAACCATTTCTTTGAAAGGGTAGATGTGTCCACAGGTACCGAAGTGCTCAGCCCCGTCACTCTGTGGAGTGAGACGGCTGAGGAACCCCTGGCAGAAGTGAGCAACGGTGCTCAAGGAAATGGGGAAGTGCATGGGGACCATGAGGAAGGTAATGCCATGCAACTGACCAGTGCCACCGAGGAAGGTAACTGGCCCATAAGTAGCACTGCTCCTGAAGTGTTGGGGGTGGATGGGGTGGTAGAGCCCATAGCAGCACATACTGGTGGGTCTCTGTAACTCCCCAGGGAGACAGCATACGTAGCAGCTGTCACACACAGTCAGAGTGCCCAGATCGCAGGTAGCGCCCTGTCTTCTGGACCCTCTTCTGCTACAGGAGAGTCTGAACCAGAGGTGAACCCAGAGCAGGTTCCAGAGGGTCCCAGTAAGGTAGGGACCCTGACGTCATTTCTGGCTGCCTCCAGCAAGGAGTTCCAGGCTGCTCTGCACTCAGATGCAAGCCTGAAGAAATTGAGACACCTCGCCGAGATGCCCATCTCCCAACCTGATAAGGAGAGGGTGTTCTGGGAATGAGGAAGGTTGTACCGGGAGACAGTACCTGGAGATTCCCAAAAGGAGTGGTTGAGGGAAAGACAGCTAGCCTTCCCCTTACAGCTAAGAACTGAGTTGTTGCGGATTGCCCATGAGATTCCACTCGCTGGACACTTGGGGATCAGCAAAACAAAGGCATGGCTGTCTCAACGCTTCTATTGGCCCAAGATGGGGACAGATGTAACACAATACTGCCGCTCCTGTGGCACCTGTCTAAAAGTGGGTAAGGTGGGGCCTGCTCTTAAGGCTCCCCTTATTCCTTTGCCGGTGATAGAGGAGCCTTTCCAGAGAATCGTGGTGGACATTGTAGGCCCACTGGCCGTCCCCAGCAGCTCTGGAAAGTGATACATTCCCACCATGCTAGACTACGCTACCTGGTACCCAGAGGCAGTAACTCTGTCTTCAACCAGGGCAGATAAGGTGGCTGACGCACTGGTGACCATCTTTTCAAGGGTAGGATTTCCCAGGGAGATGCTTACCGATCAAGGGACCCAATTCATGTCTCGCCTAATGGAGGCTCTCTGTGAGAAAATTCAGGTGAAGCACCTGGCATCGAGTGCATATCACCCACAGACTAATGGCTTGTGCGAACGCTTCAACGGTACCCTCAAACAGATGTTCCGCATGCTGGTTGAGACCCAAGGGCGCGACTGGGAGCGGTACCTCCCACACCTGCTGTTCGCTTACAGAGAAGTTCCGCAGGCCTCGACCGGGTTCTCCTCCTTCTAGCTCCTGTATGACAGGCGAGTCCGGGGACCCCTTGGGTTGATAAGAGAATCCTGGGAAGATGAGCAAAACCCCACAGAAGTGTCCATTGTGGATTATGTCATGCGCTTCCGTGACAAGATGCAGACCTTGATGCAGTTGGTGCATGACAACATGACGCAGGTTCAGGCTGACCAGAAGCACTGGTACTACCAGAACGCCCAGGAGCGGACCTACCAGGTGCGTCAAAAGGTGTGGGTGCTGGTCCCCGTACCAACGGATAAGCTTCAGGCAGCCTGGGAAGGTTGATACGTCATCAACCAACAGCTCAACCCGGTCACCTACGTGGTCACGCTTGACCATGCTCGGGGTAGGCGCAAGGCCTTTCATGTCAATATGCTGAAGGCGCACCACGAACGTGAAGCTTGCGTCCTACCGGTCTGCAACCTGCCCGAGGATGGGGAGGAAGATCCCCTCCTGGACATGCTGGCCCAAGCCAAGGTTAGTGGGTCCATTGAGAACATGGAGATAAGTGGTTTGCTAACCGTATCTCACCGGTCGCAGTTGGTGGAAACCCTGGAACCCTTTCGTGTCGTGTTCACCAACCGACCTGGGAGGACGGAGTTAGCGGTTCATGAGGTGGACACCGGGAATCACGTCCTACTACGGCGAACACCTTATCGGATCTCTGAGGAGGTGCAACAGGTCATGCGCCAAGAGATCAATGAGATGTTAAGGCTGGGGGTGATTCGATGGTCAAAAAGCACATGGGCCTCACCTGTAGTCCTCGTGCCTAAAAAGGATCGAACCACCCGGTTCTGCGTGGACTACAGGTGGCTCAACGCCATCACAACCTCTGATGCCCACCCGATGCCGCGCATCGAGGATCTGCTTGAGCGATTGGCAAAAGCAAGGTACATATCCATCATGGATCTGAGTCGGGGATACTGGCAGATTCCCCTGAGCCTTGAGGCGCAGGAGAAATCCGCCTTTATCACCCCCTTTTGACTATACGAGTCCACAGTCATGCCCTTCGGCATGAGAAATGCCCCTGCCACTTTCGAGTGGATGGTCAGTCACCTGCTCCGGGGACTGGAGCAGTACGCGGTGGTGTACTGGGATGACATCGCCATCTTCAGTTCCACCTGGGAGGAACACCTTCAGCATCTCCAGGAGGTGCTCAAGCGTCTTCATCAGGCAGGCCTGACTATCAAGCCGGGAAAGTGCCAGATGGGCATGAGCGAGGTCCACTACCTGGGGCACCGGGTAGGTGGGGTTCCATGAGTCCGGAGCCAGAAAAGGTGGACGCAGTCGCGTCCTGGCCCACCCCCAGGACCAAGAAACAGGTGAAGTCCTTCTTGGGCACTGCAGGGTACTATAGGCGGTTTGTACAAGACTATAGCGCCCTTGCAAAACCCTTGACTGACCTCACCAAGCAGAGGCTACCCCAAACAGTCAACTGGACAGATGACTGTGAGGCGGCCTTCCAAGCTTTGAAAGCAGCCCTGTGCAGCTCTCCAGTGTTGAAAGCAGTCGACAGCAGTCGCTCATTTCTTGTACAGACCGACGCCAGCGAGTTTGGCCTCGGTGCTGTGCTCAGCAAGGTCGACTCAGGGAACCAGGAGCATCCCATGTTGTACCTGAGCCGAAAACTTTTGCCGAGGGAAGTGGCATACTCGACCATCGAGAAGGAGTGTCTGGCCATGGTGTGGGCACTGCAACATTTGCAACCCTACCTGTACGGGCGCACCTTCATGGTGGTAACTGACCACAACCCTCTGAGCTGGTTGCACACAGTGTCCGGAACCAATGGAAGGTTGCTCTGTTGTGAGTTCATTTTCCCCTTCACCATTGAGGTCTGATGAACTCCCTCTTCTGGTGATGGAAGGTAGTGAGGCTGATTACAAAGCACCTGAGCAGAATGATGATGACTGGGTGACTGGGATTGCTGACTGGATATAAGGCAGCCGACGCCCTTCTGCCTTGCGGGTGATTACTCTAAGGGATTCTTGGAGACCAGTCTGATTCCTGTTCCTCAAAAACTAAGTTTTCTGCTCTACTTTTGCATTTGTGTTTTGGTTTTGTTTTGCCTTGTTTTTCTGGATTTCTGCCTTTCCCTGCTGGGTGAGCTGAATTCCTTTTTGCTCTGTCTTCAGATAATACCTGAGTACTGATATAGTCTTTTTGAAGCCTAGCGTCTTCAGGGCTTTTTTCCCTATCAGTCTGTTGGCCCTTGTTTTTGAGAGGGTTTTGGTGGATTGCAGACAGCAGCTTTTCTATTCTGTCCTATTTAGTTAGCTTGGGCCCCATCATTTGCTCAGCCTATCTTTCTATCTGTGTGAGTGTTTTTTCATCTTGCTTCACCGTCATTATATGTTGGGGGCTGCCTATTACTTTGGGGTCTGCTCTGGGGCAGTTTAGATTTCCCTTTCTGTCTTTAGGCTATGTAGTTCTCCGGCTGTGATCGAGGGGTCTAGGGCACCGTAGGAACCCCCACGGCTACTGCTAGTTGTTGTTGTTAGGTTCAGGGGTCTGTAATCAGATAGCTGCCAACTTCTCTGGTTTTCTGGACTTAGCTAGTATTTCTGTTTTTGCCTCCTACGGTGACTCATTCATAACAGAATCACCCGCCATACCGCAGATCCTAGGGTACTCAATAGCAGGAAAGAATTGTAAAAAAAAAAAATGTGTGCATATTTTTCCTCTATATCTCTGAGGCCTTAGGGGGAATTTTTTTTTCTCTCAATGGAGATAAAGCAATTGTCTGATCGTGTGGAGCAGCTCGCTGCGGAAGTGCGGGGAATTTCCGCCTACCTTGCTCATTCACATGCTGCTGAACCAAAGATCCCTACTCCTGATGTGTTTTTTGGGGATCGGTCTAAATTTCTGAATTTCAAAAATAATTGTAAATTATTTTTTGCCTTGAAGCCTAACTCGTCAGGGAGCTCCGCGCAGCAGGTTAAAATTGTCATCTCCTTGCTGCGTGGCGATCCCCAGGATTGGGCGTTTTCTTTGAAACCAGATGATCCTATTCTGACTAATGTGAACGTATTTTTTCAAGCCTTGGGGTTGTTGTATGACGAACCTAATGCTATTGATCAGGCTGAAAAGACCATGTTGGCATTGAGCCAGGGTCGAGATTCTGCAGAATTGTACTGTCAAAGATTCCGAAAGTGGGCGGTCCTTACTACCTGGAATGATAATGCCTTGGCAGCTCTCTTTTGGAAGGGTTTGTCAGAAGCCGTAAAAGATACTATGGTGGGATTTCCTGTTCCCTCTGGTCTTGACGATTCTGTCATTAGCCATTCAGGTTGATCGGCGTTTACGTGAACGCAGGACTGCACGAGAGGTGTTGCCACCTGTTGAACAAGTGTCTGAACCTATGCAATGTCATAGAGTTTTGTCTAGGGAGCAACATCAGTAGTTCAGAAGGCGTAATAAGCTGTGTTTTTTTTGTGGAGATGCCTCGCATATTATTTCTGTCTGTTTTAAACGAGAGAAACGTTTTGCACACACGTTTTCTGTGGGTGGTGTTCAACCTAAGTTTCTTCTGGCAATTACTCTGATCTGCTCCCTGTCCACATTTTCCGCCAAGGCTTTTGTGGATTCGGGAGCAGCCCTGAATCTAATGGACTTGGATTTTGCTAAACATTGTGGATTTCCGATGACACCTCTGCGGATGCCTATCCCTTTGAGGGGGATTGATGCTACTCCTTTGGCGAAAAATAAACCTCAGTTTTGGACCCAGGTGGTAATGCGGGTCACCCCAGACCATCAAGAAAATTGCAGATTTTTGGTGTTGCATAATTTGCATGATACCATTGTTCTGGGGTTTCCCTGGTTGCAAATTCATAATCCAGTTTTGGATGTTGGGGTTGTTGGTGTGCCCTTAGTGAGGCTCCGTTTTTTTTCCACCTCTCCTCAGTCGCATGATGTTCCTGACTATTTGGCGGACTTTTATGATGTATTTAGTGAGAATGAGTCTGCTTCTTTGCCTCCTCATAGGAGTTATGACTGTGCAATTGAACTGAGCCCGGGGTGTAAATTTCCTAAGGGTCGGGTCTTCAATTTATCTGTACCTGAGCACGAGGTTATGCGATCCTATATTAAGGAGGCATTGGAGAAGGGTCATATTAGACCATCCTCTTCACCCTTAGGTGCCGGGTTTTTTTCGTGGCCAAAAAGGATGGTTTATTAAGGCCTTGTATTGATTATCGTGCCCTCAACAAAATTACTATTAAATATCAGTATCCGTTACCCCTGATTTTTGATCTATTCTCCAGAGTTAAAGGTGCTTGCTGGTTTACCAAGCTTGACCTCAGGGGGGGCGTATAATCTTATCCGCATTAAGCATGGGGATGAATAGAAGATGGCGTTTAATACTCCGGAGGGACATTTTGAGTACCTGGTGATGCCTGTTGGGCTCACTAATACCCCTTCTGTCTTCCAGTGCTTCATGAACTGCATATATAGGAAGGAGAGAAGTCCGGCTTTCAGGATCGCGCTGTTCCAATCCAAAGTTCACAAGGAGTTAATCCAAGGACCAAGCAGTGATTATAACTTTCTTTTTATTCCATAAACTCTACGCTCCTGAGGAAGTGTACAGTGTGTACACGAAACGCGTAGAGTTTATGGAATAAAAAGAAAGTTATAATCACTGCTTGGTCCTTGGATTAACTCCTTGTGAACTTTGGATTGGAACAGCGCGATCCTGAAAGCCGGACTTCTCTCCTTCCTATATATGCAATTTTAGTGACCGGCTGATTGCTGCAGTTCATCGGATCCTAGCCATTTGTGCTTATGGTTGTTGTGTTCCACACAACTGAACCAGGTGAGTGGATCCATATCTGTGAAACGTTTATATCATTGGATAAGGCCCTATTGTGCGCTTCTGTCTCCCCCTTTTTTTATAGTGCTTCATGAACGACATTTTCCGAGACTTTGTGGATAAATTTTTGATTATCTATCTGGATGATATTTTGATCTTCTCCAAGGATTGGGATTCTCATGTGGAACATGTTCGGACTGTGTTCCGGATCTTGAGGGAGAATTCCCTGTATGTCAAAGGATCAAAATGCCTTTTTGGGGTACAGAGGATTTCATTTTTGGGATTTATTTTGTCTCCGTCAACTATTGAAATGGACCCGGCCAAGGTACAGGCCATTTATGATTGGGTTCAGCCCACTTCTTTGAAGGCCCTCCAGAAGTTTTTGGGTTTTGCTAATTTTTATCGGAAATTTATAGCAAAATTTTCTAGTATTGCCAAGCCATTGACTGATCTGACTAAAAAGGGTGCTGATGTGTTGAATTGGTCTCCGGAGGATGTTTCTTCCTTTCAGGAGCTGAAGCGAACATTCACTTCTGCCCCGGTTTTGCGGCAACCTGATGTCTCGCTCCCATTCCAGGTAGAGGTGGACGCTTCTGAGATTGGTGCAGGAGCTGTTTTGTCCCAAAAGGATACTGTAACATCTAAAATGAATCCCTGTGCTTTCTTTTCCCGAAAGTTCTCTCCATCTGAACGTAACTATGATGTGGGGAATCGGGAACTGTTAGCCATGAAATGGGCATTTGAGGAGTGGAGACATTGGTTGGAGGGAGCTAAACACCAAGTCGTGGTCCTCACTGACCACAAGAATTTGATTTACCTGGAGTCGGCCAAAGGCTTGAACCCTAGACAGGCTAGGTGGGCCTTGTTTTTTACACGTTTCTATTTTGTGGTCTCTTTTCTTCCTGGAACTAAGAATATCAAGGCAGACGCCCTCTCTAGGAGTTTCTTTGCTGATTCTCCTGTGGTGACCAAGCCTGCTACCATCTTAGGCGAAGGGGTAGTTCTTTCTGCCATCTCGCCCGATTTGAGACTTGCTCTGCAAGAGTTCCAGGAGGACAAACCTGAGCGTTGTCCCAGTGGAAAGTTGTATGTTCCTGACCAGTGGAAGAAAAGAGTGATGTCTGAAGTTCATTGCTCTGCATTGGCTGGTCATCCAGGTATTTTTGGTACTAGAGATCTGGTGAGTCACTCTTTTTGGTGGCCCGCCTTGTCTTGTGATGTCAGGAATTTTGTGCAGTCCTGTGGGACTTGCTCCCGGTCTAAACCTTGTTCTCGCTCTAGTGGGTTGTTGATGCCTTTGCCGATCCCCAGGAGGCCATGGACCCATATTTTAATGGATTTCATCTCTGATATGCCTTTCTCTCAGAGAATGACTGTTATTTGGGTGATTTGTGATAGATTCTCTAAGATGGTTCATCTTGTACCACTCCCTAAGTTGCCATCTTCCTCTGAGTTGGTGCCCCTGTTTTTGCAACAGGTGGTTCGCTTGCACGGGATTCCTGAGAACATTTTATCTGACAGAGGAGATCAATTTGTGTCTAGATTTTGGAGGACTTTCTGTTCCAAGCTGGGAATTCAGTTGTCCTTCTCCTCTGCTTTTCACCCTCAGACCAATGGGCAGACCAAGAGAACAAACCAGACCTTGGAGTCGTATTTGAGATGTTTTATTTCCGCCGATCAGGATGATTGGGTTTCATTTTTGCCCTTGGCCGAATTTGCTTTAAATAATAGAGCTAGTTCTGCCACTTTGATGTCACCTTTTTTTTGTAACTTTGGGTTTCATCCTCGATTTTCTTCATGGTAGGTGGAGCCTTCTGCCTGCCCAGGTGTTGACACTGTGGTGGAGAGAATGCACCAGATCTGGGACCAAGTGGTGGATAAGTTATCTCTCTCCCAGGAAAAGGCCCAGCGGTTTTCCAACCGACATAGGACCATTGGTCCCCAGTTTAAGGTTGGTGATATGGTTTGGTTATCATCAAAAAATATCGCTATGAAGGTGGCTTCTCCTAAGTTTAAACCTAGATTTATTGGACCTTACAAGATTTTGGAGATTATTAATCCGGTCTCTTTTCGTTTGGCTCTTCCTGTCACATTTAAAATTCATAATGTGTTTCATAAGTCCTTGTTGAAGAGGTTTGTTGAACCAGTTGTTCCTGGGGTGGCACCTCCGGACCCTGTATTAGTTGAAGGTAACATGGAATATGAGGTAGAGAAGATACTGGATTCCCATCTGGCTAGACGGAGACTCCAGTATTTGGTTAAGTGGAAGGGTTATGGTCAGGAGGATAATTCCTGGGTCTCTGCCTCTGATATTCATGCCAAAAGATTGGTGCGTGCCTTTCATCGGGCTCACCCTGATCGCCCTGGTGGTGTGGATGAGGGTTCGGTGACCCCTCCTCAAGGGGGAGGTACTGTTGTGAGTACATTTTCCCCTTCACCATTGAGGTCTGATGAACTCCCTCTTCTGGTGAAGGAAGGTAGTGAGGCTGATTACAAAGCACCTGAGCAGAATGATGATGACTGGGTGACTGGGATTGCTGACTGGATATAAGGCAGCCGACGCCCTTCTGCCTTGCGGGTGATTACTCTGAGGGATTCTTGGAGACCAGTCTGATTCCTGTTCCTCAAAAGCTAAGTTTTCTGCTCTACTTTTTGCATTTGTGTTTTGGTTTTGTTTTGCCTTGTTTTTCTGGATTTCTGCCATTCCCTGCTGGGTGAGCTGAATTCCTTTTTGCTCTGTCTTCAGATAATACCTGAGTACTGATATAGTCTTTTTGAAGCCTAGCGTCTTCAGGGCATTTTTCCCTTTCAGTCTGTTGGCCCTTGTTTTTGAGAGGGTTTTGGCAGATTGCAGACAGCAGCTTTTCTATTCTGTCCTATTTAGTTAGCTTGGGCCCCATCATTTGCTCAGCCTATCTTTCTATCTGTGTGAGTGTTTTTCATCTTGCTTCACCGTCATTATATGTTGGGGGCTGCCTACTGCTTTGGGGTCTGCTATGGGGCAGTTTAGATTTCCCTTTCTGTCTTTAGGCTATGTAGTTCTCTGGCTGTGATCGAGGTGTCTAGGGCACCGTAGGCACCCCCCACGGCTACTGCTAGTTGTTGTTGATAGGTTCAGGGGTCTGCAATCCGATAGCTGCCAACTTCTCTGGTTTTGTGGACTTAGCTAGTATTTCTGTTTTTGCCTCCTACGGTGACTCATTCATAACATTGCTCCGCTGGAGCCTTGCCCTTCAACAGTACAACTTTTCTGTACAACGCAAAAAGGGCAGCGAACATGGTAATGCCGATGAGTTGTCCCGCCGGGGCGAACCCGCTGAGGTGCGCATGGCCAATTACCGTCAGGTAATGCCTCCGTAGCACCTTCTAAAAGGGGGAGGTGTAATGTAAAATGTCTGTAGGGTATGATGTTTTCTGTTGGAACCTTCCAGAATCTCCCCTTTCCTTCAGAGGACAATGTAGACTGTCAGCTGCAGCATTCCCCTCACCTCCCCCCTCTGCCTGCTGGTAACAGGAAACCGGGCATTTCCTCTCGAAGCCTCCTACTTCCCCCATCCACCCCCAGCACAGCTAAGTGGAAAGAATGTCCCTTTGTTCTGAAACCACGAGGTTTGAATACAGATATAGGAAACATTAAAGAAGCCTAGCATGCGCTTCGCTCATGACAGAGATATAAAACCCACATTTCTGCGAAGGGCACGAGGCCAGCTTTCTAATTCCTAATTTTCACAGTTATAACCACTCCAGAAACTGAGATATGGATTGCTCCCAAATGGAGTGTCCTAGTTATGGCAAGTTTGGTGTTTTCTTGGTGGGTTCGTTGAACTACAACCAATGATACCATATATGTGTCTGTGCGAACTTTCCTCATGAAGATATGGTTATTATAAAGTTAGTAAAGAATCATAACTTAGACAGACCGCCCATTTTGTGAGGTCACAGACCCTGGACTATAAGGTATTCCCTACCAAATTCCAGTCGTTGGAGCTACAGAGTCCGTGCTAACAAGACGTGCAGATGAGTGGAGACGTGTGGCTCCGCCTTCTCCCCCCACATGGTCTGCCTGATACCGACTAAGCACATGTGAGTGTTACTTTCTGTCTTTTAATCCCTTTATGTTATATTTGTATTGTACATATTTAAAGTCTCAACTTTATAGCAACTTTTATCTATGTAATTACTGCCCACATTTTGGGAATAAATGATAAAAATCTATTAGTTTCTCTCCATGCTCTAAGAAACGAACTATGCGCCTTTTTTAGATAATCGCTACTAATTTGGGGGTTTGCCACGGACCCTCTTAATTAACTCTTTGATTAAGTAAAGTGTGGCTGGTGGCAGCATGGTGTGTGGGCTTGGTTAGGCTAGTTGGCAGTACGGATGGGTCTTACATGCTGAATGAGGGGCTGTGGCCACAGCAGTGATAATTCCCTACTGCAGTAGTCTAAGTGCCCATGCACAGCAAGCAGCCCATCCGGCGACTAATTATCCTAGGTGCAGTTCCCTGACTGACCTAAGGGTAAGGGGGCGCCGGAGAGCTGCGAGTTCCAAAGTGGAACTGAGAAGGTGGGATATACATAAATCCCCACAGTTCTTGGAAGGTTGTTAGCAGTGGTGGGGCATCCAAAATACCCCCCTGCGATAAATTGTTAGAGCAAGATTAGCTTGCTGTGTTTTTGTCACATGGTGCCAGTGGTGGGATAACTAAGATAAGCCCCCTCTGTGCCTGTGATAGCTGTGTGCCGGCAGTGCATCACGTCCCTCCGTCCGCTGACAAATCCGTGTTGGTGGTGGGATCGTGACCTATTAGTGGCACAGGCTGTGCTGTCCGTCACAATTTGGCGACAGCAGTCCGCTGTTCATCACAAGCCCTTACATTTTCTTAAGTCATTACAGGTAGACCATGCAGGCAGGAGGGAGGGGTGATACATCACAGTGCATCACAGATAATAGCTGTAATCAGTTTTCCCAGGCAAAGACTGCTGGGAACTGAGCTCCCACTGACTTATATCCCTCTGGTCGTGAAATCACTGAAGGGGCTGAGTTATGGGAGACCTCCTCTTTTCTACAAAGGTTAAAAACTTGATGAAAACTCATAAGTATCATATCTCGGAGAAGGAACCTCGTATAGCGACGAACAAAGTATCATCTTACTCAGCATGATGCTGGTGTTCATTTAAGTCCAAACTCGAGGTACCTGCATGAATCGTCTAAGTAGGAATCCATTTCTTGGATTGTGCTGATGCTGGAGTCTAGAAAACTACAGCGAGGGTAGCTCTATCGAAGCACATCCCAAATACGTAACTTTCATATCTCTGTCACTGATTGGGATCGAGTTATCCCATCTTTAATCTCTCCCACACATACAAAAGGAAAGCACATGATTTTACACAAAGAACTGATCTCTGATAATTAACACATTCCTTAGGGAGGGGTGAGGAAGGAGTATAAGATTACAGGCAGGCGAAGTGAAGAAACTCCCCTGGTGCAGGGCTGTTGTGAATTCCCTTGCTCTGACTTCTGAGCCGAAGCTTCCTCTGCTCCCTCTGGTGGTTACATGGAGTAGTGCAGCTGGCCAGGTTGATGGAAGTTCCCCACCTGACGACGATAATTGGGAACCTGGGATTACTGGCTGTGAGCATACCGTATAATGGAGCTGGTTGCTCTTGGAGGTTGCTGGTGATTTCCTCCTTGTGCATTTGGAGTTCTTTTGTCCACTGCCTGATCTGCATGGTTCAGTTAAGTGATTCTTTTGCTAATCCTTTGCATCTAATCTGGTTGTGCCTTTTTTTGCTTTCTGCTTTGTTGCTAGGGTTCAGCGTGCTCTCTGCTGGGGGCAGCACTGGGCCCTGCTTCATATGTTACAGCTTGCTCAGTCCCCTATTATGTTAGTATCTTTTTGCTTTGCTCCAGTTTATACCAAAGTGCTGATCTAGCGGGGGTGAGGTCGTGTGGCCTCAGATTTTTTTGTATATCAGTAGTGTTGGACTTTTTTAGGGTTTTGTGCATGATTGCAGACAGTATCTTTTCTGTCCTGTCCTGTCTAGACAGCTTGGGCCCCACCGTTTGCTCAGTCTGTTCTCTGCCTGTGTTTGTTTCTCATCTTGTCTCACTGACAATATATGTTTGGGGGCTGTCTATTCCTTTGGGTATCTGCTCCGGGGCAGTTTAGATTCCACCTTTCTGTCTTTAGGCTTAGTTCTCCGGCTGTGATGAAGCATCTAGGGCATCGTAGGAACGCTCCACAGCTACTGCTAGTTGTGTTGATAGGATCAGGGGTCTGCAATCTGCTTAGTTACCAACCTCTCTGGTCTTCTGGTGGCTTAGGCCTCTTTCACACTTCAGTTTTTTAGCATCAGTTCAAATCCGCCAAAAAGTTAGAGAAGCGGATCCGTTCTGAACTGATGCGAACGGATGGCACAGGATCCGTTTTCAGACGGATCCTGAAAATGAGGAAATATAAAGGAACTGCTGGCCGGGAAGGAGAGAGAGAGAGAGAGAGAGAGAATTTTGTCCGGCACCCAGAAAGAATTTCGGGTTAAATCAGCGTCTGGAGGATCCGCCACAGAAAAAAACGTTGCAAGCTCCGTTTTGAAATCTTTGAGGATGGTGAAGGACAGCAACTTTTGGCGGATCCTCACAAAAAACGGATGCAATGGACAGCAATCCGTCACAATCCGCCATTAATGCAAGTCAATGGGGAAAAAAACGGATCCTCAAAAGAAAATTGAGGATCCGTTTTTTTCAAAACCTGGCGGATTGTGACTGATTGTAAAAAACGGAAGTGTGAAAGAGGCCTTAGCCTGTTCCTGCCATCCTCCTTGGTGACCCATTCATAACAGAATCACCAGCCAAACCGCAGACTCTAGGGTACTCAAAAGAAGGAAAGAATTGTAAAAAAAAAAAAAAGTGTCAGAATTTTTTTATATATTTTTCCATCTTTTTCTCTGGGGCCATAGGAGGATTTTTTCCTTAATGGAGACTAAGCAATTGTCCGATCGTGTTGAGCAGCTCGCTGCTGAAGTGCGGGGAATTTCTGCCTATCTCGCTCAATCATCTGCTGTAGAATCAAAGATCCCTACTCCTGATGTGTTTTCGGGGGATCGGTCAAAATTTTTGAATTTCATGAATAACTGTAAACTATTTCTTTCTCTGAAGCCTAAATCATCGAGGAGCTCAGTGCAGCAGGTTAAAATTGTCATCTCCCTACTGCATGGTGATCCCAAGGATTGGGATTTTTCTCTGACTCCTGGAGATCCTATTCTGGCTAATGTAGATGCATTTTTTCAGGCCCTGGGGTTGTTGTATGATGAACCTAATGCTATTGATCAAGCTGAGATAACGTTATTGGCATTGAACCAGGGTCAGGATGCTGCAGAGTTATATTGCCAGAAGTTCCAAAAGTGGGCGGTCCTTACTAAATGGAATGATGATGCACTAGCCGCTCTCTTTCGGAAAGGTCTGACAGAAACTGTTAAAGATGTTATGGTGGGATTTCCTGTCCCCTCTAGTCTTAGCGACTCCATGTCATTAGCTATTCAAATTGATCGACGTTTACGTGAACGTAAAAGTACGCGAGAGGCGGTGCTGCCTTTTGAACAAACTTCTGAACCCATGCAATGTGATAGGGTTTTGTCTAGGGCGCAACGTCAAGAGTTCAGAAGGCGTAATAAGTTATGCTTCTTTTGTGGGGATGCCTCTCATGTTATTTCTGTCTGCCCTAAACGAGAAAAACGTTTTGCTCACACATTTGCGGTGGGCAGTGTACAGCCCAAGTTCCTGTTGGCATTTACCTTGATCTGCTCCTTGTCTACATTTTCTGCTAAGGCCTTTGTTGATTCAGGAGCAGATTTGAATCTGATGGATCTTGACTTTGCCAAGCGTTGTGGTTTCCCCATGGTGCCCCTGAGAAACCCTATTCCCTTAAGGGGGATTGATGCTACCCCTTTGGCAGAGAATAAACCCCAGTTTTGGACCCAGGTAATAATGCGGGTTGCCCCGGACCATCAAGAGAATGGTAAATTTTTGGTGTTGCACAATTTACATTATACTATTGTACTGGGTTTTCCTTGGTTGCAAACCCATAATCCTATTTTGGATTGGAAATCTCTGTTTGTGGTGAGTTGGGGTTGTCAATGTGTTCTTAGTGACACTCCCGTTTTCTCCACCTCTCCCCAGTCTCAAGAAGTTCCTGACTATTTGGCTGATTTTTCTGATGTATTTAGTGACAGTAAGTCTGTGTCTTTGCCTCCTCATAGGAGTTATGACTGCACAATTGAGTTAATGCCTGGTTGTAAATTTCCCAAGGGTCGGCTTTTCGACTTATCTGTACGTGAACATGATGCTATGCGATCTTATATCAAGGAATCATTGGAGAAGGGTTATATCAGACCATCCTCTTCGCCTTTGGGTGCAGGTTTTTTCTTTGTGGCCAAAAAAGATGGTTCATTAAGGCCATGTATTGACTATTGTTCCCTTAACAAAATTACGGTTAAATATCAGTACCCGTTACCCCTGATTTCTGATTTATTTTCCAGAGTTAAAAGTGCTTGTTGGTTTACCAAAATATTCAGGATTGAGAATCCTCAGTAGTTGTTACCTTTTAATGGCTTTTGGTTTTGGTTTACCAAACTTGACCACAGGGGGGCGTATAATCTTATTCGCATCAAGCACGGGGATGAATGGAAGACGGCGTTTAAAACTCCGGAGGGACATTTTGAGTACCTGGTGATGCCTTTTGGGCTCACTAATGCCCCTTCCGTCTTCCAATCTTTTATGAACGATATTTTCTGGGACCTTGTGGATAAGTTTTTGATCATTTATCTGGATATCTTGATTTTTTCCAGTGATTGGGATTCTCATGTGGAACATATCTGGACTGTGTTCCGGATTTTGAGAGAAAATACTCTCTATGTTAAGGGATCGAAATGTCTTTTTGGTGTACAGAGGATTTCGTTTTTGGGATTCATTTTGTCCCTGTCTGCTATTGAAATGGACCCGGCCAAGGTACAGGCCATTTATTATTGGGTTCAGCCCACTTCTCTGAAGGCTCTTAGGAAGTTTTTGGGTTTTGCTAATTTCTACCGTAAATTTATAAGTAATTTTTCTGGTATTGTTAAACCTCTGATGGATTTGACCAAAAAGGGCACTGATGTGGTGAATTGGTCTCCAGAGGCAGTCTTGGCATTTCAGGAGCTTAAGCCAAGATTCACTTCTGCTTCGGTTCTACAGCAACCTGATGTTTCACTCCCATTTCAGGTGGAAATAGATGCTTCTGAGATTGGTGCAGGAGCCGTTTTGTATCAAAGAGATTCGGTAACCTCTAAGATGAATCCCTGTGCCTTCTTTTCTCGAAAATTTTCTCCATCTGAACGTAACTATGACATGGGGAATCGGGAATTATTGGCCATGAAGTGGGCATTTGAAGAGTGGAGACATTGGTTGGAGGGAGCTATACATCAAGTTGTGGTCCTCACCGACCACAAGAATTTGATTTACCTTGAGTCGGCCAAACGCTTGAATCCTAGACATACTAGGTGGGCCTGGTCTTTCACGCGTTTTAATTTTGTGGTCTCCTTTCTTCCGGGCACTAAGAATGTTAAGGCAGACGCCCTTTCTAGGAGTTTCTTTGCTGATTCTCCTATTGTGACCAAGCCTGCTACCATCTTAGGTGAGGGGGTAGTTCTTTCTGCCATCTCGCCCGATTTCAGAAGTGCTCTGGAAGAGTTTCAGGAGGACAAACCTGAGCGTTGTCCCATTGGAAAATTGTATGTTCCTGACCAGTGGAGGAAGAGAGTAATGTCTGAAGTTCATTGCTCCGCATTGGCTGATCATCCAGGTATTTTTGGTACTAGAGTTTTGGTGAGTCGGTCTTTTTGGTGGCCCGCCTTGTCTCGTGATGTCAGGAATTTTGTGCAGTCCTGTGGGACTTGCTCCCGGTCTAAACCTTGTTCTTGCTCTAGTGGGTTGTTGATGCCTTTGCCGGTGCCCAGGAGGCCATGGACCCATATTTCAATGGATTTTATTTCTGATATGCCTGTCTCTCAGAGAATGACTGTTATTTGGGTGATTTGTGATAGATTCTCTAAGATGGTCCATCTTGTACCACTCACTAAGTTGCCATCTTCCTCAGAGTTGGTGCCCTTGTTTTTGCAACAGGTGGTTCGCTTGCATGGGATTCCTGAGAACATTGTGTCTGACAGAGGAGTTCAGTTTGTTTCTAGATTTTGGAGGACTTTTTGTTCCAAGCTGGGAATTCAGTTGTCCTTCTCCTCTGCGTTTCACACTCAGACCAATGGGCAGACGGAAAGAACAAACCAGACTTTGGAGTCTTATTTGAGATGTTTTATTTCTGCTGATCAGGATGATTTGGTTTCATTTTTGCCCTTGGCCGAAATCGTGCTAAACAATAGAGCTAGTTCTGCCACTTTGATGTCGCCCTTTTTCTGTAACTTTGGGTTTCATCCTCGATTTTCTTCAAGGCAAGTGGAATCTTCATCCTGTCCAGGTGTGGACACTGTGGTAGAGAGAATGCAGCAGATTTGGGACCAAGTGGTGGCTAAGTTGTCCCTCTCTCATAGGACCATTGGTCCCTGGTTTAAAGTGAGTGATATGGTTTGTTTGTCGTCAAAGAATATTTCTATGAAGGTTGCGTCTCCAAAGTTCAAGCCAAAATTTATTGGATCTTATAAGATTTTGGAGATTCTTAATCCTGTTTCTTTTCGATTCGCTCTTCCAGTTATGTTTAAGATCCATAACGTGTTTCATAAATCTCTGTTGAAGAGGTTTGTTGAGCCAGTAGTTCCTGTGGCGGCACCTCCTGACCCTGTATTGGTTAAAGGCAATGTGGAATATGAGGTAGAGAAAATATTGGATTCTCCTTTGGCGAGACGGAGACTCCAGTACTTGGTCAAGTGGAAGGGTTATGGCCAGGAGGATAATTCTTGGGTCCCTGCTTCTGACATCCATGCCAAGAGATTGATTCGTGCCTTTCACTGGGCCCATCCAGATTGGGTTATGGCCAGGAGGATAACTCTTGGGTCTCTGCTTCCGAAATTCATGCCGATTGGTTCGTGCTTTTCATCGGGCCCATCCTGATCGGCCTGGTGGCGTGGATGAGGGTTCGGTGACCCCTCCTCAAGGGGGGGTACTGTTGTGAATTCACTTTCTGATCTACCTCTGGTTGCTAGTGAGAGTGGTGGAGCTGGTTGTATTGACATAGGAGTCGTGAGTTCTCTTTCCGGGCTCCCTCTTGTGGTTGCAGGAGGTAATGAAGCTGATCTAATTAACAAAGACCTGCCACCTGAAAATGAGGACGACGACTTGACATCTGGAGTCTCTGACTGGATTTAAGACAGCCAACTCCCTTTATCCCTGCTGGTGATTTTTCCTGCCTCCTGAGGTCTTAGTTTCCAGTTCAGTCCCTGCATTCTCATGCTAAGTGTTCTTTGCTATTGTTCACACTTGATTTGGTTTTGTCTATTCAGTTTTGTGTGGTCAGCCAGCCCCGGCTGGGGCTGTGCTGAATTTCCATCCTTATGTTACTGTTTGTGCCAGTTTGCTTTTTGTCCCTTATTAGATTGGCCTCTTTTTGCTCTGTTTTCAGAATATGCCAGAGTGCTGATATAGTGGGTGAAGTCTAGTGACTTCAGGGGTTTTTTGCTATCAGAAGTGTTGGACATTTTTGGAGGATTTTTTGGCGTGATTGCAGACAGAATCTTTCCTTTCCTGTCCTTTCTAGTTAGTGTGGGCCCCATCGTTTGCTCAGCCTATTTTCCTACCTGTGTTTGTGTTTTCATCTTGTCTCACCACCGACAATATATGTTTGAGGGCTATCTATTCCTTTGGGGTCTGCTCTGGAGCAGTTTAGATTTCCCCTTTTCTTGCTTTAGGGTTATTTAGTCCTCCGGCTGTGTCGAGGCATCTAGAATCATCGTAGGTACGCTCCATGGCTACTTCTAGTTGTGTGGATAGGATCAGGGGTCTGCAATCCACTTAATTACCAACCTCTCTGGTTTTCTGTGGCTTAGCTTGGTCTTGTTTTCCTCCTCGGTTACCCAATCATAACAGTTAATCCAGTGTGCCCTCAGTGAAATGTACCGTCCCTGACCACATGTACTTGTCCACATGTTTGTGGCTAGGTGCACTTTACAAGTTACAGCATTACTGAGGGCACTGGTAATGTGGGGCACATGCCTGTGTACTGCCGGGACTGCATACCGGGACAAATAGTCGCGCATGTTCGTGGCCTCGGGGTGATCCTCAACTCTGCCCTCTCTTTCAAGCTCCATATCCAAGCCCTTGCGTCCTCCTGCCCACTACAACTCAAAAATGTTTGTGCACGCCCTCATGATCTCCCGCCTAGACTATTGCAACCTTCTACTCTCTGGCCTCCCCTCTAGCACTCTTGCAACACTCAAATCTATCCTAAACTCTGCTGCCAGACTAATCCATCTGTCCCTCCATTATTCCCCAGCCTCTCCTCTCTGCCAGCCCCTTCACTGTCTTCCTATTGCCCATAGGCTACAGTTCAAATCCCTAACTATGACATACAAAGCCTTCCACAACCTGTAAACTCCATACATCTGTGACATGGTCTCCTAATGTCCGACTTGGTCATGACTTCTTCTACGCTACCCCACTGTTCCGTCAGTGAGATATACCGTCCCTGCCCACAAGAACTTGTCCACGTATCTGTGGATAGGTGCACGTTCCCTGTAACAGCATTGTTGAGGGCCCAGGTAATGTGGGACACGTGCTTGCTTGTGTAATGTTGTGACGGCAGACATGGAGAAATTGTGGTGGGTGGGGACCAAGTACCTTGTGACGGTCACGGCCATCAGGTTGCATAAAGCTTCTGTCTACCACAAGCCAAAAATTAAACATTTTGAGCACAAGCAGATGAGAAAGGTGTGACTTTAGTACTGTGGCCTTGGCTGCGTATTTCCGCTTGCGTTCCAAGTACTGGGGTATGGACAACTGAATGCTGTGTTGGGAGAAGGACATGGATGTGCTTGTTAATGGTGCTAGTTGAGTTTGTGTGCAACTACAGATGCAAGGCAGGAGGCTTCTTTGCATGCACCATGGACAGGGGATTGGCTTCCATGCACAACAGCGGAAGAATCAGTAGTATCACCCACAGACACTGTTCATGGAGCCTGGTGTTCAACCAACAGAGTCGGGTGCTTTGCTGCCATGTGCCTGATCAAACTGGTGGTGGTAAGGCTGGTAGTTTTGCAACCCCTGCTGATGCGCGCATGGCTGGTGGTGCAAATGGCCTTTTTGGGGTTATCGTCCGAGTCTTTAAAAAACAACAAGACTGTTAGGTGGACATTCATTGTTTCCCTATACCACACGACATCCTCACCTCGACAACTGTCTTTCGGTGTTCCCCAAGGCTCAGTTCTAGGACCCCTTCTCTTCGCCATCTACACCTTTGGCCTGGGACAGCTGATGTAATGGCACGATTTGCATTATCATCACTAAGCCGATGACACGCAGCTCTACCTATCTGTACCTGACATCACCTCCTTACAGACCAAAATCATACGTCTTCCCACTATATCATCCTTCTTTTCTGCTCGCTCTCAAAAAGTGGACATGGATAAATCAGAATACATCATCTTTCAATCATCTCACACTGAGTAGAAACGAGAGCTGTGTATGCATCATTCGGTACCACTTTGGTAAGAGGGAAAGTTTTCCCAAGAGAAAATGATTTTCCAGAAATTCATGGCCTTTTTTGCACATTTTTTGCAGCTGTGATCTTCATCTTATTGGTGTGGATGTGGTAAATTTCAAAGTCGGCATCAGTACCGTCATCGTCCATATCTTGTAAAGAGGAAATCTGGTGTTTTCAAGGGTCATGGCATTCCTTTAACAGTGTTCATTACACTAGGACAAATAATTTTCGACTGGGACATTTGGATATTATTGGTAATATGTATGGGTGAAGATAAAGAAGCTTGTGTCACGGGTGTGTTTATTGTAACGTACGGTGCACTCCTCTTTCATCCATCAGTTTGTTTGGTTTTACTTCAATACAGATCTGCTTTCTCTAATTCAGCATCTCATGAACATGTTGCACTTTGCCCTTTATACAGACACGTTCGTCTTTGGCAACATATTTTGGATGGGCATTTCTTAGGCCGAGTCTTACACTCGCATCTGTTACACCGATCTTCTGATGGGCATGAAACCCATTCTGGTAATTGATGGTGGCAAAATGACGAATCATTGTAGGCTGTATCCTGGATCTCATAACTCCCAAAGCCATTGCTGTAATTAATCATGTACGTTCCCATTCCTGTCATCACCATGCCCCTTTCCCTGATCACTTCATCCAATGATTCTTCTGCCATATTTTTAATAAAAACCTGCACCTTCCAGCAGCAACTGTGTAGGAAGCCATGTTACAGTTTTGCAAGGTGTTTATGATGCCCCTAGAAAAAAATTTACACACTATGTTGATATGTACCCCAGGGCGAAATGTTTGCCAGCCCGTACACTTAGTGTATGGGCATTCCAAGTCTAGGAGACCGGCTCCTTTAAAATAGGCATAGTTTTAAATCATGCCTTCCTCCACATCTCATCATCCACCCCCACTAGATCAACAGGGTTAACGTGTTCCGTGTTGCTACAGCCAGTGTCAAATTCCAAATTGTTATGCCGCTCTCACCGTGTACCTTCGCAGCTGGTGCACGCCGTCCAACTTCTTCACTTCTGGTCTTGTCCGGCGCTGAGGTCCCATAGGGTGCGCATGTGTGCCATGCGCTATTGACTCTGTGGCTGCGTGTCCGGTACCAGTTCCCATTCGGGGCTCTTGGGCACAACCCGAAGCTCTGACTGCGCCCGCACTGACTCTGACATCTCTATGGTCCTGGAGAACCTGACCCAGATGTCCCGGCGCACATTCCCTATATCAGGACGCCTCTTCCTGTAGGTGGCGCCTGATTATCGCTTTTGCTTCTTCTTGGTGCCTGCATGTTGGCTCTCTGTACTCAGGTCCACTACCTTGTACTCTGGTGTGCTTCCCAGCACCCTCTCTGCTCTGTCTTGTACCCAGACGTGCTTCCCAGCACGCACTCTGCTCTGTCTTGTAGCCAGGCATGCTTCCCAGTACACGTCGTGCACCATCCTGCACCCTGCGTGCCCCCATGTACACGCTGTATGCACTTCCGTATCCAGCATGCCACGAATACGAGCTTTACATATTCCTGTACCCTGCATGCCCTGTCTTCACCCTGCTAAAAACGGTCTCTCGTGCCTCCTTCGAGCTGACCACCTGGTTCCAGCAGTCGTGGTACTTTATTCCCCTGGGCCTCCCCTTGATGCTCCGTGTATACTGGATGGTCCTCAATAGGTCAGCTCGGCAGGGTGGTTGGTGTCACGGCCCAGAGGATCAACTCCAGGAGTTGTCACACGAGCAAGGGTGGGTGGTTTTGCTGGGCGTAAAATGCTTGCTATGGAAAAGGTTGAGGTGTACCACACAGGGGAACATGTTTGCTAGCTAATACACTTAGTGTATGGGCATTATAAGTCTAGGAGACATTTTTGTTAAGAGGCCCTCCTCCATGTTTCTTCCAAGGGAGATTGGGGTTATTGGGGTGCATATGGCTTGGTAGCAGGGCAGGTCTTGCAGTCAATGCAACATTTTTTATGGAAGTCATCATGGACATCTCGTGAAAGGGGTAATGGGGTGTGTTGTAATTCTTGGCAGCCCAGTCACTCACTGCATAGGATATAACAGTTTAGGAGACCCACTTATTAATAATGGCCCTTTAAGCAGATTAATTCTGCCTGATGTCCCTGTAAAAATAGGCTCTGTGACTTTAAGAGTCCCTCCTTCATAAATGAATCCAGATATGTCTGCTTATGTGTCACACACCACATGGCCAGCTAGGGTTGGTAAATGTTTCAATGACATTTCCCAGTGAATGCATTTTTTTGATTGAAAGCACTGTTAAAGTTGAAAAACGCTTGAAAAACGCAGCGACTGAACATAGCCCAAGTAGGGGAGGAACATTTTGGTCTGGGGTTATTTATCTTGCCTTATATACAAGTCATTACTCTGGAAAGGATGTACTTTAACATATTTCCCAGCAAAATCCGTTTTGGCTTCATTTTGGTATGTTTTTGGTGCACCAGTAGAGATGAGCGAGTTTGCCTTTTTTCGGGTCGAGTCGGGTTTCATGAAACCCGACTTTCGCAAAAGTTGGGTCCAACAAAATCGGCCGACTATAGGGAAAAGTCAGAGGCCGACTGAAACACGAAACCCAATGCAAGTCAATGGGGAAGCAAAGTCGGCAGGGAGTGGAAGACAGTAAACACACCTACAGTGCCCATTTCAATGCCTAAAACATCAATTCTTATAACTGAAGCTTGTCAACCTTAATTTATTTCCTAATAATAGTTACGCATTGAAAACTGGAGGTTATTTGGCTAAAGTTGTGGGGGGGGTTGGGCTGGCTCCAGGTTTTCGTGTGCCCAGGGCCAAAGAGTGTCAGTGCGCCCCTTTACCACATATCACAACTCATGATGCTCCGATACGCCACAGAATGCTCCATATATAATGGTCCCCATTTGTAATGCTCCAGTGTATAATGGGCCCCTTAGGTGCTGCTCCAGTGTCTGATCTGCCCCATTTACATTGCTCCAGTACATTATGGGCCTCGTGGATGATGCTCCAGTGTATGATGGGCTCCAATAATGCTCCATATATAATGGGCCCCAATTGTAATGCTCCAGTGTATAATGGGCCCCTTAGATGCTGCTCCATTGTCTGATCTGCCCCATTTACATTGCTCCAGTACATGATGGGCCTCATGGATGATGCTCCACTGTATGATGGGCTCAAATAATGCTCCATATATAATGGGCCCCATTTGTAATGCTCCAGTGTATAATGTGCCCCTTAGATGCTGCTCCAGTGTCTGATCTGCCCCATTTGCATTGCTCCAGTACATGATGGGCCCTATTTTTAATTAACCCTGGCATGGTATGTGAAAAGAGCTCCATAGTGTAATCTGAGGTGTGTGCTTCCACATCCTTCACTTTTGGTGTGGGTGAAGGACACAAGGAAAGGGGTTGCTCCTGACCAGAAGCCTGCAGTTACGACTCAATGCTTGCATTTTTTACAACTTCAGAAGAGGAGGCGATAGAGCTGGAGGCTGTTTCAGCAATGTAAGCCTCAAACAGTTCCTGATACTCCGGCTTTAAAAGCAGTCTACCTACTCCCAGAAAAGAGAGCCTTACAGGCCTTCCAGAGCTAAACTATGATGCTGGCTGAACACCTCCTGCCTTAGCTGCTATTGTGTTTTTGGCACTACCAGCAGATGCACCACCACCACCATCAGTACCAGGTGGCCCTCCACGCCCACATCCGCATCCTCTTCCACCATACTTCCTCATGTTTTTGAAAATGGACCCAAAATACCAGCAGATATATGGTACTGTATCAGAAGCGTACAGCTCTATACAGTCTATGTATAACAGTAAATCGCCTTATATATTTCATGAAGCATACAGAGATGTTCACAGGCTCAGTATGGATTACCCAATAAAATAACAAGTTGAAAAAGGGTATGTACAGTATCACCAGATACAAGGTATATATAGTATAGTGTAAACATTCTGATTCTCCGTATACATTTCAGGAGGCAGACACAAACGCTCTCAGGCCCAGTATGGATTACACAAGAATATGAAAAGCTGTAAATGGGTTATGTAACACAAGCGTACAGCTGCATACAGTGTTGGGGTAATCTTAAAGTTCCAAATATATTGTCGGAGTAACAGACAGACGTTTACAGGCTCATTATGGATTACACCAGAATCTAAATAGCTAAAAAGGTTACTGTATCAGATGCGTTCTGCTGTATACAGTGTTGGCCAAATTGAAAATATCTGTATATATTTCCATAGTCACCCTCAGACGCTCACTCAGTTTGGTTTTGACCATAATAAAAAATGTTGTAAAAAAGGTCCTGGATAACAAGATAGCAAGTATATATTTTTAGGGTACAACTGAAATCTCCGTATAAATAGTCCCGCAGTCACTCTCAGACGCTTACACAGTATGGATTTGACTGTAATGCTA
Organism: Dendrobates tinctorius; assembly: GCF_039654945.1. Classification (NCBI taxonomy): domain Eukaryota; kingdom Metazoa; phylum Chordata; class Amphibia; order Anura; family Dendrobatidae; genus Dendrobates; species Dendrobates tinctorius. The sequence goes on from NW_027361762.1 coordinate 7,187,274, forward strand.
AATGTCGAACAAAGGTACTGTATAACAAGATACAAGCTGTATCGAGTATAGTGTAAAAATATGCTTCACTGATTCACCGTGTATATAGAAGGCGTAACCCACACACACTCACTCACTATGAATGATGTAGGGAAGGTGGACTGACAGACAAACCAGCCTGTAGTGAGAAGTAGAGGTGTAGAGCAGTGTAGGTGTGAAACCGCTAAGATAAAGAGAAAGGGTGCAGTGTTTTAGCTTGCCCATTGGAGGGCAGTGGAGAGTGTAGGAGTCAGACTGAATAACTGCCATTGGTCAGAGAAACTGTTAGGTGATTGTGGGCGGAGTTACCAGAACTGGAAGTATAAAAGGCTGAGGGAACATTCTGGAAGAGTCAGTCAGCAAAGGGAGCACAGTAAAGAGGAAGTTCTGCTGAGGAAATGGAGACAGTAGAAAGGCTCCAGAGAGGACTGACAGTTGAGGTGGTCACGGGGTGGTGGCACCTAACCACGGACATGTGGACAAGTGCTTGTGGGCAGGGGTGCTACATTTCGCTGACGGCACACTGGGTTAACATAGTGGAAGCCGGGACCCAGAAGGACCTTGGAATGGAACACATCCTCCCGACGCTGAGGATTGCGGGCCCTACATCAATCAGGGTTGCCCCCACAGTTAACAGCTCCTGCACCTCAAATTCCTCCTCCTCCTCTTCAGCCTCCATCTCCAAAATGACCACATCAAACACAAACCGGAAGCACTGCAGCACTGCCTCAGCCAAGCGTCAACAGGTTGTACTGAAGCTAATATGCTTAGGTGACAAACCGCACAATGCTGAAGAGTTGTGGACAGCTCTGAAAGAGCATGCAGATGTGTGGCTGACAACATTGAACCTACAGCCAGGCATGGTCGTGTGTGACAATTGCCGGAACCAGGTGGTGGCTCTGAGGCGAGGCAAGCTCATACACTTATCATGCCTGGCCCAATGTGTTTAAGCTAGTTGTTCAATTGTTTTTCAAAAGCTACCCAAAGCTGCTGGATCTGCTTGTCAAAGTACGCCACCTGTGTGCCCATTTTAGAAAGTCAGCTACAGCTTCCGCAGCTCTTAATGTGCTTCAGGAGCATTTGCATCTTCCAGCTCACCGACTAGTGTGTGATGTCCCCACGTGTTGGAACTCAACACTGCACATGTTAGGATTTGTGAGCAGAAGAGGGCAGATGTTGACTACCGGCATCAACAAGGCCGTTGGTATTCAGTTCAGAATTCACACATAAGACCTCAAGAGTGGCCATGGATGTCAGACCTATGTACCATCCTACAAAACTTTGAGGAGTTCACCAAGATGGTGAGCGACGATGACACCATAACTAGCATCACCATCCTGCTTCTCTGTATTCTGAAACGCTCTCTGCTCACAAGCAATGAGGTGGCATTGCAGGCTGAGCACAATGATATGGAGCAAGGAGCATAAAGGGTGATTACACACACACAGCCTCATGTCATCCCAACGTGAATTGGTTGATAATGGGGAAGATGAGGAGGAAGAACAGAGCTACTTTCATGTGCTATAGACGGTACTACAAGCACAACCGTCACTCCGTCTGTTCAGCATGGCTGGCCTGAGGACAGGGAGGAGGAGGAGAACATGGTCAATTGTCCTCTTGATGAAGATGCGGAAGTCTTGCCTGTTAGCAGTCTGCCATGCATTGCTGACTTTATGCTGCGCTGCCTTTCCTGTAACCCTTGTATTGTCAAAATTTTGGCTGATAGTCATTACTGGTTGGTGACAATTCTAGACCCACGCTACAAGGAGAGCTTTCAATCTTTTCTTCCAGAGGCATACAGGGGTACTAAAATGGTGCAGTACCAGAAGGCCCTTGTTGTGGAATTATTAAAAAAATTCCAATCTGAAAACACTGGCGGCAGAGGTCACAGTTTGTTGGACAACCAAGGAGCACAGGCGAAAGAGACACAACTCCAATCCAGTAGAGGCAGGGGAATACTGGAAACCTTCTGGGAGAGTTTTCTCAGACTCTCCCATTGCAGTGGCCATGATGCGCAGCATACAAGAAGTGCCAAGTTTTGGAACATGGTGAGGGAGTACCTTGCTGACCGTACCAACATCCTCCAAGATTCCTCTGTTCCTTTTAATTATTGGGTCTCAAAGCTGGACACGTGGCATGAAGTGGCTCTCTATGCCTTGTAGGTCCTGGCCTGTCCTCCTGCTAGCATTTTGTCAGCGTGCGTTTTTAGTGCCGCTGGTGGAATTATAACTGATAAGCACATCCGCCTGTCAACTGAAAATGTGAACAGGCTGACTCATAAAAATGAACAAGGGCTTGATTGGGGCAGACTTCTCTACATCACCGCTTGATAACAGTGAAACCTAACCTCAAATCCAGTGTCTTTTTGTGAGGTATATTCCCATGCACCTCTTCACACGCACACATGGGTATTCACTTCCTGATTTTGGATATTTGCTGTTATCCTCTTCCTTCTCCTCATCCTCATCATACACCACCACTAGATCACAATGGTAACCGTGGTCCGTGATGCAACAGCCACTAGAAAATTTTGCAAGGGTGTTTATGATGCCCGTTCAAAAAATGTTTACACTCTATGTTTAGGTATCCCCCCAGGGGAAAATGTTTTTCAGCCTATACTAGTGTATGGGCATTACAAGTATGGGAAACCTGCTCCTTTAAACTGGGAAAACATTTTTCGGAGGCCATCCTCTACATCTCTTCCAATACCACCACTAGATAACCAGCGTGAATGTGTTCCGTGATGCAACACACAAGTAATTTTTTTCAAGGTTGTTTATGATGCCCATTCCAAAAATGTTTACATTCTATGTTGAGTTGTCCCCCCAGGGGAATATGTTTTTCAGCCCATACACTTAGTGTAAGGGCCTTACAAGTATCTCCTGCTCCTGTAAACTGTGAAAACAGTTTTAGTAGGCCATCCTCTACGTTTCTTCGGACACCACCAGTAGATCACCAGGATAATCATGGTCCGTGATGCAACAGCCACTATACTTTTTAGCCAGGGTGTTTATGATGGCCGTAAAAAAATATTTACACAGTAGGTTGATATGTACCCCCCAGGGGGAACTGTTCGTCAGCCCATACACTTAGTGTATGGGCATTACAAGTATGCGATACCCACTCCTGAAAACTGGGAAAACATTTTGCGGAGACGATCCTCCACATTTCTTCCTTGGGGGATTGGAGTGTGTGCAAATTTTGGGCAGACCTTGTATTCATTTTATGGGCAAACTTTAGGTGACTTAAAAAATCAGAATAATGGGAAGTTTGGCTTCATGTGGCTATCCAGTACGTTTGTTCAAAGGCTTATTGGGGTGCATGTAACTTTGGTGCAGGGCAGGCCTTGCATTCAATGCATAAGCAAACAGTATAGGAGTACCAAATGAATACTGGGAGCTACGGTTGCATGTGGTGATCCATGACATCTGTTCAATTGGTTGTTGAGATGCGTCCAAATTTTGGGCAGCCTGCCACTCACTACATACATAATAACAGTATAAGAGACCCAATGGTTAATAATGGGCATAACAAAGCATAGCCGGCTGATGGCTCTCTAATAGTGAGGGCCGACTGCTGGCCATCTAAAAATAGATTTTGTGGCTTTCAGAGTCCCTCCTTCATAAATGAAACAGAAAGTGTCTGATGATGTGTCACACACCACATGGCCAAAGAAGGTTGTAAACTGTTAAAATGACATTTCCCAGTGAATGCATTTGTCTTGGTTGAAAGCAAAGGTAAAGTTGAAAAACGCATCAAAAACATTACGTGTGAACATAGCCCAAGCGGTGGAGAAAAATTTTTGTTCTGGGTTAATTATTTTGTCTTATATAAAAGTCATTACCCTGGAAAGGATGTTCCTTAACATATTTCCCAGAAAATCCATTGTGGTTTTGTTTTTGTATGTTTTTGGTGCGCCTGTAAAAATGGCGTAAGACTCTGACAACATTGTTCACAGTTGTGACCTGGGAGTCAGAAATGGTTCCAGGGGCTTTCCACATGATGCTCCCATGTCATTTTAGCACTGTTTCCATCATTTTCAGACATTTTTAGACTTGAGAAGGACCCCCGGGGGGGATCAGGGGTCACGGTAAAAATACCCGGTTTTCCCAAAGACTTACATTGGGTTCGTTGCTCGTACCCAAGTATTCCAATTTGCTCAACCCGAGCAACGAGCACCTGAGCATTTTAGTGTTTGCTCATCACTAGTGGTGATTAGTGTTGAGCATTCCGATACCGCAAGTATCGGGTATCGGCCGATATTAGCTGTATCGGAATTCCGATACTTAGTTCCGATACTTTTTTCATATCGAATACCGGAATCGGAAGTTCCCATAATGCTAGGAGCCCGCTCGATTTGATTCAGCCAATGGGGATCCTCAGAAGTGTGGGCACATCCTGTTAGGCATGTAGGCATGTTAACTACTGGCATGGCTGTGATTGGCTGCTGAAATGATGTCATGATGCACTATAAAAACCGCAGCAGCCGCCATTTCGGGTTCACTCTGCTGTGAGTTCAGTTAGGGACAGGCTGCTGTTGAAGACTGTGAGGGACAGTTAGAAATAGCGATCATCAAACATATCTATTGCTCTACCCAGGCTACATAATCCACCACTGTAGCATTTTTGTAGCCCAGCAGCGCTGTTTTAATAGCTGTCTGCAAGGGCTGTGTGAGTGCAGACCCACGCTGTGTAGTGTGTCCTGCAGGCACGTCTGCTTGTAGGACGCCCAGCGTGTGTCTCTGCCTCATACACATTTTTCTTTTATTACTGCTTTTTTTTTTCTCCTGTATAGTGTGCTTCCATACGTATCTATATACGTTGGTTGCAAACACTAAAGGAGTGGACAGCGGAGCCTTTCAGCAGCCTTTCAGTGCTATAGCCCATTTCTCTGCACTGTTTTTGGCTGTCTGATAGGTCTCTCTGTGTGTGAGTGCAGCTCATGTTGCAGTGTGTTCTACAGCCACCGCTGGTTGTAGTCCGCTCAGCGTGCGTCACTGCCTCATACATAGTCCTTTTTTTGCAGCAAATTTAGCCAGATTTTTGCTCCTATATTAGTGTGCTTCCATCCGCATCCATTGTCATTGGTTGGTTGCAAACACTATATAGGATTAGATAGAGGAGCCTTTATGCTGGCTTGTGCCCTTCAGGGCCAGCCAGACTAGTATCACCCTATTTTTTGGAGCCTCATCAATTGCATTGTAGGTTAGCTTCCTGCATTGTAATCGCTCCAAAAAGTTTGTGATACTATAGCTTTCAAACTTTCGTCACATCCTTTTCTTCCCCCCCAAAAAAAACAGGAAATAAAGTTCACCAAACACTCCACTTTACAGTTGTGTAGACCACATTAGATCATATTAAAGTGTAGTACACACACTCTTAGCCAAACTAGTGTTTCTTATACTGGTTAGCAGGTGTTCAGGAACAAGAACACTAAGCCACCCCTTTTTTACTTTTCTGCCTATCTTTATCAGTCTACCAAGATGAAGAAGGCAGGGATTAAGGCACGTGGTCATGGCCGTGGAGTTTCAGCAGTGAGAGGACGGGGGATTCAGCAGGGAGAGGACGTGGGGATTCGGTGTCTGCTGCGGCCACCATTGACCCGGCATCCCCCACTTTTACCAGGCCACAGTCCTTCATGCGCAGCTTTGTAGGACCTCGCCGTACCCCACTGCTGCGTGACGAACAAATTGAAGCCGTTGTCGGATGGATGGCAGCTAACGCATCCACTTCAATGACTTCCGCATCCTCCCAGGGCCAGAGCACTGAAGAGCAACCATCTGTCTCTTCACCACCTGCCAAATTGCCCAGGCAGTCTGAGAGCCCTGGACAGGAGCCATCTCAATCTTTACTTCTGTTCTCAGAATCTGTTGGCTTGGAAAGAGGTGGCCAGCCAAGCAGCATTCTAGAGCGTGAAGAAGAGGGAGTATGCAGTGATGTGCAACTGCTTTGTCCCTCTGAATCTGAAGAGGCGGGTGGGCCAGTGCCTATTGTCAGCACACCTCAGTGCTCATCTGATGATGATGAGACTCAGTTGCCAATTTCTGGTGCATACGGTGCTGGCGAGACAAGCCAGGACCAGCAGGTGCTTGAAGTGGGGAGTGGAGATGATGAGGTCCTTGACCCATCATGGCGTCAGCCACAGGAAGGTGGTGGGAGCAGCTCTGAGGAAGAGATTCCCTGAACGGCCAAAAGAGGAGGGAGAGGGCGGGGGCGGGGGAAGACTTGGTTGCCTGTAGCCTCCACTTTGGCACCCGTGAGGAGCAATCCTCTTCCAAAACAGAAAACGGGCGCTCCCAGGACTTGCAGTGCGTGGTCTTTTTTTGACACAGTTGCAGATGACATTTGCTTTGTCAAATGCAAGCTGTGTCATCAGAAAGTTAAACGAGGGAAAAATGTGAGCAACCTCAATACCACAAATATGTGGAAACATGTGCGTACCAAGCACGAGGTGGAGTTACACAGACACACTGAAGATGTAGGCCAACCTTCAGCAGCACCTACCACCTCTTCAGCTCGTGTTGGGGCCTCTTCCTCCAGCTCACACACAGCTGGATCGGCTTCCTCACTGGAACGCCATGGAAGAACCACTGCCACTGTTGTCCAGAGACCCAGCGAAATTCCACCCACTGAACCACGTTCTCAGTCATCAGCACACTCCCAGGCCACTCACCAGCAATCGGTAGCACAGGCATGGGAGAAAAAGTGGCCATACTTGGCAAACCATCCCCGAGCACTGGCTCTGAATGCCGGCATTGCCAAACTACTGGCCCTTGAGATGCTGTCATTCAGGCTGGTGGAGACTGACACCTTCCGGAACTTGATGTCATTGGCAGTTCCACAATACAATGTGCCCAGCCGCTTTCATTTCAGCAGGCAAGCTGTCCCTGCCCTGCAAAAGCATGTGGAGGTAAAAATTAAAAATGCGCTACTAAACGCCGTCAGTAGCAAGGTCCACCTGACCACCGATGCGTGGACCAGTAGCCATGGACAGGGACGATACCTTTCCCTCACTGCCCATTGGGTCAATGTTGTGGAGCCGGGTACAGATCTGGAGAGTGGCTCTGTACATATTCTGCCAACTCCAAGGATTGCGGGAATGCAGTCTGTACATATTGAGTCCTCCTCCTACTCTAGTTCCTCGGAATCAGCACTACATGAGCCTGTTAGGCAAGATATGAGCACAGATGTGGCCAAACGTCAACAGGCCGTCCTTAAATTAATTTCTTTGGGGAATCGGAACCACACAGCACAGGAGCTCTGGAATGCCATCAAGCAGGAGATGCAATCAAACTAAAGGAACAAAAAGCGCAATAGGGTCTTATCCGGGTTATTGTTAGAAGAATAAATTAGAATCTACTCACCCTTTTCAGGAGAGGTTCAGGCATGTAAGATCCATAGTCAGCTTGCTGCACGTCCAAAGTTCAGCTCTGTGACCGTAAAACTTCAGATTCCTTGGAATAGATTCATGGACTTCAGTACGCTGAAGAAGTGGTATACACTTTGAAACGCGTTGGGAAATAAACAGTTAATCTTTCTCACAACCTGGATTAGTGAATTTGTCTAGCAGCGCACTGAAGTCCATGAATCTATTCCAAGGAATATCAAGCAGGAGAGCGATGTGTGGTTTGTGCCAGCGAATCTCCAGCCAGGTTTGGTAGTGAGTGACAATGGCTGAAATCTAGTGGCAGCTCTGGGCCTAGGCAACCTCACTCACATACCATGTCTGGCACACGTGCTCAATTTGGTCGTGCAGAGCTTTCTGAGGGACTATCCGGATCTTAATGCACTGCTGCACAAGGTTCGCCTAGAGTGTGCTCACTTGCGGCGTTCCAGCATGGCAAGATTGCGCATTGCATCTCTGCAACGCCGATTCCGCCTGCCACAACATCGCATCATATGTGACCTCCCCACCAGGTGGAATTCAACGTTACATATGTTGGAGCGGTTGTGTGAGCAGCAGGCAGCAGTAATGGAGTACCAGCTGCATCAGGCGCAAACAAGTCGCACTGTGCGCTGGACACACTTCACCACCACTGAGTGGGCCACTATGAGGGACATCTGCCAAGTTTTGCATGCCTTCGATGACTCCACGCGGATGGCCAGTGCAGATGATGCACTAGTCAGCATGACTGTCCCCCTTATCTGTTTGCTTCAAAAAACCTTACAAGCACTAAGTGAGGAGGTTTTTGAAGAGGTCGAGGATGAGGAGTCAGAAATGCCATCTGCTTCTGGCAAGTCTGCGCAACGTGCCTCCACACAAAGGCCCAGGCAGGGGACACTTAGTGAGGAGGATGACGAGGAGTCAATGGAGGAGGAGGAACACATCTCTCCAGAGGAGGGAGGTACACAAGGCTCTAGTAGTCAGTGTGTACAGCGAGGGTGGGGTGATGCTGAGCAGGCTGAGATGCTGCCTCAAGCTGGGGACAGCGTTTCCGGTTCAGTTGGCAGTCTGCAGCACATGGTTGATTTCATGCTGCAGTGCTTGTTAAATGACCGCCGCATCGCCAACATTCTCCACACGGCTGATTATTGGGTGTACACCCTCCTAGATCCTCGCTAGCGGGACAACTTACAAAGTCTCATACCACAGTTGAACCGGGAGCGAAAAATGCGGAGGTACCAAGAAACACTTGTGCAGGCCATCATGTTCTCCATTCCCCCCGCAAGTGTTGCTGGTAGTGCTTTTCAAAGCAGCCATGTGGGTAGAGGCAGTGGAGGAAGCTCTGCACAAAGAGGTAGCAGAGGCAGTGCCGCAGGACAAGGCAAGGCCAGTATGGCCCAAATGTGGAAAAGTTTTGTGGGACCGCCACAAACGGCTACACCATCACAGACGGCTCCAGTCAGCAGGAGGCAACGTTTCCGTCAGATGGTGACAGACTACTTGTTTTGCCCTGTTAGTGTACTCCCAGATTGCTCTTCCCCGTTCAAGTATTGGGTCTCTAAGCTGGATACATGGCCAGAGCTTAGCCAGTATGCATTGGAGGTGCTGGCTTGCCCTGCTGCCAGTGTATTATCGGAACGTGTCTTTAGTGCTGCAGGTGGTGTGGTAACAGACCGTCGCACGCGACTATCCGCCGATAATGTTGACCGGCTTACTTTTCTGAAAATGAACAAGGCCTGGATCTCACCTGAATTTGCCAGTCCTCTTCCAGAATAAATAATTGTCTGGCAACAGGATCCAGGTCTCCTGTTGTGTTCATGTTTCTATGACCTGAACTTTATTTCCTGGGCTACAGCAACGCCCGTTGTTGCTCAGAAGTGCTGTCCACACAGACAAAACACTTGCTCATGTGTAAGTGAGGTTCGGTAACGTCAGCTGATCCCCTGCTGTGTGTATGGCAAAGTGTCCTGCTCCCTCCACAGTCAAACAACCTCAGATTTACACCTGGCTCCAAGTAGGCTTCGGCCTACTACCTGATTTTCCCTGAGCTCCGACACCGCCAGTTGGTGCTCAGAAGTGCTGTCCGCACAGACAAAACACTCGCTCATGTGTAAGTGGGGTTCGGTAATGTCAGCTGATCCCCTGCTGTGTGTACGGCAAACTCTCCTGCTGCCTAGAACTTCTGACTACCTCTGATTTAATATGTTCTCTGATTTGCCCTCTGTCTCCACTCTGTTTTGAGTATTTCCTCTGGCCTACAACACCGCCTGTTTCTGCTCTCAAGTGCCGTCTGCACAATCCACACTTGTTCCTGTGTTACCTGGGTCCTGTAACATCTGCTCATCTCCAGAGGTGAGTCCGGCAATGTCTCCTGCTTTGTCTACATTCCCACTACTTGTAGTGGAAAAGTGGACAGAGCAGGAGACATTGCCTGACTCACCTCTAGGGAGAAGCTGCTGTTACAGAACCCCAGTAACACAGGAACAAGTGTGGGTTGTGCAGACGGCATTTCAGAGCAGCAACTGGCGTGGTTGGAAGCCAGAGGAAATACTCGAAACAAAGTGAAGACAGAGGCCTAATTGGAGTACGTTGACAGTTAGTAGTAGTCTAGAAACAATCGAAAACTGCCACCAAGTAGGCCTCGGCCTACTACCTGATTTTCCCTGGGCTCCGACACCGCCAGTTGGTGCTCAGAAGAGCTGTCCGCACAGACAAAACACTCGCTCATGTGTAAGTGGGGTTCGGTAACGTCAGCTGATCCCCTGCTGTGTGTATGGCAAAGTGTCCTGCTCCCTCCACAGTCAAACAACCTCAGATTTACACCTGGCTCCAAGTAGGCCTCAGCCTACTACCTGATTTTCCCTGGGCTCCGACACCGCCAGTTGGTGCTCAGAAAGTGCTGTCCGCACAGACAAAACACTCGCTCATGTGTAAGTGGGGTTCAGTAACGTCAGCTGATCCCCTGCTGTGTGTATGGCAAAGTGTCCTGCTCCCTCCACAGTCAAACAACCTCAGATTTACACCTGGCTCCAAGTAGGCCTCGGCCTACTACCTGATTTTCCCTGGGCTCTGACACCGCCAGTTGGTGCTCAGAAGTGCTGTCCGCACAGACAAAACACTCGCTCATGTGTAAGTGGGGTTCGGTAACGTCAGCTCATTCCCTGCTGTGTGTATGGCAAAGTGTCCTGCTCCCTCCACAGTCAAACAACCTCAGATTTACACCTGGCTCCAAGTAGGCCTCGGCCTACTACCTGATTTTCTCTGGGCTCCGACACCGCCAGTTGTTGCTCAGAAGTGCTGTCCACACAGAAAAAAACACTCGTTCATGTGAAAGTGGGGGTCGGTAACGTCAGCTTATCCCCTGCTGTGTGGAGTGCAAAGTGCTGCTGCCTCCAAATTGTAACTACTTCAGATTTAAACATTCTCTGATTTGGCCTCTGTCTCCACTCTGTCTCTAGTATTTCCCCTGACCTCCAGCACCGCCAGTTCCTGCTCACAGTTGCCGTCCACGCATTCCACACTTGTTCCTGGTGTTCTGTTACATGAGCAGATCCCCCAATGTGTGTCCGACACTGTCTCCTGCGCTGTCCACCTTCCCACTGCAAGCGGTGGGAATGTGGACAGAGCAGGAGACAGTGGCAGACACACATCAGGGGATCTGCTGACTTTACAGAACCCCAGTAACACAGGAACACGTGTGGATTGGGCAGACGGCTGCTGTACGCATAAACTGGAGGTGTTGGTGGTCATGTGAAATCCTGGAAACAGAGTGGAGACAGATGCCTAATTGGAGCACGTTGACAGTCTGTTGTAGCCTACAAACAATCTAAAACTGCCACCAAGTAGGCCTCGGCCTGCACCATGATTGTCCCTGGGCTCCAACAACGCCAGTTGGTGCTCGGAAGTGCTGTCCACACAGAAAAACACACTTGTTCATGTGTAAGTGGGGTTCGGTAACGTCAGCTGATCCCCTGCTCTGTGTACGGCAAACTCTCCTGCTGCCTCCAAATTCAAACAACGTCTTATCTTAAACTGCCTCCAAGTAGGCCTCAGCCTACAAAATGACTATCCCTGGGCTCCAACATCGTCAGTTGTTGTTCAGAAGTGCTGTCCACAGAGAAAAAAACACTCGTTCATGTGAAAGTGGGGTTCGGTAACGTCAGCTGATCCCCTGCTGTGTGGAGGGCAAACTGCTGCTGCCTCTAAATTGTAACTACTTCGGATTTAAACATTCTCTGATTTGGCCTCTGTCTCCACTCTGTCTCTAGTATTTCCCCTGACCTCCAGCACCGCCAGTTCCTGCTCACAGTTGCCGTCCACGCATTCCACACTTGTTCCTGTGTTCCTGGTGTTCTGTTACGTGAGCAGATCCCCCAATGTGTGTCCGGCACTGTCTCCTGCGCTGTCCACCTTCCCACTGCAAGCGGTGGGAATGTGGACAGAGCAGGAGACAGTGGCAGACACACATCAGGGGATCTGCTGACATTACAGAACCCCAGTAACACAGGAACATGTGTGGATTGGGCAGACAGCTACTGTATGCATAAACTGGCGGTGTTGGTGGTCACGTGAAATCCTGGAAACAGAGTGGAGACAGATGCCTAAATGGAGCACGTTGATAGTCTGTTGTAGCCTACAAACAATCTAAAACTACCACAAAGTAGGCCTCGGCCTTCACCATGATTGTCCCTGAGTTCCAACAACGCCAGTTGGTGCTCGGCAGTGTCTTTGGCATGGGTACTCCCTGTTGCCCAGCCTGGTTCCAGCATGCCAGCTGTTTCCGGGTAGTGTCAAGGTCACTATGCCACGAATCCATTGTCCAGTCATCTTGCGGCCGGGTTAGCCGACTCTAGGGTGCCTGCAGTTTTGGTGCCTCCTATGTGGGCTGCGGGAACTGGCACTGAAGGCTGGATCCGTAGTGCCAATGGGACATGGACCCCCTGTAGGACTGTGGGTTTCGGTAACTGCGGCCGGCTTGTGGCCTGGCTACTTTGCTTTGGATGGGTACCTTCTGCTACCCACCCGGGTTCCAGTACTGTCAGCTGGTTCTCGCCAGAGCCTTTGGCCTAGGTGCCTCCATCTCGGTATCCGAGGTCCAGCACCGTCAGCTGGTCCTTGGTAGTGCTTTTTAGCACAGGTACCTTCTGCTTAGTAACCGTGGTCCAGCACCGTCAGTTGGTCCTCGGTAGTGCCATTGGCTCTTGTTCCTTCTGCTACCCATCCGGGTGCCAGCACTGTCAGCTGGTTCTCACCAGAGCCTTTGGCCTAGGTGCCTCCATCTCGGTATCCGAGGTCCAGCACCGTCAGCTGGTCCTTGGTAGTGCTTTTTAGCACAGGTACCTTCTGCTTTGTAACCGTCATCCAGCACCGTCAGTTGGTCCTCGGTAGTGCCATTGGCTCTTGTTCCTTCTGCTACCCATCCGGGTGCCAGCACTGTCAGCTGGTTCTCGCCAGAGCCTTTGGCCTAGGTGCCTCCATCTCGGTATCCGAAGTCCAGCACCGTCAGCTGGTCCTTGGTAGTGCTTTTTAGCACAGGTACCTTCTGCTTAGTAACCGTGGTCCATCACCATCAGTTGGTCCTCGGTAGTGCCATTGGCTCTTGTTCCTTCTGCTGCCACTACGGGTTCCAGTACTGTCAGCTGGTTCTCGCCAGTTTCTCAGCCTTCTTGTACCTTCTGCTACATTTCCAAGATCAAGATTTTTGAAATTGTCTTTGGTAATCCTTATTGATCTCCATGACGACGACCCTGATGACGACAACCCTGAAGACCACACCAAAGAAGACCAGAAATATGACCCTAAATAATAAGACCAAGAGGACAAAGAACATGAAGACAACCACCAAGATACAGAACAAAAGACAGAAGAACAAGAAGCAGAAGAAGCAAAAGCAGAAGAGCAGAAAGCAGAAGAACATTAAGCATAAGACTAAAAATCAGCATAGAAGAAATCAAAATTATAAGCAGAAGAAGACTATGCAGTAAATGGGGGTGAGTCCGTTCCTCCTCGTGGTGCCCCTGGAAAATGCCTGCTGCTGCAGGCCAAACTGAACACGGACAAATCCTGTTGTAAATCTTTTGTGACAGGCAGAACGTAAGGTGTAATCTTATAACTTTTATAGATAAGTACTACAGGAATGCCTGTTACCATAAGAAAATGAAGAAAAAGAAAAATAGGAAGAAGATGAAGAAATAGCATATGAAAATTAATAATAGCTGAATAAGAAGAATATGAAGAATGGAAAAAAAAATTAATGGGAAGAAGGTGAAGAAGATGAATAAGGTGAAGGAAAAGTTAATGAAAAAAATGCTACTGCTGCGGATCATGAAGGAGAAAGTGTGGGAGAAGTACAAAAGAAGGTGAAGAGCATGGAAGTTGTGAAACATACATATCTGACAAAATATAAAAAAGTTAACATAGTTAATATCTTTTTAACTCCGAACGTACTGAAAAAAAAAATTGGAATTAATGCTATGCCATGTGATTTGAATAAACCACTATGCCTTTAATGTCTCCTCCACCTCCCACAATACATTCTACATGACTCTTATTTGTTTTTAATTACGTAGAATTAGCCAACAAGGAAATAAAGGGCTTTTTTAAATTCCGATACCGGAAGTCCCATTGACTTGAATGGGACTTCCGGTATCGGAATCGGCAATACCCGATATTTTTTTCGTATCGGGCGATACCATCCGATACGATATTTTTGGGTATCGGACGGTATCGCTCAACACTAGTGGTGATCTGAAAGTTCCCTCTTTGCTCCTTGGGCAGCAAGAAGGATACACGATAATTTGAGTCTTTCTAGACTACTGTACTTATCTTCCTCACTGCTACAGTAGCAGCAAGCAAGCCTGTATGGTTCAGCCTATAGTCACATTTTGTGGTAATGCAATATTCTGTTATATGTAAATTGGTGGAAGAGTTTTTTTTGCTGATTCACCCAAATGGAATAGCAAAATGTTCAAATTTGCCATGATCTGCACATATCATAAACTGTTACACAAATTTGATTTGCATCACTCCGTATGTCACTGATCAAGTACACTATGTCTGGCACTGATGCTGACACTTCTCCTATCTCTCTTTTCAATTAATTGTATATCAGTAGAATACAACACTCATCTTCTTCACTGCTGCAGTTGTACAAAGCACACTAACTGAAGTACTTGTCCATTGATAAGGTTTTCTTTTCCTACTTCTACAGCTAAGGTGTGAAGTTTGACATCATAGAATCATAGAATGTTAGAGTTGTAAGGGACCTCATGGGTCATCATGTCTATCTCCTTTCTCAGTGCAGGATTCATTAAACCATCTTAGACAGATGTCTGTCCAGCTTCTGTTTGAAGACTTCCATTGAAGGAGAACTCACCACTTCTCATTGCAGTATGTTCCACTCATTGATCACGCTCACATTCAAAAAGTGTTTTCTACTATCTTATCTGTCTTCTCCCTTTCAGTTCTATTCCATTGCTTCTTGTGTTCCATGTGCAAAAGAGAATAATGATGATCCCTTTACACTGTGACATCCCTTAAAATATTTGTAGACAGCTACAGTCATGGCCAAAAGTATTGACACCCCTGCAATTCTGTCAGATAATACTCAGTTTCTTCCTGAAAATAATTGCAAACACAAATTCTTTGGTATTATTATCTTCATTTAATTTGTCTTAAATGAAAAAACACAAAAAGAATTGTCCTAAAGCCAAATTGGATATAATTCCACACCAAACATAACAAAGAGGGTGGACAAAAGTATTGGCACTGTTCGAAAAATCATGTGATGTTTCTCTAATTTGTGTAATTAACAGCACCTATAACTTACCTGTGGCACCTAACAGGTGTTGGCAATAACTAAATCACACTTGCAGCCAGTTGACATGGATTAAAGTTGACTCAACCTCTGTCTTGTGTCCTTGTGTGTACCACATTGAGCATGGAGAAAAGAAAAAAGACCAAAGAACTGTCTGAGGACTTGAGAAACCAAATTGTGAGGAAGCATGAGCAATCTCAAGGCTACAAGTCCATCTCCAAAGTCCTGAATGTTCCTGTGTCTACCGTGCGCAGTGTCATCAAGAAGTTTAAAGTCCATGGCACTGTGGCTAACCTCCCTAGATGTGGATGGAAAAGAAAAATTGACAAGAGATTTCAATGCAAGATTGTGCGGATGTTGGATAAAGAACCTCCACTAACATCCAAACAAGTTCAAGCTGCCCTGCAGTCCGAGGGTACAACGGTGTCAACCCGTACTATCCGTCGGCATCTGAATGAAAAGGGACTGTATGGTAGGAGACCCAGGAAGACTCCACTTCTTACCCCGAGACATAAAAAAGCCAGGCTGGAGTTTGCCAAAACTTACCTGAAAAAGCCTAAAACATTTTGGAAGAATGTTCTTTGGTCAGATGAGACAAAAGTAGAGCTTTTAGGGCAAAAGCATCAACATAGAGTTTACAGGAGAAAAAAGAGTCATTCAAAGAAAAGTACGTGGTCCCTACAGTCAAACATGGCGGAGGTTCCCTGATGTTTTGGGGTTGCTTTGCTGCCTCTGGCACTGGACTGCTTGACCGTGTGCATGGCATTATGAAGTCTGAAGACTACCAACAAATTTTGCAGCATAATTTAGGGCCCAGTGTGAGAAAGCTGGGTCACCCTCAGAGGTCATGGGTCTTCCAGCAGGACAATAACCCAAAACACACTTCAAAAAGCACTAGAAAATGGTTTGAGAGAAAGCACTGGAGACTTCTAAGGTGGCCAGCAATGAGTCCAGACCTGAATCCCATAGAACACCTGTGGAGAGATCTAAAAATGGCAGTTTGGAGAAGGCACCCTTCAAATATCAGGGACCTGGAGTAGTTTGCCAAAGAAGAATGGTCTAAAATTCCAGCAGAGCATTGTAAGAAACTCATTTATGGTTACCGGAAGCGGTTGGTCGCAGTTATTTTGGCTAAAGGTTGTGCAACCAAGTATTAGGCTGAGGGTGCCAATACTTTTGTCCGGCCCATTTTTGGAGTTTTGTGTGAAATGATCAATGTTTTGCTTTTTGCTTCATTCTCTTTTGCGTTTTTTCATTTAAGACAAATTAAATGAAGATAATAATACCAAAGAATTTGTGTTTGCAATCATTTTCAGGAAGAAACTGAATATTATCTGACAGAATTGCAGGGGTGTCAATACTTTTGGCCATGACTGTATTAAGTCTCCTCTTAGCCTTCTTTTATGCAAGCTAAACATTCCAAGATCCTTTAACCGTTCTTTGTAGGACATACTTTGTAGTTGGCTCACCATCTTGGTAGCTCTTCTCTGAACTTGCTCCAGTTTTTCAATGTGTTTTTTAAAATGTGGTGCCCATAACTGGACAGAGTATTCCAGATGAGGCCTGACTAAGGAATAGTAGAGGAGTATAACTACTTCATCTGACCTAGACTCTATGCTTCTCTTAATACATCCTAGAACTGTGTTTGCCTTTTTTGCTGCTGCATCACACTGTTGACTCATGTGCAGTCTGTGATCTATTAGAATATACCCAAGTCTTTTTCACACATGCTTAGTTCTATTCCTCCCATTCTAGAGATGTAATTTTTGTCTTTCTTGCCTAAATGTAGAATCCTTCATTTCTCCCTGTTAAATACAATTCTATTAGTAACTGCCCATTGTTCAAACTTTCTTAGATCCTTCTGAATCCTTTCTCTTTCTTCTCTAGAGTTAGCTAGCCATCCAAGCTTTCTATTATCTGCAAGTTTAAGTAGTTTACCATCAGTTCCCTTATCTAGATCATTTATAAAAATGTTGACCAACACTAGGGCCAAAACAGAGGCTTGTGGTTCCCCCTACCTGAAACATTTTTCCAATTGGATGTGCAACCATTTAATACCACTCTTTGAGAATGATCAAAGAGCCAGTTACGAATCCACCTAACCGTAGCCTTGCCAACCCCATACTTGGTGATCTTTTCAATAAGGATAGTATAAGATACATTATCAAATGCTTTGCTGAAGTAGAGATTTACTATATCTATCGCATTTCCCTGATTCCCCCCAGTCAGTGATTCCATCATAGAAGAAATTAGATTAGTCTGGCATGACTTGTTTGCTACAAACCCATGCTGGCTCTGGTTAATTACTGCATTTTTATCGAAGTACTTACATACATGCTGTTTAATAATTTGTTCAAATATCTTTCCGGGTATAGAAGTAAGGCTCACTGACCTGTAATTTCCTGGTTCCGTTTTCTTTCCTTTTTTAAAGATAGGCACAACATTTGCTCTTCTCAAATCTACCGGGACTCCTGTTTTCCAGGATTTTTCATTGATTCCCTACATTAGCTTTTATATAGGTTATCATTAGCTTTTAAATAGGTTATCATATTCCCTCCCAGTTGGCAGCGCTGTACCGTGTTATATAATAGCGGCAAGGAAGACTATGTGGTTGAGCATGAAGTCCAATTCTGTGCTGATGTTATCTTCTGCTACATGTCAAATGATGGAAGACACTTTTTTGCTGATTCATCCAAATTGAATCGTATGTTGTTCAAATTTTCCAGGATCTGCACACTTTGAAACAAATTTGATCTGCATCAATTTGTTCATCATTTGTATTACCAGGAACTTGATAAATTATTCTTTTTACATTATTGGGGCTAATCCCTTTGACAAGTTTCCTTTAAAGATATTGGATAACTCAAAGGAAATAATTCACTTGTATTGAGCGAGTATGAACACGTCTAGTCGGCATGTGACTGCAAGTATTCAAACCGCTCTTGACAGCAACATTGGAGAACCCTGACAGCATACACTGAGCAAGCTTTAAAGATTCAGAAGGCTGAAGTCAAATAGCATGACTGTAGACTTTCACCTGAAGACCCCTTTAACTAAACGAGTATGTCTGCAAATAAGTAAGAGGCATTTAGCTCAGAAAGGGGGGGCACACACCCTGTTTGTATAAAGTAAAAAAGATTATTGCAAAACTAAAGGAATGAGCTGGACAGACTATAAGATGGTATACGTGCAAAAAAAAGTATACCAGTTTACAGTCTGACTCACTTCTTTAGATTTGCTGAAAGAAATTAAAGGGTCAAACAGCAGCACGGTGGCTCAGTGGTTAGCACTGCAGCCTTGCAGAGCTGGAGTCCTGGGTTCGAATCCTCCTAAGGACAACATCTGCAAGGAGTTTGTATGTTCTATGTGGCATTCCTCCGGGTACTCAGGTTTCCTCCCACATGCCAAAGACATACTGATAAGGAATTTAGATTGTGAGCCCCATCCAGGATAGTGATGATAATGTGAAGACTGCAGACTGTAAAGCACTGCGGAATATGTTAACGCTATATAAAGATTATTATTATTATTATTATTAAATATGCTGTAAATGTGTTGCATTTGGAATGAGATGTTCACTCATTTTACATGACTATGATCATGCATATTAACTTCATGATGTGTACTTCATTAGTCAGCATTCCTTCTACGCAGGATACAAATCCTCTGGGCTGCAGTGTTTTTAAATCTTCTCTAATACCTGTCAAAAATAAACGTTCTGAATAAATACACAAGGGACAAAGCAGGCAGAAAAGACTGAAGCCAGTAGCACGAGGACTTGTTGCTCTCTAAAAATAGAATGAGCTCAATGATGTGTCTTACTGACGTGCAGGACCACTCTGGCATTGTAATGAAAAAGTAAAAACAAATATAATAAAACCATATAGTTTTTATGTATCATGAACACTTACATCCAATATTGTACCAGAATAGTTCATTTGGAAAAGATGTCCTTGGGTAAAACACCTTATTTCTGTGCTAGAACTAAGAAACAAAATGAGGATTACGCACATGGATGCATCATAGACCCATGATGTACAGATCCATAGTTCAAAGTTCACAAACTCCTATGTGCCTCAGTAGAGGTTTTCTTATGGATAAATACAGAACAGTATATTGAAACCACATACCTTAGAGGCAGTCCATGCCTCTCGCATCACGCACAATATGAAATTGTCCATTACTGTAATACAGTCATGAACGAATGTGTTGGCACTGAAAATTGTTCCAGAAAATTAAATATTTTTCCCAGAAAATAATTGTAATGACATGTTTTGTTATATATGTTTATATCCTTTGGGTGTATTGGAACTGGAACAACAGAAAAAAATCAAGGAAAAAAAGGCAAATTGGACATAATTTGACACAAAATGCCCAAAATGGTCAGGACAAAATTGTAGGCACCTTTCCAAAATTGTGGGTAAATAACTTTGTTTCAAACATGTGTTGCTCATTCAAAATCACCTGTGGTAAGTAACAGGTGTGGGCAATATGAAAATAACACCTGAAAACAGATATGAAGGGGAGAATTTGACTCAATCTTTGCATTGTGTGTCTGTGTGTCATACTATGCAAGTAGAACAGAAAGATGAGAAGAGAATTGACTGAGGACTTGAGAACCAAAATTGTTAAGAAAAATCAACAATCTCAAGGTTGCTTGTCCATCTTCAGAGATCTTGATGTTCCTTTCTCCATTGTGTGCAATATAATCAAGTTGCATGGACATGAATGGCAGAGAAAAACTGATAAAAGGTTGCAATGCAGGATAGTGAGGATGGTGGATACACAGCCTCAATAAAGTTCCAAAGAAATTCAAGCTGTCCATCAGGTTCAGGGTGCATCATTGTCAGTACAAGCAATACATCAACATTTGAATGAAATAAAATGCTATGGCAAGAGACCCAGGAGGACCCAGTGCTGATACAGAGATATAAAAAAGCTAGGCCACATTTGGAGAAAATGTATGCTAGTCAAAATCCTTCTGGGAAAGCGTCTTCTGGACACGAGACCAAAATGAAGCTTTTTGGTAAAGCACATCAATCTACTGTTTACAGAAAAGGGAATGCGGCCAACAAAGAAAATAACACAATACCTACAGTTAAAGATGGTGGAGGTTCAAAGATATTATGAGGATGTGTTGTGACCTTTGGCACTGGGTGCCTTGACTGTGTGCAAGGCATCATGAAATCTGAATATTACCAAAGGAATTTGGGACATAATGTAGAGCGCAGTGTTAGAAAGCTGGGTTTGCTTCCCAGGTAATGCATCTTCCAGCAGGACAATGACACCAAACATACTTCAAGAAGCACCCAGAAATAGATGGAAACAAAGTGCTGGAGAGTTCTGAAGTAGCCAGCAATGAGTCCAGATCTAAATCCCTGTGAACACTTTTCGACAGATCTTAAAATTGCTGTTGGGAGAAGGCAATCTTCAAGTTGCGGGGTGTAAGAAGTTTGCTGATGGTTTTAGGAAGTGATTGATTGCAGTTATTTATTCCAAAGGTTGTTGAACCAAATATTAATTTGAGGGTGCCAACAATTTTGTTCGGCCAAATTTTGGGGTTTTGTGTGAAATTATGTCCAATATGTCTATTTTTCCCTTTTTTTTCCCCTATTTCTTCATGTTGTTCCAAGACACATAAAGGCGAAATAAACATCAATACATGTGTAATTGCAGTAATTTTCTGGGAGAAATACTACATTTTCTGGAATAAGTTCAAGGGTGCCAATGCTTTCATTGATGACTGTATGTGTTAAGACTGCATGAAGGGATCTCCTCTTCACAAACATTTGTGAAATTAACCCAATGTTAAACAGAAACGCAGTGGGGGATCCATGTTCTTCTAGCTTAAGTGTGTAAGAGTGATTATATCTCTAAGCATAAAAAGAAAGGGCCATTGACATTTTGGTACATGAGATTGAAACCTCAATAGTTGTGCTTAAAAGTTTGTGAACTCTTTAAAATCTATATATTTTTCTGCGTAAAACTATATCAGATTTTCACTGAAGTCCTAAACGTAGATTAAGAGAACCAAATCAAAAGAATGAGTCACTAATATTAGACTGGCTTTCTTTAAATGAGCATGTGTGAGTGAAAAGTATATGGACCTTGGATTTCAGTATCCGGTGTGATTCTTCAAGATTAAGTTCAAAATTTTGATTTGGCCATATAAAAACCATAGCTTTATTCTTATTTCATTCTCTTTTGTAGAACGAATTGTGTGGTTTGGTTTGTTGTCCAACTGCATGACCCACATTTTCTTGAGATTGAGCACATGGACATATGTCCTGACATTTCCTTTTTGATTGTGCAGGTTTAATTCAAAATTCATTCTTCCGTTAATGATGCAGCAACATAGGCTCAAACCATTGTACTTACCACCACTGTGTTTCACAGATGGTATGAGGTTTTTATTTGTAATGCAGTGCTTATGCTCTCCAAGCATAATGCTTCTCAATGAAACCAGAAAGCTCTATTTTGGGCTCGTATGTCTACAAAGCATTATTCCTTGCTTTCTGTCTTGTACAGATGATCTTTAGCAAATTGAACATTGGCAACATTATTCCTTCTGAGGAGCAGTGGGTTTCTCTTTGCAATCCTGCTGAGCACATCAATTTTGATCAGGTGGAGCCCTTGTGGTAGAGGACTCATGAAATGAATATTAGCTATTATGAAAAAGACCTTTAGTTGCTTAGAGGTTACCTTGGGTTGCTTCCTGAACTTATACACCATATTCTCAAACTGATCTTTGTTGGTCGACCATTCCTGTGGAGGATAATAACAGTCTTCAATTTCATCTATTTGTACACAATCTGACAGTGGATTTGTGGAGTGAAAAAACTCTTTAGAGATGGTTTTGTAAACATTTCCAGCCTGATGCTAATTGACAACTCTTCTTCTGATGTCCTCAAAATTCTCCTTTGTTTGTGCCATGATACACTTCTGCATGCCTGTGCTGTGAAGAACAATCTGTGATAGAGCCTTGTTCTTTAAATAAAATAGGTTACCCAGTCACACTATCCCATTGATTGAAAAAACTAGAGTCTAATTTCCATTTCAAATTATCTGCTAATTATAGAGGTTAACATTTTCAAAATTTCCTCATGGATTATTTTTCTCATTTAAAAAATAAGAAAGTCTAATATTTTTGACTTGCACCAGACCCTAAGACGCACACCAAATATAGAGGAGGAATATAGGAAAAAAAAATATATTAATGTGAAAATGGGGATCTTTCTTATAGACCAGATGTAGCTTACCCGGATGGCGGCAGCAGCGGTGGAGCAGTGTCACAGAACGCAGGGTCGCCACTGCAGGAAGCAGGCAGCAGAAGTTGGGTGATGCTGTTGACCTTAGTTTGGGAGGAGGAGGTGTCCTGGCTGTGGGAGGCAGGAGCTATTGATCTCCCGGCAATGAGCTTCAGGAAAATGTTGATGGTATGAGGCAGGAGTGGAGCCTCCACTCTGCACATTGATCTCACGGCAGTGGACCTCATGAACATTGCCGCTGAAGCCAGCACATGCTAATGCAAATTTAGATCTTGGCTCGTCATTGAGCCAAAATCTCAATCTGGAAATGCGCCGATACCAGCGGCCATTTTCCTAAAGGCAACTGCCGGGAAATCAATGGATACTGCTTGTCACCGCCAGGACACCCCCTCATCCTAGCCCATAACCCGCAGCATCACCCAACTCCTGCCACTGCAGGTTTCAATCAGTGGCGACCCTGCCTCCTGTGACCCCGCTCCACAACCACTCCCTAGCAAGCTACATTTGGACTATTAAACACACTGCCATTTTCCTCACAAGTTTGGAGAAAGAAGATATGTCTTATAGTTGGAAAAATACAGTACTTTTAGTGCCTTTTAGGACTCAAAATGAAAATCTGATTTAGTTTTATGTCAAATATATTCAGACTTATGAAAAAATAATCAGGGTGCACAAACTTTCAAGCGCCATTGTGTGTCTTCAGCTAGTTTCAAAGCCTGCTTTAATGGGGATATGTGTTGATTTGGTAAGGCATTATACGGTAGAACACAGTGTGTCTACTGGTCTGAAATATGGAATAACAGTGAAAACTAAATGCAAAGTTTTGAACTCTTATCTCATAATTAGAGTTGAGCGATACCGTCCGATACTTCAAAGTATCGTATCGGATGGTATCGGCCGATCTTTAAAAAAAGTATCGGTATCGCCGATTCCGATACCGGAAGTCCCATTCAAGTCTATGGGACTTCCGGTATCGGAATAAGAAAAACCCTTTCCTGCCCTTGTACAGCCTCTCTGGGGTCTGTACGGGCCTTTCGGGGGGCTGTGCCGGCCTGCCAGGGGGTCTGTGCAGGCTCCGGTGGTCTGTGCCGGCCTGCCGGGGGGCTGTGCAGGCTCCGGTGGGCTGTGCCGGCCTGCCGGGGGGCTGTGCCGGCCTGCCGGGGGGCTGTGCCGGCCTGCCGGGGGGCTGTGCAGGCTCCGGGGGGCTGTGCCGGCCTGCCGGGGGGCTGTGCCGGCCTGCCGGTGGTCTGTGCAGGCATCGTCCGATGGGACTACAAGTCCCATCGGACGATGCCTGCTACCATGACAGTGATTGACACATTAGCCAATGATGGGACAGTAGTAGTCCCATCATCCGGCTAATGTGTTAAATGTAAAAAAAAAAAAAAAAAAAAAAAATTACATGCTACATACATACAACATGCATACTACATACATGCTACATTCATACTACATACTACATACATGCTACATTCATACTACATAAATACTACATGCAACATACATACTACATATATACTACATACATACTACATATATACTACATGCATGCTACATACATACTACATGCTACATACTACATACATACTACATGCATGCTACATACATACTACATGCTACATACATACTACATATATACTACATGCATGCTACATACATACTGCATGCTACATATATACTACATATATACTACATGCATGCTACATACATACTACATGCTACATACATACCACATACATACTACATGCATGCTACATGCTACATACATACTACATATATACTACATGCATGCTACATACATACTACATATATACTACATGCATGCTACATACATACTGCATGCTACATGCATGCTACATACATACTACATACATACATACCACATATATACTACATACATACAATACATTCATACAATACATACATAGACATACAGTACATATAACATAGAGTAACATACTTACCAATACTTGTCACATTGTTCCCCGAAGCCATTGTCTTTTCCGGAATAAATATTAACATAACAAACCACAAAAATACTCACCCACGATCCGAAGCAGTCCACGAGTGTGTCCCACGACGATCTTGGGTAGAGAACGGCAGCATCAGATGATGCTGCCGTTCTCTACGGGCTGCAGGAATCCAATGACGGAAGGTAGGTATCCTTCCGCACTGTATTCCTCCGCCACTTAAAAAAAAAAAAAGTCCCTAGTCTCACTTTATGCCATTGCTGCGTGGGAAATTCCCACACAGCAATGGCATAAAGTGAGACTAGGGACTTTTTTTTTTTTAAGTGGCGGAGGAATACAGTGCGGAAGGATACCTACCTTCCGTCATTGGATTCCTGCAGCCCGTAGAGAACGGCAGCATCATCTGATGCTGCAGTTCTCTACCCAAGATCGTCGTGGGACACACTCGTGGACTGCTTCGGATCGTGGGTGAGTATTTTTGTGGTTTGTTATGTTAATATTTATTCCGTAAACGACAATGGCTTCGGGGAACAATGTGACAAGTATTGGTAAGTATGTTACTCTATGTTATATGTACTGTATGTCTATGTATGTATTGTATGAATGTATTGTATGTATGTAGTATATATGTGGTATGTATGTAGTATGTATGTAGTATGTATGTAGCATGCAGTATGTATGTAGCATGCATGTAGTATATATGTAGTATGTATGTAGCATGCATGTAGTATATATGTAGTATGTATGTAGCATGTATGTATGTGGTATGTATGTAGCATGTAGTATGTATGTAGCATGCATGTAGTATGTATGTAGCATGCATGTAGTATGTATGTAGTATGTATGTAGCATGCATGTAGCATGCATGTAGTATGTATGTAGTATGTATGTAGTATGTAGCATGTATGTAGTATGTATGTGGTATGTATGTAGCATGTAGTATGTATGTAGCATGCATGTAGTATATATGTAGTATGTAGTATGTATGTGGTATGTATGTAGCATGCAGTATGTATGTAGCATGTATGTAGCATGCAGTATGTATGTAGCATGTATGTAGTATGTATGTACTATATATGTAGTATGTATGTAGCATGTAGTATGTATGTAGCATGTAGTATGTATGTAGCATGTAGTATGTATGTAGCATGCATGTAGTATGTATGTAGTATGTATGTAGTATGTATGTAGTATGTAGCATGTATGTAGTATGTATGTGGTATGTATGTAGCATGTAGTATGTATGTAGCATGCATGTAGTATATATGTAGTATATATGTAGTATGTATGTAGTATGTAGCATGTATGTAGTATGTATGTGGTATGTATGTAGCATGTAGTATGTATGTAGCATGCATGTAGTATATATGTAGTATGTGGTATGTATGTAGCATGCAGTATGTATGTAGCATGTATGTAGTATATATGTAGTATGTATGTAGCATGTAGTATGTATGTAGTATGTATGTAGTATGTATGTAGCATGCATGTAGTATATATGTAGTATGTGGTATGTATGTAGCATGCAGTATGTATGTAGCATGTATGTAGTATATATGTAGTATGTATGTAGCATGTAGTATGTATGTAGCATGCATGTAGTATGTATGTAGTATGTATGTAGCATGCAGTATGTATGTAGCATGTAGTATGTATGTAGCATGCATGTAGTATGTATGTAGTATTTTTTTTTTTAACATTTAACACATTAGCCGGATGATGGGACTACTACTGTCCCATCATTGGCTAATGTGTCAATCACTGTCATGGTAGCAGGCATCGCCCGATGGGACTTGTAGTCCCATCGGACGATGCCTGCACAGACCCCCGAAGCCTGCACAGACCACCGGCAGGCCGGCACAGCCCCCCGGCAGGCCGGCACAGCCCCCCGGAGCCTGCACAGACCACCGGCAGGCCGGCACAGCCCCCCGGCAGGCCGGCACAGCCCCCCGGAGCCTGCACAGCCCCCCGGCAGGCCGGCACAGACCCCCACAGGGTGCACAGACCACCGGCAGGCCGGCACAGCCCCCCGGCAGGCCGGTACAGACCCCGGGGAGTCCACACAGCCCCCCGGCAGGCCGGCAGAGACCCCCGGAAGGCCCGAAATGACGGCGCATCATGATGCGCACACACCGCGCATCATGATGACGTCAGTCTGTCAATCAACTTTGAACTTCCGATTCCGATGCCGAATTCCGATATTGAAAAAATATCGGAAGTCGGTATCGGAATTCCGATACAGCAAGTATCGGCCGATACCCGATACTTGCGGTATCGGAATGCTCAACACTACTCATAATACTTTTGAATGTCCTACTACGGGATTCATCTATGTTCATTCCTCTTTCTGTAAAGCAAATAGGCAAACAAGTAACACCAAACTAATAATGTATGACTTCCTTGACATAATAACAGTATATTTTGTTTTATTTAAAAATTCCCATCATTAGATTGTAAGTAGAACTTCTCATAGAACAGTAATGAGCATATCAGGAATGTTCCTGTATATATCTTATAGCTGAGTGATTTGTAAAGTTTGTGACCTTTACCGTGTTCTTTTTTTTTTTCTTTTTTTACAGACAATTTTGTAAATGTATAAAATGAAGATATTTTTATTGAAGTAACACAAAACAATTCTTTCCTTTTATAAGTGTATAACCCATAAGTCGCAAAGTCTCTGGCAAAATTTCATTGAGTCCTTTATTTTTTTTTTCTTTTTATTATAGCAGTTAAGAGGCGTGAAAAAATGCCTTCAAAATTGGTTTGTTCGATTTTACACACATATAAACAACATGAAAGTCAGAGAGAATTTTGACCTCTTATTTTTTTTTTCTTTAAACATTTGACTTAAAAAAAACACCCTGTTTCATAATGTAAAACGCCTGTGAATTACTTTCATTAATATATATATGTACATATATATAGGTTATTTTTCATTTAAAGTTTTTTTGTCCCTTTAAAACTTTTATTTGTAAACAGCAGAGGAGGAATTATAGTAAACATTTTTTTTTTACATTTTTTTTTTCTTGTTCATGAACACATTTGAGAAAAAAAATGAAACTTTAAAAAATTTAACACAACAGGGAAAAAAATATCACAGTTCTGGCTTTCTGTACACCACAATTAGCTGCTTCCATTTCTCTCCTGAGCTGTGATGCACAACACTGTGTGAATGAACTAGGTTTTCCGATTTCCAAATACCAGCATGGAAATGTTAAGTCACTGTCATTCTGTTCTATCTATCCAATGGATGTAATGAGTTCCCTATTTTTGTGTTTTCACATCACTCATATAACAAAGCACTAAAAGTACTAAAAGTGCTTGACTTTGTAATAGAAGCATGATAACATTTGACACTAAATTAAAATTGGGCAGCAATAATGATAGTGATTATTTACTTGGGCACGTCCATGTAGCAGCTTAGAAGGAGGTGATATGTACAATGATCTCTACATGGATGTGAGTAAATAAGTACTACATGTCAGTAAATTTAGTGCTAGTGTTAGATGAGCAACTTTTGGCTAAGGACATCATCAGACAGCAACTCCTTTGAATATCTACTGCTCTGTGTCTCACACTAATCTAGCCATATCTTAGACGTCAATTTCAATGAGGGACTTGTAAATGAATGCAAGCAGTGTTGTGTTTCATGTACTGTAGAATGGATTATTTTATTAACAGTTTTTTGGCCAAAATTTAGTGAACCATACAGTTAAAATGTTGTCACCTTACAGGAATTCCCATAATTAAAAAAAATCATACTGTGATAATATTCCTCTACAAAGTATTTTCGGGCCTATAGAGTTCTCATAGTTCAATCTGTTAAACAGATTCTTTTTTAAAAAATATATTTTATTAGATTCTTTGCAAAATGACCTATTTCTGCCGTTTATGTTCCCAACCACATCTCGACCTCCTTACTAAAGTTTAGACCTGTTTATTAACTATAAACAGCAAGCTGAAAAGGCTACCCTTGTTTAAAACCTCTGAAGTTCTCATTGTAGAGGTTCTTGCTCTTATGAGAACGTTGCTCAACTTCCTATCATCATTTAATGGACGTTACATGAACTCTGAGCCGCGATCTTTGAGCTAGCAGCTGAAGAAGCCCAATGTTTACAAGGGCGTCTGTCCCTCTTTATTTCACATATCTCTGGAGGTCTAAGCTCATGGACTCCTACTTTTGATTTAAAAAAAAACTTTTCCAGAAATGTAGAGGTAGACTAACCAAGAAGTTCTTTGATTTTTTTTACATTTTAGATTCATCTATTTCCCTTTTTATAACACCTTCCCAGAAGATTCTTTCTTTAGTGTACATAAAATTGGATTTTGCAGATGATCTTTATGCTCGAGTCCTCTCCTTTGTTTCCATTAAAGGAGTTTTATGTAAATTAGTGCAATCATCACACAATGAAAAGTTATACGACTTTTTAATATATCTGTGTCTTAAGTTTCCGCTGTTTCAAGATCTGCACTTGCAGTCTTGTATGGAGACATCATTATATATATATCCAAATGATCTAATATTGAGAGTTTAATATAAATATATCCAGTTTTGGGAGAAAGTGCCAGGCCTCTCGAGAAATACATTTTTTGCAAACTTAAATATTAGAGAAAAGAATCTGAACAAAAAACTTATTTTTGCTTCTGATCTTTGAAATGGTAAGAAATGAAGACACAAAGCTCCTGATTCGTCAAAGTGTTTTCGACAGAAATCTGGTGTAAAAAAATTTGATAAGTAGCAGACGTTTGTGACTTTTGGCATTTTTAATCCAGTTTCACCCAAATCCCCCAAAATCAGCAGAGCTGGGGTGTGACAAGGGTGGAACAGGGGTGCAATACCATAGCTAATCTAATTTATGACTAGCAGTAGCATATCCTGCACTGGAAATATTACTCATGTCCCTGACTGGAGTAAGATTTAGGTAGAGACACACAGAGGTGCATGCTATTTTTTATGAGTGCCACTGATTCTAGAGCGCCCTCTCATCGAGATCGGCATAAACACCAGTCTTGATGAATCGGGACCAATATGCACGTGAAAGTTGCAGAACTTTTTATCATGGATGAGCATCTTTATTTTACATAAAACCAGACAGTTCCTTTATAAAAGTGAACACTACAAGGCTTCTGAATGCTGATCAATGACTGTAACTGTACCAATAGTATTAGAAATCAAGGATTATTTCTCCTATACGTTTGAACCTGTGCACCCATTGGTGAACTATGACTTTGATCATGTGTTTGGCATTGAATATTGACCTAACTACAAGTTTGTCAAGTGTTTTCCCAAATTAAATTCTTTGAAAAACATAAGTCCATCTGGAGGCAAATCCAGAAAGCTTATCATGAAGTTTATCAGGTGTATGGTAGCAGCATCTAGAGAGAATGAAATTCAGTCAGAAAAGCAGCTGAGATTGTGAAGAAAAAGAAATAAAGGAAAAAATAACCAAGTGAGCAGATTGAACCAACCACACAAGAAAAAACTACTCAAGAAATGAAGTGTTTCCTATACATCAACAGCAAACATTTCTACAGCCAAAAAGTGGAAAACCACAAAGGATAGAAGAAATTACACGCCTGAAATTACATATTAGGCTGACTGTATCATTATCTGTATCCCTGAACTACCTAATCCTCTTCAATCTTAATCTGGGCTACAAATATTAGGGAATTTCAGACACAAATGTGAGGCAAAATGTATGCATTAACTGGATTTTCAATTTTCCCATTCACTTAATGGCATATGTATCAAGGAGGGATTGGACTTCAAATCAATATCAATGACATTATATGTACTAATAGAATGTAGCATAGAATTGTAAACCTCACGCCTTGATATAGAGTTGGATGTCATATTAGTCAGCAGTACCTTGTGATGATTTGTTATTTTCAGGGCCAAATTAACAATATTGATCTCAAAAAACTAATATGCAGCTTAGAAAACTTCACTGTGAAATTCGGAAACACCCGGTGACCTCGCCTGATGGAGTTTCTTTGGACTATTACATGTTTCCTAAAGTAGGACACATCTCAAGTGTTCAGAACGACACATTAACTGAGGATGAGCAGTTTGTAGAAGCACCTAAAAAATATTTCTTGAGTGGGAACAGCAAAGTCATAAGTATGAGGAGTTCAGGGGGAAAATATGTAGAGTAAATGTTAATTTCAATGCCGTAATTTGTTGCTTTCCTTACAAAGCCAAAAACTTCTCTTCATCAGTACTGGTCTATGCAAAAAATGCCTAAGGGACTTTATTATGCTTTCATGCCAATACATAGTGGTGGCTGTTTACTAGTGGTTGTACATTACTACGAGTATTTTACAATTGGTGCCAATGTACCATGTATTGTATAAGTAATTTACTACTTTATAGTATAGGAAATGATCAGTAAAATGGGCATTACGAGAACAGTTAGCACACCGCATGTTTATTTCTCCCCTAGGTGTCGACTATTACTTTTACTTATTTTCTTACAGCAGGGTATATGTTCATTTTGTTTCTGTCTTGGGTTTTGTCTGTTTAATTAACAGTGTGAACATGCTCCTATTTTGCATACATGCCACTTTTTACTCTAGTTCATTTATGTCAGCTGTTTTAGGTTTCTGCATTTAGTGCAGGTAATGGTGTGGCCTACCTTTCATTGAGCTGGACATAGCATTTAGGCCAGAGTCACACTTGCGAGAAACTCACACGAGTCTCGCATCTCAATACCCGGCACTGCTGCCGACACTCGGGACCGGACCGCTCAACTGCATTGAAATACATGCAGCCGCGCATTCCGGTCCCAAGTGCCAGCGGCACTGCTGAATATTGAGATGCGAGACTCGTGCGAGTTTCTCACAAGTGTGACCCTGGCCTAATATAGCTTCCCATTTGCTGGGTATCCGTTCGGGACCAAATCCTGTTCTGCCCTTCTTCACATTGTTGTCACTTTAACAAATGGTAAAGTTTTAATACTAGAGGATAGGACCATCTCGATTCTGGTACGCTATGATGCTGGTGGGATGGCTTTTGATCAAAAAAGGCTGTTTACTAAGTACCCAGTGTTATTAATGTGCACTACTGCTTTTCCGTATTTACTTACAGCAGGGTGTATGTTCATTTTGTTTCTGTCTTGGGTTTTATAGGAAATTATCAGTAAAACGGGCACTAAAGGATGTGTTAGCATACCGCATGTTTATTTCTCTCCTGGGTGTCATCTAGTGTATCAACTACAAAAGTTACATTAAAATTCTTTAGGATGTGTTCACAGTGGATCCATTTCAAAGTCCACATCAAAGAGAATGCAAGGAGTTTTTGAAGCATTTTTTGAAGCATATATGTAAAAAGTCTGTGTGAACATACCCTTATAGTCATTCACTAAGAGTTCTATAGATTATGTGTGTTTATATCTATAGCTCTCTATATGTATGTACATATAAAATACACACATATATACATTAATTGTAATTTACAGGGTAAATAACATATCTGCCGATGTCGTGACTTTTCAATTAATTTTTAATATGAGTGAACTAAATAATATAAACATTTAATACAAATTATTAGTATTGAATGTATATGTATTACACAGTGGCAGACACACAGTCAGAAGAGAGCCTTTGTGCAAGAAAAATATATAAGCCCTTTGTAGTCCAACAGCTCATCAAAATACTAAATACCACCTGTTTTGGAGGTGGTAGTGCACCCCCTTACCTCTTTGGCCCCCATGTGGCTGCACAGGTTTCACCAATGATATGTCTGCCCCTTGTGCATACAGCTATAGACAAAGACTATTTGGCCAGGTCTGTGTATTTCATCAGAAACACTAATTACAGTAATATATTAAAGTGCACAAATAGTCTTCTTTGTCTATATTCTCTTTTTAATGTGTCTTGTGCTTGAATGAAGTGACATAATTAATGGCCAGGTTCTTTGAATGTGTTATAAGCCAATACACATGACATCATGGTAAGCACTCAGACTGACACTGCAATTACAGCATAGCACTTGCAATTATCCTTGGAATATATGATTACATAAAGATACATGCAATGAATGTGTAATTGCAGCTAAATTGCACACAGAAGCTTTTGCCATGTGAAGTACCTTCTGCCAAAGGAAGTGTGTTTTTAGCATCAGCATTATCTATACATTCATATTTGGTCAGATGATGTGCTCATTTTTATAATGTGCAATGTTATACACATCTCCATAATCATTGTGTAAGTATACATAAGCCATGATACATATGTTATGTACAGGAACACTGAACCACACGTATAGTGAATTGTTATATAGCAAAATGTCTAATGGCTGTGTAGAAGATCTAATGGACAAAAAGAAGCGACACTGTAACCTTAAAGGGGTTGTCCAGTCTTAAGCTGCAAGTCTACTATTACTCAATATGAGTGCAGACTTGTGAATCCTCACTTTGTGTGCACTGCGGATTCTACGGTGCTGGCGCCAGAAGCAGTTAGCCATGTGAGTATACTGTATCCGGCCTCGGTCAATACAATTGCATTGAGCGAGGTTGCGCCCATCTAGTTGGCATGTGACCGCATGTTTTAAAATCACTGCTATGCGGTCATGCACCAAGCACTGGAGAATTCTCACAGCATGCAATGGGTGCTAAATGAGGAATCTCATGTCTGCAGTCACATAGAGTGACTGTAGACTTGTAGCTTAAGACTGGATAACACTTGGATAAGTTTTTTACATTAATTAATCTTTAATGTTATTGCAAAAAAACACATCCAACTGGATAGATTAGAAAGTAAGGAAATACTTATAACTAGAAGAACTTATAGGATACCGAGTAAACTGTAAGGAAAAAACTGCCAAAGATATAATTAATAAAACAAATAAAATAAAGCAGTTTTTTCACAAAATACATCTTTCACCTACCTATAATATAGGTGATAAATGTCTGATTCATGGTGGAATGGATGTTGAAATCCCTAGCAATCATTGAAATAGATATCTTGTTTCCCTTTTCCTGTTCCCCATAGTTGGGATTGCATGTAGTGGCATGGGTGCTACGTCTCTATTCACCGTCTTTGTGAATAATGAAGACAGATGATGTTATGGTTAAAATTCCTTATCTATCTTTGATAATCGTTTAAACAATGTATATCGATATGTCTAGTTTTAATACTTATGCGGTTTTATATGCTCCGTACAAGTTGTAACTGAACAGGATTTTGGCTTTCGGATACGCTGTTGAAGACACTTGAAATGTGGTTAAAGCCAGAAATCTGTTAGATTTTTCTGTAACTTACATATCCCTTTGTGATAATGTATATACTATAACTTCTTATTTTCTGAAGATAATAAAGACCAAATACATCTGAGGATGGGCCAGTCAGGCTTTGTGCACAGACAAACTCATTTGTATGTTTTGTCTCCAATCAATCATTTCCTTGATTTTGATAACACTGGCAAATGTGTGAGATCCCTTGTCTCTCCTAATGCTCTCCCTACATATGAGGTTTCCACAACACTGAGCACTTTACTCATCTGTCTTCGTCATTCACAAAGACAATGAATGAATTGGCAATATGCACAAGAAACCATGCAGTTCCTTTTAATCTTGACCACAGAGAGGAGGATCAGAGGATTGGAGACTCCATTTCAGTAATAGTGGGGGTTATATCAGTCAGACACACCACTAGATAGGCGATTTCATTGGAAAACTTTTAACTTTAGAAATAAAATACCTAATTTCACATATTGTACTTATGCACCAAAACACTGATACATTAAGTAAATTAATTGCATATTTCATATGTCGATATTTAAACTACTTTTAACAAAATAGTCTCTTAAAGAATTGTTAGACCACGCAAGGTACTGCTTACTAAAATGTATCTCAGTAAATCATTTTGCTATTTTCCATTTTGCCATACTGTTAGTCACCAAGTATATTTAATATACAACTGAATTAACCTGCCATACATATATAACAGATCATTCAGTGCCAGGTTAAACGTGCAGGTTCAGTTCTAAAGAACTGAGTTATTGTTCTTTATAAATGCAAAAAACACTGCAGTACTAACTCTACAAACCAAACTGAACCTTGATACACATGCCCCAAAGTGTTCATTGGACCTCATGAGATATCTTTAATTTCAACACCTTCTAAAGAGTTAGCTGAGGAACAACATGGCAGAGAAGGGGTTAAATAAAGTTCTATCAGCGACTCCACAATATAACAACATGAATAAAATACCAGTTTCACATTCTGGTTGAATGGCTTCATAGATGTGTAGGCTATTAAGTCAGGGTAGAAGTTGATGAGCGTCTCATTTCTAAGGTGGCTTCAGTATTTTGGCACATGGATTTTGAGCATGGCATTGGAAAACTCAAAGCAATTGGCACATAAAAGAGCTTCTTAATCCTCAAGGATCATGCTCTATAAATTGGCACATGAGTTTGATTTAAAAAAAAAAGAAATAAGAACTATGATCCAGAAGCTCAAGGAAATGGCACAGGGATACAGAGCCTTGAAACCTATAAAAATAGGTGTCTTATGGGAAGGACACACAGCCATCTCCATCTGTGTCTCTATAAATTCATTTATAAGTCTATTCAAAAAAAGTTTCAACCACATATTTACAAAAAAGAGAGAGAGAGAAAAGAAATTAACTATGGACAGTGTGATTCCATCCTAGTTTTCTGATGACCGAAGCGGCACCCTGATTTCTCTCCCCTCACATTTAATGTGACGGAAGGACTAATTGGAGGCTAGGTTGACGCTTCCCTTTCTAGCTATAACCAAATATCATCTAAGAGAAATGAAGATTAATGCCCTTGTGGTCATAGCTCTTGTGCTAGGGTACTGCCCACAATCATCACATCAACCATACCATTTCCAATACAATCTTCCCATTGTCCATCCATTCAGCCTCTAATGTGTGACTTTGCTTTATAAAATGAAATGAACCTCACACTACATACTGAGATGCAGCTGATTCGAAATACCATCATGGTAACGTCAAACTTGATCCTTGTTAGCAATCATTGTTTGCTACCTCAATTTGAGCTGCTCATGCCTCCATGACCATTACAGCATAGGTTTCTGTAAGATTGTGATAGCTAATCTGTGAAGACAAATAGCATTTTGTTTAACTATTTGAAAGAAGTTTAAACTGATCCCTTTTCTTCCTTCATTATGAAGGACATTATTAGTTCTTAGCCCAAACTGGTGCTATACCGTATGATTCTGAAAAGACAGTTCCATGCTAGGAAGCCCTTGGATCCTGATGTGATTTGTATTGTATAGTTGTACCATGTCTATTTCTATTGTCTATGTCAAAATTCCTAAAACAGTCAGTTAAATTATGTTTATTATGGCTGAAAATACTGAAATGATGAACAGCTTGACCGCAAAATCTAGACTTTTTCACAGCCAACTAAATATAAAAAGTTATAAAACTATTCTAAGTTTACATTGCTGGATTCTCTGTAAGAGTTTACTATTTAAAATGTAGCTTTTGCTTATGGACTAAAATGTTCATGCGCAGTTATGTCAATAGCCTCGAATATTATAGCATTGTTGTCTTCCTGAGCAATCGGCAAAACATAATATTAGTTTATTAAAGAATATATTGTTTTGTTAGCAGTGAATATATATTTATTATAACCTTAAACAATTAGTGACTAGAGAGACTATATGTGATAGATAAAAAGGAGGAACCTGAATGTGCAATATGTACCAGCAAATCAGTAAATGTGAGTTTAATATGGATGGACAAGTGGATATGTCTTCCTTTATGATGCATAAATCAGACATCTGGCTAGCATTGCTTTCAGACATCACCAGTACAGCCATACATTATCACTTACAATGGGCAGTTCCCAGTAACCCTTTCTATAAATATAACATATCATTGGCTCAATAACAAGGATGCTTACTGTGCACCCTTATGCCCAGAAGGTTTGTGGAAGCTTCCTATAATGTAAGCAGTACCCTCTGTCATTCTACATCTTTCCCTGTGCCACCATCACTTTATTCTTTGCAAAAAAAACTTCCTCCTCCTGAAACTTAGTCTTCTCCCAGCTCTTCATTTCATGGTTTTGGAAG
Source organism: Dendrobates tinctorius (assembly GCF_039654945.1). Classification (NCBI taxonomy): domain Eukaryota; kingdom Metazoa; phylum Chordata; class Amphibia; order Anura; family Dendrobatidae; genus Dendrobates; species Dendrobates tinctorius. The sequence continues at coordinate 7,223,795 of NW_027361762.1, forward strand.
AAAACTCAGGAATGTCTGTACATACTGTATTCATTTCTCCTCCCTCCCTTACAGCGCTCAGCCCAAGTCTTTTGTAAATTAAAACAGATTCCCCACCCCATCTGATGTCATCTTGATGTTTCTTCAGGCTGGGATATGAACTTCACATGAAATAGAAATACTAGATGGCCCCAGAAAGAGAAGAAATATGAGACGGAATTAAAAGGCTGCATCTTATCCCACTCCAACAGCATTCAGGAACACCTTTGTCCTGTTTGACTGTAAGAGAATAACATTTTGTAATTGGGAAGGGGAGAATTTAGGTCCCAGCCCACCTCCCCCTCAGACATCAGATTCAATGCTGGATAACTTCTCATACACATGGCCATTGGTAGAGTTGTTGAAAGATCTGGGGTTCTTATTGTTTGCAGTGCAGGCATTGGGTTGGTTCCCTATACAAATGTCTTTTTGGAAACGTCCTGGGGGACCTGCATGTAGAGAAGTGAGTGATTTACCAGTCCCTCGCATGTCCGACCTTCCTTTCAAGCCACCAATAGCAGGCTGCCTAAAATAGTAGGGCTTGCTCCCATGCAGCAGACATTGGTCATCCCCAAATGTGGGAATAAATGGGTTTTGAGTGACTCGGTCAGGATAAAGGGAGCGGCTGAGCATGTATCCCCCAGGGTTGTGGCTTGGACCATGGGACTTGCTGGCAAAAGATTCATTGGGCATTTCAAACATGTGGGCATATGGGCTACCATCCAGGAAGCGTTCCTTATCCTTTAAGCTGACACTGCGGGGTGCTAAGGTCACATCTTCTTTCTGAAGGTCTACAAAAGTGTCATAAGAATGCTGGCGATGAAGTTTACTTCGGTTACGCTTCTGGGCTTTGCCATTCGATGGACTTTGAGGATATTTAGAATTGGCAGGTGGAATTGGTCTGGCATCCAAATCTTGTAGAGAATTGTCCTCACTGATGTCATAAAGGTTTCCTGCTTTCTTGCACACCTCACAACGAATACATGCTGAACGATTAGCATTTTGCCCTGTGTAGTTGTGCATCTTTGATGGGCAATTGCGACAGAAGTTGGTTGAAGTTCTGTCCTCCCACTCCATATTACCAATATTTTTCTCCCAAGCATTTCCTCCAGTTCCATGTTTACGTTCATTTTGCCCAAACTCACCAGTATGTTTCTGATGTTGCCTGTTAGAACAAGAACTTTCATG